>NC_092138.1:93031654-93637942 GCF_043159975.1 Macaca nemestrina | reverse complement strand
TTTGACCTCAGTGAGCACGAGAAGAAAGCCATGACTGACCAATGTGTTGACATACTGATCCTCTACTCTGAGTGGGGCTAAATAAGGCATTTTCTCTGACTGCCTACTAGAAATATTTTTAAGTGGAACCAAAATAGGCATCCTTACAAATCAGGAAGACTGAGTTGACACGTTTGTAAATGGTAGCACAGTGGCTACTGTGAGTGGGGAGCAGAACCGCACCACTGTTATACTGGGATAACAATTTTTTTGAGAAGGATAAAGTGGCATTATTTTATTTCACAAGGTGCCCAGATCCCAGTTATCCTTGTATCCATGTAATTTCAGATGAATTATTAAGCAGACATTTTAAAGTGAATTCATTATTAAAAACTACTCATTTTTTTCCTTTGGCCATAAATGTATAATTGTCATTAAAATTCTAAGGTCATTTCAACTGTTTTAAGCTGTATATTTCTTTAATTCTGCTTACTATTTCATGGAAAAAAATAAATTTCTCAATTTTACTGTAAAAAAAAAAAAGAACGGTGTAACTCTGTAAGATGAATTCACACATCACAAAGCAGTTTCTCAGAGAGATTCTTTCTAGTTTTTGTCAGAGTATAATTCCTTTTTCATGATAGGCCTCAATGTGCTCCTAAATATCCTTTGCAGATTAAACAAAAAGAGTGTTAGCAAACTGCTTCGTGAAAGGAAAGGTGTATTTCTGTGAGATGAATTCACACATCACAAAGCAGTTTCTCAGAAAACTTCTTACTAGTTTTTATCTGATGATATTTACTTTTTCACCATATTTCTCAATGCACTACCAAATATCTGTTTGCAGTTTCCACAAAAAAAGTGTTAGCAAACTTCTCAATGTAAAGAACGTTGTAACTCTGTGAGATACATTGACACATCACAAAGCAGTTTCGTAGAAAGTTTTTTTGGTTTTTACCTGTGGATATTTCCTTTGTCACTACAAGCTTCAAAGCACTCCCAAATATCCTATTGCAGATTCCATGAAAACAGTGTTATCAAATTGCTCAATGAAAAGAACGGTGTAATCTGTCAGATGAACTCACACATCACAAAGAAGTTTCTCAGAAAGCTTCTTTCTAGTTTTTATCTGAGGATATTTCCTTTTTCACTATAGACCTCAATGCACTCCCAAATACCCCTTTGCAGATTCCACAAAAACAGTTTTAACGAACCTCTCCACGAATAGGCAAGTGTAGTTCTGTGAAGAACAATTGACACTTTACAGAGAACTTTCTCAGAAAACTTCTTTCTTGTTTTTAGCTGAGGATGTTTCCTTTGTTGCCATAGGCTTTAATGTGATTCCAAATATCCATTCCGAGATTCCCCATAAACAGTAGTACACAACTGTTCCATGAAAAGAAAATTGTCACTCTGTGAAATGAATTAACATATCACAAATCAATTTCTCAGAACACTTCTTTCTAGTTTTCACATGAGGATATTTCCTTTGTCTCCATAAGTTTCAAAGGGCTCCAAAACATCCCATTGCAGATTCCAGGAAAACAGTGTTATCAAACTGCTCAATAAACAGAATGGTGTAACCCTGTGAGATGAATTAACACATCACAAATCAGTTTCTCAGAAAGCATCTTTCTACTTTTTCTATGAGGATATTTCTTATGTCACCATAAGCTTCAATGCACTCTGAAATATTCCATTTAAGATTCCAAGAAAACAGTGTTATCAAACTGCTCAAGGAAAAGAACAGTGTAAAACTGTGAGATGAATTCACGTATCACACAGCAGTTTCTCAGAAAGTTTCTTTTTATCAATGAGATTATTTCCATTGTCACTATAGGCTTCAATGCACTCCCAAATATCCTACTGCAGATTCCATGAAAACAGTGTTATAATACTCCCGAATGAAATTATCAGTGGAACTATGTGAAATGAATTCACACATCACAAATAAGTGTCTCAGAAAGCATCTATTTGGTTTATTTATGATGATATTTCCTTTGTCACCATAAGCTTCCATACGATGAGACATATCAGAGTGCAGATTCCAAGAAAACACTGTAAGCAAACTGCTCCATGCAAAGATCAGTGTAACTCTGTGAGTTGAATTCTCACATCACAAATCAGTTTCTCAGAAAGCTTCCTTCTAGTTTTTATCTGAGGATATTTCCTTTCTCACCATAGGCCTCAATGCACTTTCAAATATCCCTTTGCAGATTGCATGAAAACAGTTTTAGTTAGCTGTTCCATTAAAATAGAGGTGCAACACTGTGAGATGAATTTACATATCACAAAGAACTTTCTCAGAAATTTTCTTCATAGTTTTTATCTGAGGATATTTCCTTTGTCACCATAGGCTTCAATGAGATCCAAATTATTCCTTCTCAGATAACCTAAAAACAGTGCTACAAAACGGATCCATGAAAAGAATCATGTAACTCTGTGAGATGAATTGTCATATCACAAAGTTGTTTCTCAGAAAGCTTCTTTCCAGTTTTTCTATGAAGATATTTCCTTTGTCAGCATAATCTTCAATGCACTCTGAAACATCAGATTGCAGATTCTAAGAAAATCGGGTTAGCAAACGGCTCAATGAAAAGAAGTGTGTAACTCTGTGAGATGAATTCACGCATCAAAAAGGAGTTACTCACAAAGCTTGTTTCTGGTTTCTAACTCAAGATATTTCTTTTTCACTTTAGGCCTCAATGCGCTTCCAAATATACCTTTGCAGATTTCCCAAAAAAGTGTTAGAAAACTGCTTCATGAAAGAAAATATCTAACTCTGTGAGATGAATTCACACATCAAAAAGAAGTTTCTCAGAAAAGTTCTTTCTTGTTTTTATCTGAGGATATTTCCTTTGTTACCATAGGCTTCAATGCACTCCCAAATATCCTATTGCAGATTAAACGGAAACAGTGTTATCAAACTGCTCAATGAAAAGATCTGTGTAATTCTCTGAGATGAATTCACACATCACAAATCAGTTTCTCAGAAAGCTTCCTTCTAGTTTTTATCTGAGGATATTTCCTTTCTCACCATAGGCCTCAATGCACTTTCAAATATCCCTTTGCAGATTGCATGAAAACAGTTTTAGTAAGCTGTTCCATTAAAATAGAGGTGCAACACTGTGAGATGAATTCACATATCACAAAGTCATTTCTCAGAAAGCTTCATTCTAGTTTTTATCTGAGAATATTTTCTTTTTCACCATAGGCTTCAATGTGATCCAAAATATCACTTCTCATATTCCCAAAAAACAGTGTTACCAAACTGCTCCATGAAAAGGATCGTGTAACTCTGTGATACGAATTCACAAATCAAAAAGTAGTTTCTCGGAAACCGTCTTTCTATTTTTTGTCTGAGAATATTTTCTTTATCAACATAAGCTTCAATGTGCTCAGAAATATCCCATTGCAGATTCCAAGAAAACAGTGTTAGCAAACTGTTCCATGAAAAGAACAGTGTAACTCTGTGAGGTGAATTAAGCATCACAAAGGAGTTTCTCGGAAAGCTTCCTTCAAGTTTTTGTCTGAGGATATTTCCTTTCTCACCGTAAGTCTCAATGCGCTCCCAAATATCACTTTGCAGACTCCTCTAGAACAGCGTTAGCAAACTGTTACATGAAAATTGAGGTATAACTCTGTGAGATGAATTCACACAAAACAAAGTCCTTTCTCAGAAAGCCTCTTTCTACTTTTTATCTGAGGATATTTCCTTTGTCACCATAGGCTTCAATGCGATCCAAAATATTCCTTCTCAGATTCCCCAAAAACAGTACTACCTAGCTTCTCTGTGAAAAGAATCATGTAACTCTCTGAGATGAATTCTCGAATGGCAAAGAAGTTTCTCAGAAAGCGTCTTTCTAGTTTTTCTCTGTGGATATTTCCTTTGTCACCACATGCTTCAGTGCACTCCCAAATATCCTATTGCAGATTCCAGGAAAACAGTTTTATCAAACTGCTCAATGAAAAAAACAGTGTAACTCTGTGAGATGAATTCACATATCACAAAGCAGTTTGTCAAAAAGCTTCTTTTTGGTTTTTAATCTGAGAATATTTCCTTTATCACCATGCACTTCAATGAGCTCCCAAATATCCTATCGTGGATACCACAAAAACAACATTATCAAACTGCTGAATATTAGAATGGTGTAACTCTGTGAGATGAATTCACACATCACAAAGCAGTTTCTCAGAACTTTTCTTTCTGGTCTTTATCTGAGGACATTTCCTTCTTCACTGTAATCCTCAATGCGCTCCAAAATATCAATTGTAGATTCCATGAAACCAGTGTTTCCAAATTGCTCCATGAAAAAAAATGTGTAACACAGTTAGATGAATTCACACATCACAAAGCAGTTTCTCAGAAGCTTCTTTCTAGTTTTTATATGAATGTATTTCCTTTGTCACTGCAAGCTTCAGTGTGCTCCGAAGTATCTCATTACAGATTCCTAGAAAACAGTGTTAGAAAACAGCTCAATAAAACCAACAGTGTAAGTCTGTGAGATGAATACACTCATCAAAAAGTAGTTTCTCAGAAAGCTTCTTTCTAGTTTTAATATGAGGATATTTCCTTTTACACCATATTCCTCACAGCACTTCAAAATATACCAATGCAGATTCCATGAAAAAAGTGTTAGCAAACTTCTCAATGAAAGTAACGTTGTAACTTTGTAGGATAAATTCACACATCACGAAGCAGTTTCACAGAATGCTTCTTCTTGGTTTTCATCTGAGGATATTTCCTTTGTCACCATAGGCTAAAAAGCAATCCAACATATCCCTTCTCAGATTCCCCCAAAAACAGTGCTACCAAAGTGCTCCATGAAAACAGTGGTGTGACTTGTGAGATGAATTCACACATCACAAAGCTGTTTCTCAGAAAGCATCTTTCAAGTTTTTATCTGAAGATACTACCTTTCACCATAGGCTTCAATGCAATCCAAAATATCCCTATTCAGATTCCTCAAAAACAGTGCAAAAAAATTGATCCATTAAAAGAATCATGTAACTCTGTGAGATGAATTAAAACATCACAAAGCAGTTTCTCAGAAAACTTCTTTCTACTTTTTAAATGAATGTATTTCCTTTGTCACCATAAGCTTCAATGTGCTCCAATGTATCCCATTGCAGATTCCTAGAAAACAATGTTAGCAAACTGCTCAATGAAAAGAACAGTGTAACTCAGTGAGATGAATACACAAATCACAAAGCAGTTTCTTAGAAAATTTCTTTCCAGTTTTAATCTGAGGATAATTCCTTTTTCATCATAGGCCTCAGTGCGCTCCCGAATATCCCTTTGCAGATTCCACAAAAACAGTGCTACCAAACCGGTCAAGGAAAAGGATGGTGTAACTCTGTGGGATGAATTGACACATCACAAAGAAGTTTCTCTGAAAGCTTCTTTCAAGTTTTAATGTGAGAATATTTTGTTTAACACCGTAGGCTTCAATGCAATCCAAAAATCCCTTCTCAGATGCCCCAAAACAGGGCTACAAAACTGCTCCATGAAAAGAAAGTTGTAACTCTGTGAGATGAATTCAGAAATCACAAAGCAGTTCCTCAGAAAGCGTCTTTCCAGTTTTTATCTGAGGATATTTCCTTTGTAACCATAAGCTTCAATGTACTCCGAAATATCCCATTGCAGATTCCAAGAAAACAGCGTTAGCAGACTGCTCAATGAAAAGATCAATGTAACTCTGTGAGATGAATTCACACATCGCAAAGCAGTTTCTCAGAAAGATTCTTTCTAGTTTTTGTCTGAGGATATTTCCTTTGTCACCACAGGTTTCAATGCACTCCTAAATATCCTATTGCAGACTCCATGAAAACAGTCTTATCAAACAGCTCAAAGAAAAGCAGGGTGTATGTCTGTGAGATGAATGCAACCATCACAAAGCAGTTTCTCAGAAAATGTCTTTCTAATTTTTATCTGAATGTATTTCCTTTTTCTCCCTAGGCCTCTATTTGCTCCCAAATATCCCTTTGCAGATTCCATGAAAGCAGTGTTAGCAAACTGCTCCATGAAATCAAAGGTGTAACTCTGTGAGATGAATTGGCACATCCCTAACGCCTTTCTCAGAAAGTCTTTTTCAAGTTGTTATCTGAGAATAATTTCTTTGTCACCCTAGGCTTCGATGCTATCCAAAATATCCCTACTCAGATACCCAAAAAACAGTGCTAAAAAATTGATCTATGAAAAGAATCATGTGACTCTGTGAGATGAATTAACACATCACAAAGTGGTTTCTCAGAAAGATTCTTTCTAGTTTTCATATGAATGTATTTCCTTTGTCAATGTAAGCTTCAATGCACTCCAAAGTATCCCAATGCAGATTCCTAGAAAACAGTGTTAGCAAACTGCTCAATGAAAGTAACAGTGTAACTCTGTGAGATGAGTACACTTATCACAAAACAGTTCATCAGAAACCTTCTTTCTAGTTTTAATCTGAGGATATTTCCTTTTTCACCATAGGCCTCAGTCCACTCAGAAATATCCCTTTGCAGATTCCATGAAAACAGTGTTAGCAAACTGGTCCATGAAAAGAAAGGTGTAACTCTTTGAGATGAATTCACACATCACAAAAAAGTTTCCCTGAAAGCTTCTTTCTAGTTGTAATCTGAGGATATTTCCTTTGACACCATAGGCTTCAAAGCAATCCAAAATATCCCGACACAGATTCCACTAAAACAGTGATATCAAACTGATCCATTGAAAGCATTGTGTATCTGTCAGATTAATTCACAAATCACAAAGCAGATTCTCAGAAAGTTTCTGTCTAGTTCTATCTGAGGATATTTAATTTTTAACAGTAGGCTTCAATGCGCTCCAAAATATGCCATTGCAGATTCCAAGAAAACAGTGTTAGCAATCTACTTAATGAAAAGAACAGTGTATTTCTGTGACTTGAATTCACACATCACAAAAGAGTTTCTCAGAGAGCTTCTTTCTCTTTTTTCTATGATGATATTTCCTTTTTCACCATAGGCCTCAAAGCGCTCATAAGTATTCTTTTGCAGATTCCACGAAAACTGTGTTAGCAACTACTCCGTGGAAAGACAGGTGTAACTCTGTGAGATGAATTCACACATCACAAAGAACTTTCTCAGAAAGCTTCTTTCTAGTTTTTTCTGAGGATAATTCCTTACTTACCATTGGCCTCAATGCAATCCAAAATATCCCTTCACAGATTCCACAAAAACCATGCTACCAAACTTATCTATGAAAAGAATCATGTAAGTCTGTGAGATGAATTAACACATCATAAAGTCATTTCTCAGAAAGCTTCTTTCTAGTATTTATATGAGGATATTTCCTTTGTCACCATAGTCTTCAATACACTCCGAAATATCCCATTGCAGATTGAAGAAAACAGTGTTAGCAAACTGCACAATGAAATGAACAGTGTAACTCTCTGAGATGAATTCACACATCACAAACAGTTTCCAAGAAAGCTTCCTTCTAGTTTTTATCAGAGGATATTTCCTTTATCATCATAGGCCTCAATGCTCTCCAAAATAACCTTTTGCAGATTCCACAAAAACAGTGTTAGCAAACTGCTCCATGAAAATAAAGGTGTAAATCTGTGAGATAAATTCACACATCTCTAAGAATTTTCTCAGAAAGCTTTTTTGTAGTTTTTGTCAGAGGATATTTCGTTTTTCAACACAGGCTTGAATGCGATTCAAAACAACCATTCTCAGATTCCCCAAAAACAGTGCTATCAAACTGATCAATGAAAAGAATCGTGTAACTGTGAGATGAATTAA
This sequence comes from Macaca nemestrina, assembly GCF_043159975.1. Classification (NCBI taxonomy): domain Eukaryota; kingdom Metazoa; phylum Chordata; class Mammalia; order Primates; family Cercopithecidae; genus Macaca; species Macaca nemestrina. The sequence goes on along the minus strand of NC_092138.1, from coordinate 93,630,193 downwards.
CACATCATAAAGAAGTTTCTCAGAAAGTATCTTTACAATTTTTGTCTGAGGTTATTTCCTTATTCACAGTAAGTTTCAATGCACACCAAAATATCCCATTGCACATTCCAAGAAAAGTGTTACCATATTACTCAATGAAAGGAACAGTGTAACTCTGTGTGATCAATGTCCACATCACAAAGCAGTTTCTCAGAAAGCTTCTTTTTGTTTTTTATCTGAGGATATTTCCTTTGTCACCATAGGTTTCAAAGCACTCCCAAATATCCTTTTGTATATTCCACGAAAACAGCATTATCAATCTTCTCAATGAAAAGAATGGTGTAACCCTGTGAGATGAATTCACACATCAAAAAGCAGTTTCTCAGAAAGCTTCTTTCAAATTTTTATCTTAGGATATTTCCTTTTTCACTGCAGGCCTTAATTCATCCCAAATATCACTTTGCAGATTCCATGAAACCACTGTTAGAAACTCCTCCTTGAAAGGAAAGGTGTAACCCTGTGGGACGAATTCACACATCCCAAAGAACTTTATCAGAAAGCTTCATTCTCCTTATTATATGAGGATGTTTCCTTTGTCATCATAGGCTTCAATGTGCTCCAAAATATACATTCTCAGATTCCCCAAAAGCAGTGCTACCAAAGTGATCCATGAAAAGGATCATGTAAGTCTGGGAGATGATTTAACACATCACACAGCAGTTTCTCAGAAACCTTCTTTCTAGTTTGTATATGATGATATTTCATTTGTCACCATAAGCTTCGATGCACTACAAAATATCCCATTGCAGATTCCAAGAAAACAGTGTTAGCAAACTGCTCATGAAAAGAACAGTGTAACTCTTTGAGATGAATTGACACAAAACAACGCAATTTCTCAGAAAACTTTTTCGGTTTTTATCTGAGGATATTTCCTTTCTTGCCACAGGCTTCAATGCACTCCTAAATATCCTATTTCAGATTCCACAAGAAAAGTGTTATCAAACTGCTCATTGAAAAGTATGGTGTAGGTCTGTGTGGTGAATTCGCACATCACAAAGCAGTTTCTCAGAAAGTTTTCTCTCATTTTTTTCTGAGTATATTTTCTTTTTTATTATAGGCCTCAATGCACTCCAAAGTGTCCCTTTGCAGATTCCACGAAAACAGTGTTAGCAAACTGACCTATAGGAGGAAATGTGTAACTCTAAGAGATGCATTCACACATCACAAAGAAGTTTCTCAGAAAGCTTCTTTCAGTTTTTATCTGAGGATATTTCCTTTGTCACCTTAGGCTTCAATGTGATCCAAAATACCCCTTCTCAGGTTCCCCAAAAACCATGCTACCAAACTGATCCATGAAAACTATTGTGTAACAGTGTGAGATGAATTAACACATCACAAAGTGGTTTCTCAGAAAGCTACTTTCTAGTTTCTATATGAGGATATTTTCTTTGTCACCATAAGCTTCAATGTACTCCGATATATGAAATTGCAGATTCCAAGAAAACAGTGAGCAAACTGCTCAATGAAAAGAGAAGTGTAACTCTGTGACATGATTTCACATATCACAAAGCAGTTTCTCAGAAAGCTTCTTCTTGGTTTTAATTTGAGGATAATTTCTTTGTCACCACAGGTTTCAATGCTCTCCCAAATATCTTATTGCAGATTCCTTGAAAGCTCTGTTATCAAACTGCTCAATGAAAAGAATGGTGTAACTGTTAGAGATGAATTCACACATCACAAAGCAGTTTCTCAGAATGCTTCTTTCTAGTTTTTATCTGAGGATATTTCTTGTTTGAGTATAGGCCTCAATGCGCTCCCAAATATCCATTTGCAGTTTCAACGAAAACAGTGTTACCAAACTGCTCCACAAAAAGAAACTTGTATCTCTGTTAGATGAATGCACACATCACAAAGAACTCTCCCAAAAAGCTTCTTCACAGGTTTCATCTGAGGATATTTCCTTAGTCACCATAGGTTTCAATGAGAGCCAAAATATCACTTCCAATATTTCAAAAAACAGTGCTACTAAACAGATCCTTGGAAAGAATCATGTAACCCCATGATATGAATTGACACATCACATGACATTTTCTCAGAAAACTTATTTTTGATTATTATCTGATTAAATTTTCTTTGTCACAATAGGATTCAAAGCGCTCCCGAATATCCTATTGTGGAATCCACGAAAAAAGAGTTATCAAACTGTTCAACGAGAGGACCGGTCTAACTCTCTGAGATGAATTCACATATCACAGTGCAGTTTCAGAGAAAATTTCTTTCTAGTTTTTATCTGAGGATATTTCCTTTTTCACCATAGGCCTCATTGAACTCCCAAATATCCCATTGCAGATTCCATGAAAGCTCCATGAAAAAAAGGTGTAACTCTGTGAGTTGAATTCACATATCACAAAGAACGTTCTCACAAAGCTTCATTCTAGTTTTTATCTGAAGATATTTCCTCTGTCACCATAGGCTTCAATGTGATCCAAAATATCCTTTCTCAGATTCCTCAAAAACAGTGCTACCAAACTGATCCATGAAAAGAATCATGTAACTCTGTGAAATGAATTTAACACCCTAAAACGCAGTCACTCAGAAAGCTTCTTTCTGGCTTTAATCTCAGAATATTGCTTTTGTCACTACAGGCTTCAATGCAATCCAAAATATTCCTTCTCATATTCCCCAAAACAGTGCTACCAAAATCCTCCATGAAAAGAATTGTGTAAATCTGTAAGATGAACTTATGAATCACACAGCAATTTCTCAGAAAGTTACTTTCTAGTTTTTTTTTATTATTATACTTTAAGTTTTAGGCTACATGTGCATAACGTGCAGGTTTGTTACATAAGTATACTTGTGCCATGTTGGTGTGCTGCACCCATCAACTCGTCAGCACACATCAACTCGTCATTTACGTCATGTATAACTCCCAATGCAATCCCTCCCGCCTCCTCCCTCCCCATGATAGGCCCTGGTGTGTGATGTTCCCCTTCCCGAGTCCAAGTGATCTCATTGTTCAGTTCCCACCTATGACTGAGAACATGTGGTGTTTGGTTTTCTGTTCTTGCAATAGTTTCCTGAGAATGATGGTTTCCAGCAGCATCCATGTCCCTAAAAAGGACAGAAACGTATCCTTTTTTATGGCTGCATAGTATTCCATGGTGTATATGTGCCACATTTTCTCAATCCAGTCTGTCACTGAAAGACATTTGGGTTGATTCCATGTCTTTGCTATTGTGAATATTGTTGCAATAAACATATGTGTGCCTGTGTCTTTATAGCAGCATGATTTATAATCCTTTGGGTATATACTCAGTAATGGGATGGCTGGGTCATATGGTACATCTAGTTCTAGATCCTTGAGGAATCGCCATACTGTTTTCCATAATGGTTGAACTAGTTTAAAATCCCACCACCAGTGTAAAAGTGTTCCTATTTCTCCACATCCTCTCCAGCACCTGTTGTTTCCTGACTTTTTAATGATTGCCATTCTAACTGGTGTGAGATGGTATCTCATAGTGGTTTTGATTAGCATTTCTCTGATGGCCAGGGATGATGAGCATTTTTTCATGTGTGTGTTGGCTGTATGAATGTCTTCTTTTCAGAAGTGTCTTTTCACATCCTTTGCTCACTTTTCAATGGGGTTGTTTGTTTTTTCTTGTAAATTTGTTTGAGTTCTCTGTAGGTTCTGGATATTAGCCCTTTGTCAGATGAGTAGACTACAAAAATTTTCTCCCATTCTGTAGGTTACCTGTTCATTCTGATGGTAGTTTCTTTTGCTGTGCAGAAGATCTTTCATTTAATTAGATCCCATTTGTCAATGTTGGCTTTTGTTGCCGTTGCTTTTGGTGTTTTAGACATGAAGTCTTTGCCCATGCCTATGTCCTGAATGGTATTACCTAGGTTTTCTTCTAGGGTTTTTATGGTATTAGGTCTAACATTTAAGTCTCTAATCCACCTTGAATTAATTTTCGTATAAGGAGTAAGGAAAGGATCCAGATTCAACTTTCTACTCATGGCTAGCCAATTTTTCCAGCACCATTTATTAAATAGGGAATCCTTTCCCCATTTCTTGTTTTTCTCAGGTTAGTCAAAGATCAGATGGCTGTAGATGTGTGGTATTATTTCTGAGGACTCTGTTCTGTTCCATTGGTCTATATCTGTGATTTGGTACAGTACCATGCTGTTTGGGTTACTGTAGCCTTGTAGTATAGTTTGAAGTCAGGTAGTGTGATGCCTCCAGCTTTGTTCTTTTGACTTGGGATTTTCTTGGCAATGTGGGCTCTTTTTTGGTTCCATATGAACTTTAAAGCAGTTTTTCCCAATTCTCTGAAGAAACTCATTGAGAATGCTTCCAGCTTTTGCCCATTCAGTATGACATTGGCTGTGGGTTTGTCATAAATAACTCTTATTATTTTTAGATACATTCTCTCAATACCGAATTTATTGAGAGTTTTTAGCATGAAGAGCTGTTGAATTTTGTCAATGGCCTTTTCTGCATCTATGGAGATGATCATGTGGTTTTTGTCTTTGGTTTTGTTTATATGTTGGATTACGTTTATCGATTAGTGTATGTTGAACCAGCCTTGCATCACAGGGATGAAGCCCACTTGATCATGGTGGATAAGCTTTTTGATGTGCTGCTGGATCTGGTTGCCAGTATTTTATTGAGGATTTTTGCATCGATGTTTATCAGGGTTATTGGTCTAAAATTCTCTTTTTTTATTGTGTCTCTGCCAGGCTTTGGTATCAGGATGATGTTGGCTTCATAAAATGTGTTAGGGAGGATTCTCTTTTTCTATTAATAGGAATAGTTTCAGAAGGAATGGTACTAGCTCCTCCTTGTAACTCTGGTAGAATTCAGCTGTGAATCCATCTGGTTCTGGACTTTTTTTCGTTGGTAGGCTATTAATTATTGCCGCAATTTCAGAGACTGCTATTGGTCTATTCAGGGATTCAGCTTCTTCCCGGTTTAGACTTGGGAGAGTGTAAGTGTCCAGGAAATTATCCATTTCTTCTAGATTTTCTAGTTTATTTGCAGAGAGGTGTTTATAGTATTCTCTGATGGTAGTTTGTATTTCTGTGGGGTTGGTGGTGATATCCTCTTTATCATTTTTTATTGTGTCTATTTGATTCTTCTCTCTTTTCTTCTTTATTATTCTTGCTAGTGGTCTATCAATTTTGTTGATCTTTTCAAAAAACCAACTCCTGGATATATTGATTTTTTGGAGGGTTTTTTGTGTCTCTATCTCCTTCAGTTCTGCTCTGATCTTACTTATTTCTTGCATTCTGTTAGCTTTTCAGTGTGTTTGCTCTTGCTTCTCTAGTTCTCTTAATTGTGATGTTAGAGTGTCAATTTGAGATCTTTCCAGCTTTCTCTTGTGGGCATTTAGTGCTATAAATTTCCCTCTACACACTGCTTTAAATGTGTCCCAGAGATTCTGGTATGTTGTATCTTTGTTCTCATTGGTTTCAAAGAACATCTTTATTTCTGCCTTCATTTCATTATATACTCAGTAGTCATTCAGGAGCAGGTTGTTCAGTTTCTATATAGTTGAGCGGTTTTGATTGAGTTTCTTAGTCCTGAGTTCTAGTTTGATTGCACTGTGGTCTGAGAGACAGTTTGTTATAATTTCTGTTCTTGTACATTTGCTGAGGAGTGCTTTACTTCCAATTATGTGGTCAATTTTGGAATAAATGTGATGTGCTGCTGAGAAGAATATATATTCTGTTGATTTTGGGTGGAGAGTTCTGTAGATGTCTATTAGGTCTGCTTGCTGCAGAGATGAGTTCAATTCCTGGATATCCTTGTTAACTTTCTGTCTCGTTGATCTGTCTAATGTTGACAGTGTGGTGTTGAGGTCTCCCATTATTATTGTATGGGAGTCTAAGTCTCTTTGTAAGTCTCTAAGGACTTACTTTATGAATCTGGGTGCTCCTATATTGGATGCATATATATTTAGGATAGTTAGCTCTTCCTGTTGAATTGATCCCTTTACCATTATCTAATGGCCTTCTTTGTCTCTTTTGATCTTTGATGATTTAAAGACTGTTTTATCAGAGACTAGTATTGCAACCCCTGCTTTTTTTTGTTCTCCATTTGCTTGGTAGATCTTCCTCCATCCCTTTATTTTGCGTTTATGTATGTCTCTGCATGTGAGATGGGTCTCCTGAATACAGCAAACAGATGGGTCTTGACTCTTTATCCAGTTTGCCAGTCTGTGTCTTTTAATTGGAGCATTTAGTCCATTTACGTTTATGGTTAATATTGTTATGTGTGAACTTGATCATGTCATTATGGTAATAACTGGTTATTTTGCTCGTTAGTTGATGCAGTTTCTTCCTAGCCTCAATGGTCTTTACATTATGGCATGTTTTTGAAATGCCTGATACCGGTTGTTCCTTTCCATCTTTATTGCTTCCTTCAGGTTCTCTTGTAAGACAGGCCTGGTGATGACAAAATCTCTAAGTATTTGCTTATCTGTAAAGGATTTTATTTCTCCTTCACTTATGAAACTTAGTTTCACTGGATATGAAATTCTGGGTTTAAAATTCTTTTCTTTAAGAATGTTGAATATTGGCCCCCACTCTCTTCTGGCCTGGAGAGTTTCTGCCGAGAGATCTGCTGTTAGTCTGATGGGCTTCCCTTTGTGGGTAACCCTACCTTTCTCTCTGGCTGCCCTTAAGATTTTTTCCTTCATTTCAACTTTGGTGAATCTGACAATTATGTGTCTTGGAGTTGCTCTTCTCGAGGAGTATCTTTGTGGCATTCTCTGTATTTCCTGGATTTGAATGTTGGCCTGCCCTACTAGGTTGGGGAAGTTCTCCTGGATGATATCCTGAAGAGTGTTTTCCAACTTGGTTCCATTTTCCCCCTCACTTTCAGGCACCCCAATCAGACGTAGATTTGGTCTTTTTACATAATCCCATACTTCTTGCAGCCTTTGTTCATTTCTTTTTCTCCATTTTTCTTTAGATTTCTCTTCTCGCTTCATTTCATTCATTTGATCCTCAATCGCTGATACTCTTTCTTCCAGTTGATCGAGTCAGTTACTGAAGCTTGTGCATTTGTCACTTATTTCTCGTGTCATGGTTTTCATCTCTCTCAGTTCATTTATGGCCTTCTCTGCATTAATTATTCTAATTATCAATTCTTCCACTTTTTTTTCGAGATTTTTAGTTTCTTTGTGTTGGGTACGTAATTCCTCCTTTAATTCTGAGAAGTTTGATGGACTGAAGCCTTCTTCTCTCATCTCGTCAAAGTCATTCTCCGTCCAGTTTTGATCCATTGCTGGTGATGAGCTGCGTTCCTTTGGAAGGGGAGGTGCACTCTTATTTTTTGAATTTCTGCTCACTGAAAAGAACAGTGTAACTCTGTGAAATGAATTCACACATTACAGAGAAGTTTCTCAGAAAGCTTTTTTCTAATTTTTATCTGAGGATATTTCCTCTTTAACCACAGGACTCAATGCACTCACAAATATACATTGCAGATTCCACAAAAACACTGTTAGCAAACTGCTCCATGAGAAGAAAGGTGTAACTCTGTGAGATGAATTCACACATCACTAAGAAGATCTCAGAAAGCTTCTTTCTAGTTATTAACTGAGGATATTTCCTTTGTTACCATAGGCTTCAAGGCAATCCATAATTTCCCTTCTCAGATTCCCCAAAAACAGTGCTATCAAACTGCTCCATGAAAAGAATCATGTAACCATGTGAGATGAATTCACATACCACAAACAGGTTTCTCAGAAAACTTCATTCTATTTTTTATCTGAAAATATTTCCTTTGTCAGCATAGCTTTCAATGAGATCCAAAATATCCCTTCTCATGTCTTCTAAAAACAGTTCTAACAAAGTGATCCAACAAAACAATCATTTACCTTGGTAAGATGAATTAACAATTCACAAAGCAGTTTCCCAGAAAGCTTCTTTCTACTTTTTATATGAAGATATTTCCTTTGTCACCATAGTCTTCAATATGCTTCGAAATATCCCATTGCAGATTCCAAGAAAACAGTGTAGTAATCTGATCAATGAAAAGAACAGTGTAACTCTTTGAGATGAATTGACACATCACAAAGCAGTTTCTCAGAAAGCTTCTTTCTGTTTTAACTGTCGATATCTCTTTTGTCTCCATAGGCTTCAATGCACTCCCAGGAATGCTATTGCAGATTCCAGGAAAATAGAATAGTCAAACTGATCAATGAAAAGAACGGTGAAACTCTGTGAGATGAATTCCCACATCATAAAGCAGTTTCTCAGAAAGCTTCTTTCTAGTTTTTATATGAGGATATTTCCTTAGTCACCATAAACATCAATGTGATCCAAAATATCTTTTCTCAGATGCCCCATAAACAGTGCTATCAAAATGTTCCATGAATAGAATCGTGTATCATTGTGAGATGAATTAGCACATCTCAAAGCAGTTTCTCAAAAATAGTCTTTCTAGTTCTTATATGAGGATATTTCTAATGTCACCGTTGTTTTCAATCCGATCCAAAATATCCCTTCTCAGATTTTCCAAAAACTGTGCTACCAAACTGCTTCATGAAAATAATCGTGTAACTCTGTGAGGAGAATTCACAAATCACAAAGCAGTTTCTCAAAAAGCTCCTTTCTAGTTTTCGTCAGAGGATATTTCTTTTGTCACCAAAAGTTTCAATGTACTCTGAAATATCCCATTGCAGATTACAAGAAAACAGTGTTAGCACATTTCTCAGTGAAAAGAACAGTGTAACTCTCTGAGATGAATTCACACATCACAAAGTAGTTTCTCAGAAAGCTACACTCTAGTTTTTATTTGAGGATATTTACCCTGTCACCATCAGCTTCATTGCGCTAAGAAATCTCCCAATGCAGATTTCAAGGAAAGAGTGTTGGCAAACGGTTCAATGAAAAGGAGAGTGTAACTATGTGAGTTGCATTCACATGTCACAATGCAGTTTCTCAGAAAGCTCCTTTCTAGTTTTTATCTGAGGATATTTCCTTTTTCACCATGGGAATCAATGCGCTCCCAAATATCCCTTTGCAGATTCCACAAAAAGAGAGTTACCAAACTGCTCTGTGAAAAGAAAGGTGTGAGGCCGGGCGCGGTGGCTCAAGCCTGTAATCCCAGCACTTTGGGAGGCCGAGATGGGCGGATCACGAGGTCAGGAGATCGAGACCATCCTGGCTAACACGGTGAAACCCCGTCTCTACTAAGAAATACAAAAAACTAGCCGGGCGAGGTGGCGGGCGCCTGTAGTCCCAGCTACTCGGGAGGCTGAGGCCGGAGAATGGCGTGAACCCGGGAGGCGGAGCTTGCAGTGAGCTGAGATCTGGCCACTGCACTCCAGCCTGGGCTACAGAGTGAGACTCCGTCTCAAAAAAAAAAAAAAAAAAAAAAAAAAGAAAGGTGTGAGTCTGTTAAGTGAATTCACACTCACAAAGAGCTTTCTCAGAAAGCTTTTTTCCAGTTTTTATCTGAGGATATTCAATTTGTCACCATTGTCACCATAGGCTTCAATGCGATGCAAAATATCCCTTCTCAGATTCCCCAAAAACAGTGCTTCCAAACTGCTCCATGAAAAGAATTGTGTAAATCTGAGATGAATTCACAAATCACAAAGCAGTTTCTCAGAAAGTTTGTTTCTTCTTTTTGTCTGAGGATATTTCCTTTGTCACCATAAGCTTCAACGCCCTCCAAAATATCCCATTGCAAATTCCAAGAAAACAGTGTTAGCAAACTGATCAACGAAAAGAACAGTGTAACTCTGTGAGACTCTGTGAGATGAACTGATGCAACACAAGGCAGTTTCTCAGAAGGCTTCTTTTTGGTGTTCATCTGATTATATTTCCTTTGTCACCTAAGGCTTCAATGTGCTTTTAAATATCCCATTGTAGAGTCCAAGAAAACAGTTTGAGAAAACTGCTCAATGAAAACAACAGTGAAACTCTGTGAGATGAGTTCACACATCACAAAGCAGTTTCTCATAAAGATTCTTTGTAGTTTTTAACTGAGAATATGCCCTTTTGCAACAAAGGCCTCAATGCACTTCCAAATATCCCTTTGCAGATTCCACGAAAAGAGTGTTAGAAAACTTCTCCATGAAAAGGAAGTTGTAACTCTGTGAGATGAAATCACACATCACAGAGAACTTTCTCAGAAAGATTCTTTCTTGTTTTTCTCTGAGGATATTTCCTTAGTCACCATATTCTTCAATGCAATCCAAAATATCCCTTCTCAGTTTATGCAAAAACAGTGCTACCAAACTGATCCATTAAAACAGTCCTGTAACTCCGTGAGATGAATTAACACATCACATAGTGATTTCTCAGAAAGATTCTTACTAGTTTTTATATGAAGATATTTCCTTTGTCACCATAAGTTTCAATGCACTCTGAATTTTCCCATTGCAGATTCCAAGAAAACAGTGTTACCAGAATGCTAAACAAAAAGGTCAGTGTAACACTCTGACATGAAATCACACATCAAAGAGCAGTCTCAGAAAGCTTCTTTCTAGTTTTTATCTGAGGATATTTCCTTTTTTACATTAAGCGTTAATGTGCTCCGAAATATGCCATTGTAGATTCCAAGAAAACAGTGTTAGCAAACTGCTCAATGAAAAGGACAGTGTAACTCTAACAGAGTTAGAGTTCAAGTAACACTTGAATTCACACATCACGAAGCAGTTTCTCGGAAAGCCTATTTCTAGTTTTTCTATGAGGATATTTCCTTTTTCACCGTAGGCGTCAATCAGCTCCCAAATATCCCTTTGCAGATTCCACAAAAACAGTGCTAGCACACTGTTCTGTGAAAAGAAAGTTATAACACTTTAAGATTAATTAACATATCACAAAAATGTTTCTCTGAAAATTCTTTCTACTTTTAATCTGAAGATATTTCCTTTGACACCGTAGGCTTCAATGCAATTCAAAATATCCCTTCTCAGATTGCACCAAAACAGGGCTACTAAACTGCTCCATGAAAAGAATCGTGTAACTCTGTGAAATGAATTCAGAAATCACAAAGCAGTTCCTCAGAAAACTTCTTTCTAGTTTTTGTCTGAGGATATTTCCTTTGTCACCATAAACTTCAATGCACTCTGAAAAATCCCATTGCAGATTCCAAGAAAACAGTGTAGCAAAGTGATCAATGAAAAGAACAGTGTAACCCTGTGAGATAAATTGACACCTCACAAAGCAGTTTCTCAGAAAGGTTCTTTTTGGTTTTATCTGAGGATATTCCCTTGTCACCATCAGCTTCAATGCACTTCCAAGTATCCTATTGCAGATTCCAGGAAAACAGTGTTATCAAACTGCTCGATGAAAAGTATGGTGTAACTCTGTTAGATGAATTCACACATCACAAAGAAGTATCTCTGAAAGCATCTTTCTAGTTTTAATCTGAGGATATTTCCTTTGACACCATAGGCTTCCATGCAATCCCAAATATCCCTTCTCAGATTCCACAAAAACAGGGACACCAAACTGCTTCATGAAAAGAATCGTGCATCTCTGTGAGATGAACTCTGAAATCACAAAGCAGTTTCTCAGAAAACTTCTTTCAATTTTTTGTCTGAGGATATTTCCTTTGTCACCATAAGCTTCAATGTGGTATGAAAAATCCCATTGTAGATTACAAGAAAACAGTGTCAGCAAGCTTTTCAATGAAAGGCAAGGTGTTACTCTGTGAGGTAAATTCACACATCACAAAAAACTTTCTCAGAATGTTTCATTCTAGTTTTTATATGAGGATATTTCCTTAGTCAGCATAGACGTCAATGTGATCCAAAATATCCCTTCTCAGATTCCCCAAAAACAGTACTATCAAACTGATCCATGAAAAGAATCATGTAACACTGTGAGATGAATGAACACACCTCAAAGAGGTTTCTCAGAAAGCATCTTTCTAGTTTTTATATGGGGATATTTCCTTTGTCACCATCGGCTTCAATCCGATCCAAAATATCCCTTCTCAGATTTCCCAAAAACTGTGCTCTCAAACTGCTCCAAGAAAATAATCATGTAACTCTGTGAGAAGAATTCGTAAGTCACAAAGCAGTTTCTCAGAAAGCTTTTTCTAGATTTTGTCTGAGGATATTTCCTTTGTCACCATAAGCCTCAAAACACTTGGAAATCTCCCATTGCAGATTATAACAAAACAGTGTTAGCACAATAGCAAAGACTTGGAATCAACCCAAATGTCCATCAGTGACAGATTGGATTAAGAAAATGTGGCACATATACACCATGGAATACTATGCAGCCATCAAAAAGGATGAGTTTGCGTCCTTTGTAGGGACATGGATGCAGCTGGAAACCATCATTCTTAGCAAACTATCACAAGAAGAGAAAACCAAACACCGCATGTTCTCACTCCTAGGTGGGAACTGAACAATAAGATCACTTGGACTCAGGAAGGGGAACATCACACACAGGGGCCTATCATGGGGAGGGGGGAGGGGGGAGGGATTGCATTGGGAGTTATACCTGATGTAAATGATGAGTTGATGGGTGCATCACAACAACATGGCACAAGTATACATATGTAACAAACCTGCACGTTATGCACATGTACCCTACAACTTAAAGTATAATAATAATAAATAATTATTGACAGTAAAAAAAAAAAGAAAAGAATAGTGTAACTGTGAGACCAATTCACACATCACAAAACAGTTTCTCAGAAAACATCTTTCTAGTTTTTATCTGAGAATATTTCCTTTTACACCATAGGCCTCAATGCGCTCCCAAATATCCCTTTGCAGGTTCCATGAAAACAGTGTTACCAAACTGCTCCATGAAAAGAAAGGTGTAAGTCTGTCAGGTGAATTCACACATCACAAAGAACTTTCTCAGAAAGCTTCTTTCCAGTTTTTATCTGAGGATATTTACTTTGTCACCATAGGCTTCAATGCGATGCAAAATATCCCTTCTCAGATTCCCCAAAAAGAGTGCTACCAAACTGCCCCATGAAAAGAATCGTGTAACTCTGACATGAATTCACAAATCACAATGCACTTTCTCAGAAAGTTTCTTTCTTGTTTTTGTATGAGGATATTTATTTGTCACCATAACGTTCATTGCACTCCGAAATATCCCATTGCAGATACCAAGAAAACAGTGTTAGCAAACTGCTCAATGAAAAGAACAGTGTAACTCCATGAGATGAATTGACACAACACAAAGCAGTTACTAAGAAGGCCTCTTTTGGTTTTCATCTGATTTTTTCCCTTTGTAACCGTAAGCTTTAATGTGCTCCAAAATATCCCATTGCAGATTCCAAGAAAAGTGTAAACAAACTGCTCAATGAAAACGACAGTTTTACTCTGTGAGATGTATTCATACATCACAAAGTAGTTTCTCAGAAAGATTTTTGTAGTTTTCAACTGAGAATATGCCCTTTTTCAACATAGGCCTCAATGAGCTCCCAAATATCCCTTTGCAGCTTCCACGAAAACAGTGTTAGCAAACTGCTCCAAGAAAAGAAAGTTGTAACTCTGTGAGATGATTTCTCACATCATGAAGAACTTTCTCATAAAGCTTCTTTCTGGTTTTTATCTGAGGATATTTCCTTAGTCACCATATTCTTCAGTGTGATAAAAACAAATCCCTTCTCAGTTTACCCAAAAACCTTGCTACAAAACTGATCCATGAAAATAGTCGTGTAACTCTTTGAGATAAATTAGCACACCACAATGTGGTTTCTCAGATGGCTTCTTACTAATTTTCAAAAGAAGATATTTCCTTTGTCACCATAAGTTTCAATGCACTTCAAAATATCCCACTGCAGATTCCAAGAAAACAGTGTTACCAGACTGCTAAATGAAAAGAACAGTGTACCTCTGTGAGATGAAGTCACACATCCCAAAGCAGTTTCTCAGAAAGCTTCCTTCTAGTTTTTATGTGAGGATATTTCTTTCTTCAACATAGGCCTCTATGAGCTCCCAAATATCCCTTTTCAGATTCCACAAAACCAGCATTAGCAAACTTCTCCTTGAAAAGAATGGTGTAATTATGTGATATGAATTCACACATCACAAAGAACTTCCTCAGAAAACTTCTTCTAGTTTTTATCTGAGGATATTTCCTTAGTCACCATAGTTTTCAAAGCCATCCAAAGTATCCCAACACTGATTCTCCAAAAACCATGTTACCAAACTGATCCATGAAAAGGATCATGTAACTCTATGAGAAGAATTAAGAAGTCAGAAAGTGGTTTCTCAGAAAGTTTCTTTCTAGTTTTTATATGAAGATATTTCCTTTGTTACCATAGCTTCAATGTACTCTGAAATATCCCATTGCAGTTTCCAAGAAAGCAGTGTTAGCAAACTTCTCAATGAAAAGGACAGTGTAACACTCTGACATGAAATCACACATCACGAAGAAGTCTCAGAAAGCTTCTTTCTAGTTTTTATCAGAGGATATTTCCTTTTTTACAATAAGCTTCAAAGTGAGCTGAAATATGCCATTGCAGACACCAAGAAAACAGTGTTAGCAAATTGCTCAATGAAAAGAACAATGTAACCCTGTGACTTGATTTCACACATCACAAAGCAGTTTCTCAGAAAGCTTCTTTCTAGTTTTCTATGAGGATATTTCCTTTTTCACCATAGACCTCAATATACTCCCAAATATTCCTTTGCAGATTCCACAAAAACAGTGTTAGCACACTGCTCCATGAAAAGAAAGTTGTAACTCTGTGAGATGAATTCACACATCAAAAATAAGTTTCTCTGAAAACTTCCTTCTAGTTTTAATCCATGAAAGAATAGTGTAACACTGTGAGATAAATTAACACATCTCAAGGTGGTTTCTCAGAAAGCTTCTTTCTAGTTTTTATATGAGGATATTTCCTCTGTCATCTTAAGATTCAGTGCCATCTGAAATATCTCACTGAAGATTCACAAAAACTGTGTTAGCAAACTGCTCCATGAAAAGAAAGGTGTAACTCAGTGAGATGAATAAACACATGACAAAGCAGTTTCTCGGAAACCTTCCTTCCGGTTTTTCTATGTGGATAGTTCCTTTGACACCATAGGCTTCAATGTGATCCAAAATATCCCTTGGCAGATTCCCCCAAAACAGTGCTACTGAACTGCTCCATGAAAATAATCGTGTGACTGTGTAAGATGAATTAACACATCTCAAAGCGGTTTCTCAGAAAGCTTCTTTCTAGTTTTTATATGAGGATACTTCCTTTGTCACCATATGCTTCAGTGCGATACAAAATATCCCTTCTCAGATTCCCCAAAAACAGTGCTAACAAAGTGCTCCATGAAAAGAATCATGTAACTCTGTGAGATGAATTCAGAAACCACAAAGCAGTTTCTCCAAAACCTTCTTTCTAGTTTTTGTCTGAGGATATTTCCTTTGTCACCATAAGCTTCAATGCACTCTGAAATATCCCATTGCAGATTCCAAGAAAACAGTGTGAGCAAACAGCTGAATTGAAAAAACAATGTAACTCTATTTGATGAATTCACACATCACAAAGCAGTTTCTCAGAAAGCTTCTTTCTATTTTTTATCTGAGGATAATTCCTTTTCACCATAGTCCTCAATGTGCTCCCAAATATGCCTTTGCAGATTCCACGAAAACAGTGTTAGCTAACTATTCCATGAGATGAACAATTACATGAGGTAGAACAATTTGAGATGTATTCACACATCACAAAGGACTTTCTCACAAAGCTTCTTTCTAGTTCTTATCTGAGGATATTTCCTTTGTCCCCATAGGATTCCATGCATTCAAAAACATCCCTTCTCAGTTTCCCCAGAAACAGATCTATCAAACTGATCTATGAGAGGAATCGTGTAACTCTGTGAGACGAATTCACAAATTGCAAAGAAGTTTCTCAGAAAGTTTATTTCTTTTTTGTCTGAGGATATTTCCATTGTCACCATAAGCTTTATTGTGCTCTGAAATATCTCATTGCAGGTTAAAAGAAAACAGTGTTAGCAATCTTCTCAATGGAAAGAACAGTGTAAGTCTGTGAGATGAATTCACACATCACAAAGCAGTTTCACAGAAAGCTTCTTTCTAGTTTTTATCTGAAGATATTCCCTTCTTCACCATAGGCCTCAACGTGCTCCCAAATATCCCTTTGCAAATTCCACAAAAACAGTGTTAGCAAACTACTCCATGAAAAGAAAGGTGTAATTCTGTGAAACTAATTCACATATCACAAAGAACTTTCTCAGAAATCTTCTTTCTAGTTTTTCTCTGAGGACATTTCCTTTGTCATCCTAGGCCTCAATGAGATCCAAGGTATCCTTTCTCAGATTCCACGAGAACAGTGTTAGCAAACTGCTGCATGAAAAGAAATGTGTAACTCTGTGAGATGAATTTACAGATGACAAAGAACTTTCTCAGAACACTTATTTCTAGTTTTTTTCTGAGGATATTTCATTTCTCACCGCAGGCTGCAATACGATCCAAAATATCCTTCTCAGATTACCCAAAAACAGAGCTATCAAAATGATCCATGAAAAGAATTGTGTAACCCTGTGTGATGAATTCACAAATCAAAAAGCCGTTTCTTGGAATGTTTCTTTCCAGTTCTTGTCTAAGGATATTTACTTTTTCACAGTAAGCTTCCATGCGCTCCAAAGTATCCAAGCGTAGATTCAAAGAAAACCGTGTTAGCAAACTTCACAATTAAAAGAACAGGGTAATTCTGTGAGTTGAATTCACATATCACAA
This sequence comes from Macaca nemestrina, assembly GCF_043159975.1. NCBI lineage: Eukaryota > Metazoa > Chordata > Mammalia > Primates > Cercopithecidae > Macaca > Macaca nemestrina. The sequence goes on along the minus strand of NC_092138.1, from coordinate 93,613,522 downwards.
AGCAATTTCTCAAAAAGGTTCTTTTTGGGTTTTCCACGGGGATATTTCCTTTATCACCATAGACTTCAATGCACTCCAAAATATCCTATTGCAGACTCCACAAAAACAGTGTTATCAAGCAGCTCAAAGAAAAGATTGGTTTAGCTCTGTGAGATGAATTCTCCCATCACAAAGCAGTTTCAGAGAAAGCTTCTTTCTAGTTTTTATCAGAGGACATTTCCTTTTTCACCGTAGGCCTCTATGTACGCCAAAATAACCCTTTGCAGATCCACAAAAACAGTATTAGCACACTGCTCCATGAAAAGAAAGGTGTAATGCATTCCAAAATATCCTTTCTCAGATTCCCCCAAAACAGTGCTATCAAAGTGATCCATTGAAAGCATCATGAAACTCTGTGACATGAATTCAAAAATCACAAAGGAGTTACTCAGAAAGTTTCTATCAAGTTTTTGTCCGGGGATATGTAATTTTTAAGAGTAGGCTTCAATGCACTTCAAAATATGCCATTGCAGATTCTAAGAAAACAATGTTAGCAAACTGCTCAATGAAAAGAACAGTGTAACTCTCTTTACACTGTGAGAAGTGTCAGATGAATTCACACATCACTAAACGATTTCTCAGAAACCTACTTTCTACTTATTCTACAAGGATATTTCCTTTTTCACTATAGGCCTCAATGCACTCACAAGTATCCCTTTGCCGATTCCATGAAAACTGTGTTAGCAAACTGCTCCATGAAAAGAAAGGTGTTTCTCCGTGAGATGAATTCACACATCACAAAGAACTTTCTCAGAAAGTTTATTTCTTTTTTTTTTAATTATTTTTTATTTTTATACTTTAAGTTCTAGGGTACATGTGCATAACGTGCAGGTTTGTTACATATGTATACTTGTGCCATGTTGCTGTGCTGCACCCATCAACTCGTCAGCACCCCTCAACTCGTCATTTACATCAGGTATAACTCCCAATGCAATCCCTCCTCCCTCCCCCCTCCCCCAACCCCCTCCCCATGATAGGCCCTGGTGTGTGATGTTCCCCTTCCTGAGTCCAAGTGATCTCATTGTTCAGTTCCCACCTATGAGTGAGAACATGCACAGTTTTGCTTTCAGTTCTTGTGATAGTTTGCTGAGAATGATGGTTTCCAGCTGCATCCATGTCCCTACAAAGGACACAAACTCATCCATTTTTATGGCTGCATAGTATTCCATGGTGTATATGTGCCACATTTTCTTAATCCAGTCTGTCACTGATGGACATTTGGGTTGATTCCAAGTCTTTGCTATAGTGAATAGTGCCGCAATAAACATACGTGTACATGTGTCTTTATAGCAGCATGATTTATAATCCTTTGGGTATATACCCAGTAATGGGAAGGCTGGGTCATATGGTACTTCTAGTTCTAGATCCTTGAGGAATCGCCATACTGTTTTCCATAATGGTTGAACTAGTTTACAATCTCACCAACAGTGTAAAAGTGTTCCTATTTCTCCAAATGCTCTCCAGCACCTGTTGTTTCCTGACTTTTTAATGATCGCCATTCTAACTGGTGTGAAATGGTATCTCATTGTGGTTTTCATTAGCATTTCTCTGATGGCCAGTGATGATGAGCATTTTTTCATGTATCTGTTGGCTGTACGAATGTCTTCTTTTGAGAAATGTCTGTTCATATACTTTGCCCACTTTGTGATGGGGTTGTTTGGTTTTTTTCTTGTAAATTTTTTGAGTTCTTTGTAGGTTCTGGATATTAGCCCTTTGTCACGTGAGTAGATTGCAAAAATTTTCTCCCTTTCTGTAGGTTGCCTGTTCACTCTGATGGTAGTTTCTTTTGCTGTGCAGAAGCTCTTTCGTTTAATGAGATCCCATTTGTCAATGTTGGCTTTTGCTGCCGTTGCTTTTGGTGTTTTAGACATGAAGTCTTTCCCCATGCCTATGTCCTGAATGGTACTATCTAGGTTTTCCTCTAGGGTTCTAATGGTATTAGGTCTAACATTTAAGTCTCTAATCCATCTTGAATTAATTTTCGTATAAGGAGTAAGGAAAGGATCTAGTTTCAGCTTTCTACTTATGGCTAGCCAATTTTCCCAGCACCATTTATTAAATAGGGAATCCTTTCCCCATTTCTTGTTTCTCTCAGGTTTGTCAAAGATCAGATGGCTGTAGATGTGTGATATTATTTCTGAGGACTCTGTTCTGTACCATTGGTCTATATTTCTGTTTTGGTACCAGTAACATGCTGTTTTGGTTACTGTAGCCTTGTAGTATATTTTGAAGTCAGGTAGCGTAATGCCTCCAGCTTTGTTCTTTTGACTTAGGATTGTCTTGGAGATGCGGGCTCTTTTTTGGTTCCATATGAACTTTAAAGCAGTTCTTTCCAATTCTGTGAAGAAAAGCGTTGGTAGCTTGATGGGGATGGCATTGAATCTATAAATTACCTTGGGCAGTATGGCCATTTTCACGATATTGATCTTCCTATCCATGAGCATGGTATGTTCTTCCATTTGTTTGTGTCCTCTTCTATTTCACTGAGCAGTGGTTTGTAGTTCTCCTTGAAGAGGTCCTTTACATCCCTTGTAAGTTGAATTCCTAGGTATTTTATTCTCTTGGAAGCAATTGTGAATGGAAGTTCATTCATGATTTGGCTCTCTGTTTGTCTGTTACTGGTGTATACGAATGCTTGTGATTTTTGCACATTAATTTTGTATCCTGAGACTTTGCTGAAGTTGCTTATCAGCTTAAGGAGATTTTGGGCTGAGACAATGGGGTTTTCTAAATACACAATCATGTCATCTGCAAACAGGGACAATTTGACTTCTTTTCCTAACTGAATGCCTTTGATTTCTTTCTCTTGCCTGATTGCCCTAGCCAGAACTTCCAACACTATGTTGAATAGGAGTGGTGAGAGAGGGCATCCCTGTTTTGTGCCAGTTTTCAAAGGGAATTTTTCCAGTTTTTGCCCATTCAGTATGATATTGGCTGTGGGTTTGTCATAAATAGCTCTTATTATTTTGAGGTACGTTCCATCAATACCGAATTTATTGAGCGTTTTTAGCATGAAGGGCGGTTGAATTCTGTCAAAAGCCTTTTCTGCATCTATTGAGATAATCATGTGGTTCTTGCCTTTGGTTCTGTTTATATGCTGGATTATGTTTATTGATTTGCAAATGTTGAACCAGCCTTGCATACCAGGGGTGAAGCCCACTTGATCATGGTGGATAAGCTTTTTGATGTGCTGCTGAATCCAGTTTGCCAGTATTTTATTGAGGATTTTTGCATCGATGTTCATCAGGGATATTGGTCTAAAATTCTCTTTTTTTGTTGTGTCTCTGCCAGGCTTTGGTATCAGGATGATGTTGGCCTCATAAAATGAGATAAGGAGGATTCCTTCTTTTTCTATTGATTGGAATAGTTTCAGAAGGAATGGTACCAACTCCTCCTTGTACCTCTGGTAGAATTCAGCTGTGAATCCATCTGGTCCTGGACTTTTTTTGGTTGGTAGGCTATTAATTGTAGCCTCAATTTCAAAGCCTGCTATTGGTCTATTCAGGGATTCAACTTCTTCCTGGTTTAGTCTTGGAAGAGTGTACGTGTCCAGGAAATTATCCATTTCTTCTAGATTTTCTAGTTTATTTGCGTAGAGGTGTTTATAGTATTCTCTGATGGTAGTTTGTATTTCTGTGGGGTCGGTGGTGATATCCCCTTTACCATTTTTTATTGCGTCTGTTTGATTCTTCTCTCTTTTCTTCTTTATTAGTCTTGCTAGTGGTCTGTCAATTTTGTTGATCTCTTCAAAAAACCAATTCCTGGATTCATTGAATTTTTGGAGGGTTTTTTGTGTCTCTATCTCCTTCAGTTCTGCTCTGATCTTAGTTATCTCTTGCCTTCTGCTAAGTTTTGAGTATGTTTGCTCTTGCTTCACTAGTTCTTTTAATTGTGATGTTAGAGTGTCAATTTGAGATCTTTCCAGCTTTCTCTTGTGGGCATTTAGTGCTATAAATTTCCCTCTACACACTGCTTTAAATGTGTCCCAGAGATTCTGGTATGTTGTATCTTTGTTCTCATTGGTTTCAAAGAACATCTTTATTTCTGCCTTCATTTCGTTATATACCCAGTAGTCATTCAAGAGCAGGCTGTTCAGTTTCTATGTAGTTGAGCGGTTTTGATTGAGTTTCTTATTCCTGAGTTCTGGTTTGATTGCACTGTGGTCTGAGAGACAGTTTGTTACAATTTCTGTTCTTGTACATCTGCTGAGGAGTGCTTTACTTCAAATTATGTGGTCAATTTTGGAATAAGTGCGATGTGGTGCTGAGAAGAATGTATTTTCTGTTGATTTGGGGTGGAGAGTTCTATAGATGTCTATTAGGTCTGCTTGCTGCAGAGATGAGTTCAATTCCTGGATATCCTTGTTAACTTTCTGTCTCGTTGATCTGTCTAATGTTGACAGTGGAGTGTTGAAGTCTCCCATTATTATTGTATGGGAGTCTAAGTCTCTTTGTAAGTCTCTAAGGACTTGCTTGATGAATCTGGGTGCTCCTGTATTGGTTGTATATGTATTTACGATAGTTAGCTCTTCCTGTTGAATTGATCCTTTTACCATTATGTAATGGCCTTCTTTGTCTCTTTTGATCTTTGATGGTTTAAAGTCTGTTTTATCAGAGACTAGTATTGCAACCCCTGCTTTTTTTTGTTCTCCATTTGCTTCGTAAATCTTCCTCCATCCCTTTATTTTGAACCTATGTATGTCTCTGCGTGTGAGATGGGTCTCCTGAATACAGCAGACTGATGGGTCTTGACTCTTTATCCAGTTTGCCAGTCTGTGTCTTTTAATTGGACCATTTAGTCCATTTACATTTAAGGTTAATATTGTTATGTGTGAACTTGATCCTGCCATTATGATATTAAGTGGTTATTTTGCTCGTTAGTTGATGCAGTTTCTTCCTAGCCTAAATGGTCCTTACATTTTGGCATGTTTTGCAATGCCTGATACCGATTGTTACTTTCCATGTTTAGTGCTTTCTTCAGGGTCTCTTGTAAGACAGGCCTAGTGGTGACAAAATCTCTAAGCATTTGCTTATCTGTAAAGGATTTTATTTCTCCTTCTCTTACGAAACTTAGTTTGGCTGGATATGAAATTCTGGGTTTAAAAGTCTTTTCTTTAAGAATGTTGAATTTTGGCCCCCACTCTCTTCTGGCTTGTAGAGTTTCTGCCAAAAGATCTGCTGTTAGTCTGATGGGCTTCCCTTTGTGGGTAACCCCACCTTTCTCTCTGGCTGCCCTTAAGATTTTTTTCCTTCATTTAACTTTGGTGAATCTGGCAATTATGTGTCTTGGAGTTGCTCTTCTCGAGGAGTATCTTTGTGGCATTCTCGGTATTTCCTGGATTTGAATGTTGGCCTGCCCTACTAGGTTGGGGAAGATCTCCTGGAGGATATCCTGAAGAGTGTTTTCCAACTTGGTTCCATTTTCCCTCTCACTTTCAGGCACCCCAATCAGACGTAGATTTGGTCTTTTTACATAATCCCATACTTCTTGCAGGCTTTGTTCATTTCTTTTTCTTCTTTTTTCTTTTGGTTTCTCTTCTCACTTCATTTCATTCATTTGATCCTCAATCGCTGATACTCTTTCTTCCAGTTGATCGAGTCGGTTACTGAAGCTTGTGCATTTGTCACGTATTTCTCGTGTCATGGTTTTCATCTCTTTCATTTCGTTTTTGACCTTCTCTGCAATAATTACTCTAGCCATCAATTTTCCCACTTTTTTTTCAAGATTTTTATTTCTTTGCCCTGGGTACGTAATTCCTCCTTTAGCTCTGAGAAGTTTGATGGACCGAAGCCTTCTTCTCTCATCTCGTCAAAGTCATTCTCCCTCAAGCTTTAATCCATTGCTGGCGATGAGCTGCACTCCTCTGCCGGGGGAGATGTGCTCTTATTTTTTTTAATTTCCAGCTTTTCTGCCCTGCTTCTTCCCCATCTTTGTGGTTTTATCTGCCTCTGGTCTTTGATGATGATGGTGATGTACTGATGGGGTTTTGGTGTAGGTGTCCTTCCTGTTTGATAGTTTTCCTTCTAACAGTCAGGACCCTCAGCTGTAGGTCTGTTGGAGATTGCTTGAGGTCCACTCCAGACCTTGTTTGCCTAGGTATCAGCAGCAGAGGCTGCAGAAGATATAATATTGCTGAACAGCAAGTGTACCTGTCTGATTCTTGCTTTGGAGGCTTCCTCTCAGGGGTGTACTCCACCCTGTGAGGTGTGGGGTGTCAGACTGCCCCTAGTGGGGGATGTCTCCCAGTTAGGCTACTCAGGGGTCAGGGACCCACTTGAGCAGGCAGTCTGTCCCTTCTCAGATCTCAACCTCTCTGTTGGGAGATCCACTGCTCTCTTCAAAGCTGTCAGACAGAGTCGTTTGCGTCTGCAGGGGTTTCTGCTGCTTTTGGCCTTTGTTGTTGTTTACTGTGCCCTGTCCCCAGAGGTGGAGTCTACAGAGACAGGCAGGTTTCCTTGAGCTGCTGTGAGCTCCACCCAGTTCGAGCTTCCCAGCAGCTTTGTTTACCTACTTAAGCCTCAGTAATGGTGGGCTCCCCTCCCCCAGCCTCGCTGCTGCCTTGCCGCGAGATTGCAGACTGCTGTGCTTGCAATGAGGGAGGTTCCGTGGGCGTGGGACCCTCCCGGCCAGTTGTGGATATAATCTCCTGGTGTGCCTGTTTGCTTAAAGCGCAGTATTGGGGTGGGAGTTACCCGATTTTCCAGGTGTTGTGTGTCTCAGTTCCCCTGGCTAGGAAAAGGGATTCCCTCTCCCCTTGCACTTCCCAGGTGAAGCAATGCCTCACCCTGCTTCAGCTCTCGCTGGTCGGGCTGCAGCCACTGACCAGCACTGATTGTCCAGCATTCCCTAATGAGATTAACCCAGTACCTCAGTTGAAAATGCAGAAATCACCAGTCTTCTGTGTCACTCGTGCTGGGAGTTGGAGACTGGAGCTGTTCCTATTCAGCCATCTTGCTCTGCCCCCAGAAAGCTTCTTTCTAGTTTTTATCTGAGGATATTTCCTTAGTCACCACATGCTTCAGTGCGATCCAAAATATCCCTTCTCTGATACCCCCCAAAAAGTGCTACCATGAAGAGAATTGTGCAGCTGCATGAGATGAATTCACAAATCACAAAGCACTTTCTCAGAAAGCTTCATTTTAATTTTTGTCTGAGGATATTTCCTTTGTCACCAAAAGCTTCACTGCACTCTGAAATATCCCTTTGCTGATTAAAAGAAAACAGTGTTAGCAAACTGCTCACTGAAAAGAGCAGTGTAACTCTCTGGGATGAATTGAAACACACAGAGCAGTTTTCCAGAAACCTTCTTTTTGGTTTTTATCTGAGGATATTTCCTTTGTCTCCATAGGCCTTCAATGTGCTCCCAAATGTCCTATTGTAGATTGCATGAAAAAAGTGTTATCAAACTGCTCAATGAAAAGAATGGTGTAGCTCTGTAAGATGAATTCACACAGTACAAAGCAGTTTCTCAGAAAATTTCATTCTAGTTTTTATCTGAGAATATTTTCCTTTTCACTATAGGTCTCAATGCTTTAACAAATACCCCAGTGCAGATTCCACAAAAACAGTGTTGGGAAACAGCTCCATGAAAAGAAAGGTGTAACTCTGTGAGCTGAATTCACATGTAACAAAGAATTTTCTCAGAAACTTTCTTTCTTGTGTTTGTCTGAGTATATTTATTTGTCACCATAGGCTTCAATGTGATCAAAAATATGCTTTCTCAGATTCCACGAAAACAGTGCTAACAGACTGATCCCTGAAAAAGAATCGTGTAACGTTGTGAGATGGATTAACACATCACACAACAGTTTATCAGAAAGCTTCTTTCTAGTTTTCATAAAAGGATATTTCCTTTGTCGCCATAGGATTCTTTGCAATCCAAAATATCCCTTCTCAGATTCCCCAAAAACAGTGCTACCAAACTGCTCCATGAAAATAATTGTGTAACTCTGTGAGATGAATTCACACATCACAAAGCAGTTTTTTAGAAAGCTTATTTCTAGTTTTTGTCAGAGGTTATTTCCTTTTTCACCATAAGCTTCAATGTCCTCCAAAATATCCCATTGCAGGTTCCAAGAAAACAATGTTAGCAAACTCCTCAATGAAAAGAACAGTATAACTCTGTGAGCTAAATTCACACATCACAGAGCAGTTTCTCGGAAAGATTCCTTCTAGTTTTTGTCTGAGAATATTTCCTTTGTCATCATAGGCTTCAATGAGCTCCCAAATACTCTATTGCAGATTTCATGAAAACAGTGTTATCAAACTGCACAATAAGAAGAACAGTGTAACTCTGTGAGATGATTTCACACATCACAAAGCAGTTTTTCAGAAATATTCCTTCTAGTTTTTGTCTGAGGATATTTCCTTTTTCACTATAGGCCTCAATGGACTCCCAAATATCCCTTTCCAGATTAAACGAAATCCGTGTTAGCACACTGCTCCATGAAAGGAAAGGTGTAACTCTGTGATAAGAATTCACACACATCACAAATAACTTTCTCAGATAGCTCCTTTCTAGTTTTTACCTGAGTATTTTTCTTTAGTCACCAAAGGCTTCAATGCGAGTGAAAATATTCCTTCTCAGTTTCCTCAAAAACAGTGCTACCAAACGGATACATGAAAATTATTGTGTAACCCTGTGAGATAAATTCACACCTCACAAAGTGTTTTCTCAGAAAGCTTCTTTCTAGTTTTTGTCTGGGGATATTTAATTTTTCACAATAAGCTCAAGGCACTCCAAAATATGCCATTGTAGATTCCAAGTAAACAGTGTTAGCAAATTGCTGAATGAAAAGAGCAGTGTACCTCTGTGCATTGAATGCATGCATCACAAAGCACTTTCTCAGAAAGTTTCTTCCTAGTTTTTCTATGAGGATATTTCAATTTTCATCATAGGCCTCAATGCGCTCCCAAATATCCCTTTGCAGATTCCATGAAAACTGTGTTAGCAAACTGCTCCATGAAAAGAAAGGTGTAACTCTGTGAGATGAACTCACACATCATGGATAACTTTCTCAGAAAGCTTCTTTCTAGTTTTTATCTGAGGATATTTCCTTTGGCATCATAGGCTTCAATGCAATCCAAAATATCCTTTCACAGATTCTCCAAAAACAGGGATAACAGTGTTAGCCGGCTGATAAATGAAAAGAACAGTGTAACTCTGTGAGATGAATTCACACATCACAAAGCAGTTTTTCAGAAAGCTTGTTTCTAGTTATTATCAGGGGATATTTCCTTTTTCACTACAGGCCTCAATGCACTCCCAAACATGCCTTTGCTGATTCCACGAAAACAGTATTAGCACACAGCTCCATGAAAAAAAGGTGTAGCTCCGTGGTATGAATTCACACATCACAAATAACTTTCTAAGAAAGCTTTTCTCTAGTTTTTATCTGAGGATATTTCCTTTGTCTTCATAGGCTTCAAGGCCATGCAAATATCACTTCTCATATTTCACAAAAGCAGTGCTATCAAACTGAACCATGAAAAGAATTGTGTAACTCTGTGAGATGAATTCACAAATCACAAAGCAGTTTCTCAGAAAGTTTCTTTCTAGTTTTTGTCTGAGAATATTTCCTTTTCCACTATAAGCTTCAAGGCACTCTGAAATATCCCATTGAAGATTCCAAGAAATCAGTGTTAGCAAACTGCTCAATGAAGACAACAGTGTAACTCTGTGAGTTGAATTCACACATCACAAAGTAGTTTCTCAGAAAGTTTCCTTTTGGTTTTTCTCTGAGGATATTTTCTTTGTCACCATAGGCTTCATTGTACTCCCAAATATCCTATTGCAGATTCCATGAAAACAATGTTATCAAACTGCACAATGAAAAGAATGGTGTAACTCTGTGAGATGAATTCACAAATCACAAAGTAGATTCTCAGAAAGCTTCTCTCTAGTTTTTGTCTGAGGATATTTCGTTTTTCACTATAGGTCTCAATGCACTCTGAAATATCCCTTCAGGATTCCATTAAAACTCTGTTAGCAAACTGCATCATGAAAAGGAAGGTGGAACTCTCTGAGATAAATTCACACATCACAGCGAACTATCTACAAAAGCTTCTTTCTATATTTTATCTGAGGATATTTCCTTAGTCACCCGTGACTCAAATGCCATTCAAAGTATCCCTTCTCAGATTCCCCAAAAACAGTGCTACCAAACTGATCCATGAAAAGAATCATGTAACTCTGTGAGAAGAGTTAACACATCATAAGGTAGTTTCTCAGAAAGCTTCTTAATAGTTTTTATATGAGGATATTTCCTTTATCACCTTAAGCTTCAATGTGCTCTGAAATATGTCATTGCAGATTCCAAGAAAACAGTGTTAGCAAGCTGCTCCATGAAAAGAACCATGTAATTCTGTGAGATAAATGCACATGTCTCAAAGCAGATCTTGAGAAAGCTTCTTCTTGGTTTTTTTTTTTTGTGAGGATATTTCCTTTGTCACCTTAGGCTTCAATGAAGTCTCAGATATCCTATTGCAGATTCCACGATAACAGTGTTATCAAACTGCACAATGAAAAGAACGGTGTCACTCTGTGGGAGGAATTCATATATCACAAAGCAGTTTCTCAGAAAGCTTCCTTAAATTTTTCATCCAAATATATTTCCTTTATCACTATAGGCCTCAATGCCCTCATAAATACCTCTTTGCAGATTCCATGAAAATTCTGTTAGCAAACTGCCCCACGAAAAGAAAGGTCTGTAATATAATTTCACACATCACAAGGAACTATCTCAAAAAGATTCTTTCTAGTTTTTATCCAAAGTTATATCCTTATTCACAATAGGTTTCAATGCCATCCAAAGTATCCCTTCTCAGATTCCCCAAAAACAGAGTTACCAAACTGAATCATGAAAGAATAGTGTAACTCTGTGAGAAGAATAAACACATCACAAAGCAGTTTCTCAGAAAGCTTCTTTCTAGTTTTTATGTGAGGATATTTTCTTTGTCACCAGAAGCTTCAATGCACTTCGAGATATCCCATTGAAGATTCCAAGAAAACAGTGTTAGTAAACTGCTCAATGAAAAGAGCAGTGTAACTCTCTGACATGAATTTCCACATCACAAAGCAGATTCTCAGAAAGATTCTTTCTATTTTTTTTTCTGAGGATATTTCCTTTTTCACAATAAGCTTCATTGCACTCTGAAATATGCTATTGTAGATTCCAAGAAAACAGTGTTAGCCAACTGCTCAATGAAAAGAACACTGTAACTTGGTGAGATGAATTCACACATCACAAAGCAGTTTCTCAAAAAGCTTCTTTTTGATTTGTATCTGAGGATATTTCCTTTGTCACCATAGGCTTCAATGCACTTCACAATATCCTATCGCAGATTCCACCAAAACTGTGTTATCAGAAGGCTCAATGAAAAGAATGGTGTAATTTTATGACACGAATTCACAAACCACAAAGCAGTTTCTCAGAACGTTTTTTCTAGTTTTTATCTAAGGATATTTCTTTTATCACTACAAGTCTCAATTCACTCCCTAATATCCCTTTCCAGATTCCTTGAAAACTCTCTAAGCAAATTGTTCCATGAAAAGAAAGGAACAACTCTGTGAGATAAATTCACACATCACAAAGGACTTTCTCAGAGACCTTCTTTCTAGTTTTTATCTGAGGAATTTCCTTAGTTACTATATTCTTCAATGCTATCCAAAATATCCCATCTCAGATTCCCCCAGAACAGTGCTACCAAACTGATCCATGAAAAGAGTAGTTAAACCTCAGTGAGATGAATTAACACATCACAAAGCAGTTTCTCAGAAAGCTTCTTGCTAGTTCTTAAATGAAGATATTTCCTTTGTCACCATAAGTTTCAATGCGCTCTGAAATATCCCATTGCAGATTACAGGAAAACAGTGTTAGCAAACTTCTCAATGAAAAGAACAGTGTAATTCTGTGAGATGAATTCACACATCATAAGGCAGTTTCTCAGAAAGCTTCTTTCTAGATTTTATCTGAGGGTATTTCCTTTTTCAACATAGGCCTCAATGTGCTTCCAAATATCAATTTGCAGATTCCATGAAAACAGTGATAGCAAACTGCTCCATGAAAATAAAGGTGTAATTCCATGAGATGATTTCAAATATCACAAGGAACTTTCTCAGAAAGCTTCTTTCTAGTTTTTATCTTAAGATATTTCTTTGGCACCATAGGCTTCACTGTGATCAGAAATATCCCTTCTCAGAGTCCCCAAAAACAGAGCTATCAAACTGATCCAAGAAAAGAATCATGTAACTCTGTGCAACGAATTCACAAATCACAAAGTAGTTTCTCAGAATGATTCTTTCCATTTTTTGTCTGAGGATATGTACTTTTTCACAATAAGCTTCAATGTGCTCCGAAATATACCATCGTAGATTCCAGGAAAAGAGTGTTAGCAAACTGCTCAACGAAAAGAACAGGGTAACTCTGTGAGTTGAATTCACACACCACAAAGCAGTTTCTCAGCAAGCTTTCTTCCAGTTTTTATCTGAGGATATTTCCTTTGTCAGCATAGGTTTCAATGAGAAACAAAATATCCCTTCTCAGATTCCCCAAAAACACTACTATCAAACTGTTCCATTAAAAGTATGGTGTTTCTCTGTGAGATGAATTCACATATCACAAAGATGTTTCTTAGAAAGCTTCTCTCTAGTTTTTATCTGAGGATGTTTCCTTTTTCACCATAATCCTCAAGGCTTTCCCAAATATCCCATTGCAAATTAAACGAAAAAAGTATGAGCAAACTTCTCATTGAAAAGAACGTTGTAACTCTCTGAGATGAAATCACACATCACAAAGCAGTTTACCAGTAAGTTTCTTTTTGGTTTTTATCTGAGGATATTTCCTTTGTCAATGTAGTCTTCAATGTGTTCCCAAATATCCTATTGCAGATTCCATGAAATCAGTGAAATCAAAACCCTCAATGAAAACATCGGTGTAACTCTGTCAGATGTATTCACACATCACAAAACTGTTTCTCAGAAAACTACTTTCTAGTTTTTATCTGAGGATATTTCTTTTTCCATATAAGCCTTAAAGCACTCTGGATTATCCCACTGCAGACTCCATGAAATCAGTGTTAGCAAATGGCTCCAGGAAAGGAAAGTTTTAACTCTGTAAGATAAATTCACACATCACAAAGAACTTTCTCATAAATCCTCTTTCTAATTTTTACCTGAGGACATTTCCTTTGTCACGAATGGCTTCAATGCAATCCAAAATATTCCTTCTCTGATTCCCCAAAAACAGTGCTACCAAACTGCTCCATGAAAAGAATCGTGAAACTCTGTGAGATGAATTCACAAATCACAAAGCAGTCTCTCAGAAAACTTCTTTATAGTTTTTGTCTGAGGATATTTCCTTTGTCATGAAAGGCTTCAATGCGCTCTCAAATATCCCATTGCAGATTCCACGAAAGCAGTGTTAGCAAACTTCTGAAAGAAAAGAGCAATGTGACACTGTGAGGTTAATGCACATATCACAAAGGAGTTTCTCAGAGAGCTTCTTTCTAGTTTAATCTGAGGATATTTCCTTTGTCACCATAGGCTTCAATGCACTACAAAACATCAGATTGTAGATACCAAAAAAACAGTGTAAGCAAACTGCTCAATGCAAAAAACACTGGAACTCTGTGAGATGAATTCACCCATCACAAAGCAGTTTCTCAGAAAGCTTCTTTCTAATTTTTATCTGAGAATATTTTCTTTTTAAATATCAGCCTCAAGGCGTTCCCAAATATCCCTTTGCAGATTCCAGGGAAACAGTGTTAGAAAACTGCTCCATGAAATGAAAGATATAACTCTGTGAGATGAATTAACACATCATGAAGAAATTTCTCAGAAAGCTTCTTTCTAGTTCTTATCTGAGGATATTTCCTTTGTCACCAGAGGCTTCAATGTGATCCAAAATATCCCTTCTCAGATTCCCCAAAAACGATGCTAACAAACTGCTCCATGAAAATAAAATTGTAACTCTGTCAAATGAATTCAAAAGTCACAAAGGAGTTTCTCAGAAAGCTTCTTTATAACTTTTATCTGAAGATATTTCCTTTGTCGCCATAGGCTTCAATGCCATCCAAGATACCCCGTCTCAGATTCCACAAAAACAGTGCTACAAAACTGCTCCATGAAAAGAAAGGTGTAACTCTGTGAGATGAATTCACACATCACAAAGAAGTTTCTCAGAAAGCTTCTTTTTAGTTTTTATCTGAGGATACTTCCTTTGTCACCATAGGCTTCAATGCGATCCAAAATATCCCTTCGCAGATTCCGCAACAACAGTGCTACCAAACTGCTCCATGTAAAGAATCGTATAACTGTGATATGGATTCACAAATCACAAAGCTGTTTCTCAGAAATCTTCTTTCTAGTTTTTGTCTGAGGATATTTCCTTTTTCACCATAGGCCTCAATGCACTCACGAACATTCCTTTGCAGTTTCCTTGAACACAGTGTTAACAAACTGCTCGATGAAAGCAATGGTGTAACCTGTGAGTTGAATTAACACATCAGAAAGCAGTTTCACAGCAAGCTTCTTTTTGGTTTTAGTCTGAGGATACTTCCTTTGTCACCATTGGCTTCAATGCACTTCAAAATATCCTATTGCAGATTCTATGAAAACAGTTTTAGCAAACTGCTCCAAGAAATGAATCGTGTAACTCTGTGAGATGATTTCACTCATCACAAAGAGATTTCTCAGAAAGCTTCTTTCTAGTTTTTATCTGAGGATATTTCCTTTGTCAAAATAGGCTTCAATGCAATCCAAAATATCCCTTCGCAGATTCCCCAACAACAGTGCTACCAAACTGCTGCATGGCAAGAATTGTGTAACTCTGTAAGATGAATTTAAACATCCCAAAAATGTTTCTCAGAAAGCTCCTTTCTGGTTGTTATCTGAGGATATTTCCTTTTTTGCCATATTCCTCCATGTGTTCCGGAATATCCCATTGCAAATTCCACAGAAAAACTGTTAGCAAACTTCTCAATGAAAAGAACATTGTAATTCTGTGAGATGAATTCACACATCCCAAAGAAGTTTCACAAAATTTTCTGTCTAGATTTTACTGAGGATATTTCTTTGGTCACCATAGGTTTCAATGCAATCCAAGATATCTCTTCTCAGATTCTCCAAAAACAGTGCTAACAAACTGCTCCATGAAAAGAATCACGTAACTCTGAGGCAAATTCACAAATCCCAAAGCAGTTTTTCAGAAATCTTTCTAGATTTTGTCTGAGGATATTTCCATTTTCACTGTTTGCCTCAATGCGCTTGTGAATATACCTTTGCAGACTCCATATCTTTGCAAACTCCATAGTGTTAGCAAACTGCTCAAAGAAAAGGATGGTGTAACTTTGTGAGGTAAATTCACACATCACAAAGGAATTTCTCAGAAAGCTTCCTTCTAGATTTTATCTGAATATATTTCCTTTGTCATGTAGGCTTCAATGCAATCCAAAATATCCCTTCTCAGACTCCCTCAAAACAGTGTTATCAAACTCATCCATGAAATGAATCATGTAACTCTCTGAGAAGAATTGACAAATCACAAAGTAGTTTCTCAGAAAGCTTCTTTCTTCTTTTTGTCTAAGGATATTTCTTTTGTTATCATAACCTTCAATGTGCTCTGAAATAACCCACTGCAGATTGCACGAAAACAGTCTTAGGAAACTACTCAATGAAAAGTACAGTGTAATTCTGTGAGATGAACTCACACATAACAAAGCAGTTTCGCATAAAACTTCTCCATAGTTCTTATCTGAGGATATTTTCTTTTTCACCATAGAACTCAATGCATTCCCATATATCCCTTTGGACATTCCACTAAAACAGTGTTAGCAAACTGCTCCATGAAAAGAAAGGTGTAACTCTGTGAGATGAATTCACACATCACAAAGAACTTTCTCAGAAAGTTTCTTTCTAATTTTTATCTGAGGATATTTCCTTTGTCCCCATAGGCTTCAATGTGATCCAAAATATCCTTTCTCAGATTCCCCGAAAACAGTGCTATGGGACTGATCCATGAAAAGAATCATGTAATGCTGTGAGATGAATTAACACATCTCAAAGTGGTTTCTCAGTTGTCTGAGGCTATTTTCTTTGTCACCATAAGCTTCAATGAACTCCCAAGTATCCCATTACAGATTCCAAGAAAACAGTGTTAACAAATTGCACAATGAAAGAAACAGTGTAACTCTGTAAGATGAACTGACACAACCCAAAGCAGTTTCTCAGAAAGGTTCTTTTTGTTTTTCATCTTAGGATATTACCTTTGTCACCATAGGCTTCAATGTCCCCCCAAATATACCATTGCAGATTCCACGAAAAAGTGTTATCAAACAGGTCAATGAAAACAACAGCATAGTTCTGTGAGAAGAATTCGCACATTACAAAGCAGTTTCTCAGAAAGCTTCTCTCTAGTGTTTGTCTGAGACTATTTCCTATTTCACTCTAGGCCACAATGTGATTCCAAATATCCCTTTGCAGATTCCACAAAAACAGTGTTAGCAAACAGCTCCATGAAAAGAAAGGTGTAAACCAGGGAGATTAATTCACAAATCAAAAAGTACTTTCACCAAGGGCTTCAATGCAACACAAATTGTCCCTTCTCAGTATCCCCAAAAACAGTGCTACCATTTTGATCCATGAAAAGAATCGTGTAACTCTGTGAGATGAATTAACACATCAAAAAGTGGTTTCTCAGAAAGCTTCTTTCTAGTTTTTATATGAAGGTATTTGATTTGTCACCCTAAACGTCAATGCACTCCGAAATATCCCATTGCAGGTTCCAAGAAAACAGTGTTAGCAGACTGCTAAATGAAAAGAGCAGTGTGACTCTGTGAGATGAATTCACACATCACAAAGCAGTTTCTCAGAAAGCTTCTTTCTAGTTTTTATCTGAGGATATCTCCTTTTTCACCATAAGCCTCAAAGTCCTCCCAAATAACACTTTGATTCCATGAAAACTGTTTTAGCAATCTACTCCATAAAAGGAAATGTGCAAGACAGTGAGATGAATTCCCACATCACAGGGAAGCTTCTCAGAAATCTTCTTTGTAGTTTTTATCTCAGGATATTTCCGCTGTCACTTTAGGCTTCATTGTGATCCAAAACAACCCTTCTAAGATTCCACAAAATGACTGTTACCAAACTGATCCATGAAAAGTATTGTGTATTTCTGTGAGATGAATTAACACATCACAAAGCAGTTTCTCAGAAAGCTCCTTTCTAGTTTTTATAAGAGAATATATCGTTTGTCACCATAAACTTAAATGCACTCCAAAATATCGCATTGAAGATCACAAGAAAACAGTTTTAGGTAACTGCTCAATGAAAAGAATAGTGCAACACTGTGAGATTAATTCACATATCACAAAGCAGTTTCTCTGAAAGCTTCTTTCTAGCTTTTATATGAGGATATTTCCTTTTTAATCATAGGCCTCATGCACTCCCATATACCAATTTTCAGATTAAACGAAAACAGTGTTAGCAAACTGCTCAATAAAAAGAACGACGTAACTATGTGAGATGAATTTGCGCATTGCAAACCAGTTTCTCAGAAAGCTTCTTTCTAGTTTTTATCTGAGAATACTTACTTTTTCAACATAGGCCTCAATGCACTCTCAAATATCCCTTTGCAGATTTCACCAAAACAGTGTTAGCAAACTGCTCCACGGAAATATAGGTGTATCTCTGTGAGATGAATTTACACAACACAAAGAAGTTTCTCGGAAAGCTTCTTTCTAGTTTTTATCTGAGGATAATTTCGTTATCACCGTAAGCTTCAATGGGATACAAAATATCCCTTCTCAGTTTCCCCAAAAACAGTTCTACCAAAATACTTTTGAAAATATTCATGTAACTCTGTGAGATGAATTACCAAATCAAAAATCAGTTTCTCAGAAAGCTTCTTTGTAGTTTTTTTCTGAGGTTACTTCCTTTTTCACCATCACCTTCAATGCGCTCCTAAATATCTCATTGCAGATTTCACAAAAACAGGGTTAGGAAACTTCACAATGAAAAGAACAGTGTAACTCTATGAGATGAATTCACACTTCACAAAGGGGTTTCTCAGAAAACTTCTTCCTAGTTTTTATCTGAAGATATTTCCTTAGTCCCCATATTGTTCAATGTCATCCAAATTATCCCTTCTCAGATTCCCTAGAAACAGTGCTACCAACCTGATCTATGAAAAGAATCGTGCAACTCTGTGAGAAGAATTAACACATCACAAAGCAGTTTCTCAGAAAGTTCTTCCTAGATTTTATATGAGTATATTTCCTTTTTCAGAATAAGCTTCAATGCACTCTGAAATATGCCATTACCGATTCCAAGGAAACAGTGTTAGCAAATTGCTCAATGAAAAGAACAGTATAACTCTGTGAGATGAATTCACACATCACAAAGCAGTTTCTCAGAAAGCTTCTTTCTAATTTTTATCTAAGGATATTTCCTTTTTCTCTATAGGCCTCATAGCACTCCCAAATATCCCTTTAGAGACTCCACGAAAACAGTGTTAGTAAACTGCTCCATGAAAAGAAAGGTGTAACTCTGTGAGATAAACTCCCACATCATGGAGAACTTTCTCAGAAAGCTTCTTTCTGGTTTTTATCTGAAGATATTTCCTTAGTCTCCATATTCTTCAAAGCGATCCAAAATATCACTTCTCACATTCCCCAAAAACAGTGCTATCATACTGCCCAATGAAAAGTATTGTGTATCTCTGTGAGATGAATTCACAAGTCACAAAGCAGTTTCTCAGAAAGTTTCATTCAAGTTTTTATCTGAGGATATTTCTTTTTTTACTATGGACCACCATGTGCTCCCAAATATGCCTTTGTAGATTCCACAAAAACAGTGTTAACAAGCTGCTCCATGAAAAAAGGTGTAACTCTGTGAGATTATTTCACACATCATAAAGAACTTTCCTAGAAAGCTTCTTTCTAGTTTTTATCTGAGGATATTTCCTTTGTCACCATAGGCTTCAATGCAATCCAAAATATCCTTTCTCAGATTCCCCAAAAACAGTGCTACCACAGTGATCCATGAAAAGAATCATTAAAATCTGTGAAATGAATTAACAAATCACAAAGCAGCTTCTGAGAAATCTTCTTTCTAGTTTTTATCTGAGGTTATTTCCTTTGTCGCCATAGGCTTCAATGCGATCCAAAATATCCCTTCTCAGATTCCCCAAAAACAGTGCTACTAAACTGCTCCATGAAAAGAATCATGTAACTCTGTCAGATGAATTAGCACAACACAAAGTGGTTTCTCAGAAAGCTTTCTTCTAGTTTTTATCTGAGGATATTTAATTTTTCACCATAGACCTCAATGCACTCCCATATATCCCTTTGCAGACACCACGAAAACAGTGTTAGCAAACTCCTCAATGAAAAGAACAGTGTTACTGTGTGAGATGAATTCATACCTCACAAGACAGTTTCTCAAACAGCTTCTTTGTAGTTTTTATCTGAGAGTATTTAGTTTTTCACCATAGGCCTCAATACGCTCCCAAATATCCCTTTGCAGATTCCACGAAAACAGTGTTAGTAAACTGCTCCATCAAATAAAGTGTAATTCTGTGAAGTGAATTCACATATCACAAAGAACTTTCTCTGAAAGCTTCTTTTTAGTTTTTATCTGAGGATATTTCCTTTTTTACCATAGGCTTCAAATTGAAACAAAATATACCTTCTCATAATCCTCAAAAACAGTGCTACCAAACTGATCCATGAAAATATTCGTGTCACTCTGTGAGATGAATTAACATATCACAAAGCGATTTCTCAGAAAGACTCTTTCTACTTTTTCTATGAAGATGTTTCCTCTGTTACCATGAGCTTCAATGGCTCTGAAATATCTCATTTCAGATTCCAAGAAAACAGTGTTAGCAAACTGCTCACTGAGAAAGAACATGTAGCACTGTGAGATGAATTCACACGTCACAAAGCAGATTCTCAGAAAGCTTCTTTCTAGTTTTTATCTGAGGATATTTCCTTTTTAACCATACACTTCAATGTGATCCAAAATATACCTTCTGAGATTCCCCAAAAGCAGTGCTACAAAACTGCTGCATGAAAAGAATCATGTAACTCTGTGAGATGATTTCACAAATCACAAAGCAGTTTCTTAGAAAGGTTCTTTCTAGTTTTTGTCTGAGGATGTGTCCTTTGTCACCATAGACTTCAATGCCCTCCGAAATATCCCATTGCAGATTCCATGAAAACAGGGTTAAGAAACTGCTCAATGAAAAGTGCAGTGTAACTCTGTGAGATGAATTCACACATGAGAAAGCAGTTTCTCAGCGAGCTTCTTCCTAGTTTTTATGTGAGGATATTTCCTTTGTCACAATAGGCTTCAAAACAATCCAAAATATTCCTTCTCAGATTCCCCAAAAACAGTGCTACCAAACTGCTCCATTAAGGGATTCATGTAAATCTGTGAGATGGATTCACAAATCACAAAGCAGTTTCTCAGAAAGATTCTTTCTAGTTTTTGTCTGAGGATATGCCCTCTGTCACCAAAATATTGAATTCACTCTGAAATATCCCATTGCAGATTCCACAAAAACAGTGTTAAGAAAGTGCTCAATGAAAAGTACAGTGTAACACTGTGAGGTGAATTCACACATCACAAAGTGATTTCTCAGAATGCTTTCTCTAGTTTTTATATGAGAGAATTTCCTTCATCACCAAAAGCCTCAATGCACTTGAAATATCCCATTGAAGATACTAAGAAAACAGTTTTAGCAAACTGCTCAATGCAAAGAACAGCATAACTCTGTGTCAGATGAATTCACTCATCTCAAAGCAGATTCTCAGAAAGTTACTTTGTAGTTTTTATATGAGGGTATTTCCTTTGTCACCATGAGCTTAAAATGTGTTCCGAAATATCCCATTGTGGATTCCAAGAAAGCAGTGTTAGCAAACTGACCAATGAAAACAACAGTGTAACTCTTTGAGAAAATTCACACATTACAAGCCATGTTCTCAGAAAGCTTCTTTCTGGCTCTTATCTGAGGCTATATAGTTTTTCACATAAGGCCCCAATGCACTCCTAAATATGCCTTTGCAGTTTATATGAAAACAGTGTTATCAAACAACTCAAAGAAAAGAACTGTGTAACTCTGTAAGATGAATTCACACATCGCAAAACAGTTTCTCAAAATGTTTCTTCCTAGTTTTTATTTGAAGATATTTTCTTTGTCATCATAGGCTTCAATGAGATCCAAAATATCCCTTCTCACATTCCCCAAAAACAGTGCTACAAAACTGATTCATGAAAAGAATCGAGTAACACTGTGAGATGAATTAACACATCACAAAGCAGTTTCTCAGAAAGCTTCTTTCTAATTTTTATATGAGGATATTTCCTTTGTCACCCTAGGTTTCAATGTGATCAAAAATATCCCTTCCAGATACACCAAAAATAGTGCTATCAAACTGATCCATGAGAAGAATTGTGTAACTCTGTGTGAATAATTGAAAAATCACAAAGTAGTTTCTCAGAAAGCTTCTTTCTTCTTTTTGTCTTAGGATATTTCTTTTGTCACAATAAGCTCCAATGTGCTCTGAAATATCTCATTGCAGATTGCACAAAAACAGTTTTAGCAAACTGCTCAATGAAAAGAAGAGTGTAATTCTGAGATGAACTTACACATCCCAAAGTAGTTTCTCAAAAAGCTTCTCCATAGTTTTTATCTTAGGATATTTCCCTTTTCACCATAGGCCTCAACACACTCCCATATATCCCATTTGCACATTCCACTAAAACAGTGTTATCCAACAGCTCAATGAAAAGAATAGTGTAATTCTGTGAGAGGAATTAACACATCACAAAGCAGTTTCTCAGAAAGCTTCTTTTGGTTTTTATCTGAGGATAATTCCTATTTCACCACAGGCCTCAATACGCTGCCAAGTATTGCTTTGCAGATGTGACGAAAATAGTGTTAGCAAACTGTTCCATGGAAAGAAAGGTGTAACTCTGTGAGATGACTTCATGTGTCACAAAGAACTTTCTCAGAAACGTTGTTTCTAGTTTTTATCTCAGGATATTTCCTTTTTCACCATAGACCTCAATGCACTCCTAAATATCCCTTTACAGATTCCAAGAAAAGAGTGTGAGCAAACTGCTCCATGAAAAGTAAAGTGTAACTCTGTGAGATGAATTCACACATCACAGAGAAGTTTCACAGAAGGCTTTTTTCTAGTTTTTATCTGAGGATATTTCCTATTTCACCTAGTTTTTATCTGAGGATATTTTCTTTGTCACCATAGGCTTCAATGAGATCCAAAATATCCCTTCTCACATTCCCAAAAACAGTGCTACAAAAGTGATTCATGAAAAGAATCGAGTAACACTGTGAGATGAATTAACACATCACAAAGCAGTTTCTCAGAAAGCTTCCTTCTAGGTATTATCTGAGGATATTTCCTTTGTCACCATAAGCTACAATGCGCTCCGAAATATTCCAGTGCAGATTCCAATATGACTTCAATGCCATCCAAAGTACCCTTCTCAGATACAACAAAAACAGTGCTACCAAACTGATCCATGCAAAGAATCGTGAAACTCTGTGAGAAGAATTCACAAATCAAAAAGCAGTTTCTCAGACAGCTTCTTTCCAGTTTTTATCTGAGGATATTTCTCTTTTCATCATAAGCTTCAATGCGCTCCAAAATATCCCAGTTCAGATTCCAAGAAAATAGTGTTAACAAATTGCTCAATAAAAAGAATGGTGTAACTCTGTGAGATGAATTCTTATGTCACAAAGCAATTTCTCAGAAAATTTCTTTCTAGTTTTTATCTGAGGATATTTCCTTTACCTCTAGAGATCTCAATGCACTCGCAAATATACCTTTGCAGATTCCACGAAAACAGTGTGAGTAAACCTCCCCATGAAAAGAAAGATTTAACTCTGTGAGATAAATTCGCACATCACAAGAAGTTTCTCAGAAAGGTTCTTTCTAGTTTTTATCTGAGGATATTTATTTTGTCACCATAGACTTTAATGCGATCCAAAGTATGCCTTCTCAGATTCCCCAAAAACAGTGCTACCAAACTGTTCCATGAAAAGAATCCTGAAACTCTGTGAGAAGAATTCACAAATCACAAAGCAGTTTCTCAGAAAGCTTCCTTCTAGTTATTATCTGAGGATATTTCCTTTGTCACCATAAGCTACAATGCGCTCCGAAATATTCCAGTGCAGATTCCAAGAAAACAGTGTTAACAAACTTCTCAATGAAAAGAACAGTGTAACTCTGTGAGATGAATTCACACATCACAAAGCAGTTTCCCAAAAGCTTCTTTCAGGTTTATATCTGAGGCTATTTCCTTTTCCAACATAGGCCTCAATACACTCCCAAATATTCCTTTGCAGATTCCATGAAAACGGTGTTATCAAACTACTCCTTGGAAAGAAAGGTGTAACTCTGTGAGGTGAATTGACACATCACAAAGAAGTTTCTCAGAATGCTTCTTTCTAGTTTTTATCTCAGGATATTTCCTTTGAAACCATAGGCTTCAATGAGATCCAAAATATCCCTTCTGATATTCCCCAAAAACAATGCTACCAAACTACTTCATGAAAGGGAAGGTGTAACTCTGTGAGATGAACTCACAAATCAAAAAGGAGTTTCTCAGAAAACTTGTTTTAGGTTTTTATCTGGGGATATGTCTTTTGTTGCCATAGGCTTCAATGCGCTCCCAAATACCCTATTGCAAATTCTATGAAAACAGTGTTATCAAAGAGATTAATGAAAAGAACAGTGTAACTCTGTGAGTTGAATTCCCACATCACAAAGCAGTTTCTCAGAAAGCTTCTTTCTAGTTTTTATCTAAGGATATTTAGTTTTTCACCATAGGCTTCAATGCAATCCAAAATATCCCTTCTCAGTTTCCCCAAAATTAGTGCCACCAAACTGCTCCAAAAAAGGAATCGTGTAACACTGTGAGATGAATTAACACATCACAAAGCATTTCCTCAGAAAGCTTCTTCTAGTTTATATATGAGGATATTTCTTTTGTCATTGAAAGCTTCAATGCACTCCAAAATATCCTTTTGCATATTCCATGAAAATTGTGTTCCCAAACTGCTCTATCAGAAGTACTGTGTAACTCGTTGAGATGAATTAACACATCAGAAAGCCATTTCTCAGAAAGCTTCTCTCTAGTTTTTATCTGAGGATATTTCCTTTTTCACCATAGGCCTCAATGCGTTCCCAAATATCCTTTTTCAGATTCCACAATAACAGTGTTAGCAAACTGCAACATGGAAAGAAAGATGTCACTCTGTGAAGTGAATTCACACATCAAAAAAAAGTTTCTCAGAAAGCTTTTCTCTAGTTTTTATCTGAGGATATATCCTTTGTCACCATAAGCTTCAAAGACATCCCAAATATCCCTTCTCAGATTCCCCCAAAACAGTGCTACCATACTGCTCCATGAAAAGAAAGGTGTAACTCTGTGAGATGAGTTCAAAAATCACCTAGTAGATTCTCAGAAAGTTCCTTTGTCACCTTAAGCTTCAATGCAATCAGAAATATCCCATTACAGATACCAAGAAAACAGTATTAGCAAACTGCTCAATGAAAAGGACAGTGTAATTCTGTGACATCAATTCAGACATCACAAAGCAGTCCCTCAGTAAGCTTCTTTTTGGTTTTTGTCTGAGGATATTTCCATTGTCAGCATAGGTTTCATTGAGCTCCCAAATATTCTTTTGCAGTTTCAAGTAAGACGGTGTTATCAAATTGATCAATGAAAAGAACCATGTACATCTGTGAGATGAATTCACACATCACAACGAACTTTCTCAGAAAGCTTCTTTCCAGTTTTTATCTGAGTATATTTCCTTTGTTACCATAGGTTTCCATGCAATCCAAAAAATCACGTCTCAGATTCCCCAAAAACAGTTCTACCAAACTGATCCATGAAAACAATTTTGTAATTCTATGAGATGAATTCACAAATCACAATGCAGTTTCTCAGAAAGCATCTTTCTAGTTTTTATCTGAAGGTATTCCCTTTTTCACCATAGGCTTCAAAGCACTCTCAAACATCCCTTTGCAGATTCCACAACAACAGTGTTAGCAAACTGCTGCATGAAAAGTAAGGTGTAACTCTGTGGGATGAGTTCACACATCACAAAGGAATTTCTCAGAAAACTTCTTTTCAGTTTTTTTCTGAGGATATTCCCTTTGTCACCATAAGCTTCAATGCACTCTGAAATATCCGATTGCAGATTCCAAGAAAACTGTGTTAACAAACTGCTCAATGAAAACAATATTGTAATTCTCTGAGATGAATTCATATATCACAAAGCAGTTTATGAGAAAGCTTCTTTCTAGTTTTTATGTGAGGATATTTCCTTTTTCCCCATAGGACCCAACACGTTCCCAAATATACCTTTCCAGATTCCACAAATGCAGTGTTAACAAACTGCTCCATTAAAAGAAACGTGTAACTCTGTAAGATGAATTCAAACACCATGAAGAAGTTACTCAGTAGTTTCTTTCTAGTATTGATCTGAGGATATTTCCTTTGTCACTATAGGTTTCTTTTTTTTTTTTTTTTTTTTTTTTTGAGGCAGAGTCTCGCTCTGTCGCCCAGGCTGGAGTGCAGTGGCCGGATCTCGGCTCACTGCAAGCTCTGCCTCCCGGATTTACGCCATTCTCCTGCCTCAGCCTCCTGAGTAGCTGGGACTACAGGTGCCCGCCACCTCGCCTGGCTAGTTTTTTGTATTTTTTAGTAGAGACGGGGTTTCACTGTGTTAGCCAGGATGGTCTCGATCTCCTGACCTCGTGATCTGCCCATCTCGGCCTCCCAAAGTGCTGGGATTACAGGCTTGAGCCACTGCGCCCGGCCCACTATAGGTTTCAAAGCGATCCAAAATATTCCTTCTCTGATTCCCCAAATATGGTGATACCAAACTGATCCATGAAAAGAATCTTGAAACTCTGTGAGATGAATTTACCAATCTCAAAGTCGTTTCTCAGAAAGAATTCTCGTATTTATATGAAGATATTTCCTTTGTCACCATAAGCTTCAATGTGCTCCAAAATATCCCATTGAAGATTCCAGGAAAACAGTGTTGGCAAACTCCTCAATGAAAAGAACAGTGTAACTCTGTGAATGCTTCCTTCTAGTTTTTATCTCAGGATATTTTCTTTTCCACTATAGGACTCGATGGGCTTTGAAATATCCCTTTGCAGATTCCATGAAAACTGTATCAGCAAAAGACTCCATGTAAAGAAAGGTGCAGCCCTGTGAGATGAATTCACTCACCACAAAATCTTTCCAAGTAAGTTTCTTTCTAGTTTTTATCTGATGATATTCCCTTTGTCACTGTAGGCTTCAATGCGATCCAAAATATCCCTTCTCAAATTCCCCAGAAACAGTGCTACAAAACTGCTCCATGAAAAGTTTCATGTAAATCAGTGAGATGAATTCATGAAACACAAGGTAGTTTCTCAGAAAGCTTCTAGTTTTTGTCAGAGAATATATCCTTGTCACCATAAACTTCAATGCACTCTTTCTAGTTTTTGTTTGAAGATATTTTCTTTTTCACAATAAGCTTCAATGAACTCCGAAATATCCCATTGCAGGTTCCAAGAAAACAATGTTAGCCAACTTCTCAGTGAAAATAACACTGTAACTCTGTGAGTTGAATTCACGCATCACAAAGCGGTTTCTCAGAAAGTTTATCTCTAATTTTTCTATAAGAATGTTTCCTTTTTTATCACAGGCCTCAAAGCACTCCCAAATCGCAATTCACAGATTCCACAAAAACAGTGTTAGCAAGCTGCTCCATGAAAAGAAAGGTGTAATTCTCTAGACGAATTCGCACATCCTAGAGAACTTTCTCAGATAGCTCCTTTCTGGTTTTTATATGAGGATATTTACTTTGTCACCATAGGCTTCAATGTGATCCAAAATATCCCTTCTCAGATTCTCCAAAAACACTGTTAACAGACTGCTCCATGAAAAGAATCATGTAGTTCTGTGAAATGAAGCAACAGATCACAACGCAGTTTCTCAGAAAGAGTCTTTCTAGTTTTTATATGAGGATATTTCCTTTGTCACCATAAACTTAAATGCACTCTGAACTATCCCATTGCAGATTCCAAGAAAACTTTGTTAGCAAACTGCTCAATGGAAAGAACAGTGTAACTCTGTGAGATGAATTCACAGATCATAAAGTAGTTACTCAGAAAGCTTCTTTCTACTTTTTATCTGAGGATATTTTCTTTGTCACCAAAGACCTCAATGCACTCCAAAATATCCCTTTGCACATTCCACAAAAACCGTGTTAGCAAACTGCTCCATAAAAAAAAAGTGTATCTCTATGAGATGAATTCACACATCACAAAGAACTTTCTCAGAAAACTTCTTTCTAATTTTTATTTGAGGATATTTCCTTAGTTATCATAGGCTTCAATGTGATCCAAAATATCCCTTCTCAGATTCCCCAAAAACAGTGCTATTAACTACTCCATGAAAAGAATGGTGTAACTCTGTGAGATGAATTCACAAACCACAAAGCAGTTTCTCAGAAAGCTTCTTTCAGTTTTTGTCTGAGGATATTTCTTTTGTCACCATAAGCTTCAATGCTTTATGAAACGTCCCATTGCAGATAAAAAGAAAACAGTGTTTGCAAACTGCTCAATGAAAACAACAGTGTAACTCCATGCGATGAATTGACCCCACACAAGGCAGTTTCTCAGAAAACTTCTTTTTGGTTTTTATTTGAATATATTTCCTTTCTCACCATAGACTTCAATGTGCTCCCAAATATCTTATTGCAGTTTCCACGAAAAAAGCATTATCTAACTGGTCAAGGAAAAGAATCATGTAGTTCCATGAAGTGAGTTCACACATCACACAGTATTTTCTCAGGAAGCTTCTTTCTAGTTTTTATCAGGGGATATTTTCTTTTTCACTATAGGCCTCAAAGCACTCTCAAATATCCCTTTGCAGATTCCACGAACACAGAATTAGCAAACTTCTCCATGAAAAGAAAGGTGTAACTCTGTGAGATGAATTAACACATCACAAAGAGCTTTCTCAGAAAGCTTCTTCCTAGTTTTTATCTGAGGATATTTCCTTTGTCATCATAGTCTTGAATGTGATGCAAAATATCCCTTCTTGGAATCCCCAAAAACAGTGCTACTGAACTGCTGCATGAAAAGAATCATGTAACTCTGTGAAATGAATTCACAAATCACAAAGCAGTTTCTCTGAAAGCTTCTTTCTAGTTTTTGTCTGATGATATTTCCTTTGTCACCATAAGCTTCAAAGTGCTCCGAAATAGACCCTTGCAGATTCCAAGAAAACATTGTTAGGAAACTGCTCAATGAAAAGAACAGTGTAACCCTGTGTGATGAATTCATACATCACAAAACAGTTTCTCGTACAACTTCTTTGTACCTTTTATCTAAGGATATTTCCTTTTACACCATAGGCCTCAATGCACTCCCAAATATCCCTTTGCAGATTCCATGAAAACACTGATAGGAAACTGCTAAATGTAAAGAAATGTGTAAATCAGTGATATGATTTCACACATCACAAAGAGCTTTCTCAGGAAGCTTCTTTCTAGTTTTTATCTGAGGATAATTCCATTGTCACCACAGGCTTCAGGCAATCCAAAATATCCCTTCTCAGGTTACCCAAAAGCAGTGCTATCAAACTGAACCATGAAAAGAATCATGTATCTCTGTGAGAGGAATTCACAAATCACAAAGAAGTTTCTCAGAAAGTTTTTTATACTTTTTGTCTGAGGATATTTCCTTTTTCACAGTAAGCTTCAATGCACTCTGAAATATCCCACTGTAGATTCCAAGAAAACAGTGTGAGTAAACAGTTCAGTGAAAAGAACAGTGTAACTCTTTGAGTTGAATTCACACGTCACAAATCAGTTTCTCAGAAAGCTTTTTTTGGTTTTTCTATGAGGATATTTCCTTTGTCAACATAGGCTTCAATGCGCTCCCAAATATCCTTTTGTAGATTCCAAAAAAGCAGTGTTATCAAATGGCTCAATGAAAAGAATGGTGTAGCACTGTGAGATTAATTCACACATCAAAAAGCAGTTTCTCAGAAAGCTTCTTTCTAGTTTTTATCTGAGGATATTTCCTTTTTCACTATAGGCCTCACTGAGCTCCCAAATA
Source organism: Macaca nemestrina (assembly GCF_043159975.1). Lineage (NCBI taxonomy): Eukaryota > Metazoa > Chordata > Mammalia > Primates > Cercopithecidae > Macaca > Macaca nemestrina. The sequence goes on along the minus strand of NC_092138.1, from coordinate 93,584,323 downwards.
TCCCTCTGGAGATTCCACAAAAACAGTGTTAGCAAACTGCACCTTGAAAAGAAAGGTAGAGTAGAGTGGACCAAGATGGCCGAATAGGAACAGCTCCAGTCTCCAACTCCCAGCGTGAGCGACACAGAAGACCGGTGATTTCTGCATTTTCAACTGAGGTACTGGGTTCATCTCACAAGGGAGTGCCAGACAATCGGTGCTGGTCAGCTGCTACAGCCTGACCAGCGAGAGCTGAAGCAGGGCGAGGCATCGCCTCACCTGGGAACCGCAAGGGGAAAGGGAATCCCTTTTCCTAGCAAGGGGAACTGAGACACACAACACCTGGAAAATCGGGTAACTCCCAACCCAATACTGCGCTTTATGCAAACAGGCACATCAGAAGATTATATCCCAAACCTGGCCGGGAGGATCCCACGCCCACGGAGCCTCCCTCATTGCTAGCACAGCAGTCTGCAATATCGCGATAAGGCAGCAGCGAGGCTGGGGGAGGGGCGTCCGTCATTGCTGAGGCTTAGGTAGGTAAACAAAGCCGCTGGGAAGCTCGAACTGGGTGGAGGTCACAGCAGCTCAAGGAAACCTGCCTGTCTCTGTAGACTCCACCTCTGGGGACAGGGCACAGTAAACAACAAAAGCAGCAGAAACCTCCGCAGACGCAAATGACTCTGTCTGATAGCTTTAAACAGTGCAGTGGATCTCCCAACACGGAGGTTGAGATCGGAGAAGGGACAGACTGCCTGTTCAAGTGGGTCCCTGAACCCTGAGTAGCCTAACTGGGAGACATCCCACACTAGGGGCAGTCTGACACCCCACACCTCAGAGGGTGGAGTACACCCCTGAGAGAAAGCCTCCAAAGCAAGAATCAGACAGGTACACTCGCTGTTCAGCAATATTCTATTTTCTGCAGCCTCTGCTGCTGACACCCAGGCAAACAGGGTCTGGAGTGGACTTCAAGCAATCTCCAACAGACCTACAGCTGAGGGTCCTGACTGTTAGAAGGAAAACTATCAAACAGGAAGGACACCTACACCAAAACCCCATCAGTACATCACCATCATCATCAAAGACCAGAGGCAGAAAAAACCACAAAGATGGGGAAGAAGCAGGGCAGAAAAGCTGGAAATTCAAAAAATAAGAGCGCATCTCCCCCAGCAAATGAGTGCAGCTCATCGCCAGCAACGGATGAAAGCTTGAGGGAGAATCACTCTGACGAGATGAGAGAAGAAGGCTTCAGTCCGTCAAACTTCTCAGAGCTAAAGGAGGTATTACATACCCAGCACAAAGAAACTAAAAATCTTGAAAAAAAAGTGGAAGAATTGATGGCTAGAGTAATTAATGCAGAGAAGGTCATAAACGAAATGAAAGAGATGAAAACCATGACACGAGAAATACGTGACAAATGCACAAGCTTCAGTAACTGACTCAATCAACTCGAGGAAAGAGTATCAGCAATTGAGGATCAAATGAACGAAATGAATCGAGAAGAGAAACCAAAAGAAAAAAGAAAAAAAGAAATGAACAAAGCCTGCAAGAATTATGGGATTATGTAAAAAAAAAACTAAATCTACGTCTGACTGGGGTGCCTGAAAGTGAGGGGGAAAATGGAACCAAGTTGGGATCATCCAGGAGAACTTCCCCCAAGTAGTAGGGCAGGCCAACATTCAAATCCAGGAAATACAGAGAATGCCACAAAGATACTCCTTGAGAAGAGCAACTCCAAGACACATAATTGCCAGATTCACCAAAGTTGAAATGAAGGAAAAAATCTTAAGGGCAGCCAGAGAGAAAGGTCGGCTTACCCACAAAGGGAAGCCCATCAGACTAACAGCAGATCTCTCGGCAGAAACTCTCCAAGCCAGAAGAGAGTGGGGGCCAATATTCAACATTCTTAAAGAAAAGACTTTTAAACCCAGAATTTCATATCCAGCCAAACTAAGTTTCATAAGTGAAGGAGAAATAAAATCCTTTACAGATAAGCAAATGCTTAGAGATTTTGTCACCACCAGGCTTGCCTTACGAGAGACCCTGAAGGAAGCACTAAACATGGAAAGGAACAACTGGTATCAGCCATTGCAAAAACATGCCAAAATGTAAAGACCATGGAGGCTAGGAAGAAACTGCATCAACTAACGAGCAAAATAACCAGTTAATATCATAATGGCAGGATCAAGTTCACACATAACAATATTAACCTTAAATGTAAATGGACTAAATGCTCCAATTAAAAGACACAGACTGGCAAACTGGATAAACAGTCAAGACCCATCAGTCTGCTGTATTCAGGAGACCCATCTCACACGCAGAGACATACATAGGCTCAAAATAAAGGGATGGAGGAAGATTTAACAAGCAAATGGAGATTAAACCATCAAAGATCAAAAGAGAAAAAGAAGGCCATTACATAATGGTAAAAGGATCAATTCAACAGGAAGAGCTAACTATCCTAAATATATATGCACCCAATACAGGAGCACCCAGATTCATAAAGCAAGTCCTTAGAGACTTACAAAGAGACTTAGAATCCCATACAATAATAATGGGAGACTTCAACACTCCACTGTCAACATTAGACAGATCAATGAGACAGAAAGTTAACAAGGATATCCAGGAATTGAACTCATCTCTGCAGCAAGCAGACCTAATAGACATCTATAGAACTCTCCACCCCAAATCAACAGAATATATATTCTTCTCAGCACCACATCGCACTTATTCCAAAATTGACCACCTAATTGGAAGTAAAGCACTCCTCAGCAAATGTACAAGAACAGAAATTATAACAAACTGTCTCTCAGACCACAGTGCAATCAAACTAGAACTCAGGACTAAGAAACTCAATCAAAACCGCTCAACTACATGGAAACTGAATAACCTGCTCCTGAATGACTACTGGGTACATAACGAAATGAAGGCAGAAATAAAGATGTTCTTTGAAACCAATGAGAACAAAGATACAACATACCAGAATCTCTGGGACACATTTAAAGCAGTGTGTAGAGGGAAATTTATAGCACTAAATGCCCACAAGAGAAAGCTGAAAGATCTCAAATTGACACTCTAACATCACAATTAAAGGAGCTAGAGAAGCAAGAGCAAACACATTCAAAAGCTGGCAGAAGGCAAGAAATAACTAAGATCAGAGCAGAACTGAAGGAGATAGAGACACAAAAAACCCTCCAAAAAATCAATGAATCCAGGAGTTGGTTTTTTGAAAAGATGAACACAATTCATTGACCACTAGCAAGACTAATAAAGAAAAAAAGAGAGAAGAATCAAATAGATGCAATAAAAAATGATAAAGAGGATATCACCACTGACCCCACAGAAATACAAACCACCATCAGAGAATGCTATAAACACCTCTACGCAAATAAACTAGAAAACCTAGAAGAAATGGATAATTTCCTGGACACTTACACTCTTCCAAGACTAAACCAGGAAGAAGCTGAATCCCTGAGTAGACCAATAGCAGGCTCTGAAATTGAGGCAATAATTAATAGCCTACCAACCAAAAAATCCAGGAACAGATGGATTCACAGCTGATTTCTACCAGAGGTACAAGGAGGAGTTGGTACCATTCCTTCTGAAACTATTCCAATCAATAGAAAAAGAGGGAATCCTCCCTAACTCATTTTATGAGGCCAACATCACCCTGATACCAAAGCCTGGCAGAGACACAACAAAAAAATAGAATTTTAGACCAATATCCCTGATGAACATCGATGCAAAAATCCTCAATAAAATACTGGCAAACCGGATTCAGCAGCACATCAAAAAGCTTATCCACCATGATCAAGTGGGCTTCATCCCTGGTATGCAAGGCTGGTTCAACATTCGCAATTCAATAAATATAATCCAGCATATAAACAGAACCAAAGACAAGAACCACATGATTATCTCAATAGATGCAGAAAAGGCTTTTGACAAAATTCAACAGCCCTTCATGCTAAAAACTCTCAATAAATTCGGTTTTGATGGAACGTACCTCAAAATAATAAGAGCTATTTATGACAAACCCACAGCCAATATCATACTGAATGGGCAAACACTGGAAAAATTCCCTTTGAAAACTGGCACAAGACAGGGATGCCCTCTCTCACCACTCCTATTCAACATAGTGTTGGAAGTTCTGGCTAGGGCAATCAGGCAAGAGAAAGAAATCAAGGGTATTCAGTTAGGAAAAGAAGAAGTCAAATTGTCCCTGTTTGCAGATGACATGATTGTATATTTAGAAAACCCCATTGTCTCAGCCCAAAATCTCCTTAAGCTGATAAGCAACTTCAGCAAAGTCTCAGGATACAAAATTAATGTGCAAAAATCACAAGCATTCTTATTCACCAGTAACAGACAAACAGAGAGCCAAATCATGAATGAACTTCCATTCACAATTGCTTCCAAGAGAATCAAATACCTAGGAATCCAACTTACAAGGGATGTAAAGGACCTCTTCAAGGAGAACTACAAACCACTGCTCAGTGAAATAAAAGAGGACACAAACAAATGGAAGAACATACCATGCTCATGGATAGGAAGAATCAATATCGTGAAAATGGCCATAGTGCCCAAGGTAATTTATAGATTCAATGCCATCCCCATCAAGCTACCATGAGTTTCTTCACAGAATTGGAAAAAACTGCTTTAAAGTTCATATGGAACCAAAAAAGAGCCCGCATCTCCAAGGCAATCCTAACTCAAAAGAACAAAGCTGGAGGCATCATGCTACCTGACTTCAAACTATACTACAAGGCTACAGTAACCAAAACAGCATGGTACTGGTACCAAAACAGATATATAGACCAATGGAACAGAACAGAGTCCTCAGAAATAATACCACACATCTACAGCCATCTGATCTTTGACAAACCTGAGAGAAACAAGAAATGGGGAAAAGATTCCCTATTTAATAAATGGTGCTGGGAAAATTGGCTAGCCATGAGTAGAAAGCTGAAACTGGATCCTTTCCTTACTCCTTATACGAAAATTAATTCAAGATGGATTAGAGACTTAAATGTTAGACCTAATACCATAAAAACCCTAGAGGAAAACCTAGGTAGTACCATTCAGGACATAGGCATGGGCAAAGACTTCATGTCTAAAACCCCAAAAGCAACGGCAGCAAAAGCCAACATTGACAAATGGGATCTCATTAAACTAAAGAGCTTCTGCACAGCAAAAGAAACTACCATCAGAGTGAATAGGCAACCTACAGAATGGGAGAAAATTTTTGCAATCTACTCATCTGACAAAGGGCTAATATCCAGAACCTACAAAGAACTCAAACAAATTTACAAGAAAAAAACAAACAACCCCATCAAAAAGTGGGCAAAGGATTTGAACAGACATTTCTCAAAAGAAGACATTCATACAACCAAGAGACACATGAGAAAATGCTCATCATCACTGGCCATCAGAGAAATGCAAATCAAAACCACAATGAGATACCATCTCACACCAGTTAGAATGGCGATCATTAAAAAGTCAGGAAACAACAGGTGCTGGAGAGAATGTGGAGAAATGGGAACATTTTACACTGTCGGTGGGATTGTAAACTAGTTCAACCATTATGGAAAACAGTATGGCGATTCCTCAAGGATCTAGAACTAGATGTACCATATGACCCAGCCATCCCATTACTGGGTATATACCCAAAGATTATAAATCATGCTGCTATAACGTCACATGCACACGTATGTTTATTGTGGCACTATTCACAATAGCAAAGACTAGGAATCAACCCAAATGTCCATCAGTGACAGACTGGATTAAGAAAATGTGGCACATATACACCATGGAATACTATGCAGCCATAAAAATGGATGAGTTTGTGTCCTTTGTAGGGAAATGGATGCAGCTGGAAACCATCATTCCTAGCAAACTATCACAAGAACAGGAAACCAAACACCGCATGTTCTCACTCATAGGTGGGAACTGAACAATGAGATCACTTGGACTCAGGAAGGGGAACATCACACACCGGGGCCTATCATGGGGAGGGGGGAGGGGGTAGGGGGGAGGGATTGCATTGGGAGTTATACCTGATGTAAATGACGAGTTGATGGGTGCTGACGAGTTGATGGGTGCAGCACAGCAACATGGCACACGTATACATATGTAACAAACCTGCACATTATGCACATGTACCCTAGAACTTAAAGTATAATAAAAAAAAAGAAAAGAAAGGTGTAACTCTGTGTGATGAATTCACAAATCACAAAGAACCTTCTCAGAATGCTTCTTTGCTGTTTTTATCTGAGGATATTTCCTTTTTCCCCATAGTCCTCAATGCGCTCCCAAATATCACTTTGAAGATTCCACGAAAAGAGTGTTAGTAATCAGCTCCATGAAAAGAGAGGTGTAACTCACTGAGATGAATTCACACATCACAAAGGACTTTCTCAGAAACCTTCTCTCTACTTTTTATCTGAGTATATTTCAGTTGTCACCATAGGCTTCAATGCGATCCAAAACACCCCTTCAAAGTTTCCCCAGAAAAAAGTGCTATCAAACAGATCCATGAAAAGAATCGTGTAACTCTGTGAGATGAATTCACAATGCAGTTTCTGAAAATGTTTCTTTTTAGTTTTTTTCTGTGGATATTTACTTTTTGACAATAAGCTTCAATGCTTTCCAAAGTATCCGATCATATATTCCAAGAAAATAGTGTTAGCAAACAACTTAATGAAAGGAAGAGGGTACCTCTGGAGTTAAATTCCCACATCACAAAGCAGTTTCTCAGAAAGCTTCTTTTTGGTTTTTCTATGGGGATACTTCATTTGTCACCATAGGCTTCAATGCACTCAGAAATATCCTTTTGCAGACTCCACGAAAACACTGTTTTCAAAAGGCTCAAAGAAAAAAACAGTGTAGCTCTGTGAAATGAATTCACCCATCACAAAGCAGTTTCTCAGAAAATTCTTTTCAGATTTAATCTGAGGATACTTCCTTTTTCACCATAGGCCTCAATGTGCTCCCAAATACCCCTTTGCAGATTCCATGAAAACAGTGTTAGCAAACTGCTCCATGAAAAGAAAGGTGTAACTCTGTGAAATGAATTCACACATCACAAAGCATTTTCTCACAAAGCTTCTTTCTAGTTTTTTTTCTGAAGACATTGCCTTTGACACTATAGGCGTCAATGCAATCCAAAATATCCCTCCTTTTATATTTTGTCTGAGGATATTTACTTTTTCACAATAAGCTTCAATGTGCTCCAAGGTATCACACTGTAGGTTCAAAGAAAGCAGTGTTAGAAAACTGCTCAATGAAAAGAACATGGTAACTCTGTGACTTGAATTCTCACTCACAAAACAGTTTCTCAGAAAACTTCTTTTTGGTTTTCCCATGGGGATATTTCCTTTGTCACCACAGCCTTGAATGCACTCCCAAATATCCTATTGCAGACTCCATGAAAACAGTGTTATCAAATGGCTCAATGAAGCAAATGGTGTAGCTCTGTGAGACGAATTCACACATAACAAAACAGTTTCTCACAAAACTTCTTTCTAGTTTTTATCCTTTTTCACCATAGGCCTCAATGCACTCCCAAATATCCCTTTACAGATTCCTCAAAAACAGTGTTAGCAAACTGCTCCATGAAAAGAAAGGTTTAACTCTGTGAGATGAATTCACACATCAAAAAGACCTTTCTCCAAAAGCTTCTTACTGTTTTTTTTTCTGATATTTCCTTTGTCACCATAGGCTTCAATGTGATTCAAAATATCCCGACTTGGCCGGGCACAGTGGCTCAAGCCTGTAATCCCAGCACTTTGGGAGGCCGAGACGGGCGGATCACGAGGTCAGGAGATCGAGACCATCCTGGCTAACACGGTGAAACCCCGTCTCTACTAAGAAATACAAAAAACTAGCCGGGTGAGGTGGCGGGCGCCTGTAGTCCCAGCTACTCGGGAGGCTGAGGCAGGAGAATGGCGTAAACCCGGGAGGCGGAGCTTGCAGTGAGCTGAGATCCGGCCACTGCACCCCAGCCTGGGCGGCAGAGCAAGACTCTGTCTCAAAAAAAAAAAAAAAAAAATCCCGACTCAGATACCCCATAAACAGTGCTATCAAACTGATCCATTGAAAACATTGTCTAACTCTGTGAGATGAATTCACAAATCACCAAGGAGTGTCTCATAAAGTTTCTTTGTAGTTTTTGTCTGAGTATATTTAATTTTTAACAATAGGCTTCAATGCGCTCTGAAATATGCTATTGCAGATTCCAAGAAAACAGTGCTGGCAAACTGCTCAATGAAAATATCTGTGTAACTCTGTGAGTTGAATTCATGCATCACAAAGAAGTTTCTCAGAAAGCTTCTTTCTAGTTATTATCTAGGGATATTTCCTTTCTCACCATAGGCCTCAGTGCACTCCCATATATCCTTTTGCAGATTCCTTGAAAGCAGAGTTAGCAAACTGCTCTATGAAGAGAATGTTGTAACACTCTGAGATGAATTCACACATCTCAAAGCAGTTTCTCAGAAAGCTTGTTACTTGTTTTTATCTGAGGATGCTTCCTTTTTCACTGTAGGGCTCAATGTGCTCCAAAATATCCTATTGCAGATTCCATCAAAACAGTATTAATGAACTGCTCCATGATAAGGATGCTGTACCTCAGTGAGCTGAATTCACACATCACAAAGAACTTTCTCAGAAAGCTTCTTTCTAGTTTTTATCTGAAGATATTTCCCTTGTCAACATAGACTTCAATGCAATCCAAAATATACCTTCTCAGATACCACAAAAACAGTGCTACCAAACTGATCCATGAAAAGGATCATGTAACTCTATGAGAAGAATTCACAAATCACAAAGCGGTTTTCCAGAAAGCTTATTTCTACTTTTTCTATGAGGATATTTTGTTTGTCACCATAAGCTTCCTTGTGCTCTGAAATATCCCTTTGCTGATTCTGAGAAAACAGTGTTAGCAAACTTCTCAATGCAAAGAACAGTGTAACTCTGTGAGATGAATTCACACATCACAAAGCAGTTTCTCAGAAACCTTCTTTCTAGTTTTTATCTGAGGATATTTCCTTTTTCACCATAGACCTCAATGTCCTCCCAAATATCTCTTTGCAGATTCCATGAAAAGAGTGTTAGCAAATTACTTCATGAAAAGAAAGCTATAACTCTGTGCATTGAATTCACGCATCACAAAGAACTTTCTCAGAAAGCTTCTTCCTAGTTTTTGTCTGAGTATATTCCCTTTTCCTCTATAGGCCTTCATGCACTGCACAAGAGCCCTTTGAGATTCCACGAACATAGTGCTAACAAACTCATCCATGAAAAGAATCTTGTAACTCTGTGAGATGAATTAACACATCAGAAAGCGTTTACTCAGAAAGATTCTTTTGGGTTTTTATATGAAGGTATTTCCTTTGCTACCTTAAACCTCAATGCTTTCCAAAATATCCCTTTGTAGATTCCATAAAAAGAGTGTTAGCAAACTGCTGAAAGAACGGAATGGCGTATCTCTGTGAGATGAATTACCGCATCACAATGCAATTTCTCAGAACGCATCTTTCTAGTTTTTATCTGAGGATATTTCCTTTTTAACCATAGGTCTCAATGTGTGCACAAATATCCATGTGCAGATTCCATGAAAACAGTGTTAGAAAACGGATCCATGAAAAGAAAGGTGTAACTCCTTGTAATTAATTCACACGTCATGAAGAAGTGTATCAGAAAGCTTCTTTCTAGTATTGATCTGATGATATTTCCTTTGTCACCAGAGGCTTCAATGTGCTCCCAAATATCCTGTTGCAAATTCCTTGAAAACAGTGTTATAAAACTGCTCAATTAAAAGAACTGTGTAAAACTGTGAGATGAATTCACACATCACAAAGGACTTTCTCAGAAAGCTTTTTTTCTACTTTTTATCTAAGGATATTTCCCTTTCACCATTGACATCAAGGTGATCCTAAATATCCTTTCTCAGATTCCCACAAAACAGTGCTACAAAACTGATCCATGAAAAGAACAGTGTAACTCTGTGAGATGAATTAACACATCACAAAGCAGTTTCTCATAAGGCTTCTTTCTAGTTTTTATATGAGGATATTTCCTTTGAAACCATAAGCTTCAATGTGCTCCAAAATATCCCACTGCAGATTGCACGAAACCAGTGTTAGTAAACTGCTCCATGAAAATAAAGGCAGAATTCTGTGAGATGAATTCAGAAATCACAAAGCGGTTTTTCAGAAAGATTCTAGTTTTTATCTGAGGATATTTACCTTTGCAACATAAGCTTCAATACCATCCACAAAATCCCTTCTCAGTTTCCCAAAAAACAGTGCTACCAAACTGCTCCATGAAAAGAAAGGTGTAACTCTGAGATGAATTCATATATCACATAGCAGATTCTCAGGAAGCTTCTTTCTAGTTTTTGCCTGAGGATAATTCCTCTGTCAACATAGGCTTCAATGCAATCCGAAATATCCCATTGCAGATACCAAGAAAACAGTACGAGCAAACTACTCAATGAAAAGAACAGTGTAACTCTGTGAGATTAATTCACACATCACAAAGTAGTCTCTCAGAAAGCTTCTTTTTGCTTTTTTTCTGAGGATATTTCCTTTTTCACCATAGGCTTCAATGAGCACCCAAATATCCTGTTACAGTTTGCAGGAAGACTGTGTTATCAAACTGCTCAATGAAAAAAACCAGTCTACATCTGTGAGATGAATTCACAAATCAAAAAGAACTTTCTCAGAAAGTTTCTTTGTAGTTTTGGTCTGAGGATATTTCCTTCTTCACCATGGGCTTCAATACAATCCAAAATATCCCTTCTCAGATTTCCGAAAAATAGGGCTACCCAACCGATCCATGAAAACAATCGTGTAACTCTATGAGATGAATTCACAAATCACAAAACAGTTTCTAAGGAAGATTCTTTCCAGGTTTTATCTGAGGATATTCCCTTTTTCACAATGGGCTTCAATGTGCTCCCAAATATCCTATTGCAGGTTCCAAAAAACAGCATTATCAAACTGCTCAATGAAAAGTACAGTGTAATTCTGTGAGATGAATTAACATATCACAAAGCAGTTTCTCAGAAAGCATCTTTCTAGTTTTTATCTGAGGGCATTTCCTTTTTCACTCTATGCCTCAAAGCTCTCCCAAATAGCCCTTTGCAGATTCCACGACAACAGTGTAATGGAAAGAAAGGTGTAACTCTGTGAGATGAATTCACAAATCACAAAGCAGTTTCTCAGCAAGCTTCTTTCTAGTTTTTCTCAGAGGATACTCCCGTTTTCACCATAGGCCTCAATGCTTTTCCAAATATCCCTTTGCAGATTCCACAAATACAGGGTTAGCAAACTGCTGCATGAAAAGAAAGCTGTAACTCTGAGAGATGAATTCACACATCACAAAGCAGTTTTTCAGAAGGCTCCTTTCTAGTTTTTATCTGAGGATATTTGCTTTTTCACCAAAGGCCTCAATGAGCTCCTGAATATCCCTTTGCAAATTCCACAAAAAGAGAGTTAGCAAACTGCTCCATGGAAAGAATGGTGTAATTCTGTGAGATGAACTCACACATCACAGAAAACGTTCTCAGAAAGCTTATTTCTAGTTTTTATCTGAAGATATTTCCTATGTCACCATAGGAAGTTCAATGTGCTCCGAAATATCCCATTGCAGATTCCAAGAAAACAGTTTTAGCAAACTGCTCAATGAAAAGAACAGTGTAACGCTGTGAGATGAATTCACACATCACAAAGCAGTTTCTCAAAAGCTTCTTTCTAATTTCTATCTGAGCATATTTCCTTTTTCCTCATAGGCCCCAATGCGCTGTCATATATCCCTTTGAAGATTCCACGAAAACGGTGTTAGTAAACAGCTCAACCAAAAGAACGTTGTAATTCTGTGAGATGAATTCACACATCACAAAGCAGCTTCTCAGAAAGGTCCTTTTTGGTTTTTTATCTGAGGATATTTCCTTTGTCACCTAAGGCTTCAATGTGTTCCCAAATATCCTATTGCAGATTTCACGAGAACAGTGTTATCTAACAGCTAATTAAAAGAATGGGGTAACTCTGTGAGATGAATTCACACATCACAAAGCAGTTTCCTAGAAAGCTTCTTTCTAATTTTTACCTGAAGATATTTTCTTTGTCACTATAAGTCTCAATGCACTCCCAAATATCCCTTTGCAGATTACATGATAAAAGTGTTAGCAAATGGCTCCATGAAAAGAAAGGTGTAACTCTGTGAGACGAATTCACACATCACAAAGAACTTTCCCAGAAAATTTCTTTCTAGTTTTCATCTGGGGATATTTCCTTTGTCACCATAGGCTTCAATGCGATCCAAACTATCTCTTCTCAGATTCCAAATAAGAAGTGTTACCAAACTGATCCATGAAAAGAATAGTGTATGTCTGTGACATAAATTCACACATCACAAAAAAGTTTCTCAGAAACTTACTTTCTGGTTTTTATCTGAGAATGTTTACTTTGTCACAATAGGCTTCAATGCCATCCAAAATATTCTTCTCCAATTCCCCAAAAGCAGTGCTACCAAACTGCTCCATGAAAACAATCATGTAACTTTGTTAGATAAATTAACACATCAAAAATTGTTTATCAGAGAGCTTCTTTCTACTTTTTCTATGAGGATATTTCCTATGTCACCATAAGCTTCAGTTCACTCTGACATATCAAACTGAACATTCAAAGAAAACCGTGTTAGCAAACTGTTCAATGAAAAGGACAGTGTGAAACTGTGAGATGAATTAACACAACACAAAGAAGTTTTCAGAGAGCTTCTTTCTAGTTTTCATCTGAGTATATTTCCTTTTTCACCAAAGGCCTCAATGCGCTCCAATATATCCCTTTGCAGATTCCACTAAAACAGTGTAAGTAAACTGCTCAAAGAAAAGGACGGTGTAACTCTGTGAGGTAAATTCACACATCACAAAGGAGTTTCTCAGAAAGCTTCCTTCTAGATTTTATCTGAAGATATTTCCTTTGTCATGATAGGCTTCAATGCAATCCAGAATATCACTTCTCAGATTCCCCAAAAACAGTGCTACCAAACTGATTCAAGAAAAAAATCATGTAACTCTCTGAGATGAATTCACAAAACACAAAGTAGTTTATCAGAAGGCTTCTTTCTAGCTTTTGTCTGAGGATGTTTCCTTTGTCACCATAATCTTCAATGGGCTCTGAAATATCACATTGATGTTTCCACGAAAACATTGGTAGCAAACTGCTCAGTGAAAAGAACAGTGTAACTGTGTGAGATGAATTCACACATCACAAAGCAGTTTCTCAAAAAGCTTCTTTGTATTTTTTATCTGAGAGTATTTAGTTTTTCACCAAAGGCCTCAATGCACTCCCAAATATCCCTTTGCAGATTACACGAAAACTGTGTTAGCAAACCGCTCCATCAAAAAAAGTGTAAATCTGTGATATGAATTCACATATCACAAAATCTTTGTCAGAAAGCTTCTTTCTAGTTTTTATCTGAGGATATTTCCTTTTTCACCATAGGCTTCAAGGTGAACCAAAACATACCTTCTCAGATACCCCAAAAACAGTGCTACCAAACTGATCCATGAAAAGATTCATGTAACTGTGAGATGAATTATCATGTCACAAACTGATTTCTCAGAAAGGTTCTTTCTACTTTTTCTTTGAGGATATTTCCTCTGTTACCATGAGCTTCAATGTGCTCTGAAATATCCCATTGCAGATTCAAAGAAAAGAGTGTTAGCAAACTGTTCACTGAGAAGCAGAGTGTAACACTGTGAGATGAATTCACACGTCAAAAAGCAGTTTCTCACAAAGTTTCTTTCTAGTTTTTATCTGAGGATATTTCATTTTCCCCATTTGCTTCAATGTGACCCAAAATATCCCTTCTCAGATTCTCCAAAAACAGTGCTACAAAACTGCTGCATGAACAGAATCGTGTAACTCGGTGAGATGAATTCACAAATCACAAAGTGGTTTCTCAGAAAGCTTCTTTCTAGTTTTTGTCTGAGGATGTGTCCTTTGTCACCATAATCTTCAATGCCCTCCAGAGTATCCCATCACAGATTCCATGAAAACAGGGTTAAGAAATTGCTCAATGAAAAGGACAATGTAATTCTGTGAGATGAATTCACACATGACAAAGCAGTTTCTCAGAGACCTTCTTTCTAGTTTTTATCTGAGGAATTTTCCCTTTGTCACCATAGGCTTCAAAGTGATCCAAAATATTCCTTCTCAGATTCCCCAAAAACAGTGCTACTAAACTGCTCCAATAACAGATTTGTGTAACTCTGTGAGATGAATTCACAAATCACAAAACAGTGTCTCAGAAAGCATCTTTCTCACTATTTTCTGAGGATATTCCCTCTGTCACCATAATCTTCAATTTGCTCTGAAATATCCCATTGCAGATTCCATGAAAACAGTGTTAAGAAACTACTCAATGAAAAGAACAGTGTACTCTGTGAGATGAATTCACACATCACAAAGCGGTTTCTCAGAATGCTTCTTTCTAGTTCTTATATGAGAGAATTTCCTTCCTCACCATAATCTTCAATGCGCTTGAAATATCCCATTGCAGATACCAAGAAAACAGTTGTAGTAAACTGCTCAATGCAAAGAATGGTGTATCTCTGTGAGATATGAATTCACAAATCTCAAAGCATTTTCTTAGAAAGCCACTTTATAGTTTTTATATGAGCATATTTCTTTTGTCATCATAAGCTTAAAATGAGCTCTGAAATATCCCATTGAGGATTCCAAGAGAGCAGTGTTAGCAAACTGGTCAATTAAAAGAACGTTGTAACTCTGTGAAATGAATTCAAACATCACAAAGCATGTTCTTGGAAAGCTTCTTTCTAGCTTTTATCTGACGATATATAGTTTTTCACCTAAGGCCTCAATGCGCTCCCAAATATGCCTTTGCAGATTCCACAAAAACAGTGTTATCAAACAATTCAATGAAAAGAACTATGTAACTCTGTGAGATGAATTTGTACATCACAAAGCAGTTTCTCAGAATGTTTCTTCCTAGTTTTTACCTGAGGACATTTTCTTTGTCACCATAGGCGTCAATGAGATCCAAAATATCCCTTCTCACATTCCCAAAAAAGTAGTGCTTCAAAACTGATCCATGAAAAGAATCGTGTATCCCTGTGAGATGAATTAGCACATCACAAAGTGATATATCAGAAAGCTTCTTTCTAGTTTTTATATGAGGATATTTCCATTGTCACCATAGGCTTCAATGCAGTCCAAAATATACTATTGCAGATTCCAAGGAAACAGTGTTAGCAAACGCCTCAATGAAAAGAGCAGTTTATCTCTGTGAGATCAAACCACACATCACTAAGGAGTTTCACAGAAGGTTTCTTTCTAATTTTAATCTGAGGATATTTCCTTTTCACCATAGACTTCCATGCAATTCAAAATATGCCTTCTCAGACCCCCAAAAATAGATCTACTAAACAACTCCGTAAAAACTGTGGTGTAACTCGGACAGATGAATTCACACATCTCAAAGCTGTTTCTCAGAAAACTTCTTTCTAGGTTTTCTCAGAGTTTATATCCTTTTGGACCATAATCCTCAATGTGCTATGGAATACCCCATTGCAGATTCCACAAAAAAACCTTGGCAAACTTCTCAAATGAAAGAAAGGTGTAACTCTGTGAGATGAATTCACACATCCCGAAGGAGTTTCACAGAAAGCTTCTTTTTGGTTTTTATCTGAAGATAATTTATTTGTGACTATAGGCTTCAATATACTCCCAAATATCCTATTACAGATTCCACAAAAACAGTGTTATCAAGCTGCTCAATGAAAAGAATAGTGTGTCTCTGTAAGATGAATACACACATCACAAAGCAGTTTCTCAGAAAGCTTTCTTCTAGTTTTTATCTGAGGATATTTCCTTGTTTACTATAGGCCTCAATGCACTCCCAAATATCCCTTTGCAGATTCCATGAAAATGGTGTTAGCAAATTGCTCCATGAAAAGAAAGGTGTAACTCTGTGAGATGAATTCAAACATCTCAAAGAACTTTCTCAGAGAACTTCTTTCTAGTTTTTATCTGAAGATGTTTCCTTTGACACCATAGGCTTCAATGTGATCCGAAATATCCCTCCTCAGATTCCCCACAAACAGTGGTACCAAACTGAACCATGAAAAAATCTTGTAACTCTGTGAACTGAGTTAACATATCACAACACAGTTTCTCAGAAAGCTTCTTTCCAGTTTTTTTATCTGAAGATAATTCCTTTGTCACCTAAGTTTCAATGCACTCCAAAATATCACAATGCAGATTCCAAGAAAACAGTGTTAGTAAACTGCTCAAAGAAAAGAACAGGGTAACTCTGTAAGATGAATTCACACATCACAAAGCAGTTTCTCAGAAAACTGCTTTCTAGTTTTTTTCTGAGGATATTTCCTTTTTCAATATAGGCCTCACCTAGGTCCCAAATATCCCTTTGTTGATTCCACCAAAACAGTGTTAGCAAACTGCTCCGTGAAACAAAAGGTGTTACTCTGTGAGATGAATACATGCATCACAAGAAGTTTCTCAGAAAGCTTCTTTCTAGTTTTATCTGAGGATATTTCATTTGTCACCATGGGCTTCAATGCGATCCAAAATATCCCTTCTCAGACTCCCCCTAAACAGTGTTATCAAACTGATCCATGAAATGAATCGTGTAACTCTCTGAGAAGAATTGACAAATCACAAAGTAGTTTCTCAGAAAGCTTCTTTCTTCTTTTTGTCTGAGGATATTTCTTTTGTCATCATAACCTTCATTGTGCTCTGACATAACCCACTGCAGATTGCACGAAAACAGTCTTAGGAAACTGCTCAATGAAAAGTGCAGTGTAATTCTGTGAGATGAACTCACACATAAGAAAGCAGTTTCTCATAAAGCTTCTCCATACTTTTTATCTGAGGATATTTTCTTTTTCACCATAGAACTCAATGCACTCCCATATATCCCTTTGGACATTCCACTAAAACAGTGTCATCAAACAGCTCAATGAAAACAACGGTGTAACTCTGTGAGATGAATTCACACATCACAAAGCAGGTTCTCAGAAAACTTCTTTCTACTTTTTATCTGAGGATACTTCCTATTTCACCATAGGCCTAAATACGCTCCCAAGTTTAGCTTTGCAGATATCACAAAAATAGTGTTAGCAAACAGCTCCATGGAAAGAAAGGTGTAACTCTGTGAGATGACTTCACACATCACAAAGAACTTTCTCAGAAATGTTGTTTCCAGTTTTTATCTCAGGATATTTCCTTTTTCACCGTAAACCTCAATGTGCTCCAAATATTCCTTTGCAGATTCCAAGAAAACAGTGTATGTAAACTGCTCCATGAAAAGTAAGGTGTAACTGTGTGAGATGAATTCACCCATTGCAAAGAAGTTTCTCAGAAAGCTTCTTTATAGTGTTTATCTGAGGATATTTCCTCTGTCACCATAGGTTTCATGCAATCCAAATTATCCCCTTCAGTTACCCCCAAAACAGTGCTATCAAGCTAACCCACGAGAAGAATCGTGTAACTCTGTGAGAAGATTTCATAAATCACAAAGCAGTTTCTCAGAAAGCTTCTTTCTTCTTTTTGTCTGAGGATATTTCCTTTGTCACCATAAGCTTCAATGCACTCCAAAATATCACATTGCAGATTCCATGGAAACAGGGTTAGCAAACTGCTCAATGAGTAGAACTGTGTAACTCTGTGAGATGAATTCACACATCAACAAGAAGTTTCTCAGAAAGCTCCTTTGCAGTTTTTATCTGAGAATATTTCCTTTGTCACCATAGACTTTAAAGCAATCCAATGTATCCCTTCTCAGATACCCCAAAAACAGTGCTACCAAAATGATCCATGCAAAGAATCATGAAACTCTGTAAGAAGAATTCACAAATCAAAAAGCAGTTCCTCAGAAAGCTTCTTTCCAGTTTTTATCTGAGGATATTTCCTTTGTCACCATAAGCTTCAATGTGCTCTGAAATATCCCATTGCAGATTCCAACAAAACAGTGTTAGCAAACTGCTCTATGAGAAGAATAGTGTAACTCTGTGCGATGAATTCACACTACACAAAGCAGTTTCTCAGAGAACTTCTTTTCGTGTTTTATTTGTGGATATTTCCTTTTTCACTACAAGTCTGAATGTGCTCCAGAATATCCCTTTGCAGATTCCAGGGAAAGAGTGTTAGCAAACTGCACCATGAAAAGTATGGTGTAACTCTGTGAGATGAATTCAAACATCACAAAGGACTTTCTCAGAAAACTTCTATCTAATTTTTAACTGAGGATATTTATTTTATCACCATAGACTTCAATGCGATCCAAATTATCCCTTCTCTGATTCCCCAAAAACGGTGCTACCAAACCATTCCTGGAAAAGCATCCTGAAACTCTGTGACGAGAATTGACAAATCACAAAGCAGTTTCTCAGAAAGTTTCCTTCTAGTTATTATCTGAGGATACTTCCTTTGCCACCATAAGCTACAATGCACTCCAAAATATCCCAGTGCAGATGCCAAGAAAACAGTGTTAGCAAACTTCTCAATGAAAAGAACAGTGTAAGTCTGTGAGATGAATTCACACATCACAAAGCAGTTTCCCAGAAAGCTGCTTTCTGCTTTATTTCTCAAGATATTTCCTGTTTCAACATACGCTTCAATGCACTCCCAAATATCCCTTGCAGATTCCATGAAAAGAGTGTTAGCAAACTACTCCATGGAAAAAAAGGTGTAACTCTGTGAGATGAGTTGACACACCACAAAGAATTTTCTCAGAAAGCTTCTTTCTAGTTTTTATCCCAGGATATTTCCTTTGTCACCATAGGCTTCAAAGCCATCTAAAATATCCCTTCTGAGATTCCCCAAAAACAGTGCTACCAAACTACTCCATGAAAGGTCAGGTGTAACTCTGTGAGATGAACTCACAAATCAAAAAGCAGCTTTTCATAAAACTTGTTTTTGGTTTTTATCTGAGAATATGTCCTTTGTTGCCATATGCTTCAATGCACTCCCATATATCCTATTGCAGATTCCATGCAAGCAGAGTTATCAAACAGATCAATGAAAAGAACGGTGTAACTCTGTGAGGTGAATTCCTTTAGTATTTCACCATAGGCCTCAAGGCGCTCCCAAATATCCCTCTGCAGATTCCATGAAAACAGTGTTAGCAAGTGACTCCATGAAAAGAATGCTGTAACTCTGTGAGGTGAATTCACACATCACAAAGAATTTTCTCAGAAGGTTTCTTTCTAGTTTTTATCTGAGGATATTTACTTTGTCACTGTAGGCTTCAATGTGATCCAAAATATCCCTTCTCACATTCCCCAAAAACAGTGCCACCAAACTGCTCCAAGAAAGGAATTGCGTAACATTGTGCGATGAATTAACACATTAGAAAGCATTTCCTCAGAAAACTTCTTCTAGTTTTTATATGTGGATATTTCCTTTGTCACCAAAAGCTTCAATGCACTCTGAAATATCCCTTTGCAGATTCCGCGAAAACTGTGTTCCCAAACTGCTCAATCTGAAGTACTGTGTAACTTGTTGAGATGAATTAACATATCAGAAAGCCGTTTCTCAGAAAGCTTCTTTCTAGTTTTTATCTGAGGATATTTCCTTTTTCACCGTAGGGCTCAATGAGCTCCCAAATATCCCTTTTAGGATTCCACGAAAATAGTGTAAGCAAACTGTTCCAATGCAAGAAAGGTGTAACTCTGTGAAATGAATTCACACATCACAAATAACTTTCCCAGAAAATTTATTTCTCGTTTTTATCTGAGGATATTTCCTTTGTCTCCTTAGGCTTCAATGCAATCCAAAATATCCCTTCTCAGATTCCCCAGAAACACTGCTACCAAACTGCTCCATGAAATGAACTGTGTAAGATTGTGAGATGAATTCACAAATCAGAAAACAGTTTCTCAGAAAGCTTCTTTCTGTTTTATGTCTCAGGATATTTCCGTTGTCACAATAACCTTCAATGTTCTCCAAAATATCCCATTACAGATTCTAAGAAAGCAGTGTTAGCAAACTGATGAAAAGAACAGTGTAACTCTGTGAGGTGAATTCACACATCACAAAGCAGTTTCTCAGAAATCTTCTTTTTGGTTTTTCGGTTTTTTTATGAAGATATTTCCTTTGTCACCATAAGCTGCAGTGTGCTCCCTAATATCCTGTTGCAGATTCCATGAAAACAGTTTTACCAAACTGATACATGATAAGAAAGGTTTAATTCTGTGAGATAAATTCATACATCACAAAGAACTTTCTCAGAAAGCTTCTTTCTAGTTTTTAACTGAAAATATTTCCCTTTTCACCATATTCCTCCATGAGCTTCGGAATATCCCATTGCACATTCCAGGAAAAATGTGTTAGCAAACTTCTCAATGAAGGCAACAGTGTAACACTGTGAGGTGAATTGACACATTACAAAGCAGTTTCACAGAAAGATTGTTTTTGGTTTTTATCTGAGGATATTTCCTTTATCACAATAGATATCAAGGTGCTTCCAAATATCCTGTTGCAGATTCCAAGAAAAGTGTTATCAAACTCCTCAAAGATAACAACAGTGTAACTCTGTGAGATGAATTCGCGCATTACAAAGCAGTTTCTCAGAAATTTCTTTCACTTTTTAATCTGAAGACATTTCATTTTTCACTATAGGCCTCAAAGCACTCACAAATATCCCTTTGCAGATGCCACAAAAACAGTGTTAGCAAGCTGCTCCATGAAAAGAAACATGTTGCTCTGTGAGATGAATACATACATCAGAAAGAATCTTCTCAGAAAGCTGATTTCTACTTTTTATCTGAGGATATTTCTTTTGTCACCATAGGCTTCAATGCAATCAAAAATATTCCTTCTCAGATTCCCCACAAGCAGTGCTACTATACTGCTCCTTGAAAGGGATGTGTAACTCTGTGAGATGAATTCACAAATCACAAAGCAGTTTCTCACAAACCTTCTTTCTCTTGTTTGTCTGAGGATATTTCCTATGACACCCTAAGCTTCAAAGATCTCTGAAATATCCCATTGCATATTCCAAGAAAACAATGTTAGCCAACTGCTCAATGATAGGAATGGTGTAACTCTGTGAGGTGAATTCACACATCACAAAGCAGTTTCTCAGAACGCTTCTTTCTAGTTTTTATCTCAGGGTATTTCCTTTTTCACTATAGGCTCTATGTGTTCCCAAATATCCCTTTGCAGATTCCAGGAATACAGTGATAGCAAACCACTCCATGAATAGAAAGGTGTAACTCTGTGAGATGAATTCACACATCACAAAGAACTTTCTCAGAAAGCTTCTTTCTAGTTTTTATCAGAGGATATTTCATTTGTCACCACAGGCTTGAATGAGATCCAAAATATTCCTTTCAGATTCCCCAAAATCGTTGCTACAAAACTGTTCCATGAAAAGAATCGTGTAACTCTGTGAGATGAATTATCACATCACAAAGCAGTTTCTCAGAAAGCTTCTTTCTAGTTGTTATATGAGCCTATTTCTTTTACAACCATAGGCTTCAATGAGCTCCAAATTATCCCTTCTCAGACACCAAAAAATCAGTGATGCCACAGTGCTCCCTCAACAGAAACATTAAGCTCTATGAGATGAATACCCACATCACAAAGGGGTTTCTCAGAAAGCTTCTCTCTTGTTTTTACCTGAAGTTATTTTCTTTATTGCCATTGGACTATCTGTGCTCCCGAATATCCCTTTGCAGATTCCCCAAAGCAGCATTACCAAACTGCTCAAAGAAAAGAAAGGTGTAACTCTGTGAGATGAATTCACCCATCACAAAGCAGTTTCTCAGAAAGCTTCTTTCTTGTTTAAATCTAAGGATACTTCCTTCTTCACCATAATCTTCATTGTGTTCACAAGTATTTCTTCTCGCATACCACAAAAACAGTGATGCCTGACTGCTCAATCAACAAAAAGGTTAAACTCTATGAGATGAATACACACATCACAAAACCGTTTCTCGAAAAGCTTCTCTCCAGTTTTTATCTGAAATTATTTCCTTTTTCACCGTAGGGCTCTAGGAGCTCCCAAATATCGCTTTACAGATTCCACAAAAACAGTGCTACCAATGTGCTCAAAGAAAACAAAGGTTTAACTCGGTGTGATGAAATCACCAATCACAAAGAAATTTTCAGAAAGCTTTTATCTAGTTTTTATCTCAGGATATTTCCTTTTCCACCATCAGCTTCATGTGCTCTGAAATATCCCTTTTAACACAGCACAAAAGCAGTGCTAACACTGATCCATAAAAGGTATCAAATAACTCTGTGAGATGAATTAACAAATCACAAAGGGGTTTCTCAGAAAGCTTCTTTCTAGTTTTTATATGAGGATATTTCCTTCATCAACATAAGCTTCAATGCGCTCCAATATATACCATTGCAGATTCCAAGGAAACAGTGTTAGCAAACTGCTCAATGAAAAGATCTGTGTAACTCTGTGAGATGAATTCACACACCACAAAGCAGTTTCCCTGAAGGCTTCTTTCTGGTTAATCTGAGGATATTTTCTTTTATTTTCTTTGTCACTATAGGCCTCAGTGCACTCCCAAATATCTCATTGCAGATTCCACATAAACAATGTTAGTAAGCTGCTCCATGAAAAGAAAGGTATAACTCTGTGAGTTGAATTCACCAAAACACAAATAATTTTCTCAGAAAGCTTCTTTCTAGTTTTTTATCCGAGGATATTTCCTTTGTCACCATAGGCTTCAATGCGATCCTAAATATCCCTTCTCAGATTACCCACAAACAGTGCTACCATACTGCTCCTTGAAAGCGATTGTGTAACTCTGTGAGATTAATTCACAAATCACAAAGCAGTTTCTCAGAATGATTTTTTCTAATTTTTGTCCATGGATGTTTTCTTTGTCTCCCTTCAATGCGCTCCAAAATATCCCATTGCAGATTCCAAGAAAACAGTGTTAGCAAACTGCTCCATGAAAAGAACAATGTAACTCTGTGAGATAAAGTCACACTTCACAAAGCAGTTTCTCAGAAAGCTCTCTGTTGGTTTTTATCTGAGGATATTTCCTTTGCCACCATAGCCTTGAATGTACTCCCAAATATCCTATTGCAGATTCCATAAAAACAGTGTTATCAAGAAGCTGAATGAATAGAACGGTGTACCTCTGTGAGATAAATTCACACATCACAAAGCAGTTTCTCAGAAAGCTTCTTTCTAGTTTTTATATGAGGATATTTAGTTTTTCACCATAGGCCACAATGTGCTCCCAAATATCCTTTGCGGATTCTATGAAAACTATGTTAGCAAATGATTCCATGAAAACAAAGGTGTAACTCTGTGAGATAAATTCACACTTCACAAAGAACTGTATCAGAAAGATTCTTTCTAGTGTTTATCTGAGGATATTTTCTTTTTCACTGTAGGCCTCAATGCACACCAAAATATCCCTTTGCATATTCCACGAAAACAGTGTTAGCAAACTGCTCAATGAATAGAACAGTGTAACTCTGTGAGATGAATTCCCATGTCACAAAGCAGTTTCTCACAACGCTGCTTTTTGCTTTTTATCTTGAATATATCCTTTGTCACCATAGGCTTCAATGCACTCCCAAATATCCCTTTGCAGATTCCAGGAAAACAGTGTTAGCAAAAGGCTCCATGAATAGAAAGCTGTAACTCTGTGAGATGAATTCACACATTACAAAGAACTTTCTCAGGAAGTTTCTTTCTAGACTTTTTCTGAGGATATTTCCTTTGTCATCATAGTCTTTAATGCGATCCATAATATCCATTCTCAGATTCCCCAAAAACAGTGCTACCAAACTGATCCATGAAAAGAATCGTGTAAATCTGTGAGTTGAATTAACACATCATGAAGAGGTTTCTCAGAAAGCTTCTTTTTACTGTTTCTATGAGGATATTTCCTATCTCACCACAAGCTTCAGTGTGTTCTGAAATATCCCATTGCAGGTTTAAAGAAAACAGTGTTAGCAAACTGTTCAATGGAAAGAACAGTGTAACACTGTGAGATGAATTCACACATCAAAAACCAGTTTCTCAAAAAGCATCTTTCTAGTTTTTATCTGAGGATATTTCCTTTCTCACCATAGGCCTCAATGTAGTCCCAAATATTGCTTTGCAGATTCAACGAAAACAGTGTTAGCAAACTGCTCCATGGAAAGAAAAGTGTAACTCTGTGTGATGAAATCACACATTGCAAAGAAGTTTCTGAAAAAGCTTCTTTCTAGTTTTTATCTGAAGATATTTTCTTTGTCACCATACGCTTCAATGCAATCCCAAATATCCCTTCACAGATTTCCCAAAAACAGTGTTACCAAACTGATGCATGAACTGAAAGGTGTAACTCTGTGAGATGAAATAACACACCACAAACCACTTTTACAGAAAGCTTGTTTCCAGTTTTTGTGTTAGGATATTTCCTTTGTCAGCATAAAGTTCAATGCTCTCCAAAATATGCCATTGCATATTCCAACAAAAGAGTGTTAGCAAACTGCTCAATGAAGAGAACAGTGTAATTCCGTGAGATGAATTCAGAAATCGCAAAGCAGTATCTCAGAAATCTTCTTTTTGCTTTTTATCTGAGGATATTTCCTTTGTCACCATAGGTCAAAGCACTCTCAAATATCCCTTTGCAGATTCCTCAAAAACAGTGTTTACAAATTGCCCCATGAAAAGAAAGGTGTAACTCTGTGAGGTGAATTCACACATCACAAAGAACTTTCTCAGAAAGCTTTTTTACCTGAGGATATTTCCTTTGTCACCATAGGTTTCAATGCGATCCAAAATATCCCATCTCAGATGCACCAAAAACAGTGCTAACAAACTGCTCCATGAAAGCAATTGTGTAACTTTATGAGATGGATTAACATATCAGAAAGCAGTTTTTCAGAAAGCTTCTTTCAAGTTTTTATATGAGGATATTTACTTTGTCACTATAAGCTTCAAAGCACTCAAAAATATCAGATTACAGATTCCAAGAAAATAGTGTAAGTAAACTGCTCAATGCAAAGAACAGTGTAACTCTGTGAAATGAATTCACACATCACAAAGCAGTTTCTCAGAAAGCTTCTTTCTAGTTTTTTATGAGGATATTTACTTTGTCACCATATTCCTCAATGCACTCCCGAATATCCAATTTCAGATTAAACGAAAAAAGGGTTAGCAAACTTCTCAATGAAAAGAATGGTGTTACTCGGTGAGATGAATTCACACATCACAATGCAGTTTCTCAGGAAGCTTCCTTTGGTTTTTATCTGAGCATATTTCCTTTGTCACCATAGGCTTCAATGCCCTCTAAAATACCCTATTGCAGACATCATGAAATCAGTGTTGTCAAACTGCTCAATGTAAAGAACATTGTAACTCTGTAAGGTGAATTCACACATCACAAAACTGCCTCTCAGAAAGCTTCCTTCTAGTTTTTAAATGAGGATATTTACTTTTTAACTATAGTCCTCAATGCACTCCTGAATATCCCATTGTAGATTATATGAAAACAGTGTTAACAAACTGCTCCAAGAAAAGAAAGCTGTAACTTTCTGAAATGAATTCACACATAACAAAGAACTTTCTCAGAAAGCTTCTTTCTAGTTTTTATCTGAGGATATTTTGTTAGTCACCATAGGCTTCAATGCGATTCAAACTATCCCTTCTCAGATTCCTCAAAAACACTGCAACCAAACTGATCCATGAAAAAGATTGAGTAGCTCTTTGAGATGAATTAACACATCACTAAGTGGTTTCTCAGAAATATTCTTTCTAGTTTTTATATGAGAACATTTCCTATGTCACCATAAGCTTCAATGCACTCCAAAATATCCCATTGCACATTCCAAGAAAACGGTGTTAGTAAACGGCTCAAGGAAAACTACAGTGTAATACTGTGAGATGAATTCACACATCACAAAGCAGTTTCTCAGAAAGATTCTTTCTACTTTTTATCTGAGATTATTTTCTTTTTCACCATAGGTCTCAATGCGCTCCAATATATACCTTTGTAGATTCCATGAAAACAGTGTTAGAAAACTGATCAATTTAAAGAACATTGTAACTCTGTAAGATGAATTCACACATCAAAAAACTGTTTCTCAGAAAGCTTTATTCTAGTTTTTATCTGAGGATATTTCCTTTGTCACCATAGGCTTCAATGTGATCCAAAATATCCCATCTCAGACTCCCCAAAAGCAGTGCTACCAAAAGAATCCTGTAACTCTGGGAGATGAATTCACAAATCACAAAGATGTTTCTCAGAAAACATCTTTTTAGTTTTTATCTGAAGATATTTTCTTTTTCACCATATTCCCCAATGAGCTCCCGAATATCCCATTGCAGTTTAAACTTAAAAATTCTTAGCAAACTTCTCAATGAAAAGATTGGCAAAACTCTGTGAGATGAATTCACACATCACAAAGCAGTTTCACAGAAAACTTCTTCTTGACTGTTATCTGAGGATATTTACTTTGTCACCAAAAGCTTCAATTTGCTCCCAAATAACTGCTCTCAGGTACCAGAAAGAGAGTGATGCTGAATTGTTTCATCAAAAAAAAAAAAAAGGTTAAACTCTATGAGATGAATACACACAGCACAAAACCGTTTCTGAAAAAGCTTCTCTCCTGTTCTTACCTGAAGGTATTTACTTTTTATCCCTAAGCCTCTAGGAGCTCCCGAATATAACTTTGCAGATTCCATAAAAACAGTGCTACCAAGCTGCTAAAAGAAAACAAAGGTGTAACACTGTGTGATGAATTCACCCATCACAAAGAAATTTCTCAGAAAGCTTCTTTCTAGTTTTATCTCAGGATATTTCCTTTTCCATCATCGGCTTCCATGTGCCCCCAAATATCCCTTTACAGATTCCATGAAAACAGTATTAGCAAACTGCTCCATGAAAGGAAAGGTGTAACTGTGAGATGAGCTCACACATCGCAGAGAACTTTCTCAGAAAGCTTCTATCTAGTTTTTAATCTGAGGATGTTTCCTTTGTTACCATAGGCTTCAATGAGATCAAAAATATCCCTTCTCAGATTCCCCCAAAACAGGGCTACCAAACTGCTCGATGAACAGAATGGTGTAACTCTGTGAGATGAATTCACTCATCTCAAAGCTGTTTCTCAGAAAGCTTCTTTCTACTTTTTATCTGAGGATATTTCCTTTTTCATCATATTCTTCAATGCCCTCTGGAATATCCCATAACACATTCTATGAAGAAAGTGTTAGCAAACTTCTCAATGAGAAGAATGGTGTAACTCTGTGAGATGAATTCACACATCATGAAAAAGTTTCTCAGAATAATTCTTTCAAGATTTTATCTGAGGATATTTCCTGTGTCACCATAGGCTTCAATGTGATCCAAATTATCTCTTCTCAGATTCCCCAAAAACAGTGCTACCAAACTTCTGCATGAAAAGAATCGTGTAACCCTGAGAGATGAACTCACAAATCACCAAGCAGTTTCTCAGTAAGATTCTTTCTAATTTTGTCTGAGGATATTTCCTTTTTCACCTTTTACCTCATTGTGCTCACGAATATCCCTTTGTAGATTCCAGGAAAAGAGTGTTAGCAAACTGTGCCATGAAATGAAAGGTGTAAACCTGTGAGACGAATTCAAACATCACTAAGCAGTTTCACAGAAAGCTTCTTTTTAGTTTTTATCTGAGGATATTTCCTTTGTCACTATAGGCTTCAATGTGCTCCCAAATATCCTATTGCA
Source organism: Macaca nemestrina (assembly GCF_043159975.1). Lineage (NCBI taxonomy): Eukaryota > Metazoa > Chordata > Mammalia > Primates > Cercopithecidae > Macaca > Macaca nemestrina. The sequence continues at coordinate 93,556,623 of NC_092138.1, read as the reverse complement.
GATTCCTCGAAAACCATGCTTTAAAACTGCTCAATGAAAAGAATGGTAGAGCACAGTGAGATGAATTCACACATCAAAAAGCTGTTTCTCAGAAAGCTACTTTCTAGTTTTTATCTGAGGATATTTCTTTTTTCACCATAGGCCTCAATGCACTCTGAAATATCACTGTAGATTCCACGAAAACATTGTTAGCAGACTGCTTCATGAAGAGAAAGGTGTAACTTCATGAGAAGAATTCACACATCACAAAGCAGTTTCTCAGAAAGCTTCTTTCTAGTTTTTATCTGAGTTTTTCCTTTGTCATCATGTGCTTTAATGTGATCCAAAATATCCCTTCTCAGATTCCCCAAAAACAGTGCTACCAAACTTCTGCATGAAAAGAATCATGTAACTCTGAGAAATGAATTCACAAATCACCAAGCAGTTTCTCAGTAAGAGTCTTTCTAGTTTTGTCTGAGGATATTTCCTTTTTCTCCTTTTACCTCATTGTGCTCACGAATATCCCTTTGTAGGTTCCAGGAAAAGAGTGTTAGCAAACTGCGCCATGAAATGAAAGGTGCAAACCTATGAGACAAATTCAGACATCACTAAGTAGTTTCACAGAAAGCTTCTTTTTGGTTTTTATCTGAGGATATTTCCATTGTCACTATAGGCTTCAATGTGCTCCCAAATATCCTATTGCAGATTCCTCAAAAATAGTGCTTTCAAACTGCTCAATGAAAAGAATGGTAGAGAACAGTAAGATGAATTCACACATCAAAAAGCTGTTTCTCAGAAAGCTACTTTCTAGTTTTTATCTGAAGATATTTCTTTTTTCACCATAGGCCTCATTGCACTCTGAAATATCACTGTAGATTCCACGAAAACAGTGTTAGCAGACTGCTTCATGAAGAGAAAGGTGTAACTCTGTGAGAGGAATTCACACATCACAAAGCAGTTTCTCAGAAAGCTTCTTTCTAGTTTTTATCTGAGTTTTTCCTTTGTCATCATGTGCTTTAATGTGATCCAAAATATCCCTTCTCAGATTCCCCAAAAACAGTGCTACCAAACTGCTACATGAAAAGAAACGTGTAACTCTGTGATATGAATTCACAAATCACAAAGCAGTTTCTCAGAGGGCTTCTTACTATTTTTTGTCTGAGGATATTTCTTTTGTCACCATAAGCTTCAATGTGTTCCGAAATATCCCATTGTAGATTCCAACAAAACAGTGTTAGCACACTGCTCAGTGAGAAGAACAGTGTAACTCTGTGAGATGAATTCACACATCACAAAGCAGTTTCTCAGAGCTTCTTTTCAGTTTTTATTTGAGGATATTTCCTTTTTCACTACAGGTCTGAATGTGCTCCCAAATATCCCTTTGCAGATTCAGGGGAGACAGTGTTAGAAAACTGCACCATGAAAATAATGGTGTAAATCTATGAGATGAATTCAGACATCACAAAGAACTTTCTCAGAAATCTTCTATCTAATTTTTATTGGAGGATATTTCCTTTGTCACCATAGGCTTCAATGTGATCCAAATTATCATTTCTCAAATACCTGAAAAACAGTGCTACCAAACCTCTGCATGAAAAGAATCATGTAACTCTGAGAGATGAATTCACAAATCATCAACCAGTTTCTCAGTAAGCTTCTTTCGAGTTTTGTCTGAGGATAATTCCTTTTTCACCTTTTGCCTCAATGTGCTCATGAATATCCCTTTGTAGATTCCAGAAAAAGAGTTTTAGCAAACTGTTCCATGAAAAGAAAGGTGTCAACCTGTCAGACAAATTCACACATTGCAAAGCAGTTTCACAGACAGCTTCTTCTTTGTTTTTATCTGAGGATATTTCCTTTGTCACTATAGGCTTCAACGTGCTCCCAAATATCCTATTGCAGATTAATTGAAAACAGTGTTATCAAACTGCTGAATGAAAAGAACTGTGTAGCACTGTAAGATGAAGTCACACACCACAAAGCTGTTTCTCAGAAAGCTTCTTTCTAGTATTTATCTGAGGATATTTCCTTTCTCACTACAAACCTCAAGGTGCTCTGAAATATCCCTTTGCAGTTTCCATGACAACTGAGTTAGCAAACTGCTCCATGAAAAGGAATGTGTAAATCTGTGAGATGAAAAACAGATCACAAAGCAGTTTCTAAGAAAAATTCTTTCTAGTTTTTATCTGAGTTTTTCCTTTGTCACCATAGGCTTCAATGGGATCCAAAATATCCCTTCTCAGATTCCTCAAAAACAGTGCTAACAAACTGCTACATGAAAAGAAACGTGTAACTCTCTGAGATGAATTCACACATCACAAAGCAGTTTCTCAGAGAGCTTCTTTTCTTTTCCTTTTTTTTTTTTTTTTTTTTTTTTTTTTTTTTTTTTTTTTTGAGGATATTTCCATTTTCACTACAGGCCTGAATGCAGTCCCAAATATCCCTTTGCAGGTTCTGGGGGAAAATGTTAGCAAACTGCACCATGAAAAGACTGGTGGAACTCTGTGAGATGAATTCAAACATCACAAAGAACTTTCCCAGAAAGCTTCTATCTATTTTTTATCTGAGGATATTTCCTAAGTCACCCTAGGTTTCAATGCTGTCCAAAATATCCCTTCTCAAATAAACGAAAAATCATGCTACCAATCTGATTTATGAAAAGAGTCATGTATCTCTGTGAGATGAATTAACACAGCATGAAGTAGTTTCTGAGAAAGTCACTCTAGTTTTTATATGAAGTTATTTCCTTTGTCACCATAAGGTTCAATGTAGTCTGAAATATCCCATTGCAGAATCCAAGAAAACTGTGCTAGAAAACTGCTCAATGAAAAGAACAGTGTAACTCTTTGAGATGAATTCACATATCACAAAGTACTTTCTCAGGAAACTTCTTTCTTGTTTTAATCAGTGGATATTTCCTTTCTCACCATAGGCCACAATGCACTCCAAAATATGCCTTTGCATATTCCACGAAAACAGTGTTAGCAAACTGCTCCATGAAAAGATAGGTGAAACTCTGTGAGTTGAATTTACTAATCACCAAGTAGTTTCTCAGAAAGGTTGTTTCTAGTTTTTGTCTGATGATATTTCCTTTGTCACCATCAGCCTCAATGTGCTCCGAGATATCCCATTCCACATTCCAAGAAAACAGTGTTAGCAAATTACACTATGAAAAGAACAGTGTAACTCTGTGAGGTGAATTCACATATCACAAAGCAGTTTCTCAGAAAGTTTCTTTTTGGTTTTTGTCTGAGGATATTTAGTTTGTCACCATAGGCTACAATGCACTCCCAAATATCCTATTGCAGATTCCCCAAAAACAGTGCTACCAAACGGATCCATGATAAGAATCATGTAAATCTGTGAGATGAATTAACACATCTCAAAGCAGTTTCTCAGAAAGCTTCTTTCTAGTTTTTATATGAGGATATTTCCTTTGTCACCATAAGCTTCAATGTGATCCAAAATATCCCTTCTCAGATTCCCCAAAAACAGTGCTACCAAATTTCTCCATGGAAAGGATTGTGTAAGTCTGTGAGATGAACTCACATGTCAGAAAACAGTTTCATGGAAAGTTTCTTTCTAGTTTTTGCCTGAGGATATTTCCTTTGCCATAGGCTTCAATGCACTCCCAAATATCCTATAGCAGATTCCACGAAAACAGTTTTACCAAACTCAAACTGCTCCAAGAAAAGAATCGTGCTACTCTGCGAGATGAATATACACATCTCAAAGAAGTTTATCAGAAAGCTTCTTTCTAGTCTTTATCTGAGGGTATTTCCTTTTTCCCCATAGACTTCAAGGCGATCAAAAATATCCCCTCTCACATTCCCCAAAAACAGTGCTATTAATCTTCTCCATGAAAAGAATGGTGTAACTCTGTGAGATGAATTCACAAACCACAAAGCAGTTTCTCAGAAGGCTTCTTTATAGTTTTTTTATGAGGATATTTCCTTTGTCATCATAACCTTCAATGCGTTCTGAAATATCTGATTGCAGATTCCAAGAAAACAGTGTTAGCAAGTTGTTCAATGAAAACAACATTGTAACTCTCTGAGATGAATTCACACATCCCAAAGCAGTTTCTCAGAAAACTTCTTTCTCCTTTTTATGTGAGGATATATCATTGTTCACCATAGACCCCAAATATGCTCCCCAATATCAATTTAGAGTTTCCACGAAAGCAGTGTTAGCAAAATGCTCCTTGAAAGGAAACGTGTAACTCTATGAGATGAATTCACACATCATAAAGAAGTTTCTCAGAAAGCTTCTTTCTAGTTTCGATCTGAGGATATTTCCTTTGTCACCACAGGCTTCAAAGTGATCGAAAATATCCCTCCTCAGATTCCCCAAAAACAGTGCCAACAAACTGATCCATGAAACGAATCCTGTAACTCGGTGAGATCAATAAACCCATCACAAATCAGCTTCTCAGAAATATTTTTTCTAGTTTTTATATGAGGATATTTCCTTCATCACCATAAGCTCCAATGTGCTCCCGAATATACCATTGCAGATTCCAAGAAAAGAGTGTTAGCAAACTCCTCAATGAAAAGAACAGTGTAACTTGGTGAGATGAATTCACACATCACAAAGCTTTCTCAGAAAGTTTCTATCTAGTTTTTTTCTGAGGATATTTCTTTTTTCACTGTAATCCACAATTTGCTCTGAAATATCCCTTTGCGGATTAGATGATAACAGTGTTAGCAAACTGCTCCATGAAAAGAAAGGTGTAAATCTGTGAGATGTATTTACACATCACAAAACTGTTTCTCAAAACTTTCTTTCTAGTTATTATCTGAAGATATTTCCTTTTTCACCATATTTTTTTTTCACTGCACTCCTGAATATCCCATTGCAGATTCCATGAAAAAAAGTGTTATCAAACTTCTCAATGAAAAGAAAGGTGTAAATCTGTGAGATGAATTCACGCATCACAAAGAAGCCTTCTTTTTGGTTTTCATCTGGGGATATTTTCTTTGTCACCATAAACTTCACCGTGCTCCCAAATACCCTATTGCAGATTCCATGAAAACAGTGTTATCAATCTGCTCAATGAAAAAAAATGGTGTAAATATGTGAGAAGAACTCACACATAACAAAGCAGTTTTTCAGAAGGCTACTTTCTAATTTTTATCTCAGGATATTTCCTTTTTCACTATGGGCCTCAATGTGCTCCCAAATATCCCTTTACGGATTCCATGAAAACAGTGTTAGCAAACTGCTCCATGAAAAGTAAAGTGTAACTCTGTGAGATGAATTCACAAATCACAAAGCAGTTCCTCAGAGAGCAGCTTTTTTGTTTTTATCTGAGGATATTTCCTTTGTCACCATAGGCTTCAATGTACTCCCAAATATCCTACTGCAGATTCCTCAAAAAAAGTCTCATCGAACTGCTCAATAAAAAGGATGGTGTAACTCTGAGGTGAGTTCACACATCAAAAAGAACTGTCTAGAATGCTTCTTTCCAGTTTTTATCTGAGGATATTTGCTTTGTCACCATAGGCTTCAATACAATCCCAAATATACATTCTCAGATTCCCCAAAAACAGTGTTACCAACCTGATCCATAGAAAGAATCGTGCAACTCTGTGAGATGAATCAACACATCACAGAGCAGTTTTTCAGAAAGCTTCTTAACAGTTTTTCTACGAGGATTTTTCCTGTGTCACCATAAGCTTCAGTGCACTCTGAAATATCCAGTTGCAGAATCCAGGAAAACAGTGTTAGCAAACTGCTCAATGAAAAGAACACTGTAACACTGTGAGACAAATTCACACATCACAAAGTAGTTTCTCAGAAAGCTTCTTTCTAGTTTTTAACTGAGGATATTTTCTTTTACCCCAGAGGCCTCAATGCGCTCCCATATATAATTTTGCAGATTCCATGAAAACAGTGTTAGCAAACTGCTCAATGAAGAGAACAGTGTAACTCTGTGAGAGGAATTCACACATAACAATGAACTTTCTCAGAAAGCTTCTTTCTAGTTGTTATCTGAGATTATTTTCTTTGTATAGGCTTCAATTGTATATTGTATAGGCTTCAATGCAATTCTAATTATCCCTTCTCAGATTCCCCAAAAACAGTGTTACAAAACTGCTCCATGAAAAGAGTGGTGTAACTCAATGAGATGAATTCACACATCACAAAGCAGTTTCTCAGAAAGGTTCTTTCAAGTTTTTTTCAGAGGATATTTCCTTTTTCACCATAGGTCTCTTCTCACTCCCAAATATCCCTTTGTAGATTCCAAGAAAATAGTGTTAGCAAACTGTTCCATGAAAATAAAGGTGTCACTCTGTGAGATGAATACATACATCACAAAGCAGTTTCTCAGAAAGCTACTTTCTAGTTTTTGCCTGAGGATATTTCCTTTGTCACCATAAGCTTCAATGTGCTCTGAAATATCCCATTGCAGATTCCACGAAAACTGTGTTAGAAAACTGCTCAATTAAAACAACAGTGTAAATCTGTGACATGAATTCACACATCACAAAGAAGTTTCTCAGAAAGCTTCTTTCTAGTTTTTATCTGAGGATATTTAGTTTTTCACCATAGGCCTTAATGCTCTCCCAAATATCCCTTTGCAGAGTAAATGAAAACAGTGTTATCAAACTGCTCAATGAAAAGTACGATGTAACTCTGTGAGATGAATTCAAACATCACAAGGTAGTTTCTCAGAAAGCTTCTTTCTAGTTTCTTTCTGAGGATATTTCCTTTTTCACTATAGGACTCAAAGCGCTACCAAATATCCCTTTGCGGATTCCATGAAACAGTGATAGCAAATTGCTCAAAGCAAAGAACAGTGTAACTCTGAGAGAAGAATTCACACATCACAAAGCAGTTTCTCAGAATGCTTCATTCTAGTTCTTATCTGAGGATATTCAGTTTTTCACTATACGCCTCAATGCGTTCCCAAATATCCCTTTGAAGATTCCATGCAAACAGTGTTAGCAAACGGTTCCATGAAAAGAATATTATAACTTTGTGAGATGAATTCTCACATCACAAAGTATTTCCTCAGAAAGCTTCTTTCTAGTTTTCATCTGAGGATATTTAATTGGTAACCATAGGGTTCAATGCGATCCTAAATATCCCTTCTCAGATTTCCTAAAAACAGTGCTAACAAAGTGATCCATGAAAATAATGGTGTAACTCTGTGAGATGAATTCACTCACGAAGCAGTTTCTCAGAAAGCTACTCTCTAGTTTTTGTCTGAGGATGTTTCCTTTGTCACAGTAAGCTTCAATGTGCTCTGAAATATCCCATTGCAGATTCCATGAAAACAGTGTTAGTAAACAGCCCAATGAAAGGAAGAGTGTAACTCTGTGAGATGAATTCATACATCAAAAAGTAGTTTCTCAGAAAGCTTCCTTCCATTTTTTATCTGAGGATATTTCCATTTTCCCCATAGGCCTCATGCAGTCCCCAAATATCCCTTTGCAGATTCCAGGAAAACACTGTTTTCAAACAGCACAATGAAAACAACGGTGTAATTCTGTGAGATAAATTCACACATCACAAAGCAGTTTGTCAGAAAGATTCTTTCTAGATTTTATCTGAGGTTATTTCCTTTGTTACCATAAGTTTCAATGCACTGCAAATTATCCCATTGCAGATTCCACGAAACAGTGTTATCAAACTGCTCATTGAAAAGAACAGTGTAAATCTGTGAGATGAATTCACACATCACAAAGCAGTTTCTCAGAAAGCTTCTTTCTTTTTTATGTGAGGTTATTTCCTTTGTCACTATATTCCTCAATGCACTCCCAAATATCCCTTTGTAGTTTACACAAAAACAGTGTTGGCAAACTGCACCATGGAAAGGAAGGTGTACCTCTGTGACATGAATTCACACATCGCAAAGAAGTTTCTCAGAAAGCTTCTTTCTAGTTTTTATCTGAGGATATTTCCTTTCTCACCGTAAGCTTCAATGCAATCCAAGATATCTCCTCTCAGATTCCCAAAAAGAGTGCTACCAAACTGCTCCATGAAAATAAAGGTGTAACTCTGTTAGATGAATTCAGAAATCACAAAGCCATTTCTCAGAAAGCTTCTTTCTAGTTTTTGTCTGAGGATATTTCCTTTGTCACCCAAAACTTCAATGCACTCCAAAATATCTCATTGCAAATTATAAGAAAACAGTGTAAGCAAACTGTTCAATGAAAAGAACAGTGTAACTCTTTGAGATGAATTCACACATGACAAAGCAGTTTCTCTGAAAGCTTCTTTCTAGATTTTACAGAGGATATTCCATTTTTCCCTATAGGCCTCAATGTGCTTCCAAATACTCCTTTGCAGATTCCACAAAAACAGTGTTAGAAAACTGCTCCATGAAAAGAAAGGTGTGACTCTGTGACATGAATTCACACATCACAAAATCTTTCTCAGAAAGCTTCTTTCTAGTTTTTATCTGAGGATATTTCCCTTGCCACCATAGTCTTCAATGCTATCCAAAATGTTCCTTCTCAGATTCCACAAAAGTGTTACCAAACTGCTCCATGAAAAGAATTGTGTAACTCTGTGAAATGAATTAACACGTCAGAAAGTGTTTAATCAGAAAGCATCTTTCTAGTTTTTTATGAGTGTATTTCCTTTGTCATCTTAAGCTTCAATGTGCTCCGAAATATCCCTTTGCAGATTCCATGAAGACTGTGTTAGCAAACTTCTCAATGAAAAGAACGGTGTAACTCTGTGAAATGAATTCACAAATCATGAAGCAGTTTCTCAGAAATCTCCTTTTTGGTTTTTATCTGAGGATATTTCCTTTGTCACCATAGGCTTCAATGTGCTCCCAAATATAGTATTGCAGTTTCCACAAAAACAGTGTTATCAAACTGCTCATTAAAAAGAGTGGTGTAACTCTGTGAGATGAGTTCACACAACACAAAGAGCTTTCTCAGAAAGCTTATTTCTAGTTTTTTTTCTGAGGGTATTTAATTTTCAAAATATACTTCAATGTGATGACAAATATAAATTCTCAAATGCCCCAAAAACAGGGCTACTAAACTGATCCATTAAATAAGTCATGTAACTCTGTGAGATGAATTCACAAATCACAAAGAAGTTTTTCAGAATGTGTATTTCTAGTTTTGGTCTGAGGATATTTCCTTTGTCACCAGAAGCTTCAATGTGCTCCAAATTATCCGATCACAAATTCCAAGAAAACAGTGTTAGCACACCGTTCAATGAAAGGAACAGAGAAACTCTGTGAGATGAATTCACATATCACAAAGCAGTTTCTCAGATAGTTTCTTTCTAGTTTTTATCGAATGATATTCCATTTTTCACTGCAGGCCTCAATGTGCTCCCAAATGTTCCTTTGCAGATTCCATGAAAACAGTGTTAGAACACTGCTCCATGAAAAGAAAGGCATATTTCTGTGAGAGGAATTCACACATCACAAAAACTTTCTGAGAAAGCTTCTTTCCAGATTTTATCTGAGGATATTTCCTTTGTCACCATAGTCTTCAATGCTATCCAAAATGTCCCTTCTCAGATTCCACAAATCAGTGTCACCAAATTGCTCCATGAAAGGAATCATGTAACTCTGTGAGAAGAATGAACACATCAGAAAATGTTTCCTCATAAAGCGTCTTTCTAGTTTTTATATGAGTGTATTTCCTTTGTCACCTTAAGCCTCAATGCACTCCGAAATATCCCTTTACAGATTCCGTGAAAACAGTGTTAGCAAATTTCTCAATGAAAAGAACGGTGTAACTCTGTGAAATGAATTCATGCATCATGAAGCAGTTTCTCAGAAATCTTTTTGTTTTTTATCTGAGGATATTTCCTTTGTCAACATAGGCTTCAATGCACTCCCAAATATAGTACTGCAGATTCCACAAAAACAGTGTTATGAAACTGCTAAATGAAAAGAGTGCTATAACTCTGTAAGACAAGTTCACACATCACAAAGAACTTTCTCAAAAGGCTTCTTTCTAGTTTTTTATCTGAGGGTATTTAATTTTCAATATAGACTTCAATGTGTTGCCAAATATAACTTTTGATATTCCCCCAAAACAGTGCTACTAAACTGATCCATTAAATGAATCATGTAACTGTGTGAGATGAATTCACACATCAAAAAGTAGTTTCTCAGAAAGCTTCTTTCTACTTTTTATCTGAGGATATTTCCATTGTCACCATAAGCCTCAATGCATTCCCAAATATCCCATGGCAGATTCCATGAAAATAGTGTTAGTAAACAGCACCTTGAAAAGAAAGGTGTAACTCTGTGGGATGAATTCACACATCAAAAAGCAGTTTCTCAGAAAGCTTCTTTCTAGTTTCTATCTGAGGATTTTTCCTTTGTCATCAAGGGCTTTAAGGCTATCCAAAATATCCTTTCTCAGATTTCCCAAAAACAGTGCTACCAAACTGCTCTGTGAAAAGGATCGAGTAACTCTGTGAGATGAATTCAAAAACCACAAAGCAGTTTCTCAGAAAGCTTCTTTCTATTTTTTATCTGAGGGTATTTCCTTTTTCACCATAGGTCTCAATTTGCTCCCGAATATCCCTTTGTAGATTTCACGAAAATAGTGTTAGAAAAGTGCTCCATGAAAGAAAGGTGTAAATCTGTGAGGTGAATTCACACATTGCAAAGCTGTTTCTCAGAAAACTTCTTTCAAGTTTTTATCTGAGGATATTTCCTTTTTCAATAAAGGCTTCACTGCTATTCGAAGTATCCCTTCGCAGATTCCCCAAAAGAGTGCTACCAAACTGCTCTATGGAAAGGGTAGTGTAACTCTGTGAGATGAATTCACACATCCAAAGTTGTTTCTCAGACAGATTCCTTCTAGATTTAAAATGAGGATATTTCCTTTTCACCATGTTCCTCAATGTGCTCCGGAATATCCCATTTCAGATTCCATGAAAAACGAGTTAGCAAACTTCTCAATGAAAAGATCAGTGTAATTCTGTAAGATGAATTCAAACATCACAAAGCAGTTTCACAGAAAGCTTATTTTTGGTTTTCATCTGAGGATATTTCGTTTTTCACTAGGGGATTCAAAGCACTCCAAAATATTCTATTGCAGATTCCACGAAAACAGTGTTATCAAATTGCTCCATGCAAAGAAAGATGTAACTCTGTGAGATGAATTCACACATCACAAAGAGCTTTCTCAGAGAGCTTCTTTCTAGTTTTTATCTGAGGATATTTCCTTTGTCACCATAGGCTTCAATGCAATGTAAAATACCACTTCAGAGATTCCCCAAAATTGTGCTACCAAACTGGTCCAAGAAAAGAATTGTGTAACTCTGTGAGATGAATTCACAAATCACAAAGCAGTTTCTCAGAAAGCTTATTTCTAGTTTTAGTCTGAGGATATTTCCTTTGTCACCGTAGACTTCAATGCTATCCCAAATATCCTATTGCTGGTTCCATGAAAACAGTGTTAGCCACCTACTCCAAGAAAAGAATCGGGTACCTCTGTGAGACGAATACACACATCACAACGCTGTTTCTCAGAAAGCTAGTTTTTATCTGAGAATATTTCCTTTATCACCATAGGCTTCAATGCGATAAAAAACATCCCTTTTCAGATTCCCCAGAAACAGTGCTACCAAGCTGTTCCATGAAAATAATGGTGTAACTCTGTGACATGAATTCACACACCACAAAGCTGTTTCTCAGAAAGCTTCTTTCTAGTTTTTCTCTGAGGATATTTCCTCTTTCACCATAGGCCTCAATGCACTCCCCGAATATCCCAATGCAGATGCCAGGAAAAAAGTGTTAGCACACTTCTCAATGAAAGGAATGGTGTAACACTGTCAGATGAATTTGCACATCACAAATAAGTTTCTCTGAAAGCTTATTTTTGTTTTTTATCTGAGGATACTTCCTTTGCCACATAGGTTTCAATGCACACCCAAATATCTTATTGCAGATTCCATGAAAACAGGGTTATCAGACTGCTCAATGAAAAGAATGGTAAAGTACTGTAAGATGAATTCACACATCACAAAGCAGTTACTCAGGATGTTTCTTTCTAATTTTTTCTGAGGACATTTCGTTTTTCAGTATAGGCCTCAGTGTGCTCCAAACTCTCCCTTTGCAGATTCTACGAAAACCAGGGTAGGAAACTGCTCCATGAAAAGAAAGGTGTAACTCTGTGAGATGAATTCACGTATCACAAAGAAATATGTCAGAAATCTTCTTTCTAGCTTTTATCTGAGGATATTTCCTTTGTTGCCTTAGGCTTCATTGCAATCGAACATAACCCTTCTCAGATTTCCCAAAAACAGTGCAACAAAACTGATCCATGAAAAAATCATGTAACTCTCTGAGGTGAATAAATACATCACAAAGTGATTTCTCACAAAGCTTCTTTCTCGTTTTTGTCTGACTATATTTCCTTTGTCATCATAGGCTTCAATGTGATCCAAAATATCCCTTCTCAGACTCCCCAAAAAGAGTGTTACCAATCTGCACCATGAAAATAAAGGTGTAATTTTGTGAGGTGAATTCACATATCACTAAGCAGTTTCACAGAAAGTTTCTTTTTTTTGTCAGATGCTATTTCTTTTTTCACCAAAAGCTTCAATGCACTCCGAAATATCCTATGGCAGATTCCATGAAAACAGTGTTAGAAAAGTACTCCAAGAAAAGTGTGGTGTCACTCTGTGAGGTGAATTCACACATCACAAAGCATTTTCTCAGAAAGCTTCCTTCTAGTTTTTATCTGAGGATATTTCCTTTTTCACCGTAGGTCTCAACTTGCTCCGAAATATCATTTTGTAGATTCCACAAAAACTGTGTTAGCAAACAGCTCCATGAAAAGAAAGGTGCTACTCTACGAGATGAGTACACACATCACAAAGAAGTTTCTCAGAAAGATTCTTGCTGGTTTTTATCTATTATATTTACATTGTCACCGTAGGTTTCAAGGTGATCTAAAATATCCCTACTCAAATTCCCCAAAAACAGTGCTACCAAACTGTTCCGTGAAAAGAATGGTGTAATTCTGTACGATGAATTCACACATCACAAACTGTTTCTCAGACCACTTCTTTCTAGATTTTAACTGTGCATATTTCTGTTTTCCCCATATTCCTCAATGATCTCCAGAATATCCCATTGCAGATTCAACGAAAAAAGTGTTAGCAATCTTCTCAATGAAAAGAACTTGGTAACTGTGTGAGATTAATTCACACATCACAAAGCAGTTTCACAGAAAGCTTCCTTTTGATTTTTATCTAAGGATATTTCTTCTTTCACCATAGGTCTCAAGGCGCTCCCAAAAAACCCTTGGCAGATTCCACAAAAACAGTTTGAGCAAACGGCTCCATGAAAAGAAAGGTGTAACTCTGTGAAATGAATTAACACAGCACAAATAACGTACTAAGCAATCTTATTTTTAGTTTTTATCTGAGGATATTTCGTTTGTAACCACAGGCTTCGATGTGATTCAAAATATCCCTTCTCAGATTCCCCACAAACAGTGTTACCAAACTGCTCCATGAAAAGTGTGGTGTAACTCTGTGAGATGAATTCACACAACACAAAGCAGTTTCCCAGAAAGCTTCTTTCTAGTTCTTTTCTGAGGATATTTCCTTTGTTACCTTAGGCTTCAATGATATCCCAAATATCCTTTCTGAGACTCCCCAAAAACAGTGCTACAAAATTGCTCCAGGAAAAGAATGGTGTAACTCTGTGAGATGAATTGACACATAACAAAGCGGTTTCTCAGAAAGCTTCTTTCTAGTTTTTATATGAGGATATTTCCTTTTTTACCATATTCATCAATGAGCTCCAGAATATCCCATTGTAGATTCCAGGAAAAAAGTGTTAGCAAACTTCTTAATGAATGGAACGTTTTGACTCTATGAGGTGAATTTACACATCAAAAAGCAGTTTCACAGAAGGCTTCTTTTTGGTCTTGATCTGAGGATATTTCCTTTGTCACTATAGACTTCAATGTGCTGCCAAATATCCTATTGCAGATTCCAAGAAAAGAGTGTTATCAAACTGCTCAAGGAAAATAATAGTGTAACTCAATGAGATGAATTTACACATCACAAAGCAGTGAAAGACAGTTTCTTTCTAGTTTTTATCTAAGGATATTTCCTTTTTGCTATAGGCTTCAAAGTTCTTACAAATATCCCTTCTCAGATTCCTCAAAATAGTGCTACCAAACTGCTGCATGAAAACAGTCTTGTAACTCTGAGATGAATTCACAACTCACAGAGCAGTTTGTAAGAAAGCTTCTTAGTAGTTTTTGTCTGAGTATATTTGCTTTGTCAACCTAAGCTTCAATGTGCTCAGAAGTATCCCATTGCAGATTCCAAGAACACAGTGTTAGCAAACTCCTCAATGAAAAGAACAGTGTAACTGTATGAGATGAATTCACACATCAAAAAGCAGTTTCTAAGAAAACTTCTTTTTTGTTTTTATCTGAGGATATTTCCTTTGTCACCATAGGCTTCAATGTGATCCATATTATCCCTTCTCAGATTTCCCAAAAATGATGCTACCAAACTGCTCCATGAAAGGAATTGTGTAACCCTTTGAGATGAATTAACACATCACCAATCAGTTTCTCAGGAAGTTTCTTTCTAATTTTGTTTTTTTTTTGTTTTTGTTTTTTGTTTTGTTTTGTTTGTTTATTATTATTATTATTTTTCTTTTTTTAAAATTTATTTATTATTATTATACTTTAAGTTGTAGGGTACATGTGCATAACGTGCAGGTTTGTTACATATGTATACTTGTGCCATGTTGGTGTGCTGCACCCATCAACTCATCATTTACATCAGGTATAACTCCCAATGCAATCCCTCCCCCCTCCCCCCTCCCGATGACAGGCCCCTGTGTGTGATGTTCCCCTTCCTGAGTCCAAGTGATCTCATTGTTCAGTTCCCACCTATGAGTGAGAACATGCGGTGTTTGGTTTTCTGTTCTTGTGATAGATTGCTAAGAATGATGGCTTCCAGATGCATCCATGTCCCTACAAAGGACGCAAACTCATCATTTTTGATGGCTGCATAGTATTCCATGGTGTATATGTGCCACATTTTCTTAATCCAATCTGTCACTGATGGACATTTGGGTTGATTCCAAGTCTTTGCTATTGTGAATAGTGCTGCAATAAACATACGAGGGCATGTGTCTTTATAGCAGCATAATTTATAATCCATTGGGTATATACCCAGTAATGGGATGGCTGGGTAATATGGTACATCTAGTTCTAGATCCTTGAGGAATCGCCATACTGTTTTCCATAATGGTTGAACTAGTTTACAATCCTACCAACAGTGTAAAAGTGTTCCTATTTCTCCACATCCTCTCCAGCACCTGTTGTTTCCTGACTTTTTAATGATGGCCATTCTAACTGGTGTGAGATGGTATCTCATTGTGGTTTTGATTTGCATTTCCCTGATGGCCAGTGATGATGACCATTTTTTCATGTGTCTGTTGGCTGTATGAATGTCTTCTTTTGAGAAATGTCTGTTCATATCCTTTGCCCAATTTTTGATGGGGTTGTTTGTTTTTTTCTTGTAAATTTGTTTGAGTTCTTTGTAGGTTCTGGATATTAGCCCTTTGTCAGATGAGTAGATTGCAAAAATTTTCTCCCATTCTGTAGGTTGCCTGTTCACTCTGATGGTAGTTTCTTTTGCTGTGCAGAAGCTCTTTCGGTTAATGAGATCCCATTTGTCAATTTTGGCTTTTGCTGCCGTTGCTTTTGGTGTTTTAGACATGAAGTCTTTGCCCATGCCTATGTCCTGAATGGTACTACCTAGGTTTTCCTCTAGGATTTTTATGGTATTAGGTCTAACATTTAAGTCTCTAATCCATCCTGAATTAATTTTCGTATAAGGAGTAAGGAAAGGATCCAGTTTCAGCTTTCTACTTATGGCTAGCCAATTTTCCCAGCACCATTTATTAAATAGGGAATCCTTTCCCCATTTCTTGTTTCTCTCAGGTTTGTCAAAGATCAGATGGCTGTAGATGTGTGGTATTATTTCTGAGGACTCTGTTCTGTTCCATTGGTCTATATCTCTGTTTTGGTGCCAGGACCATGCTGTTTTGGTTACTGTAGCCTTGTAGTATAGTTTGAAGTCAGGTAACATGATGCCTCCAGCTTTGTTCTTTTGACTTAGGATTGTCTTGGAGATGCGGGCTCTTTTTTGGTTCCATATGAACTTTAAAGCAGTTTTTTCCAATTCTGTGAAGAAACTCATTGGTAACTTGATGGGGGTGGCATTGAATCTATAAATTACCTTGGGCAGTATGGCCATTTTCACGATATTGATTCTTCCTATCCATGAGCATGGTATGTTCTTCCATTTGTTTGTGTCCTCTTTTATTTCACTGAGCAGTGGTTTGTAGTTCTCCTTGAAGAGGTCCTTTACATCCCTTGTAAGTTGGATTCCTAGGTATTTGATTCTCTTGGAAGCAATTGTGAATGGAAGTTCATTCCTGATTTGGCTCTCTGTTTGTCTGTTACTGGTGTATAAGAATGCTTGTGATTTTTGCACATTAATTTTGTATCCTGAGACTTTGCTGAAGTTGCTTATCAGCTTAAGGAGATTTTGGGCTGAGACAATGGGGTTTTCTAAATATACAATCATGTCATCTGCAAACAGGGACAATTTGACTGCTTCTTTTCCTGAATGAATACACTTGATTTCTTTCTCTTGCCTGATTGCCCTAGCCAGAACTTCCAACACTATGTTGAATAGGAGTGGTGAGAGAGGGCATCCCTGTCTTGTGCCAGTTTTCAAAGGGAATTTTTCCAGTGTTTGCCCATTCAGTATGATATTGGCTGTGGGTTTGTCATAAATAGCTCTTATTATTTTGAGGTACAATCCATCAATACCGAATTTATTGAGCGTTTTTAGCATGAAGGGCTGTTGAATTTTGTCAAAAGCCTTTTCTGCATCTATTGAGATAATCATGTGGTTCTTGTCTTTGGTTCTGTTTATATGCTGGAGTATGTTTATTGATTTGCGAATGTTGAATCAGCCTTGCATCCGAGGGATGAAGCCCACTTGATCATGGTGGATAAGCTTTTTGATGTGTTGCTGAATCCGGTTTGCCAGTATTTTATTGAGGATTTTTGCATCGATGTTCATCAGGGATATTGGTCTAAAATTCTATTTTTTTGTTGTGTCTCTGCCAGGCTTTGGTATCAGGATGATGTTGGCCTCATTAAATGAGTTAGGGAGGATTCCCTCTTTTTCTATTGATTGGAATAGTTTCAGAAGGAATGGTACCAACTCCTCCTTGTACCTCTGGTAGAATTCAGCTGTGAATCCATCTGGTCCTGGACTTTTTTTGGTTGGCAGGCTATTAATTATTGCCTCAATTTCAGAGCCTGCTATTGGTCTATTCAGGGATTCAACTTCTTCCTGGTTTAGTCTTGGAAGAGTGTAAGTGTCCAGGAAATTATCCATTTCTTCTATATTTTCCAGTTTATTTGCGTAGAGGTGTTTATAGTATTCTCTGATGGTAGTTTGTATTTCTGTGGGGTCGGTGGTGATATCCCCTTTATCATTTTTAATTGCGTTGATTTGATTCTTCTCTCTTTTCTTCTTTATTAGTCTTGCTAGTGGTCTGTCAATTTTGTTGATCTTTTCAAAAAACCAACTCCTGGATTCATTGATTTTTTGGAGAGTTTTTTGTGTCTCTATCTCCTTCAGTTCTGCTCTGATCTTAGTTATTTCTAGCCTTCTGCTACCTTTCGAATGTGTTTGCTCTTGCTTCTCTAGTTCTTTTAATTGCGATGTTAGAGTGTCAATTTTAGATCTTTCCTGCTTTCTCTGGTGGGCATTTAGTGCTATAAATTTCCCTCTACACACTGCTTTAAATGTGTCCCAGAGATTCTGGTATGTTGTATCTTTGTTCTCATTGGTTTCAAAGAACATCTTTATTTCTGCCTTCATTTCGTTATGTACCCAGTAGTCATTCAGGAGCAGGTTGTTCAGTTTCCATGTAGTTGAGCGGTTTTGATTGAGTTTCTTAGTCCTGAGTTCTAGTTTGATTGCACTGTGGTCTGAGAGACAGTTTGTTATAATTTCTGTTCTTGTATATTTGCGGAGGAGTGCTTTACTTCCAATTACGTGGTCAATTTTGAAGTAAGTACGATGTGGTGCTGAGAAGAATGTATATTCTGTTGATTTGGGGTGGAGAGTTCTATAGATGTCTATTAGGTCTGCTTGCTGCAGAGATGAGTTCAATTCCTGGATATCCTTGTTAACTTTCTGTCTCGTTGATCTGTCTAATGTTGACAGTGGAGTGTTGAAGTCTCCCATTATTATTGTATGGGAGTCTAAGTCTCTTTGTAAGTCTCTAAGGACTTGCTTGATGAATCTGGGTGCTCCTGTATTGGGTGCATATATATTTAGGATAGTTAGCTCTTCCTGTTGAATTGATCCCTTTACCATTATGTAATGGCCTTCTTTGTCTCTTTTGATCTTTGATGGTTTAAAGTCTGTTTTATCAGAGACTAGTATTGCAACCCCCACTTTTTTTTGTTCTCCATTTGCTTGGTAAATCTTCCTCCATCCCTTTATTTTGAGCCTATGTGTGTCTCTGCGTGTGAGATGGGTCTCCTGAATACAGCAGACTGATGGGTCTTGACTCTTTATCCAGTTTGCCAGTCTGTGTCTTTTAATTGGAGCATTTAGTCCATTTACATTTAAGGTTAAGATTGTTATGTGTGAACTTGATCCTGCCATTATGATATTAACTGGTTATTTTGCTCGTTAGTTGATGCAGTTTCTTCCTAGCCTCGATGGTCTTTACATTTTGGCATGTTTTTGCAATGGCTGGTACCGGTTGCTCCTTTCCATGTTTAGTGCTTCCTTCAGGGTCTCTTGTAAGGCAGGCCTAGTGGTGACAAAATCTCTAAGCATTTGCTTATCTGTAAAGGATTTTATTTCTCCTTCACTTATGAAACTTAGTTTGGCTGGATATGAAATTCTGGGTTTAAAATTCTTTTCTTTAAGAATGTTGAATATTGGCCCCCACTCTCTTCTGGCTTGGAGAGTTTCTGCCGAGAGATCTGCTGTTAGTCTGATGGGCTTCCCTTTGTGGGTAACCCTACCTTTCTCTCTGGCTGCCCTTAAGATTTTTTCCTTCATTTCAACTTTGGTGAATCTGGCAATTATGTGTCTTGGAGTTGCTCTTCTCGAGGAGTATCTTTGTGGCGTTCTCTGTATTTCCTGGATTTGAATGTTGGCCTGCCCTACTAGGTTGGGGAAGTTCTCCTGGATGATATCCTGAAGAGTGTTTTCCAACTTGGTTCCATTTTCCCCCTCACTTTCAGACACCCCAATCAGACGTAGATTTGGTCTTTTTACATAATCCCATACTTCTTGCAGGCTTTGTTCATTTCTTTTTCTTCTTTTTTCTTTTGGTTTCTCTTCTCGCTTCATTTCATTCATTTGATCCTCAATCGCAGATACTCTTTCTTCCAGTTGATCGATTCGGTTACTGAAGCTTGTGCATTTGTCACGTATTTCTCGTGTCATGGTTTTCATCTCTTTCATTTCGTTTAGGACCTTCTCTGCATTAATTACTCCAGCCATCAATTCTACCACTTTTTTTTCAAGATTTTTAGTTTCTTTGCCCTGGGTACGTAATTCCTCCTTTAGCTCTGAGAAGTTTGATGGACTGAAGCCTTCTTCTCTCATCTCGTCAAAGTCATTCTCCATCCAGCTTTGATCCGTTGCTGGCGATGAGCTGCGCTCCTTTGTCGGGGGAGATGCGCTCTTATTTTTTGAATTTCCAGCTTTTCTGCCCTGCTTTTTCCCCATCTTTTTGGTTTTATCTGCCTCTGGTCTTTGATGATGGTGATGTACTGATGGGGTTTTGGTGTAGGTGTCCTTCCTGTTTGATAGTTTTCCTTCTAACAGTCAGGACCCTCAGCTGTAGGTCTGTTGGAGATTGCTTGAGGTCCACTCCAGACCCTGTTTGCCTGGGTATCAGCAGCAGAGGCTGCAGAAGATAGAATATTTCTGAACAGCGAGTGTACCTGTCTGATACTTACTTTGGAAGCTTCCTCTCAGTGGTGTACTCTACCCTGTGAGGTGTGGGGTGTCAGACTGCCCCTAGTGGGGGATGTCTCCCAGTTAGGCTACTCAGGGGTCAGGGACCCACTTGAGCAGGGAGTCTGTCCCTTCTCAGATCTCAACCTCCATGTTGGGAGATCCACTGCTCTCTTCAAAGCTGTCAGACAGAGTCGTTTGCGTCTGCAGAGGTTTCGGCTGTGTTTGTTATTGCCCTGTCCCCAGAGGTGGAATCTACAGAGACAGGCAGGTTTCCTTGAGCTGCTGTGAGCTCCACCCAGTTCGAGCTTCCCAGCAGCTTTGTTTACCTACTTAAGCCTCAGCAATGGTGGGCGCCCCTCCCCCAGCCTCGCTGCTGCCTTGCCGGTAGATCACAGACTGCTGTGCTAGCAATGAGGGAGGCTCCGTGGGTGTGGGACCCTCCCGGCCAGGTGTGGGATATGATCTCCTGGTGTGCCTGTTTGCTTAAAGCACAGTATTGGGGTGGGAGTTACCCGATTTTCCAGGTGTTGTGTGTCTCAGTTCCCCTGGCTAGGAAAAGGGATTCCCTTCCCCCTTGAGCTTCCCAGGTGAGGCAATGCCTTGCCCTGTTTCAGGTCTCGCTAGTCGGGCTGCAGCAGCTGACCAGCACCGATAGTCCGGCACTCCCCAGTGAGATGAACCCAGTACCTCAGTTGAAAATGCAGAAATCACCTGTCTTCTGTGTCGCTCGCGCTGGGAGTTGGAGACTGGAGCTGTTCCTATTCGGCCATCTTGCTCCGCCCCCCTTCTAATTTTGTTTATGAGGTTATTTTCTTTTCCACCTAGCCTTCAATGCACTCCCAAATACCCTTCTCAGACAGCAAAAAAGCAGTGATACCAAAGTGCTCCCTCCACAGAAACGTTTAGCTTTATGAGATGAATGCACACATCACAAAGGAGATTCTCAGAAAGCTTCTCTCCACTTTTTAACCTGAAAATGTTTCCTTTCTCACCACTGGACCCTCTGTACTCCCGAATATCCCTTTGCAGATTCCACGTAAACAGTGTCACCGAACTCCTCAATGAAAAGAAAGGTGTAACTCAGTGAGATGAATTCACCCATCACAAAGCAGTTTCTCAGAAAGCTTCTTTCTAGTTTTTCTCTGAGGATATTTGCTTTTTCACCATATTCCTCAATGAGCTTCTGAATATCCCATTGCAGATTCCAGGAAAAAAAGTGTTAGAAAACTTCTCAATGAAAAAAACTGTGTAACACTGTGAAGTGAATTCAGACATCACAAACTAGTTTTGCAGAAAGCTTCTTTTTGTTTGTTTATGTGAGGATATGTTCTTTGCAAACGTAGGCTTCAATGTGCTCCCAAATATCCTATTGCAGATTCCATGAAAACAGTGTTATCAAAATGCGCAATGTAAACAACGGTATAATTCTGTGTGATGAATTCACACATCACAAAGCAGTTTCTCAGAAAGCTTATTTCTAGTTTTTATCTGAGTATATTTCCTTTTTCAGTAAAGGCCTGAGTGGGCTCCGAAACATCCCTTTGCAGATTCCACAAAAACCATGTTAGCAAACTGCTCCATGAAAAGAAAGGTGTAACTCTGTGAGATGAATTCACACACCATGAAGAAATTTCTCAGAAAGCTTCTTACTAGTTTTTGTCTGAGAATATTTCCTTTGTCACCATAGGCTTCAATAGCATCCAAAATATCCCTTCTCAGATTCCCCAAATCAGTGCTACCAAACTGTGCCATGAAAATAAAGTGTAACTCTGTGAGGTGAATTCCCACATCACTAAGCAGTTTCACAGAATTTTCTTTCTGGCTTTTATCTAAGGATATTTTCTTTGTCACCAAAGGCTTCAATGCACTCCAAAATATCCTATTGCAGATTCCACGAAAACATTGTTAGCAAACTGCTCCACAAAAGGAGTAGTGTAAATCTGTGAGATGAATTCACACTTCACAAAGCAGTTTCTCAGAAAGTTTCCTTCTAGTTTTTATCTGTGGATATTTTCCTTTTCACGATAGGTCTCAACTTGATCCTAAATATCACTTTGTAGATCCAACAAAAACAGTGTTAGCAAACTGTTCCATGAAAGGAAATGTGTTACTCTGGGAGATGAATACACACATCACAAAGACGTTTCTCAGAAAGCTTCTTGCTAGTTTTTATCTGATTATATTTCCATATGTCATGCATTGGCTTCACTGCGATTCAAAATATCCCTTCTCAGATCCCCAAAAACAGTGCTACCAAACTACTACATGAAAAGAATGGTGTAACTCTGTGAGATGAATTCACACATCACAAAGATGTTTCTCAGACCGCTTCTTTCTAGATTTAACTGAGGATATTTCCTTTTTCTCCATATTCCTCAATGCTCTCTGGGATATCCCATTGCAGATTCCACGAAAAAGTGTTAGCAAACTTCTCAATGAAAAGAACGGGATCACTCAGTGAGATGATTTCACACCGCACAAAGCAGTTTCACAGAAAGCTTCTTTATGGTTTTTATCTGATGATATTTCCTCTTTCACCATAGGCATCAATGCACTCCCAAATATCCCTTTGCAGATTCCAAGAAAACAATGTGAACAAACGGTGCCATGAAAGGAAAAGTGTAACTCTGTGAGATGAATGCACACATCACAAAGAAATTTCTCAGAAAGCTTCTTTCTAGTTTCTATCTGAGGATATTTTCGTTGTCACCATAGGCTTCAATGCGATTCAAAATACCGCTTCTCATATTTCCTAAAAACAGTGCTACCAAACTGCTCCATGAAAAGAGTGTTGTAAATCTGTGAGATGAATTCATACATCACAAAGCAGTTTCTCAGAAAGCTTTTTTCTAGTTTATCTCTGAGGATATTTCCTTTTTCAACATAGGCCTCACTTCACTCACAAACATCCCTTTTTTTATTCCACGAAAATGGCATTAGCAAACTTCTCCATGAAAAGAAAGGTGTTACTCAAAGATATGAATATATATATCAAAAAGTTTCTCAGAAAGTTTTTTCTAGTTTTATCTGAGGATATTTCCCTTATCAGCATAGGCTTCAATGTGATCAAAATATCCCTTCTCAGATTCCCCAAAAAAAGTGGTAACACACTGCTCCATGAAATGAAAGTGTATCTTTGTGAGTGAATTCACAAGTCAGAAAGCAGTTTCTCAGAAACCTTCTCTGTAGTTTTTCTCTGAAGATATTTCCTTTTTCACCATAAGCTTCAATGCGATGTGAAATGTCCCTTTACAGATTCCAAGAAAACAGTGTTACCAGACTGCTCAATGAAAATAACATTGTAACTCTATGAGATGTATTCACAAATCACAAATCAGTTTTTCAGAAGGCTTCTTTTTGCTTTTCATCTGAGGATATTTCCTTTGTGCCCATAGGCTTCATTGTGCTCCTAAACATTCTCCTGCATTTTCCACAAAAACAGTGTTAGCAAACTGCTGTATAAAAAGCATGGTGGAACTCTGTGTGATGAATTCACACATCATAAAGCAGTTTTTCAGAAAGCGTTTTTCTAGTTTTTATCTGAGGATATTTTCTTTGTCACCATAAGCTTCATTGTGATAAGAAATATCCCATGCAGGTTCCAAGAAACATTGTAACAGTGCTAGCACTGTTTTTGTGGAATCTCAGAAGTGGTATCTTGGATATCGTTGGATCTCATAGTGAAAAATGAAATATCCTAAGATAAAAACTGGAGAGAAGCCTTCTCAGAAACTGCTTTGTTGTGGATAAATTCAGCTGACAGAGTTACAACATTGTTTTCATCGACAAGCTTACTAACAGTGTTTTCGCAGAATCTGCAATGAGACACACGGGGGCACTTTGAGACCTGAAATATCCTCAGATAAAAACAAGAAAGAAGGTTTCTGAGAAACTGTTTTGTGATGTGTGAATTCATCTCACTAAGTTAGACCACTCTTTCATGGAGAAGTTTGCTGCCACTGTTTTTGCGGAATCTGAGAAGTAATATTGTGGATCGCTTTGAAGCCTATGGTGACAAAGGAAATATCCTCAGATAAAAACTAGAAAGAAACTTTCTGAGAAACTGCTTTCTGATGTGTGAATTCATCACACAGTGTTACACCGTTCTTTTCATACAGCACTTTGCTAACACTGTTTTCTTGGAAACTGCAATGGGATATTTCTTAGTGCAATGAAGCTTATGGTGAAAAAGGAAATATCCTCAAATAAAAACTGGTAAGAGGGGGGCGGAGCAAGATGGCCAAACAGGAACAGCTCCAGTATCCAACTCCCAGTGCGAGCCACACAGAAGACCGGTGATTTCTGCATTTTCAACTGAGGTACTGGTTTCATCTCACTGGGGAGTGCCGGATGATCGGTGCTGGTGAGCTGCTGCAGCCCGACCAGTGAGAGCTGAATAGGGCGAGGCATTGCCTCACCTGGGAAGTGCAAGGGGGAAGGGAACCCCTTTTCCTAGCCAGGGGAACTGAGACACAAAACACCTGGAAAATCGGGTAACTCCCACCCCAATACTGCGCTTTAAGCAAACAGGCACATCAGGAGATCATATCCCACACCTGGACGGGAGGGTCCCATGCCCACGGAGCCTCCCTCATTGCTAGCACAGCAGTCTGTCATCTACCAGCAAGGCAGCAGCGAGGCTGGGGGAGGGGTGCCCGCCATTGCTGAGGCTTAAGTAGGTAAACAAAGCTGCTGGGAAGCTCGAACTCGGTGGAGGTCACAGCAGCTCAAAGAAACCTGCCTGTCTCTGTAGACTCCACCTCTGGGGACAGGGCACAGTAAACAATAACAAACGCAGCAGAAACCTCTGCAGACGCAAACGACTCTGTCTGACAGCTTTGAAGAGAGCATTGGATCTCCCAACATGGAGGTTGAGATCTGAGAAGGGACAGACTGCCTGCCCAAGTAGGTCCCTGACCCATGAGTAGCCTAACTGGGAGACATCCCCCACTAGGGGCAGTCTGACACACCACACCTCACAGGGTGGAGTACACCACTGAGAGGAAGCTTCCAAAGCAAGAATCAGACAGCTACACTCGCTGTTCAGCAATATTCTATCTTCTGCAGCCTCTACTGCTGATACCCAGGCAAACAGGGTCTGGAGTGGACCTCAAGCAATCTCCAACAGACCTACAGCTGAGGGTCCTGACTGTTAGAAGGAAAACTATCAAACAGGAAGGACACCTACACCAAAACCCCATCAGCACATCACCATCATCAAAGACCAGAGGCAGATAAAACCACAAAGATGGGGGAAAAGCAGGGCAGAAAAGCTGGAAATTCAAAAAATAAGAGGGCATCTCCCCAGGCAAAGGAGCGAAGCTCATCACCAGCAACGGATCAAAGCTGGACGGAGAATGACTTTGACGAGATGAGAGAAGAAGGCTTCAGTCCATCAAATTTCTCAGAGCTAAAGGAGGAATTACGTACCCAGGGCAAAGAAACTAAAAATCTTGAAAAAAAAGTGGAAGAATTGATGGCTAGAGTAATTAATGCAGAGAAGGTCATAAACGAACTGACAGAGATGAAAACCATGACATGAGAAATAAGTGACAAATGCACAAGCTTCAGTAACCGACTCGATCAACTGGAAGAAAGAGTATCAGCGATTGAGGATCAAATGAATGAAATGAAGCGAGAAGAGAAACCAAAAGAAAAAAGAAGAAAAAGAAATGAACAAAGCCTGCAAGAAGTATGGGATTATGTAAAAAGACCAAATCTACGTCTGATTGGGGTGCCTGAAAGTGAGGGGAGAAATGGAACCAAGTTGGAAAACACTCTTCAGGATATCATCCAGGAGAACTTCCCCAACCTAGTAGGACAGGCCAACATTCAAATCCAGGAAATACAGAGAACGCCACAAAGATACTCCTCGAGAAGAGCAACTTCAAGACACATAATTGCCAGATTCACCAAAGTTGAAATGAAGGAAAAAATCTTAAGGGCAGCCACAGAGAAAGGTCGGCTTACTCACAAAGGGAAGCCCATCAGACTAACAGCAGATCTCTCGGCAGAAACTCTCCAAGCCAGAAGAGAGTGGGGGCCAATATTCAACATTCTTAAAGAAAAGAATTTTCAACCCAGAATTTCATATACAGCCAAACTAAGTTTCATAAGTGAAGGAGAAATAAAATCCTTTACAGATAAGCAAATGCTTAGAGATTTTGTCACCACTAGGCCTGCTTTACAAGAGACCCTGAAGGAAGCACTAAACATGGAAAGGAACAATCGGTACCAGCCATTGCAAAAACATGCAAAAAAGTAAAGACCATCGAGGCTAGTAAGAAACATATTCAACTAACGAGCAAAATAACCACTTAATATCATAATGGCAGGATCAAGTTCACACATAACAATATTAACCTTAAATGTAAATGGACTAAATGCTCCAATTAAAAGACACAGATTGGCAAACTGGATAAAGAGTCAAGCCCCTTCGGTTGGTGTATTCAGGAGACCCATCTCACACGCAGAGACATACATAGGTTCAAAATAAAGGGATGGAGGAAGATTTACAAAGCAAATGGAGAACAAAAAAAAAGCAGGGGTTGCAATACTAGTCTCTGATAAAACAGACTTTAAACCATCAAAGATCAAAAGAGACAACGAAGGCCATTACATGATGGTAAGGGGATCAATTCAACAGGAAGAGCTAACAATCCTAAATATATATGCACCCAATACAGGAGCACCCAGATTCATCAAGCAAGTCCTTAGAGACTTACAAAGAGACTTAGACTCCCATACAATAATAATGGGAGACCTCAACACTCCACTGTCAACATTAGACAGATCAACGAGACAGAAAGTTAACAAGGATATCCAGGAATTGAACTCATCTCTGCCGCAGGCAGACGTAATAGACATCTATAGAACTCTCCACCCCAAATCAACAGAATATACATTCTTCTCAGCACCACATCGTACTTACTTCAAAATTGACCATGTAATTGGAAGTAAAGCACTCCTCAGCAAATGTACAAGAACAGAAATTATAACAAACTGTCTCTCAGACCACAGTGCAATCAAACTAGAACTCAGGACTAAGAAACTCAATCAAAACCGCTCAACTACATGGAAACTGAACAACCTGCTCCTGAATGACTACTGGGTACATAACGAAATGAAGGCAGAAATAAAGATGTTCTTTGAAACCAATGAGAACAAAGATACAACATACCAGAATCTCTGGGACACATTTAAAGCAGTGTGTAGAGGGAAATTTATAGCACTAAATGCCCACAAGAGAAAGCTGGAAAGATCTAAAATTGACACTCTAACATCGCAATTAAAAGAACTAGAGAAGCAAGAGCAAACACATTCGAAAGCTAGCAGAAGGCAAGAAATAACCAAGAGCAGAGCAGAACTGAAGGAGATAGAGACACAAAAATCCCTCCAAAAAATCAATGAATCCAGGAGTTGGTTTTTTGAAAAGATCAACAAAATTGACAGACCACTAGAAAGACTAATAAAGAAGAAAAGAGAGAAGAATCAAATCGACGCAATTAAAAATGATAAAGGGGATATCACCACCGACCCCACAGAAATACAAACTACCATCAGAGAATACTATAAACACCTCTACGCAAATAAACTGGAAAATATAGAAGAAATGGATAACTTCCTGGACACTTACACTCTCCCAAGACTAGACCAGGAAGAAGTTGAATCCCTGAATAGACCAATAGCAGGCTCTGAAATTGAGGCAACATTTAATAGCCTACCAACCAAAAAAGTCCAGGACCAGATGGATTCACAGCTGAATTCTACCAGAGGTACAAGGAGGAGTTGGTACCATTCCTTCTGAAACTATTCCAATCAATAGAAAAAGAGGGAATCCTCCCTAACTCATTTTATGAGGCCAAC
This sequence comes from Macaca nemestrina, assembly GCF_043159975.1. Taxonomy (NCBI): domain Eukaryota; kingdom Metazoa; phylum Chordata; class Mammalia; order Primates; family Cercopithecidae; genus Macaca; species Macaca nemestrina. The sequence continues at coordinate 93,528,783 of NC_092138.1, read as the reverse complement.
ATCATCCTGATACCAAAGCCTGGCAGAGACACAACAAAAACAGAGAATTTTAGACCAATATCCCTGATGAACATCGATGCAAAAATCCTCAATAAAATACTGGCAAACCGGATTCAGCAACACATCAAAAAGCTTATCCACCATGATCAAGTGGGCTTCATCCCTGGGATGCAAGGCTGGTTCAACATGCGCAAATCAATAAACATACTCCAGCATATAAACAGAACCAAAGACAAGAACCACATGATTATCTCAATAGATGCAGAAAAGGCTTTTGACAAAATTCAACAGCCCTTCATGCTAAAAACGCTCAATAAATTCGGTATTGATGGATTGTACCTCAAAATAATAAGAGCTATTTATGACAAACCCACAGCCAATATCATACTGAATGGGCAAACACTGGAAAAATTCCCTTTGAAAACTGGCACAAGACAGGGATGCCCTCTCTCACCACTCCTATTCAACATAGTGTTGGAAGTTCTGGCTAGGGCAATCAGGCAAGAGAAAGAAATCAAGTGTATTCATTCAGGAAAAGAAGCAGTCAAATTGTCCCTGTTTGCAGATGACATGATTGTATATTTAGAAAACCCCATTGTCTCAGCCCAAAATCTCCTTAAGCTGATAAGCAACTTCAGCAAAGTCTCAGGATACAAAATTAATGTGCAAAAATCACAAGCATTCTTATACACCAGTAACAGACAAACAGAGAGCCAAATCAGGAATGAACTTCCATTCACAATTGCTTCCAAGAGAATCAAATACCTAGGAATCCAACTTACAAGGGATGTAAAGGACCTCTTCAAGGAGAACTACAAACCACTGCTCAGTGAAATAAAAGAGGACACAAACAAATGGAAGAACATACCATGCTCATGGATAGGAAGAATCAATATCGTGAAAATGGCCATACTGCCCAAGGTAATTTATAGATTCAATGCCACCCCCATCAAGTTACCAATGAGTTTCTTCACAGAATTGGAAAAAACTGCTTTAAAGTTCATATGGAACCAAAAAAGAGCCCGCATCTCCAAGACAATCCTAAGTCAAAAGAATAAAACTGGAGGCATCACGCTACCTGACTTCAAACTATACTACAAGGCTACAGTAACCAATACAGCATGGTACTGTTACCAAAACAGAGATATAGACCAATGGAACAGAACAGAGTCCTCAGAGATAATATCACACTTCTACAGCCATCTGATCTTTGACAAACCTGAGAGAAACAATAAATGGGGAAAGGATTCCCTATTTAATAAATGGTGCTGGGAAAATTGGCTAGCCATAAGTAGAAAGCTGAAACTGGATCCTTTCCTTACTCCTTATACGAAAATTAATTCAAGATGGATTAGAGACTTAAATGTTAGACCTAATACCATAAAAATCCTAGAGGATAACCTACGTAGTACCATTCAGGACATAGGCATGGGCAAAGACTTCATGTCTAAAACACCAAAAGCAACGGCAGCAAAAGCCAACATTGACAAATGGGATCTCATTAAACGAAAGAGCTTTTGCACAGCAAAAGAAACTACCATCAGAGTGAACAGGCAACCTACAGAATGGGAGAAAATTTTTGCAATCTACTCGTCTGACAAAGGGCTGATATCCAGAACCTACAAAGAACTCAAACAAATTTACAAGAAAAAAACAAACAACCCCATCAAAAAGTGGGCAAAGGATATGAACAGACATTTCTCAAAAGAAGACATTCATACAGCCAACAGACACATGAAAAAATGCTCATCATCACTGGCCATCAGAGAAATGCAAATCAAAACCACAATGAGATACCATCTCACACCAGTTAGAATGGCGATCATTAAAAAGTCAGGAAACAACAGGTGCTGGAGGGAATGTGGAGAAATAGGAACACTTTTACACTGTTGGTAGGATTGTAAACTAGTTCAACCATTATGGAAAACAGTATGGCGATTCCTCAAGGATCTAGAACTAGATGTACCATATGACCCAGCCATCCCATTACTGGGTATATACCCAAAGGATTATGAATTATGATGCTATAAAGACACATGCACACGTATGTTTATTGCGGCACTATTCACAATAGCAAAGACTTGGAATCAACCCAAATGTCCATCAGTGACAGATTGGATTAAGAAAATGTGGCACATATACACCATGGAATACTATGCAGCCATCAAAAAGGATGAGTTTGCGTCCTTTGTAGGGACTTGGATGCAGCTGGAATCCATCATTCTTAGCAATCTATCACAAGAACAGAAAACCAAACACCGCATGTTCTCACTCATAGGTGGGAACTGAACAATGAGATCACTCGGACTCAGGAAGGGGAACATCACACACTGGGGCCTATCATGGGGAGGGGGGAGGGGGGAGGGATTGCATTGGGCGTTATACCTGATGTAAATGACGAGTTGATGGGTGCAGCACACCAACATGGCACAAGTATACATATGTAAGAAACCTGCACGTTATGCACATGTACCCTACAACTTAAAGTATAATAATAATAAATAAATTTAAAAAAAATTAAAAAAATTAAAAAATTTAAAAAAAAAGAAATATCAGATTGCAGATTGCAAGAAAACAGTGTAAGCAAACTGTGCAATGCAAAGAACAGTGTAACTCCGTGAGATTATTTCACACATCACAAAGCAGTTTCTCAGAAAGCTTCTTTCTAGTTTTTATCTGAGGATATTTCCTTTTTCACCATATTCCTCAATGCCCTCCCCAATATCCTGTTGCAGATTAAATGAAAAAAAGTTTTAGCAAACTTCTCAATGGAAAGAACAGTGTTATGCAGTGAGATGAATTCACACATCACAAAGCAAAGCTTCCTTTTGGTTTTTATTTGAGGATATTTCCTTTGTCAATATAGGCTTCAATGCATTCCTAAATACCCTATTGCAGATTCCACAAAAACAGTGTTATCAAACTTCTCAATGACAATAACGGTGTAACTCTTTAAGATGAATTGACACATCACAAAGCTCTTTCCCAGAAAGCTTCCTTCCAGTTTTTACATGAGGATATTTGCTTTTTCATTATAGGCCTCAATGTGCTCGAGAATATCCCATTGCATATTCCATGAAAACAGAGTTAGCAAACTGCTCCATGAAAAGAAAGGTGTAACTTGCTGAGATGAATTCACAGATCACAAAGAACTTCCTCAGAAAGTTTCTTTCTAGGTTTTATCTGAGGATACTTTCTTTGTCACCATAGGTTTCAATTTGATTCAAAATATCCCTTTCAGATTATCCAAAAACAATGCTACCAAACTGATCCATGAAAGGAATCATGTACCTCTGTGAGATGAATTAACACATCACAAAGTGGTTTCTCAGAAAGCTTCTATTTTTTATATAGGATATTTCCTTTTCCACCTTAGGATTCAATGTGCTTCCAAATATCCCTTCCCACACACCACAAAAACAGTGATGCCAAGGGCTCCTCAACAGAAACTTTTAACTCTATGAGATGAATGCAGACATTACAAAGGAATTTCTCCAAAATCTTATCTCCTTTAGAATTTTCTTTTTTTATCTTTGGCCTCTATGTATTCCCAAATATCCCTCTACAGATTTCACAAAAACAGGGGTACCAGACTGCGCAATGAGAAGGAAGGTTTAACTCTGTGAGATAAATTCACCCATCACAAAGTAGTTTCTCAGGAAGCTTCTTTCCAGTTTTTATCTGAGGTAATTTTCTTTTCCACCATAGGCTTCCATGCCCTCCCAAATATCCCACCTCAGATACCACAAAAATAGTGATGCCAAACTGATCCCTCAACAGAAACGTTTAGCTCTATGAGATGAATGCACACATCATGAAGGAGTTTCTCAGAAAGCTTCTCTCCAGTTTTTACATGAAGATATTTCCTTTTTCACCATTGGACTCTATGTGCTCCCGAATATCCCTTTGCAGATTCCACAAAAACAGTGTGACCAAACTGCTCAATGAAAAACAGGTTTAACTCTGTGAGATAAATTCACCCATCACAAAGAGTTTCTCAGAAAGCTTCTTTCTAGTTTAAATCTGAGGATATTTCCTTTTTCACCATAGGCTTCAATGTTCTCCCAAATAACTCCTCAAAGATGCCACAAAAACAGTGAGGATGAACTACTCAATTAAAAATAGATTAAACTCTATGAGATGAATACAGATATCACAGAACAGTGTGTCAAGGAGCTTCTCTTCAGTTTTCATCTGAAGTTATTTCCTTTCTCACCATAGGCCTCTAGGAGCTCCTGAATATCCCTTTGCAGATTCCATAAAAACAATGCTAACAAACTGCTCAAAAAAAATAAACGTGTAATTCTGTGTGATGAATTCATGCATCCCAAATAAATTTCTCAGAAAGTTTCTTTCTAGTTTTTATCTGAGAATATTTCCTTTTCCACCATCGGCTTCCACGCACTCCCAATTATCCCTTGTCAGACACTTTGTCAGAAACAGTGATGCCAAACTGCTCTCTCAACAGAAAGCTTTACCTCTATGACATGAATGCACACATCACAAAGGAGTTATCAGAAACTTTCTCTCCTGTTTTACCTGAAGATATTTCCTTTTTCAACATTGGCCTCTATCCGCTCCCGAATATCCCTTGCGTATTCCACAAAAAGAGTGCTAACAAACTGCTCAATGAAAAGAAAGATTTAACTCTGTGAGATGAATTCGTCCATTGAAAACAGTCTCTCAGAAAGCTTCTTTCTAGTTTTTATCTGAAGGTATTTCCTTTTTCACCATAGGCTTCCCTGCACTCCAAATATCCCTTTGCAGATTCCACAAAAATAGTGTGACAAAACTGCTCAATGAAAAGAATGGTTTACCATTGGGAGATGAATTCACCCATAACAAAGAAATTCTTGGAAAGCTCCTTTCTAGTTTTTATCTGTGCATATTTACTTTTCCACCATCAGCCTCAACAAATATCTCTTTTCAGACACCACAAAAACAGTGATAAAAAACTACTCAATCAACAAAACAGTTTATCGCTATGAGGTGAATACACATAACACAAAACAGTTTTTCAAAAACCTTCTCTCCAGTTTTTGTCTGAAGATATTGCCTTTTCACAATAGGCCTATATGAGCTCCAGAAAATCCTTCTGCAGATTCCCCAAAACAGTGCTACCAAAGTACTCAATGAAAATAAAGTGTAATTCTGTGAGGTGAATTAAGCCATCACAAAGCAGTTTGTAAGAAAGTTTTTTTCTAGTTTTTTTCTAAGGATATTTCCTTTTTCACCATAGGCCTCAAGTGCTCCCAAATATCCCTTTGCAGATTCCATGAAAACAGTGTTTGCAAACTGCTCTATGAAAAGAAAGGTGTAATTCTGTGAGATGAATTCACACATCACAAAGAACTTTCTCAGAAAACTTCTTTCTAGTTTTTAATCTAAGGATATTTCCTTTGTCACCATAGGCTACAATGCACTCAAAAATATTCTATTGCAGATTCCACAAAAACAGTGTTATCAAACTGATCATTGAGAGGAATGGTGTAACTCTGTAAGATGAATTCCAACACCACAAAGCTGTTTCTCATAAAGCTTCTTTCTAGTTTTTATCTGAGGATATTTCCTTTTTCACTATAGGCCTCAAGGGGCTCCAGAATATCCCATTGCAGATTCCATGAAAACAGTGTTAGTAAACTGATCCATGAAAAGGAAGGTGTAACTCCATGAAACAAACAACCACTTCAGAAAGAACTTTCTCAGAAAGCTTCTTTCTAGTTTTACCTGAGGATATTTCCTTTGTCACCACACGCTTCAATGCGATATAAAATATTACTTCTCAGATTCCACGTAAACACTGCTACCAAACTGATCCATGAAAAGGATCGTGTAACACAGTGTGATGAATTAACACATCATGAAGCAATTTCTCAGAAGGCTTCTGTCTAGTTTTTATATGAGGATATTGCGTTTGTCACCATAAACTTCAAAGCGCTACAAAATATACTATTGCAGATCCCAAGAAAACAGTGTTAGAAACTCCTCCATGAAAAGAAAGGTGTATCTCTGTGAGGTGAATTTACAGATCACAAAGAACTTTCTCAGAGCTCCTTTCTAGTTTTTATTTGTGGATACTTCCTTTGCCACTATAGGTTTCAAAGTGATCCAAAATATCCCTTCTCAGATTCCCCAAAAACAGTGCTACCAAACTGTTCCATGAAAAGAATCATGTAACTCTGTGAGATGAAATAACACATCACAAAAGGGATTCTCAGATAGCTTCTTTCTAATTTTTAAATGAGGATATTTCCTTTTTCACTATGGGCCTTAATGTGCTTCATAATATCTCATTGCAGATTTCATGAAAACAGTGTTAGCAAATTTCTCCATGATAACAAAGGTGTAAATCTGTGAGATGAATTTCCACATCACAAAGCAGTTTTTCACAAAGTTTCTTTTTCGTTTTTGTCTGAGGCTATTAAATTTGTCACCATAGGCTTCAATGTGCTCTGAAATATCCTATCGCAGATTCCACGAAAACAGTGTTATCAAACTGCTGAATGAAAAGAACAGTGTAACTCTGTGAGATGAATTCACACATCACAAAGCACTTTCTTAGAAAGCTTCTTTCTAGTTTTCATCTGAGGATATTTCCTTTTTCACTGTAGGCCTCAATGTGCTCCCAAATATCCCATTGCAGATTCCAGAAAAAGTGTTAGCAAACTGCACAATGAAAAGAAAGGTGTAACTCTGTGAGATGAATTCACACATTACAAAGAACTTTCTCAGAAAGTTTTTTCTAGTTTTTATCTGTAGATATTTCCTTTGTCACCATAGGCTTCAATGCAATCCAAAATATCCCTTCTCATATTCCCCAAAAACAGTGCTACCAAGCTGTTCCATGAAAAGAATGGTGTAACTCTGTGGGATGAATTCACATATCACAATGCAGTTTCTCATAAAAAAATCTTTCTAGTTTTTATCTGAGGATATTTCATTTTTCACCATATTCCACAATGTGTTCTCAAATATCCCATTGCAAAATAAATGAAAAAAGTGTTAGCAAGCTTCTCAATGAATAAAAACGTGTAACCCTGTGCGGTGAACACATGCATCACAAAGTTGTTTCACAGAAAGCTTCTCTTTGGTTTTTATCTGAGGATAGTTCTTTTGTCACCATGGGCATCAATGCGCTCCCAAATATCTTATTGCAGATTCCATGAAAACAGTGTTATCAAACTGCTCCATGAGAAGAAAGGTGTAACTCTGTGAGACGAATTCACATATTAGAAGCAACTTTCTCAGAAAGCTTCTTTCTGGTTTTCATCTGAGGATATTTCCTTTGTCACCATAGGCTTCAATGCGATACAAAATATCCCTTCTCAGATTCCCCAAAATTAGTGCTACCAAACTGATCCATGAAAAGAATCGTGTAACTCTGTGAGATGTAATAACACATTACAAAGTAGTTTCTCAGAAAGCTTCTTTCTAATTTTTATATGAGGATATTTACTTTTTCACTGTAGGCCTCAATGTGCTCTGGAATATCCAATTGCAGATACCATGAAAAGAGTGTTAGCAAACTGCCCCATGAAAAGAGAGGAGTAGTTCTGTGAAATGAATTCACACATCATGAAGCAGTTTCTCAGAAAGATTCTTTCTAGTTTTTGTAGAAGGATATTTCCCTTTTCATCATTTGCCCCAATTTGCTTCCAAATATCCCTTTACAGATTCCACAAAAATAGTGTTGGCAAACTGCTCCATGGAAAGAAACATGTAACTCTGTGTGACGAATTCACAAATCACAATGCAGTTTCTCAGAGAATTTCTTTCTTGTTCATACCTGAGGATATTACCTTTTTCACCGTATTCTTCAATGTGCTCTCAAATATCCCATTGCAGAATAAAGGAAAAAAGTTTTAGCAAACTTCTTAATGTAAGGAATGGTGTAACTCTGTGAGATATGTTCACATATCACAAGCCATTTCTCACAAAGCTGCTTTTTGGTTTTTATCTGAGGATAGTTCCTTTGTCACCATAGATTCAATGCACTCCCAAATATCCTATTGAAGATTCCAGGAAAACAGTGTTATCAAACTGTTCCATCAGAAGAAAGGTTTAATTCTGTGAGGTGAATTCACACATCAAAAAGAACTTTCTGAGAAAGATTCTTTCTTGTTTTTATCAGAGGATATTTCCTTTGTCACCATAGGCTTCAATGCCATCCAAAATATCCCTTCTCAGATTCCCCAAAAACACTGCTACCAAACTCATAAATGACTACAATCGTGTATCTCTGTGAGATGAAATAATACATAACAAAGCTCTTTCACAGAAAGCTTCTCCCTAGTTTTTGTATGAGGATATTTCGTTTTTCACTAGGCCTCAATGCACTCCAGACTATCTTATTGCAGATTCCATGAAAACGGTGTTAACAAACTGCTCCATGAAAAGAGAGATGTAACTCTGTCAGATGAATTCATCCATCACAAAGACGATTCTCAGAAAGCTTCTTTCCAGTTTTTATCTGAGGATATTTCCTTGGTCAGAATAGGCTTCAATGCGATCCAAAATATCCCTTCTCAGATTCCCCAAAAACACTGCTACCATAATGATCCTTGAAAAGAATCGTGTAACTCTGTGAGGAAAACTAACACATCACAAATCAGTTTCTCAGAAAACTTATTTCTAATTTTTATATGAGGATATTTCCTTTGTCACTATAAGCTTCAAGCTTCTCACAGGGTTATACAGTTCTATTCATGGAGCAGTTTGCTAAAACTGGTTTTGGGGAATCTGCAAAGTGATATTTTCTAGCGCAAAATATCCCATTACAGGTTCCAAGAAAACAGTGTAGACAAACTTCTCAATGCAAAAAACAGTGTAACTCTGTGAGACGAATTCACACATCACTAAGCAGTATCTCAGAAAGCTTCTTTCTAGTTTTTATCTGAGGATATTTCCTTTTTCACCATAGGACTCAATGCACTCCCAAATATTCCTTTGTAGATGCCACGAAAACAGTGTTAGCAAACTGCTCCATGAAAAGAAAGGTGTAACACTGTAAGATTAATTCACACATCACAAAGAACCTTCTCAGAAAGCTTCTTTCTCGTTTTTACCTGAGGATATTTCCTGTGTCACCATAGGCTTCAAAGGGATCAAAAATATCCCTTCTCAGATTCCCTAAAAACAGTGCGACCAAATTGCTCCATGAAAAGAATCGTGTAACTCTGTAAGATGAATTCACACACCACAAAGCAGTTTCTCAGAAAGTTTCTTTTTTGTTTTAGTCTGAGGATATTTCCTTTGTCACCAGAGGCTTCAAAGGGCTCCCAAATATCCTATTTCAGAATTCCCAAAAACAGTGCTACCATACTACTCCAGACCCTGAGAAATGAATTCACACATCACAAACTGGATTCTCAGTAAGCCTCTTACAAGTTTTATCTGAGGGTATTCCCTTTTTCACCTTATTCCTCTATGTGCTCCCAAATATCCCATTGTGGATTACACAAAAAATGTGTTAGCAAACTTCTGAATTAAAAAAAGATTGTAGCTTTGTTAGATGAATTCACACATCACAAATCACTTTCACAGAAAGACTCCTTCTGCTTTTTATCTGAGGATATTTTCTTTGTCACCAGAGGCTTCAATGCACTGCAAAATATCCTATTGCAGATTCCACAAAAACTCTATTATCAAACTACTCAATGAAAAGTACGTTGTAACACTGTAAGATGAATTCACACATCCCAAAGCCATTTCTCAGAAAGCTTCTTTCTAGTTATTAGTTGAGGATATTTCCTATTTCACCTTAGGCCTCAATGCTCTCCCAAATAACCCTTTGCAGATTCAACAAAAACAGTGTTAGCAAACTGCTCCATGAAAAGAAAGGTGTACCTTTGTGAGATGAATTCACACAACACAAATAACTTTCTCAGAAAGCTTTTTTCTATTTTTTATCTGAGAATATTTCTTTTGTCACCATAGGCTTCAATGTGATCCAACATATCCCTTCTCAGATGCCCCAAAAACAGTGCTACCAAACTGATCCATGAAAAGAATCATGTAACGCTGTGAGATGAATTAACACATCACAAAATGGATTCTCAGAAAGCTTCTTTCTAGTTTTTATATGAGGCTATTTCCTTTGTCACCATAAGCTTAAAATGTGCTCCAAAATATCCCATTGTGGATTCCAAGGAAACAGCATTAGCAAAATGATCAATGAAAAGAACTGTGTAACTCTGTGAGATGAATTCACACATCATAAAGAATTTTCTTAGAAAGCTTCTTTCTAGGTTTTGCTGAATAGTTCTTTTGTCACCAGAAGCTTCAATTCACTCCGAAATATCACACTGCAGATTTCAAGAAAACAGTGTTAGCAAACTGCTCAATGAAAAGAACAGTGTTACTCTTTGAGATGAATTCACGCATCACAAAGCAGTTTCTCAGAAAGATTCTTTTTGTTTTTTATCTGAGTATAATTCCTTTGTCACTATAGGCTTCAATGAGCTCCCAAATATCCTATTGCAGATTCCATGAAAACAGTGTTATCAAACTGCTCAATGAAAAGAATAGTGTAACTCTGTAAGATGAAGTCAAACATCACAAAGCAGTTTCTGAGAAAGTTTCTTTCTAGTTTTTATCGGAGGATATTTCCTTATTCACTATAGGCCTCAATGCAATCCCAAAAATCCTTTTGCAGATTACATGAAAACATTGTTAGCAAACTGCTCCATGAAAAGAAGGGAGTAACTCTGTAGGATGAATTCGCACATCACAAAGAAGTTTTTCAGAAAGATTCTTTCTAGTTTTTATCTGGGAATATTTCCTTTTCCACCATAGGCTTCAATGCAATCCAAAGTATCCCTTCTCAAAGTCCCCAAAAACACTGCTACCAAACTGCTCCATGAAAAGAATCCTGCAACTCTGTGAGATGAATTCACACATCACAAAACAGTTTCTCAGAAAGCTTCTTTCTTGTTTTTATCTGAGGATATGTCCTTTTTCACCATAGGCCACAATGCGCTCCCGAACATTCCTTGGCAGATTCCATGAAAAGAGTGCTAGCAAACTTCTCAATGTAAAGAACGGTTTAACTCTGTGAGATGAATTCACACATCAAGAAGCTGTTTCACAGAAAGCTTCTTCCTAGTTTTCATCTGAGGATATTTCCTTTGTCAACATAGGCTTCAATACGATCCAAAGTATCCCTTCTCAGAGTCCCCAAAAACAGTGCTACCAAACTGTTCCATGAAAAGTATTGTGTAACTCTGTAAGATGAATTCACAAATTACAAAGTAGTTTCTCAGAAAGCTTCTTTGTAGTTTTTCTCTGAGGATAATTCCTCCTTTGTCATCATAAACTTCAATGCGCTCCAAAATATCCCATTACAGATACCAAGAAAACAGTGTTAGAAAGCTGCTCAGTGGAAAGAACAGTGTTACTCTGTGAGATGAATTCACACATGACAAAGCAGTTTCTCAGAAAGCATCTTTTTTGTTTTTGTCTGGGGATATTTCCTTGGTCAACATAGGCTTCAATGTGATCCCAAATATCCTATTGCAGATTCCACGAAAACAGTTTTATCAAACTCCTCAATGAAAGGAAAGCTGTAACTCTGTAAGGTGAATTCACACAGCACAAATTAGTTTCTCAGAAAGCTTCTTTCTAATTTTTATCTGAGGATATTTCCTTTTTCACTATAGGCCTCAATGCGCTAGAAAATATCACTCTGCAGATTCCCCAAAACCAGTTTTAGCAAACTGCTCCATGAATAGAACTGTATAACCCTGTGAGATGAATTCTCGCATCACAAAGAACTTTCTCAGAAAACTTCCTTCTAGTTTTTATCTAAGGATATTTCCTTTCTCACCATAGGCTTCAATGCGATCCAAAATTCCACTTCTCAGATTCCCCAAAAACAGTTCTACCACACTGCTCCATGAAAAGAACCATGTACCTCTGTTAGATGAATTCACAAATCACAAAGAGTTTCTCAGAAAGCTTCTTTCTAGTTTTTGTCTGAGGATATTTCCATTGTCACCATAGGCTTCAACAATGGTGTTATTTGTGAGATGAATTCATGCATCACAAAGCACATTCTCTGAAAGCCTCTTTCTAGTTTTTATCTGAGGATATTTCCTTTTTCACCATAGGCCTCAATGCACTCCCAAATATCCCATTCTGGATTCCATGAAAGAAGTGTTAGAAAACTTCTCCTTTTTCACCAAAGCCTTCAATGGGAAACAAAATATCCCTTCACAGATTCCTCAAAAACAGTGCTACCAAACAGATCCATGAAAGAAATCGTGTAACTCTGTGAGATGAATTTACACATCACAAAGCAGTTTCCCAGAAAGCTTCTTTCTAGTTTTTATATGAGGATGTTTCCTTTTTCCCTATAAACTTCAAAGTGCTCCAAAATATCCCATTGCAGATTCCAAGAAAATAGCGTTAGCAAACAGGTCAATGAAAAGAGCAGTGTAACCCTGTAAGATTAATTCACACATCACAAAGCAGTTTCTCAGAAAGCTTCTTTCTAGTTTCTAACTGGGGATATTTCCTTTTGCACTACAAGCCTCAATGCGCCCCCAATTATCCCTTTGCAGACTCCACGAAAACAGTGTCAGCAAACTGCTCAATGAAAAGAAAGGTGTAACTCTGTGAGATGAATTCACATATCACAGAGATATTTCTCAGAAAGCTTCTTTCTAATTTTTATCTGAGGATATTTCCTTTGTCACCTTAAGCTTCATTGAAATTGAAAATAACCCTTCGCAGATTCCCCAAAAACTGTGCAACAAAACTGGTCCATGAAAAAATCATGTAACTCTCTGAGATGAATTAATACATCACAAAGCAATTTCTCACAAACCTTCTTTCTAGTTTTTGTCTAACAATATTTCCTTTGTCACCATTGGCTTCAATGAGATCCAAAACATCCCTTCTCAGATTCCCCAAAAAGAGTTGTACCAAACTGCACCATGAAAATAAAGGTGTAACTTTGTGAGGTGAATTCACATATCACTAAGCAGTTTCACAGAAAGCTTCTTTTTTTGTCTGATGCTATTTCTTTTGTCACAAAAGGTTTCAATGCATTCTGAAATATCCTATTGCAGATTCCACAAAAACAGTGTTGGCAAACTGCTCTAAGAAAAGTGTGGTGTAACTCTGTGAGATGAATTCACACATCACAAGGCATTTTCTCAGAAAGCTTCCTTCTAGTTTTTATCTGAGGATATTTCCTTTTTCTCCATAGGTCTTAACTCGCTCCCAAATATCATTTTGTAGATTCCACAAAAACTGTGTTAGCAAACAGCTCCATGAAAAGAAAGGTGTTACTCTACAAGATGAGTACACACATCACAAAGAAGTTTCTCAGAAAGTTTCTTGCTGGTTTTTATCTGATTATATTTCCATTGTCACCCTAGGCTTCAAGGTGATCCAAAATATCCCTTCTCAAATTCCCTAAAAACAGTGCTACCAAACTGTTCCATGAAAAGAATGGTGTAACTCTGTAAGATGAATTCACACATCACAAAGCTGTTTCTCAGACCGCTTCTTTCTAGATTTTAACTGTGCATATTTTCGTTTTCTCCATATTCCTCAATGCTCTCCAGAATATCCCATTGCAGATTCCACGAGAAAAGTGTTAGCAACCTTCTTAATGAAAAGAACTTGGCAACTCTGTGAGATGAATTCGCACATCACAAAGCAGTTTCACAGAAACCTTATTTTTGATTTTTATCTAAGGATATTTCCTCTTTCACCATAGGTCTCAAGGCACTCCCAAATAACCCTTGGCAGATTCCATGAAAACAGTTTGAACAAATGGCTCCATGAAAAGAAAAGTGTAACTCTGTGAAATGAATTAATGCATCACAAAGAACTTTCTCAGAAACCTTCTTTGTAGTTTTTATCTGAGGCTATTTCCTTTGTAACCATAGGCTTCGATGAGATTCAAAATATCTCTTCACAGAATCCCCAGAAACGGTGCTATCAAATTGCTCCATGAAGAGTGGTGTAACTCTGTGAGATGAATTCACACAACACAAAGCAGTTTCTCAGAAAGCTTCTTTCTAGTTCTTTTCTGAGGATATTTGCTTTGTTACCTTAGGCTTCAATGATATTGAAAAAATCCCTTCTCAGATTCCCCCAAAACAGTGCTACAAAACTGCTCCATGAAAAGAACGGTGTAACTCTGTGAGATGAATTGACACATAACACAGCGGTTTCTCAGCAAGCTTCTTTCCAGTTTTTATATGAGGATATTTCCTTTTTTACCATATTCCTCAATGAGCTCTGGAATATCCCATTGCAGATTCCAGGAAAAAAGTGTTAGCAAACTTCTCAATGAAAGGAACTTTGTGACTCTGTGAGGTGAATTGAAACATCACAAAGCAGTTTCACATAAAGCTTCTTTTTGGTTTTGATCTGAGGATATTTCCTTTGTCACAATATTGTAGATTCCAAGAAAACAGTTTTTCAAACTGCTCAATGAAAGTAATAGTGTAACTCTGTGAGATGAATTCACACATCACAAAGCAGATTCTCAGAAAGTTTCTTTCTAGTTTTTATCTAAGGATATTTCCTTTTCATTATAAGTCTCAAAGTTCTCACAAATATTCCTTCTCAGATTCCCCAAAACAGTGCTACCAAACTGCTCCATGAAAACAGTCTTGTTGCTCTGTGAGATGAATTCACAAATCACAAAGTAGTTTGTCAGAAAGTTTCTTACTAGTTTTGTCTGAGGATATTTGCTTTGCCAACCTAAGCATCATGCACTCAGAAGTATCCCATTACAGATTCCAAGAACACAGTGTTAGCAAACTCCTCAATGAAAAGAACAGTGTAACTGTGTGAGATGAATTCACATATCAAAAAGCAGTTTCTAAGAAAACGTTTTTTTTGTTTTTAATCTGAGGATATTTCCTTTGTCACCATAGGCTTCAATGTGATCCAAATTATCCCTTCTCATATTCCCCAAAATGATGCTACCAACTGCTCCACAAAAAGAATCGCGTAACCCTGTGAGATGAATTAACACATCACCAATCAGTTTCTCAGAATTTTTCTTTCTAGTTTTTTTCTGAGGTTATTTCCTTTTCCACCCTAGCCTTCAATGCACTCCAAAATACCCTTCTCAGACAGCACAAAAACAGTGATACCAAAGTGCTCTCTCAACAGAAACTTTTAGCTCTATGAGATGAATGTACACATCACAAAGGAGATTCTCAGAGGCTTCTCTCCACTTTTTAACCTGAAAGTATTTCCTTTCTCACCACTGGACTCTGGGCACTCCTGAATATCCCTTTGCAGATTCCACATAAACAGTGTTACCGAAACTGCTCAATGAAAAGAAAGATGTAACTCTGTGAGATGAATTCACCCATCACAAAGCAGTTTCTCAGAAAGCTTCTTTCTAGTTTAAATCTGAAGATATTTCCTTTTCACCATAAGCTTCAATGTGCTCCCAAATA
The DNA here is from genome assembly GCF_043159975.1 of Macaca nemestrina. NCBI lineage: Eukaryota > Metazoa > Chordata > Mammalia > Primates > Cercopithecidae > Macaca > Macaca nemestrina. Next base: position 93,513,352 of record NC_092138.1, on the reverse strand, counting down.
TCTCCTCTCAGATACCACAAAACCGTGATGCCAAACTGCTCAATTAACAAAAAGTTTAAGCTCTATGAGATGAATACACACATCACAAAACCATTTCTCGAATATATTCTCTCCAGTTTTTATCTGAAGTTATTTCCTTTTTCACCATAGACCTCTAGGAGCTCCCAAATATCCCTTTGCAGATTCCTTAAAAGGAGTGCTAGCAAACTGCTCAAAGAAAAAAATGATGTAACTTGGTGTGATGAATTCACCCATCACAAAAAAATTTCTCAGGAAGCTTCTATCTAGTTTTTATCTCAGGATATTTCCTTTTCCACCACCAGCTTCCATGCACTCCCAAATAACCCTTCTCAGACACCACAAAAACAGTGCTACCAAACTGATTCATGAAAATAATCCTGTAACACTGTGAGATGAATTAACACATCACAAATGGGTTCTCAGAAAGCTTCTTTCCAGTTTTTATATGAGTATATTTCCTTTGTCACCATCAGCTTTAATGCACTCCATAATATCCCATTGCAGATTCCAAGAAAACAGTGTTAGCAAACTGCACAACAAAAAGAACAGTGTAACTCTGTGAGATGAATTCACACATCACAAAGCAGTTTCTCCGAATTCTTCGTTTTGGTTTTTATCTGAGGATATTTCCTTTTCCACCAGTGGCTTCAATGTGCTCCCAAATATCCCTTCTTGGACACCACAAAAACAGTGATGCCAAAGTGCTCCCTCTACAGAAACGTAGAGGTCTATGAGACAAATGCACACATCACAAAGGCGTTTCTCCAAAAGCATCTCTCCAGTTGTTACCTGAAGAATTTTCTTTTTTCACCTCACATCCCTATGCGCTCTAAAATATCCCTCTGCAGATTCCACAAAAACAGTGCTAACAAACTGCTCCATGAAAATAATGATGTCACTCTGTGACATAAATTGACTCATCAAAATGCAGTTTCTCAGAAAGCTTCTGTGTTGTTTTTATCTGAGGATACTTCCTTTTCCACCATAGGCTTCAATGCGCTCCCAAATATCCCTTCTCTGACACCACAAAAACAGTGATACCAAAGTGCTCCCTCAAAAGAAATGTTTAGCTCTATGAGACGAACGTACACACCACAAAGGAGTTTCTCTGAAAGCTTCTCTCCAGTTTTTACCTGAAGAATTTTCTTTTTCATCTTTGGCCTCTTTGTGCTCCCAAATATCCCACTGCAGATTCCACAAAAACAGTGCTAACAAACTGTGCAATGAAAAGAATGGTTTACCTCTGTGAGAAAAATTCATCCATTACAAAGTAGTTTCTCAGGAAGCTTCTTTCTAATTTTTATCTGAAGATATTTCCTTTTCCACTACAGACTTCAATGTGCTCTCAAATATCCCTTTTAAGATGCCACAAAAACTGTGATGCCAAAGTGCTCCCTCAACAGAAACCTTTAGCTCTATGAGATGAATGCACAAATCACAAAGGATTTTCTCTGAAAGCTTCTCTCCAGTTTTTACCTGGAGAATTTTCTTTTTTCACCTTAGGCCTCTATGTGCTCCAAAATATCCCATTACAGATTCAACAAAAACAGCATTACCAAACTGTTCAATGAAAAGAAAGATTTAACTCTATGAGATGAACCCACCCAACTCAAAACAGTCTCTCAGAAAGCTTCTTTCTAGTTTTTATCTGAAGGTATTTCCTTTTTCACCATTGGCTTCTCTGTACTCTGAATATCCCTTTGTAGATTCCTCAATATCAGGGTTAACAAACTGCTCCATGAAAAGAGTAGTTTACCTCTGGGAGATGAATTCACCCATCACAAAGAAATTTCTCAGAAAACTCCTTTCTAGCTGTAATCTGTGCATCACATTTACTTTTCCAGCATCAGCCTCAATGCATTCCCAAATATCCCTTCTCGGCCACCACAAAAACAGTGATGTCAAATTGCTCAATGAACCAAATTGTTTATCTCTCTTAGGTGAACACACATATCACAAAATAGTTTCTCAAAAACCTTCTCTCCAGGTTTTATCTGAAGATATTTCCTTTTTCACCATCAACCACTATGAGCTCCCGAATATCCCTTTGCAGATTCCCCAAATACAGTGCTACCAAACTGCTCAATGAAAAGAAAGGTGTAACTCTCTGAGATGAATTCATGAATCACAAAGCAGTTCCTCATAAAGTTTCTTTCTAGTTTTTGCCTGAGGATGTTTCTTTTGTAACTGTAGGCCTCAAGGTACTCCCGAATATCCCTTTTCAAATACCAGGAAAGCAGTTTTAGCTAACTGCTCTATGAAAAGAAAAGTATAACTCAGTGAGATGAACTCACACATCACAAAGAACTTTCTCAGATAGCTTCTTTCCAGTTTTTATCTGAGTGTATTTCCTTAGTCACCAAAGGCTTCAATGCAATCCAAAATATCCCATCTCAGAATAAAGAAAAATAGTACTACCAAACTGATCCATGAAAAGGATCCTGTAACTCTGTAAGATGAATTAACACAACACAAAATGGTTTCTCAGAGAGCTTCTTTCTAGTTTTTATATGAGGATATTTCCTTTATCACCATAAACTTCAATGCACCCCTAAATATCCCATTGCAGATTCCAAGAAAACAGTGTTAGCAAACTGCTCAATCAAAAGAACAGTGTAACTCTGTGAGATGAATTTACACATCAGATAGCAGTTTCTGAGAAAGCTTCTTCTAGTTTCTATGTAAGGATATTTCCTTTTTCACCATAGGCCTCAAAGCACTCACAAATAACCCTTTGCAGATTCCAAAAAAAAAAACAGTGTTAGCAAACTGCTACATGAAAAGAAAGGTGCAACTCTGTGAGATGAATTCACAAATCACAAAGCAGTTTCTCAGAAAGCTTCTTTTTGGTTTTTGTCTGAGGATATTTCCTTTGTCACCATAGGCTTCAATGCACTCCCAAATATCCTATTGCAGATTCCTCAAAAACAGTGTTATCAAATTGCTCAATGGAAACAACATTGTAACTCTGTGAGATGAATTCACACATGATGAAGTAGTTTCTCAGAAATCTTCTTTCTAGTTTTTGATTGAGGATATTTCCTTTGTCTCCAGAGGCTTCAATGTGACCCAAAATACCCCTTCTCAGATTCCCCAAAAACGGTGCTAAAAATATATTCCATGAAAAGATTGGTGTAACTCTGAGAGATGAATCCACATATCACAAAGATGTTTCTCAGAAAACTTACTAGTTTTAATCTGAGAATATTTCCTTTTTCACCATTTTAATCAATGTACTCCCCAATATCCCATAGCAGATTAAACGAAAAAAGTGTTAGCAAACTTTTCAATGAAAAGAATGTTGTAACTCTGTGAGATGCATTTTCACATCACAAATCAGTTTAACAGAAAGCTTCTCTTTGGACTTTTATCTGTGGATATTTCCTTTGTCACCATAGGCTTCAATGCACTCTGAAGTATCCTATTGCAGATTGCACAAAAACACTGTTATCAAACTGCTCAATGAAAAGAATGGTGAAACTCTGTGAGATGAAATCACACTTCACAAAGCTGTTTTCCAGATGGCTTCTTTCTAGTTTTTATCAGAGGAAAGTTAATTTTTCACTATAGGCATCAAAGGGCTCTGGAATATCCCATTGCAGATTCCATGAAAACAGTGTTAGCAAACTGCTCCAGGAAAAGAAAGGTGTAACACTGTGAGATGAATTCACACATCATAAAGAACGTTCTCAGAAAGCTTGCTTCTAGTTTTGATCTCAGGATATTTCCTTTGTCAGAATAAGCTTCAATGGGATCCAAAATCTCCCTTCTCAGATTCCCCAAAACAGTGCTAACAAACTGCTCCATGAAAACAATGGTGTATCTCTGTGAGATGAATTCACACATCTCAAAGCTGTTTCTCAGAAAGCTTCTTTCTAGTTTTTATATGCAGCTATTTCCTTTTAAACCATAGGCTTCAATGTGCCCAAAATATCTCTTCTCAGACACCACAAAAACAGTGATGCCGAAGTGCTCCCTCAACAGAAACGTTTAGCTCTGTGAGATGAATGTACACATCACAAAGGAGTTTCTCAGGCAGGGCACGGTGGCTCAAGCCTGTAATCCCAGCACTTTGGGAGGCCGAGATGGGCGGATCACGAGGTCAGGAGATCGAGACCATCCTGGCAAACACATTGAAACCCCGTCTCTACTAAAAACATACAAAAAAAAAACTAGCCGGGCGAGGTGGCGGGCGTCTGTAGTCCCAGCTGCTTGGGAGGCTGAGGCAGGAGAATGGCGTAAGCCCAGGAGGCGGAGCTTGCAGTGAGCTGAGATCCAGCCACAGCACTCCAGCCTGGGCGACAGAGGGAGACTCCGTCTCAACAAAAAAAAAGAAAAAAGAAAAAAAAAAGGAGTTTCTCAGAGAGTTTCTCTCCAATTTTTACCTGAAGATATTTCTTTTTTCGCCATTGGACTCTTTGTACTCCTGAATATCCCTTTGCAGATTCCAGAAAAACAGTGTTACCAAACTGCTCTATGAAAAGAAAGGTGTAACTCTGTGAGATGAATTCACCCACCACAAAGCAGTTTCTCAGAAAACTTCTTTCCAGTTTAAATCTGATGATATTTCCTTTTTCACCATAGGCTTCAATGTACTCAAAAATCACTCCTCTCAGATACCACCAAAACAGTGACGCAGAACTTCTCAATCAACAAAAAGTTTAAACTCTTTGAGACAAATACACACATCACAAAACCATTTCTTGAAAAGTTTGTCTCCAGTATTTATATGAATTTATTTCCTTTTCCACCATAGGCCTTCAGGAGTTTCTGAATATCCCTTTGCAGATTTCATAAAAATAGTGCTACCAAACTGCTCAAAGAAAAGAAAGTTGTAACTCTGTGTGATGAATTCAGCCATCACAAAGAAATTTCTCAGAAATCTTCTTTCTAGTTTTTATCTCAGGATATTTCCTTTCCCACCATCGGCTATCATGGGCTCCCAAATATCCCTTCTCAGACACCACAAAAACAGTGATGCCAAAGTACTCTCTCAACAGAAAGCTTTACCTCTATGAGATGAATGCACACATCACAAAAAAGTTATCAGAAACTTTCTTTCCAGTTTTTACCTGGAGATACTTCCTTTTTCAACATTGGCCTCTATCCGTTCCTGAATATCCCTTTGCATATTCCACAAAAACAGTGTTAACAAACTGCTCAATGAAAAGAAAGATTTAACTCTGTGAGATGAATTCACCCATAACAACACAGTCTATCAGAAATCTTCTTTCTAGTTTTTATCTGTGCATATTTACTAATCCACCATCAGCCTCAATGCACTCCCAAATATTCCTTCTCAGACACCACAAAATCAGTGATTCTACTCAATCAGTAAAATGATTTATCTCCATAAGGTGAATGTATACATCACAAAACAGTTTCTCAAAAACCTTCTGTCCAGTTTTTATCTGAAGATATTTCCTTTTTCACCATATTCCTCTATGAGCTCCTGAACATCCCTTTGCAGATTGCCCAAACACAGTGCTACCAAACTGCACAATGAAAAGAAAGATGGAACTCTGTGAGATGAATTCACCTATCACAAAGCAGTTTCTCAGAAAGTTTCTTTATAGTTTTTCTCTAAGCATATTTCCTTTTTCACCATAGGCCTCAAGGCGCTCCCAAGTATCCCTTTGCAGATACCAGGAAAGCAGTATTAGCAAGCTGCTCCATGAAAAGAAAGGTGCAACTATGTGAGATGAATTCACACATCACAAAGAACTGTCTCAGAAAGCTTCTTTCTAGGTTTTATCTGAGGATATTTCCTTTGTCACCATAGGTTTCAATGCAATCCAAAGTATACATTCTTAGATTTCCCAAAAACAGTACTACCAAACTGAACCATCAAAAGAATCGTGTAACTATGTGAGATGAATTAACACATCACAAAGCAGTTTCTCAGAAAACTTCTTTCTAGTTTTAATATGAGGATACTTCCTTTTTCACCATAAGCTTCAAAGTATCCCGAAATAGCCCATTGCGGATTCCAAGAAAACAGTGTAAACATCCTGCTCAATGAAAAGAAAGGTGTAACTCTGTGATGAAATCACACATCACAAAGCAGTTTCTCAGAAAGATTCTTTCTAGTTTTTATCTGAGGATATTTCATTTTTCACCATTGGCCTAAAAGCACACAAAATGTCCCTCTGCAGATTCCACGAAAACAGTGTTTGCCAAGTGCTCCATGAAAAGAAAGGTGTAACTCTATGAGTTGAATTCACACATCACAAAGAACTTTCTCAGAAAGTTTCTTTCTATTTTTTATCTGAGGACATTTCCTTTGTCATCATAGGCTTCAATGCGATCCAAAATATCCCTTCTCAGATTCCCCAAAAAGAGTGTGAGCAAACTGCACCATGAAAATAAAGGTGTAAGTCTGTGAGATGAATTCACACATCACTAAGCAGTTTCACAGAAAGCTTATTTGTTTTTTGTCTGAGAATATTTCCATTGCTCCAAAGGCTTTAATGCACTCTGAAATATCCTATTACAGATCCCATGAAAACAGTGTTAGCAAACTGCTCCACAAAAAGAGTGGTGTAACTCTGTGAGATGAATTCACACATCACAAAGCAATTTCTCAGAAAACTTCTTTCTAGTTTTTATCTGAGAATATTTCCTTTGTCACCATATGCTTCAATGTGCTCCAAAATATGCTATTGCAGGTTCCACAAAAACAGTGTTAGCAAAATGCTGAATGAAAAGAACAACGTAACTCTGTTAGATGAATTCACACAACACCAACCAGTTTCTCAGAAAGATTCTTTCTAGTTTTTATCTGAGGATATTTCTTTATTCACTGTAGGCCTCAATGCACTCCCCAATATTCCTTTGCACATTCCTTGAAAACAGGGGTAGCAAACTGCTCGATAAAAAGTAAGGTGTAACTCTGTGAGATAAATTCACACATCACAAACAGCTTCCTCAGAAAGCTTTGTTCTAGTTTTTATTTGAGGATATTTCCTTTTCCACCATAGGCTTCATGTGCTCCCAGATATCCCTTCTCAGACACCACAAAAACAGTGATGCCGAAGTGCTCCCTCAACAGAAACGTTTGGCTCTATTAAATCAATGCACACATCACAAAGGAGTTTCTCAGAAAGTTTCTCTCCTGTTTTTTGTCTGAAGATACTTCCTTTTTCACCATTGGACTCTAGGCGCTCCCAAATATCCCATTGCAGATTCCACAAAAACAGTGTTACCAAACTGCTCATTGAAAAGAAAAGTGTAACTCAGTGAGATGAATTCACAAATCACAAAGCAGTTTCTTAGAAAGCTTCTGTTTGGTTTTTGTCTGAGGATATTTCCTTTGTCAGCATAGGCTTCAATGCACTCCCAAATATCCTACTGCAGATTACCCAGAAACAGTGCTACCATGCTGCTCCATGAAAAAAATGGTGTAACTCTCTGAAATGAATTCACACATCATGAAGCTGTTTCTCTGTAAGTTTCTTACTAGTTTTTATCTGAGGATATTTCCTTTTTCACCATATTCTTCTATGCACTCCTGAATATTCCATTGCAGATTCCACAAAAAAAGTGTTAGCAAACTTCTCAAGGGACACAATGGTGTAACTTTGTGAGATGAATTCATGGATCACAAAGTAGTTTCACAGAAAGCTTCCTTTTGGTTTTTGTCTGAGGATATTTCCTTTGTCACCATAGGCTTCAATGCACTCCCAAATATCCTATTGCAGATTACCCAGAAACAGTGCTACCATGCTGCTCCATGAAAAAAATGGTGTAACTCTCTGAAATGAATTCACACATCATGAAGCTGTTTCTCTGTAAGTTTCTTACTAGTTTTTATCTGAGGATATTTCCTTTTTCACCATATTTTTCTATGTGCTCCTGAATATTCCATTGCAGATTCCACAAAAAAAAAGTGTTAGCAAACTTCTCAAGGGAAACAATGGTGTAACTTTGTGAGATGAATTCATGCATCACAAAGTAGTTTCACAGAAAGCTTCCTTTTGGTTTTTGTCTGAGGGTATTTCCTTTGTCACCATAGGCTTCAATGCGATCCAAAGTATCCCTTGTCAGATTCCCCAGAAACAGTGCTACCACTCTGCTCCATGAAAACAATCATGTAGCTCTGTGAGATGAATTCACAAATCACAAAGCAGTTTCTCAGAAAGGATATTTCTAGTTTTTATCTGAAGATACTTCCCTTTTTACCATAGGCCTCAAAGCACTCAGAAATATTCCGTTGCAGGTTCCATGAAAATAATGTTACCACAGTGCTCCATGAAAAAAAAGGTGTAACTCTGTGAGATGAACTCACACATCAAAAAGAACTTTCTCAGAAATCTTCTTTCTTGTTTTTATCTGAGGATATTTCCTTTGTCACCATAGGCTTCAATTCGATGTAAATTAACCCTTCTGGGATTCCCCAAAAACAGTGCTACCAAACTGTTCTAATAAAAGAATCATAACTCTGTGAGATGAATTCACAAATCACAAAGCAGTTTCTCAGAAAGCTTTTTTCTAGTTTTTGTCTGAGGATATTTCCTTTGTCACCATAGGCTTCAATGCAATCCCAAATACCCTACTGATGATTCCATGAAAACAGTGTTAGTAAACTGCTCCAAGAAAAGAATCATGTAACTCTGTGAGATGAATATGCATATCACAAAGCTCTTTCTCAGAAAGCTTGTTTCTAGTTTTTATCTGAGGATATTTCCCTTTTCACCATTTTCCTCAATGTGCTCTGGAATATCCCATTGCAGATTCCACGAAAAAAGTGTTAGCAAACCTCTCAATGAAAATACCGGTGTAACTCTGTGAAATGAATTCACATATCAAAAAGAAGTTTCTCAGAAATCTTCTTTCTAGTTTCTGTCTGAGGATATTTCCTTTGTCACCATAGGCTTCAATTCAATCCAAAGTATCCCTTCTCGGATTACTGAAAAAGAGTGCTACCAAACCGCTCCATGAAAAATATCGTGTAACTCTGTCAGATGAATACACAAATCACAAAGCAGTATCTCTGAAAGATTTTTTCTAGCTTTTGTCTGAGGATATTTCTTTTTCACCATTTACCTCAATGCACTCATGAATATCCCTTTGCAGATTCCAGGAAAATAGTGTTAGCAAACTGTTCCATGAAAAGAAAGGTGTAAATCTGTGAGTTGAATTCACACACCACAAGCAGCTTCTCAGAAAGCTTCTTTTTGGTTTCTGTCTGAGGATATTTCCATTGTTACCATAGGCTTCAATTTGACCCAAAATATCCCTTCTCAGATCCCCAAAAACAGTACTAAGAAATTGTTCCATGAAAAGAATGGAGTAACTCGGTGAGATGAGTTCACATATCACAAAGATGTTTCTCAGATAACTTCTTACTAGTTTTAATCGGAGGATAATTCCTTTTTCACCATATTCCTCAATGCGCTTCTGAATAACCCTTTGCAGATTAAACGAAAAGAGTGTTAGCAAACTTCTCAATGGAAAGAAAGGTGTAACTCTGTGAGATGAATTCACACATCACAAAGAACTTTCTCAGAAAGTTCCTTTTTGATTTTGATCTGAGGATATTACCTTTGTCACCACAGGCTTCAATGCACTCTCAAATATCCTATTGCAGATCCATGAAAACATTGTTAGCAACGAGCTCCAAGAAAATAATCGTGTAACTCTGTTAGATGAATTCATACATCACAAAAAGTATAACATGAAGCTTCTTTCTAGTATTTTCTGGGGATATTTTCTTTGTCACCCTTGGCTTCAATGTGATCCAAAATATCCCCTCTCAGATTCCCCAAAAACAGTGCTACCAAACTTCTCTATGTACAGAACGGTGTAACTCTGTGAGATGTATTCAAACATCACAAAGAAGATTCTCAGAATGTCACTTTATAGCTTTTAACTGAAGATATTTCTATTGTCACTGCAGGCATCAATGCAATTCAAAATACCCCTTCTCAGTTTCCCCAAAAACACTGCAACCAAACTGATCCTAGAAAAGGGTTGTGCAACTCTGTGAGGTGAATTCACACATCACAAAGGAGTTTCTCAGTAAGCTTCTTTTGGGTTTTTATATGAGTATATTTCCTTTGTGACCATAGGCTTCAATGTACTCCCAAATGTCCCTTTGCAGATTCCATGAAAACAGTGTTAGCAAACTGCTCCATGAAAAGAAAGGTGTAACTCTGTGAGATGAATTCACACATCACAAAGGACTTTCTTACGATGCTTCTTTCTAATTTTTATCAGAGGATACTCCCTTTGTCACCATAGGCTTCAATCTGATCCAAAATATCCCTTCTCAGATTCCCCAAAAATGGTGCTACCGAACTGTTTCATGCGAAGATTCATGTAACTCTGTGAGATGAATTCGTGAATCACAAAGCAGTTTCTCAGTTTCTTTCTAGTTTTTGTCTGACGATATTTCCTTTGTCACCATAAGCTTCGATGTGCTCCAAAATATTCCATTGCAGACTCCGAGAAAAGAGTGTTAGCAAACTTTGCAATGAAAGGAACATTTTAATTCTGTGAGATGAATTCACACATCACAAAGCAGTTTCTCAGTAAGGTTCTTTCTAGTTATTATCTGAGGATATTTGCTTTTTAACAATAGGCCTCACTGCACTATTAAATATCCCTTTGCAGATTCCACGAAAACGGTGTTAGCAAACTGCTCCATGAAAAAAAAAAATGTGTTACTCTGTGAGATGAATTCACACATGACAAAGAACTTTCTCAGAAAACTTCTCTCTAGTTTCTCCATGAAGATATTCCCTTTGCCACCATAGGATTTAATGCGATCCAAAACATCCCTTCTCAGATTCCACAAAAAGAGTGCTACCAAACTGATCCATGAAAAGAATCGTGTAGCTCTGTGAGATGAATTAACGTATCACAAAGTGGTTTCTAAGAAAGCTTCTTTCTAGTTTTTATATGAAGATATTTCCTTTGTTACCGTAAGCTTCAGTTCACTCAGAAATATCCCATTGCAGATTCCAAAAAAGAGTGTTAGCAAAATGCTCAATGAAAAGAGCAGTGTATCTCAGTGGTATGAATTCACACATCACAAAGAAGTTTCTCAGAAACCTACTTTCGAGTTAATACCTGAGGTTATTTCCTTTTTCAACATAGGCCTCAATGCGCCCCCAAATATCCCTTTGCAGATTCCACAAAAACGGTGTTAGCAAACTGCTCCATGAAAAAGAAAGATAAAACTGTGGGATAAATTTACAAATCAAAGTAACTTTCTCAAAAAGTTTCTTTCTAGTTTTTATCTGAGGATATTTCCTTCATCACTATAAGCTTCAATGTGCTCTATAATATCCTATTGTAGATTCCAAGGAAGAAGCATTAGCAAACTGTTCAATGATTAGAACGGTGTAACTCTGTGAGATGAATTCACACATCACAAAGCAGTTTCTCAGAAAGCCTCTTTTTGGTTTCTACCTAAAAATATTTCCTTTGTCACTGTAGGCTTCAATGCACTCTAAAATATCCTATTGCAGATTCCACGAAAATGTTGTTACAAAACTGCTCAATGAAAAGCACAGTGTAACTCTGTGAGATGAATTCACACATCACAAAGCAATTTCCCAGAAAGATTCTTTCTAGCTTTTATCTGAGGATATTTCCTTTTTCACCATAGGATTCAAAGCGATTAAAAATATCCCTTCTCACATTGCCCAAAAGCAGTGATACCAAACTGCTCCATAAAAAGCATCACGTAACTCTGTGAGATGAATTAACTCATCACAAAGCATTTCCTCAGATAGCTTCTTTCTAGTTTTTACATGAGGATATTTCCTTTTCCACCATAGGCTTCAATGTGCTTCCAAATATCCCCCTCAGACACCACAAAAACAGTGATACCAAAGTGCTCCCCCAACTGAAACGTTTAGCTCTATGAGATGAATGCAGACATCACAATGAGTTTCTCAGAAAACTTCTCTTCAATTTTTACCTGAAGTATTTTCTTTTTTCACCTTAGGATTCTATGTGCTTCCAAATGTCCGTCTGCATATTCCATAAAACCAGTGCTAACAAACTGCTCCATGAAAAGAATGATGTAACTCTGTGAGATAAATTGACCAATCACAAAGCAGTTTCTCAGGAAGCATCTTTCTATTTTTTATCTGAGGATATTTCCTTTTCCACCATAAGCATCAATGGGCTCCCAAATATCCCTTCTCAGACACCACAAAAGCAGTGAAGCCAAAGTGAAAGGTTTAGCTCAGCAGAAACTTTTAGCTCTATGAGATAAATACACACATCATAAAGGAGTTTCTCAGAAATCTTACCTCCAGTTTTCACATGAAGAATTTTCTTTTTTCACCTTATGCCACTATGTGCTCCCAAATATCCCTCTGCAGATTCCACAAAAACAGTGCTACCAAACTCCTCAATGAAAAGAAAGTTGTAACTCTGTGACATGAATTCACCCATCACAAGGAAGTTTCTCAGAAAACTTCTTTCTAGTTTACATCTGAGGATATTTCCTTTTTCACCGTAGGCTTCAATGTGCTCCCAAATATATACTCTTAGATACCACAAAATAGTGATGCCAAACTGCTCAATCAACAAAAAGGTTAAACTCTGTGAAATGAATAAACACATCAAAAACTATTTCTCGAAAAGCTTCTCTCTGTTTTTACCTGAAGTTGTTTCCTTTTTCACCGTTGGCCTCTGGGAGCTCCCGAATATCCCTTGGCAGATTCCATAAAAACAGTGCTACCGAACTGTTCCATGTAAAGAATCATGTAACTCTGTGAGATGAATTCACAAATCACAAAGCTGTTTTTCAGAATGCTTCTTTTAATTTTTGTCTGAGGATATTTTCTTTGTCACCCTAAACTTGAATGTGCTCCAAAATATCCCATTGCAGATTCCAAGAAAACAGTGTTAGCAAACTACTCAATGAAAAGAACAGTGTACCTCTGTGAGATGAATTCACACATCACAAAGCAGTTTCTCAGAAAGCTTCTTTCTGGTTTTAATCTGAGGATATTTCTTTTTTCATCATAGGTCTCAAAGTGCTCCCAAATATCCCTTTGCAGATTCCATAAAAACAGTGTTAGCAAACAGCTCCATCAAAGGAAAAGTGTAACTATATGAGATGAATTCACACATCACAAAGCAGTTTCTCAGACAGCTTCTTTCTAGTTTTTATCTGAGGATATTTCCTTGGTCAGAATAGGCTTCAATGCGATCCAAAATATCCCTTTTCAGATTCCCCAAAAACAATGCTACCAAACTGCTCCATGAAAAGAATCATGTAACTCTGTGAGATGAATTCACAAATCACAAAGCAGTTTCTCAGAAATCTTCTTTCTAGTTTTGTCTGAGGTTATTTCCTTTTGCTCCATAGGCCTCAATGCACTCATGAATATCCCTTTGCAGATTCCAAGAAAAGAGTGTTGGCAAACTGCTCAATGAAAACAAAGGTGCAAATGTGTGAGATGAATTCACACATTACATATATGTTTCTCTGAAAGATTCTTTTTGGTTTTTGTCTGAGGATAATTCCTTTGTCACCATAGGCTTCAATGTGTTCCCAAATATCCTATTGCAGATTTCATGACAACAGGGTCATCAAACTGCTCAATGAAAAGGCCAGTGTATCCCTTTGAGATAAATTCACCCATCCAGAAGTAGTTTCTCAGAAAGCTTCTTTCTAGTTTTTATCTGAGGATATTTCCTTTTCCATGGTAGGCTTCATTGCACTCCGAAATATCCCTTCTGAGACACCAGAAAAACAGTGATGCCAAACTGCTCCCTCAACAGAAACGTTTAGCCCTATGAGTTAAAAGCACCCATCACACAGGAGTTTCTCTGAAAGTTTCTCTCCAGTTTTTACCAGAAGAATTTTCTTTTTTCACCTGAGGCCTTGATGCACTCCGAAATATCCCTTTGCAGTTTCCACAAATGCAGTGCTACCAAACTGTGCAATGAAAAGAAAGGTGTAACTCTCTGAGATGAATTCTCCCATCACAAACTAGTTTCTCAGAAAGCTTCTTTCTAGTTTATATCTGATGATATTTCCTTTTTCACCATTGGCTTCAATGTGTTTCTAAATAACTCTTCTCAGATACCACAAAAACAATGATACTGAACTGCTCAATCAACAAAATTGTTAAACTCTATGAGACGAATTCACACATAACAAAACCGTTTCTCGAAAAGCTTCTCTCCAGTTTTTATCTAATGTTATTTCTTTTTTCACCATAAACCTCTAGGAGCTTCTTATATACCTTTGCAGATTCCATAAAAACAGGGCAGCCATATTGCTCAAAGTAAATAAAGGTGGAACTCTGTGTGATGGATTCACCCATCATAAAGAAATTTCTCAGAAAGATTCTTTCCAGTTTTTATCTCAGGATATTTCCTTTACCACCATTGGCTTCCATGTGCTCCCAAATATACCTTCTCAGACACCACAAAAACAGTGATGCCAAACTGCTTTCCCAACAGAAAGCTCTACCTCTATGAGATGAATACACACATCACAAAGGAGTTATCAGAAACTTTATCTCCAGTTTCAATCTGAAGATATTTCCTTTTTCAACATTGGCATCTATCCACTCTCGAATATCCCTTTCTGTATTCCAAAAAAAACTTTGTTACCAAACTCCTCAATGAAGAGAAAGATTTAACTCTGTGAGATGAATTCACCCATCATAAAGCAGTCTCTCAGAAAGCTTCTTTCTAGTTTTTATCTGAGGGTATTTCCTTTTTCACCATAGGCCTCTCTGCACTCCAAATATCACCTTGTGGATTCCACAACAACAGGGTAAACAAACTGTTCAATGAAAAGAATGGTTTACCTCTGGGAGATGAATTCACCCATCACAAAGAAATTTCTCAGAAAGATCCTTTCCAGTTTTTATCTGTGTATATTTACTTTTCCACCCTCAGCCTCAATGGGCTCCCAAATATCCCTTCTCAGACACCAAAAAAACAATAAGACCATACTGCTCAATCAACAAAATGGTTTATCTCTATAGGAGAATACACACATCACAAAAAAGTTTCTCAAAAATCTTCTCTCCAGTTTTTATCTGAAGATATTTCCTTTTTCACCTAGGCCTCTATGATCTCCCGAATATCCCTTTGCATATTCCTCAAAAACAGTGCAACCAAACTGCTCAACGAAAAGAAAGGTGTAACTCTTTGAGACAAATTCACCGATCACAAAGCAGTTTCTCAGAAACCTTCTTTCTAGTTTTTATCTGAGGATATTTCCTTTTTCACTATAGATCTCAATGTGCTCCGGAATATCCCATTACAGATTACATGACAGCAGTGTTAGCGAACTGCTCCATGAAAAAGAAGGTGTAACTCTGGAGATGAATTCACACATCACAAAGAACTTCCTCAGAAAGCTTCTTTCTAGTTTTTATCTGAAGATATTTCCTTTTTCACCATAGGTTTCACTGCAATCCAAAATATCCCTTCTCAGATTCCTGAAAAACAGGTGCTGGCAGACTCATCCATGAAAAGAATCGTGTAACGCAGTGAGATGAATTAACACATCAAAGCAGTTTCTCAGAAAGCTTCTTTCTAGTGTTTATAGGAGGATATTTCCTTTGTCACCATAGGTTTCATTGCGATCCAAAATACTTCCTTTCTCACCATAGGCCTCTAGGGGCTCCCAAAAATCCCTTTGCAGATTCCCCAAGAACAGTGCTACCAAACTGCTCAATGGAAAGAAAGGTGTAATTCTGTGAGATGAATTCACCCACAACAAAGCAGTTTCTCAGAAAGCTTCTTTCTAGTGTTTATGTGAGGATATTTCTTTTGTCACCATAAGCTTCAATGCACTCTGAAATATCAGATTGCAGGTTTCTAGAAAATAGTGTAAGCAAATTGCTCAAAGAAAAGAAGAGTGTAACTCTGTAAGTTGAATTCACACATCACAAAGAAGCTTCTCAGAAAGTTTCTTTCTGATTTTAATCTGAGGATACTTCCTTTTTAACCATAGGCCTCAAAGTGCTCCCAAATATCCCTTTGCAGATTCCACG
This sequence comes from Macaca nemestrina, assembly GCF_043159975.1. Lineage (NCBI taxonomy): Eukaryota > Metazoa > Chordata > Mammalia > Primates > Cercopithecidae > Macaca > Macaca nemestrina. The sequence goes on along the minus strand of NC_092138.1, from coordinate 93,497,345 downwards.
AAAGCTGTGTTATCAAACAGCTCAATGGTAAGAGCAGTGTATCTCTGTGAGATGAATTCACACATCCAAAAGTAGTTTCTCAGAAAGCTTCTTTCTAGTTTTTATCTGAGAATATTTTCTTTTTCACCATAGGCCTGAATGCTTTTCCATATAACACTTTTCTGATTCCCCCAAAACAGTGCACCATGAAAAGAATTTTGTAACTCTGTGAGATAAATTCACACATCACATGGCTGTTTCTCAGAAAGCGTCTTGCTAGTTTTTATCTGACGATATTTCCTTTTTCACCATATTTCTCACTGTGTTCCAGAATATACCATCACAGATTCCACGAAAAAAATGTTAGCAACTTCTCAATGAAAAGAACAGTGTAACTCTGTGAGATGAACTCACACATCACAAAGAAGTTTTTCAGGAAGTTTCTTTTGACATTTTATCTGAGGATATTTCCTTTGTCACCATAGGCTTCAATGCGTTCCAAAATATCCCTTCTCAGATTCTCCAAAAACAGTACTACCCAACTGCTCCATGAAAAGAATGGTGTAACTCTGTGGGATGAATTCATAAATCACAACGCAGTTTCTCAGAAAGCGTCTTTCCAGTTTTTGTCTTAGGATATTTCCTTTTTCAACATTTGCCTCAATGTGCTCACAAACATCCATTTGCAGGTTCCACAAAAACAGTGTTAGCAAACTGCTCCATGAAAAGAAAGGTGTAAATTGGTGAGATGAATTCACACATCATGAAACAGTTTCTCAGAAAGCTTCTTTTTGGTTTTTGTCTGAGGATATTTTCTTTGTCACAATAGGCTTCAATGCACACTCAAGTATCCCTTCTCAGACAACACAAAAACAGTGATGCCAAAGTCCTCCCGCAACAGAAATTTTTAACAATATGAGATAAATGCGCACATCAGAAAGTATTTTCTCCAAAAGCTTCTTTCCAGTTTTTACCTGGAGAATTTTATTTTTTCACCTTAGGCCTCTAGGAACTCCCAAATAACCCTTTGTAGGTTCCATAAAAACAATGCTACCAAACTGCTAAAAGAAAACAAAGGTGTAACTCTGCGTGATGAATTCATCCATCACAAACAAATTTCTCAGAAAGCTTCTTCTGGTTTTTATCTCAGGATATTTCCTTTTCCACCATGAGCTTCCATGAACTGCCAAATATCCCTTCTCAGACACCACAAAAACAGTGATGCCAAACTGCTCTCTCAGCAGAAAGCTTTACCTCTATGAGATGAATGCACTCGTCACAAATGAGTTATCAGAAACTTTTTCTCCAGTTTTTACCTGAAGATATATGCTTTTTCAAACTTGGCCTCTATCTGCTCCCGAATATCTCTTTGCATATTCCACAAAAACAATGTTACCAAACTGCTCAATGAAAAGGAAATTTACCTTTCTTAGATGAAGTCACCCATCACAAAACAACCTCTCAGAAAGCTTCTTTCTAGTTTTTTTCTGAGGTTATTTCCTTTTTCACCATAGGCTTCTGTGTTCTCCAAATATCGCTTTGTAGATTAAACAAAAACCAGGTTACCGAATTGTTCAATGAAAATAATGGTTTACCTCTGGGAGGTGAATTCTCCCATCACAAAGAAATTTCTCAGAAGGCTCCTTTCTAGTTTTTATCTGTGCATATTTACTTTTCCACAGTCAGCGTCAATGTGCTCCCAAATATCCCTTCTCAGACACCACAAAAACAGTGAGTTCATACTGCTCAATCAACAAAATGGTTTACCTCTATGAGGTAATACACACATCACAAAATAGCTTCTCAAAATCCTTCTCTCCAGTTTTTATCTGAAGTTATATCCTTTTTCACCATAGGCCTCTATGATCTCCCGAAAATCCCTTTACAGATTCCCCAAAAACAGTGATACCAAACTGTTCAGTGAAAAGAAAGGTGTAACGCTGTGAGATGAACTCACACATTGCAAAACAGTTTCTCAGAAAGCTTCTTTCTAGTTTTTATCTGAGGATATTTCCTTTGTCACCACAGGCCCCAAGGTGCTCCCAAATATCCCTTTGCAGATTCCAAGAAAATAGTGTTAGCAAACTGCTCCATGAAAAGAAAGGTATAACTCTGTGAGGTGAATTCACACATCACAAAGAACATTCTCAGAAAACTTTCTAGATTTTATCTGAGGATATTTCCTTTGTCACCAATGGCTTCAATGTGATCCAAAATATCCCTTCTAACATTCACCAAAAACAGTACTACCAAACTGCTCCATTAAAAGAATTGTGTAACTCTGTGATATGAATTCAGAAATCACAAAGCAGTTTCTCAAAAATCTTCTTTCTAGTTTTTGTCTGAGGATATTTCCTTTGTCACCATAGGCCTCAATGTGTTCTCGAATATCCCTTTGTGGAATCTACGAAATCAGTGCTAGCAAACTGCTTCAAGAAAAGAAAGGTGTAAATCTGTGAGATGAATTCATGCATCACAAAGCAATTTCTCAGAAAGATTCTTTTTGGTTTTTGTCTGAGGATATTTCCTATGTCACCATAGGTTTCAATATGCTCCCAAATATCCTACTGCAGATTCCACGAAAACAGTGTTTTCAAACTGCTCAATGAAAACATCAGTGTATCACTGTGAGATGAATTCACACATCTCAAAGTAGTTTCTCAGAAAGCTTCTTTCCAGTATTTATCTGAGTATATTTCCTTTTACACGATAGGCCTAAATGTGCTCCCATACATCACTTTGCAGATTACATGAAAGCAGTGTTTGCAAACTGCTCCATGAAAAGAAAGGTGTAACTCTGTGAGATGAATTCACACATCACAAAGAACTTTCTCAGAAAGCTTCTTGTTTTTATCAGATGATATTAACTTTGTCACCATAGGCTTCAACACGATCCAAAATATCCCTTCTCAGATTCTCCAAAAACAGAGCTACCAAACTGTTCCGTGAAAAGAATTGTGTAACTCTGTGAGAAGAAATCGCACATCACACAGCTGCTTCTTAGAAAGCTTCTTTCTAGTTTTTATCTGAGGATATTTCCTTTTACACCATAGGCCTCAATGTGCTCCAGAATATCCCATCACAGATCCCATGAAAAAACTGTTACCCATCTTCTCAATGAAAAGAATGGTGTAACTCTGTGAGATGAATTCCCACATCACAAGGAAGTTTCTCAGAAAGACTCTTTCTAGATTTTGTCTGAGGATATTTCCTTTGTCACCATAGGCTCAATGCAATCCAAATTATCCTTTCTCAGATTCCCCAAAAACAGTGCTACCAAACTGCTCCATGAAAACAATCGTGTCACTCTGTGAGATGTATTCACAAATCACAATGCAGTTTGTCATAAGTCTTCTTTCTAGTTTTCATATGTTGATATTTCCTTTTTCACCATTTGCCTCAATGCGCTTGTGAATATCCATTTGCAGATTCCATGAAAATAGTGTTAGCAAACTGCTCCATGGAAAGCAAAATGTAAATCTGTGAGATGAATTCAAACATCAGAAAGCAGTTTCTCAGAAAGATTCTTTTTGGTTTTTGTCTGAGCATATTTCCTCTGCCACCATAGGCTTCAGTGCGCTTTCAGATATGCCTTCTCAGAAACCACAAAAACAGTGATACCAAAGTGCTCCCTCAAAAGAAACGTTTACCTCTGTGAGATGAATGCACACATCACAAAGGAGTTTCTCTGAAATCTTCTTTCTTGTTTTTATCTGAGGTTATTTCCTTTCTCACTATATTCCTCAATGCACTCCAGAATATCCCATTGCAGATTAAACGAAAAAAGTGTTAGCAAACTTCTCAATGAAAAGTACATTGTTACTCAGTGAGATGAATTCATACATCACAAAGCAGTTTCACAGAAAACTTCTTTTTGGTTTTTATCTGAGGATATTTTCTTTGTCATCTTAGGCTTCAATGTGGTCCAAAATATCCTTTCTGAGATTCCCCAAAAACAGTGCTACCACATTGTTCCATGAAAAGAATGGTGTAATTTGTGAGATGAATTCACACATCACAAAGCAGTTTCTTAGAAATTTTCTTTCCAGTTTTTGTCTGAGGATATTTCCTTTTTCACCATAGGCCTCAATGCATTCTCAAATATCCCTTTGCAGATTCCACAAAATCAGTGCTAGCAAAACTGCTCCAAGAAAAGAAAGGTGTAAATCGGTGAGATAAATTCACACATCACAAGGCAATTTCTCAGAAAGCTTCCTTTTGGTTTTTGTCGGAGAATATTTCCTATGTCACCATAGGCTTCAATGTGCTCCCAAATTTCCTAATGCAAATCCAAAATATCCCTTTTCAGATTGCCCAAAAACAGTGCTATGAAACTGCTCCATGAAAAGAACCCTGTGAGATGAATTCACACATAACAAAGAAGTTTCTCAGAAAGTTTATTTCTAGATTTTATCTGAGGATAGTACCTTTATCACTGCAGGCTTCAATGCAATCCAAAATATCCCTTCTCAGATTCCCCAAGAAGAGTGCTACCAAACTGCTCCGTGAAAAGGGTCATGAACTCTGTGAGATGAATTCACAAATCACAAAGCAACATCTCAGAAAGCGTCTTTCAAGTTTTTCTCTGTGGATATTTCCTTTTTCATCATTTGCCTCAATGCACTCATGAACAGCCCTTTGCAGATTCCATGAAAATACTGTTAGCAAACTGCTCCATTAGAATAACTGTGTAAATCTGTGAGATGAATTCTCACATCACAAAGCAGTTTTTAGAAAGCTTCTTTTTGGTTTTAATCTGAGGATATATGATTTGTCACCATAGGCTTCAATTTGCTCACAAGTATCTTATTGCAGGTTCCATGAAAACAGAGTTATCAAACTGCTCAATGAAAAGAATGGTGGAACTCTGTGAGATGAATTGACACATCAAAAAGCTGTTTTTCAGAAAGCTTCCTTCTATTTTTTACATGGTGTTATTTACTTTTTCACTATAGACCTCAATGTGCTCCAGAATATCCCATTGCAGATTCCATGAAAACAGTGTTAGCAAACTGCTCCATGAAAAGAAAGGTGTAATTTTTTGAGATGAATTCATGCATCACAAAGAATTTTCTCAGAAAGTTTCTTTCTACTTTTTATCTGAGGGTATTTTCTTTTCTATTACAGGCCTCAATGCACTCCCAAATATCCTATTGCAGATTCCATGAAAACCGTGTTATCAAACTGCTCAACAAAAAGGACCATGTAACTCTGTGAGATGAATTCACACATCAAAGAGTAGTTTCTCAGAAAGCTTCTTTCTCATTTTTTCTGATGATATTTCCTTTTTCACTTATGGCCTCAAAGTACTCCCAAATATCCCTTTGCAGATCCATGAAAGCAATGTTAGCAAACCAATTCATGAAAAGATATGTGTAACTCTGTGAGATGAATTCACACATCACAAAGAACTTTATCAGAAAGCTTATTTCTAGTTTTAATCTGAGGATATTTCCTTTTTCCCCATAGACTTCTATGCGATCCAAAATATCCTTTCTCAGATACCCCCAAAACAGTGCTACCAAATAACCCATGAAAGGAATCATGTAGCTCTGTGAGATGAACTAACACATAACAAAGTGGTTTCTCAGAATGCTTCCTTCTTGTTTTAATCTGAGGATATTTCATTTTTCACTATTGGCCTCAAGGCACTCCCAAATATCCCTTTACATATTGCACGAAAACAGTGTTAGCAAATTGCTCCGTGAAAAGAAAGGTGTAACTCTGAGAGATGAATTCACACATCACAAGGAAGTTTCTCAGAAAGCTTCTTTCTAGTTTTTATCGGAGGATATTTCCTTTGTCATATTAGGCTTCAATATGATCCAAAATATCTCTTCTCAGATTCCCCCAAAACAGTGCTACCGATCTGATCCATGAACAGAATTGTGTAGCTCTGTGAGATGAATTAACACATCACAAATCGGTTTCTCAGAAAGCTTCTTTCTAGTTTGTATATGAGGATATTTCCTTTGTCAACCCAGGTGTCAATGCAATCCAAAATATCCCTTCTCAGATTTCTCAAAAACAGTGCTACTAAACTGCTCCATGAAAAGAATCATGTAACTCTGTAAGATGAATTAGCACACCACAAAGTAGTTCCTCAGAAAGCTTCTTTCCAGTTTATGACTGCAGATATTTCCTTTGTCACAATAAGCTTCAATGTACTCTGAAATATCCCATTGCAGATTCCAAGGAAACAGTGTTAGCATTCAGCTCAATTAAAGGAACAGTGTAAGTCTGTGAGATGAATTCACACATCACAAAACAGTTTCTCAGAAAGTGTCTTTTTGGTTTTTATCAGAGTATATTTCCTTTGTCACCAAGGGCTTCAAAGCTCTCCCAAGTATCCTATTGCAGATTCCACAAAATCAGTCTTATCATACTGCTCAATGTCAAGAACAGTGTAACTCCATGACATGAATTCACACATCACAAATAAGTTTCTCAGAAAGCTGCTTTCTAGTTTTTATCTGTGGACACTTCCCTTTTCAACATAGGCCTCAATGTGTTCCCAAATATCCCTTTGGAGATTCCAAAAAAACAGGGTTTGCAAATTTCTCTATGTGAAGAAAGCTGTAGCTCTGTGAGCTGAATTCACACATCACAAAGAACTTTCTCAGAAAGCTTCTTTCTAGTTTTTATCTGAGGATACTTCCTTTTTCAGTATATTCCTGAATGTGTGCCCGAATATCCCATTGCAGATTAAACGAGAAAAGTGTTAGCAAACTTCTCAATGAAAGGAATGGTGTAACTCTGTGAGATGAAATCACACATCACAAAGCAGTTTCTCAGAAAGTTTGTTTTTGGTTTTTATCTGAAGATATTTCCTTTACGCTGTATGCCTCAATGCGCTCCCAAATATCCCTTCACAGATTCCACGAAAACTGTGTTAGCAAAGTGTTCCATGAAAGAAAAGTGTAACTCTGTGAGATGAATTTACACATCATGAAGAAGTTTCTCAGAAAGTTTCTTTCTAGTTTATATCTGAGGATATTTCCTTTGTCAATATAGGCTTCAATGTCATCCAAAATATCCCTTCTCAGATTCCACAAAAACAGTGTTATCAAACTATTCCATGAAAAGAATCGTGTATCACTGTAAGGTGAATTAAAACATCACAAATTGGTTTCTCAGAAAGCTTCTTTCTAATTTTTATATGAGGATCTTTCCTTTGTCAGTATAAGCTTCAACGTGCTCCAAAATATCCCATTGCAGATTCAAAGAAAACAGTGTTTGCAAACTGCTCAATGTAAAGAGCAGTGTAACACTGTAAGATGAATTCACACATCACAAAGCAGTTTCTCAGAAACCTTTCTGGTTTTTATCTGTTGATATTTCCTTTTTTACTATAAGCCTCAATGCACTCCCAAATATCCCTTTGCAGATTCCACGAAAACAGTATCAGTAAACTGCTCCATGAAAAGAATGATGTAACTCTGGAAGACAAAATCTTACGTTACAAAGCAGTTTCACAAAAAGTTTCTTTAGAGTTTTTCTCTGAGGATATTTCATACGTCACCATAGGCTTCAATGAACTCCGAAATATCTTATTGCAGATTCCAATAAAACAGTATTAGCAAACTGCTCCACGAAACAGCTGGTGTAATTCAGTGAGATGAATTCACACATCACAAAGCGTTTTCTCAGAAATCTTCTTTCTAGTTTTTTTTCTGAGGATATTTCCTTTTTTACCACAGGTCTCAACTCACTCCCAAATATCACTTTGTAGATTCCATGAAAATAGTGTTAGCAAAGTGCTCCATGAAAAGAAAGATGTAAATCTGTGAGGTGAATTCACACAACACAAAGCTGTTTCTCAGAATGCTTCTTTTTGGTTTTTGTCTGAGGATATTTCCTTTGTCAATATAGGCTTTAATGTGCTCCCAAATATTCTACTTTAGATTTCATGAAAACAGTGTTAGCAAAGTGTTCAAAGAAAAGAATCACGTAAATCTGTGAGATGAATTCACACATCACAAAGCAGTTTCTCAGAAAGCTTCATTCTAGTTTTTAACTGAGGATATTTGCTTTGTCACCATTGGATTCAATGCTATTCAAAATATCCCTTCTCAGATTCCCTAAAAAGAGTGATACCAAACTGCTCTATATAAAAAGGATTGTAACTCTGTGAGATGAAATCACACATCACATAGCTCTTTCTCATTATCTTTTTCATCATATTCCTCAATGTGCTCCGGAATATCCCATTGTAGATTCCCTGAAAAAAGTGTTAGCAAACTTCTCAATTAAAAGAACGGTGTAACTCAGCAAAATGAATTCACACATCACAAAGCAGTTTCACAGTAAGCCTCTTTTTGATTTTTTGTCGGAGGATATTTCCTTTGTCACCATTGGCTTCAATGCACTCCAAAATATCCTATTGCAGATTCCACGAAAACAGTGTCATCAAAGTACTCAATTAAATGAACTGGTAACTCTGTATGATGAATTCACACATCACAGAGCAGTATCTCAGAAAGATTCTTTCCAACTTTTATCTGAGAATATTTTCTTTTTCACTATAGGCCTCAATGCATTCCCAAATATCCCTTTACAGATTCCACGAAAACAGTTTTATCAAACTGCTCCATGAAAAGAAAGGTGTAACTCTGAGAGTTGAATTCACACATCACAAAGAACTTTCTCAAAAAGCTTCTTTCTAGTTTTTATCTGAGGATAATTCCTTTGTCATGATAGGCTTCAATGATATCCAAAATATCCCTTCTCAGATTCCCCAAGAACAGTTCTACCAAACTGATCCTAGAAAAGAATCGTATAACTCTGTGAGGTGAACTAACACATCATAAATCTGTTTCTCAGAAAGCTTCTTTCTAATTTTTGTACGAGGATATTCCCTTTCTCACCATAGGCATCAATGCACTCTGAACTCTCCCATTGCATTTTCGAAGAAAATAGTGTTAACAAACAGGTCAATGAAGAGTGTAACTTTGTGAGACGAATTCACACATCACAAAGCAGTTTCTCAGAAAGCTTCTTTCTATTTTTTACATGAAGATATTTCCTTTGTCATCATAGGCTACTTTTTGATCAAAAGTATCCCTTCTCTGATTCCTCAAAAACATCGCTACAAAACTGCTCTATAGAAAGAATTGTGTAACTCTGGAAGATTAATTAACCCATGACAAAGCAGTTTCTCAGAAAGCTTCTTTCTAGTTTTCTGTGAGGATATTTCCTTTGTCACCATAAACTTCAATGCCCTCTGAAATATCCCAATGCAGATTGCAAGAAAACAGTATTAGCAAACTGCTGAATGAAAAGAATAGTGTAACTATGTGAGATGAATTCACATAACACAAAGCAGTTTCTCAGAAATCGTGTTTTTGGTTTTTGTCTGAGGATATTTCCTTTGTCACCACAGGCTTCAATGCACTCCAGAATATCCTATTGCAGATTCCACAAAAACAGTATTATCAAACTCTTCCATGAAAAGAAACGTGTAAATTTGTGAGATGAGTTCACACATCACAAATAACTTTCTCAGAAAGTTTCTTCCTAGTTTTTATCTGAGGATATTTCCTTTGCCACGATAGGCTTCAAAGCATTTCAAAATATTCCTTCTCAGATTCCCCAAAAACAGTTCTACCAAACTTATCCACGAATAAAATCATGTAACTCTGTGAGATAAATTAACACAACACAAAGCGGTTTCTCAGAAAGCTTCTTTCTAATTTTTATATGAGGATATTTCCTTTGTCACCATAAGCTTCAATGTGCTCTGAACTATCCCATTGCAGATTTCAAGAAAATACTGTTAGAAAACTACTCAATGAAAAGAAGTGTGTAACTCTGTGAGATGAATTTTCACTCCATGAAGAACTTTCTCAGAAGGCTTCATTCTAGTTTTTATTTGAGGATATTTCCTTTGTCACCATATTCTTCAATGTGATCCAAAATATCCTGCCTCAGATTCCACAAAAAGAGTGCTACCAAACTGATCCACGAAAAGAATCATGTAACTCTGTGAGATGAAGTGGGACATCACAAAGCGGTTTCTCAGAAAGCTTCTTTCCAGGTTTTATATGAGGATATCTCATTTGTCACCATAAGATTCAATGTGCTCCAAAGTATCCCATTGCAGATTCCAAGAAAACAGTATTATCAAATTGCTCATTGAAAAGAAGAGTGTAAATCTGTGAGATGAATTCACACATTACAAAGCAGTTTCTCAGAAAGCTTCTTTCTAGTTTTTATCTGAGGATAATTTTTCTTTTTCACCATAGGCCTCAAAGCACTCCCAAATATCACTTTGCAGATTCCATGAAAACAGTGTTAGCAAACTCCGCCATGAAAAGAAAGGTGTTACTCTCTGAGATGAATTCATACATCACAAAGAAGTTTCTCAGAAAGCTTCCTTCTAGTTTTTATCTGAGGATATTCCCTTTGTCACCCTAACCTTCAATGCAATTCAAAATATCAATTCTCGGATTTTCCAAAAACAGTTCTACCAAACTGCTCCATGACAAAAACTGTGTAACTCTGTGCAGTGAATTCACAAATCACAAATCAGTTTCTCAGAAATTTTCTTTAGAATTTTTGTCTGAGGATATTTCCTTTGTCACCATAAGCTTCAATGTTTCTGCTATATATCCCATTGCAGATTCCAAGAATACAGTGTGAGAAAACTGGTCAATGAAAAAAAACAGTGTAACTCTGTAAGATGAATTCACACGTCACAAAGCAGCTTATCAGAAAGCTTCTTTTTGTTTTTATCTCAGGATATTTCCTTTGTCATGATAGTCTTCAATGAGCTCCCATATATCCATTTGCAGATTCCACAAAAACAGTGTTATCAATCTGCTTAATGTAAATAATGGTGTAACTCTGTAAGATGAATTCACACATTACAAAGCAGTTTCTCAGAAAGCTTATTTCTATTACTTATCTGAGGATATTTCCTTTGTCACCATAGGCTTGAATTCAATTCAAATATCCCTTCTCAGATTCCCCAGAAGCAATGCAACCAAACTTCTCCTTGAAAAGAAAGGTGTAACACTGTGAGATGATTTCACACATCACAAAGAAGTTCCTCAGAAAGCTTCTTTATAGATTTTATCTGAGGATATTTCCTTTGTCACCATCACCATCGAAGCAATGCAAAATATCCCTTCTCAGATTCCCCAAAAACAGTGCTACAAAACTGCTCCATGAAAAGAAACGTGTAACTCTGTGAGATGAATTCACAAGTCACAAAGCGGTTTCTCGAAAACCTTCTTTCTGGTTTTTATCTGTTCATATTTCCTTTTTCACTATAAGTCTCAATGCGCTCCCAAATATCCCTTGGCAGATTCCACGAAAACAGTGTCAGTGCACTGCTCCATGAAAACAAAGATGTAACTCTGGGAGATCACTTCACACGTTACAAAGAAGTTTCACAGAAAATTTCTTTTGGGTTTTTTTCTGAGGATATTTCCTATATCACCATAGGCTTCAATGTGCTCTGAAATATCTTATTGCATATTCCAAGAAAATAGTATCAGCAAAACTGCTCCACGAAACTAGTGGTGTAATTCTGTGAGATGAATTCACACATCACAAAGCATTTTCTCAGAAAGCTTCTTTTTAGTTTTTATCTGAGGATATTTCCTTTTTCACCATAGGTCTCAACTTGCTCCCAAATATCACTTTGTAGATAGCATACAGATATTGTGAGCAAACTGTTCATGAAAAGAAAGGTGTTACTCTGTGAGATGAATACACATATCACAAATAAGTTTCTGAGTAAGCTTCTTTCTACTTTTTATCTGTTTATACTTCTTTGTCACCATAAGCTTCAAGGTGAACCAAATTATCCCTTCTCAGATTCCTCAAAAAGAGTGTAACCAAACTGCTCCATGAAAAGAATCGTGTAACTCTGTGAGATAAATTCACAAATCATAAACCAGTTTCTCAGAAAGCTTCTTTCAAGTTTTGATCTGAGGATATTTCCTTTGTCACCATAGGCTTCAATGCAATCCAAAATATCCCATCTCAGATTCCCCAAAAAGAGTGCTACAAAAGAGCTCATGAAAAGAATCAAGTAACTCTGTGAGATGAATTCACAATTCACAAAGCAGTTTCTCAGAAAACTTCTTTCTAGTTTTTATCTGAAGATATTTCCTTTTTCACCCTTGGCCTCAATACACTCCCAAGTATCCCTTTGTAAATTCCACGAAAACAGTGTTAGCAAAGTGTTCCATGAAAAGAAAGGTGTAACTCTGTGAGTTGAATTCACACAACACAAAGCTGTTTCTCAGAAAACTTCTTTTTGGTTTTTGTCTGAGGATATTTCCTTTGTCAATATAGGCTTTAATGTGCTCCCAAATATCCTATTTTAGGTTCTATGTAAACAATGATAGCAAACTGCTCCAAGAAAAGAATCAGGTAAATCTGTGAGATGAATTCACACATCACAAAGCTGTTTCTCAGAAATCTTCTTTCTAGTTTTTAACTGAGGATATTTCCTTTGTCACAAGAGGCTTCAATGCTATTCAAAATATCCCTTCTCAGATTCCCCAAAGAGTGCTACCAAACAGCTATATGAAAAGTGGGGTGTAACTCTGTGAGATGAATTCACACATCACATAGCTGTTTCTCAGATAGGTTCTTTCAAGTTTTTATCTGAGGATATTTCCTTTTTCACAATATTCCTCAATGTGCTCCGGAATATCCCATTGCAGATTCCATGAAAAAAGTGTTAGCAAACTTCTCAATGAAAAGAACAGCGTAACTCAGTAAGATGAATTCACACATCACAAAGCAGTTTCACAGTAAGCATCTTTTTTATTTTTGTCTGAGGATATTTCCTTTGTCACCATTGGCTTCAATGCACTCTGAAATATCCTATTGCAGATTCCACGAAAGTAGTGTACCAAAGTACTCAATTAAAGGAACGGTAACTCTGTATGATGAATTCACACATCACAGAGCAGTTTCTCAGAAACACTCTTTCCAGTTTTTATCTAAGGATATTTCCTTTTTCACTATAGGCCTCAATACACTCCCAAATATCCCTTTGCAGATTCCATGAAAAGAGTTTTATCAAACTATTACATGAAAAGAAAGATATAACTCTGTGAGATGAGTTCACACATCACAAATAACTTTCTCAGAAAGCTTCTTTCTAGTTTTTATCTGAGGATATTTCCTTTGTCACGATAGGCTTCAATGCGATCCAAAATATCCCTTTTCACATTCCCCAAAGACAGTTCTACCAAACTGATCCACGAAAAGAATCGTGTAACTCTGTGAGCTGAATTAACACATCACAAATCAGTTTCTCAAAAAGCTTCTTTCTAATTTTTATACGAGGATGTTTCCTTTTTCACCATAAGCTTCAATACGCTCTGAACTATCCCATTTCAGATTCCAAGAAAATAGTGTTAGCAAACTGCTCAATGAATAAAAGAGTGCAACCGTAATCTTCAATGCACTCTGAAACTGCTCAATGAAAAGAAGAGTGTAACTCTGTGAGAAGAATTCACATATCACAAAGCAGTTTCTCAGACAGCTTCTTTCTATTTTTTACCTGAAGATATTTTCTTTGTCATCATAGGCTACATTGCGATCAAAAAGATCCCTTCTCTGGTTCCTCAAAAACAGTGCTACAAAACTGCTCTATAAAAAGAATTGTGTAACTCTGCAAGATAAATTAACCCATCACAAAGTGGTTTCTCAAATAGCTTCTTTCTAGTTATTCTGTCAGGATATTTCCTTTCTCACCGTAAGCTTCAATGAGCTCTGAAATATCCTAATGCAGATTGCAAGAAAACAGTATTAGCAAACTGCTGAATGAAAAGAACAGTGTAACTTTATGAGATGAATTCACACATCACAAAGCAGTTTCTCAGAAAGCTTCCTTTTGGTTTTTGTCAGAGGATATTTCCTTTGTCACGATAGGCTTCAATGCGATCCAAAATATCCCTTCTCACATTCCCCAAGGACAGTTCTATCAAACTGATCCATGAAAAGAATTGCATAACTCTGTGAGATGAATTCACACATCAAGAAGCAGTTTCTCAGAAAGCTTCTTCTAGTTTTTATCGGAGGATGTTTCCTTTGTCACCATAGGCTTCAATGCGATCCAAAGTATCCCTTCTCATATTCCACGAAAGCAGTGCTACCTAACTGCTCCATGAAAAGAATTGAGTAACTCTAGAAGACGAATTCACAAATCACAAAGCAGTTTCTCAGAAAGCTTCTTTGTACTTTTTTTCTGAGGATATTTCCTTTTTACCACAGGCCTCTATGTGCTCCCGAATATCCCTTTGTAGATCCCACAAAAATAGTGTTCACAAAGTGTTCCATGAAAAGAAACCTGTAAATCTGTGAGGTGAATTCACATGTCACAAAGCACCTTCTCAGGAAATTTCTTTTTGGTTTGCGTCTGAGTATATTTCCTTTGTCAATATAGGCTTCACTGTGCTCTCGTATATGTTATTGTAGATTCCACTAAAACAGTGTTAGCAAACTGCCCCAATAACAGAATCATGAAAATGTGTGCAATGAATTCACACATCACAAAGCAGTTTCTCAGAAAGGTTCTTTGTAGTTTTTATCTGAGGATATTTCCTTTGTCACCACAGGCTTCAATGCTGTACATACTATCCATTCTCAGAATACACAAAAAGAGTTCTACCAAACAGCTCTATGAAGAGTGGTGTAACTCTGTGACATGAATTCACACATCACAAAACTGTTTCTCAGAAAGGTTCTTCCAAGTTTTTATCTGACGATATTTCCTTTTTCACCATATTCCGCAACGTGCTCCAGAATATCCCATTGCAGATTCCATGAAAAACGTTGTAGAATACTTCTCAATGAAAAGAACGTTGTAACTCTGTAAGATGAACTCACACATCACAAAGCAGTTTCACAGAAAGTTTCTTTTGTTTTTATTTGAGGATATTTCCTTTGTCCCCAAAGGCTTCAAAGCACTCCCAAATATCCTATCGCAGATTCTACGAAAACAGTGTCATGAAACTGCTCAATTAAACGAATGGTGTAAATCTGTACAATGAATTCACACATCACAGAGCAGTTTCTCAGTAAGATTCTTTCCAGTTTTTATCTGAGGATATTTTCTTTTTCACTCTTGGCCTCAATACACTCCCAAACATCCCTTTGCAGATTCCACGAAAACAGTGTTACCAAACTGCTCCATGAAAAGAAATGTGTAACTCTGTGACTTGAATTCACACATCACAAATAACTTTCTCAGAAAGTTTCTTCCTAGTTTTTATGCGAGGATATTTCCTTTGTCACGATAGGTTTCAAAGCATTTCAAAATATTCCTTCTCAGATGCCCCAAAAACAGTTCAACCAAACTGATCCATGAAACAAATCATGTAACTCTGTGAGATGAATTAACACAACACAAAGCGGTTTCTCAGAATGCTTCTTTCTAATTTTTATATGAGGATATTTCCTTTGTCACCATAAGCTTCAATGTGCTCTGAACTATCTCATTTCAGATTCCAAGAAAATAGTGTTAGCAAACTGCTCAATGAAAAAACTGCAACTCTTTGAGATGAATTCACACATCACAAAGAAGTTTCTCAGAAGGCTTCTTTCTGGTTTTTATTTGAGGATATTTCCTCTGTCACCATATTCTTCAAAGTGATCCAAAATATCCCGTCTCTGATTCCACAAAAAGAGTGCTACCAAATTGATCCATGAAAAGAATCGTGTAACTCTGTGAGATGAAGTAGGACATCATAAAGCGGTTTCTCAGAAATCTTCTTTCTAGTTTTTATATGAGGATATTTCATTTGTCACCATAAGTTTCAATGCACTCCAAAATATCCCATTGCAGAATCCAGGAAAACAGTGTTATCAAACTGCTCATTGAAAAGAAGAGTGTAAATCTGTGAGATGAATTCACACATCACAAAGCAGTCTCTCAGAAAATTTCTTTCTAGTATTTATCTGAGGATCTTTCTTATTTCACCATAGGCCTCAAAGTGCTCCCAAATATCCCATTGCAGATTCCACGAAAACAATGTTAGCAAACTGCTACATGAAGAGAAAGGTGTAACTCTCTGAGATGAATTCATACATCACAAACAAGTTTCTCAGAACTTTTCCTTCTAGTTATTATCTGAGGATATATCCTTTGTCACCCTAAGCTTCAATGTAATTCAAAATATGAATTCTCAGATTCCCCAAAAAGAGTTCTACCAAACTGCTCTATGAAAACAATTATGTAACTCTGCGTGATGAGTTTAAAATCACAAAGTAATTTCTCAGAAAGTTTCTTTAGAGTTTTTGTCTGCAGGTATTTCCTTTGTCACCATAAGCTTCAATGTTCTCCGATGTATCCTATTGCAGATTTCAAGAATACAGTGTGAGAAAACTGCTCAATGAAAAGAACAATGTAACTCTATGAGATGAATTCACACATCACAAAGCAGCTTATCAAAAGCTTCTTTTTGGTTTTTATCTCAGGATATTTCCTTTGTCACATTAGGCTTTAATGCACTACCATATATCCCTTTGCAGATTCCACAAAAACACTGTTACCAAACTGCTCCAAGAAAAGAATTGTGTAACTCTTTGAGATGAATTCAAACATCACAAAGCAGTTTCTCAGAAAGATTCTTTCTATGACTTATCTGAGGATATTTCCTTTGTCACCATATGCTTGAATGCAACTCAAAATATCCCTTCTCAGATTCCCCAGAAACAGTGACCAAACTTCTCCATGAAAAGAAAGGTGTAACACTGTGAGATGAATTCACACATCACAAAGAAGTTCCTCAAAAATCTTCTTTATAGATTTTATATCAGGATATTTCCTTCATCACCATAGTCTTTGAACCAATGCAAAATATCCCTTCTCAGATTCCCTAAAAGCAGTGCTACCAAACTGCTCCATGGAAAGAAAGGTGTAACTCCATGTGATGAATTCACAAATCACAAAGCAGTTTCTCAGAAAGCTTCTTTCTAGTTTTTGTCTGAGGATATTTCCTTTGTTGCCATAAGCTTCAAGGCACTGTGAAATATCCCAATGCAGATTCCACAAAAACAGTGTTAGCAAACTGCTCAATTCAAGGAACAGTGTAGCTCTGTGAGATGAATTCACACACCACAAAGCAGTTTCTGAGACAGTTTCCTTCTAGTTTTTGTCTGAGGATATTTCCTTTGTTACCATAAGCTTCCATGCACTCCCAAATATCACTTTGCAGATTCCACGAAGACAGTGTTAGCAAATTGCATCATGAAAAGAAAGGTGTAATTCTGTCAAATGAATTCACACATCAAAAAGAACTTTCTCAGAAAATTTATTTCTATTTTTTATCTGATGAAATTTCCTTTGTCACCATAGGCTTCATTGCTATCCAAAATTTCCCTTCTCAGATTCCACGAAACAGTGCTAAAAAACTGATGCATGAAAAGAATCGTTTAAGTCAGTGGGATGAACTAACACATCACAAAGCAGTTTCTCAGAATGCTTCTTTTTAGTTTTTATATGGGGATATTTCCTTTGTCAACTTAAACTTTAATGCACTCCGAAATATCCCTTTGCAGATTCCATGAAAACAGTGTTAGCAAAAGGCTGAATGAAAAGAATGGTGTCACTCTGTGAGATGAATTCACACATCACAAAGCAGTGTCCCAGAAAGCTTCTTTCTCTTTTTTTCTGAGGATATTTCCTTTTTCACTATAATCCTCAATGCATTCCCAAATATCCCATTGCAGATTCCACGAAGACAGTGTCAGCAAACTGCTCCATGGAAAGAACAGTGTAACTCTGTGAGATGAATTCACAGATTACAAAGCATTTTCTCAGAAAGATTCCTTCTAGTTTTTATCTGAGGATATTTAGTTTTTCACCACAGTCCTCAAAGCTATTCAAAATATCCCTTTGCAGATTTCATGAATATAGTGTTATCAAAAGGCTCCATTAAAAGAAAGGTGTAACTCTGTGAGATGAATTCACAAGTCACAAAGCAGTTTCTCAGAAAGCTTCTTTCCAGTTTTAGTCTGAGGATATTTCCTGTCACCACAAGCTTCAATGTGCTGCGAAATAACCCACCGCAGATTCCAAGAATACAGTGTGAGCAAACTGCTCAATGAAAAGAATGGTGTAACCCTGTGAGATGAATTCACACATCACAAAGCAGCATATTGGATAGCTTCTTTTTTGTTTTTATCTCAAGATATTTCCATTGTCACTGTAGGCTTCAATGTGATCCAAAATCCCTTCTCAGATTCCCCAAAACTATTGCTACCATATTGCTACATGAAAAGAATCGTGTAACTCCATGAGATGAATTAACACATAACAACGCTGTTTCTCAGAATGCTTCTTTCTAGTATTTATCTGAGGATATATCCTTTTTCACCATACGCCTCATTGCACTCCCATATATCCCTTTGCAGATTCCATGAAAACAGTGCTAACAAACTGCTCCATGAAAAGAAAGGTGTAACCCTGTGAGATGAAATCATACATCACAAAGAACTTTCTTGGAAAGCTTCTTTCTGGTTTTTATCTGAGAATATTTCCTTTGTGACCGTAAACTTCAATGTGCTCTGAAATATCCCATTGCAGATTCCAAGAAAATAGTTTCAGCAAACTGCTCAATGAGAAGAACAGTGTCACTCTGTGAGATGAATTCACACACCATAAAGCAGTTTCTTAGAAAGCTTCCTTCTAGTTTTTATCTGAGGACATTTCATTTGTCACCATAGGCTTCAATGCACTAACAAATATCCTAGTGCAGATTCCAAGAAAAGAGTGTTATCAAACTGCTCATTGAAGAGAACAGTGTAACTCTGTGAGATGAATTCACACATCACAAAGAAGTTTCTCAGAAAGCATCTTTTTGGTTTTTATCTGAGGATATTTCTTTGTCACTATAGGTTTCAATGTGTTCACAAATATCCTAGTGCAGATTCCAAGAAAACAGTGTTAGTAAACTGCTCAGTGAAAAGAACAGTGTAACTCTGTGAGATCAATTCACGTATCCAAAGCAATCTCTCAGAAAGCTTCTTCTAGGTTTATTATCTGAGGATATTTCCTTTGTCACCAAAGGATTAAATGCACTCCCAAATATCCTGTTGCAGATTCCACGAAAACAGGGTTATCAAACTGTTCAATGTAAAGAATGGTACAAGTGTGTTTGCTTAATTCACACATCACAAAGAACTTTCTCAGAAAGTTTCTTTCTAGTTTTTATCTTAGGATATTTACTTTGTCACCACAGGCTTCAATGCAATCCCAAATATCCCTTCTCAGATTCCCCCAAAAAAGCACAACCAAACCGCTAAATGAAAAGAATTGTGTAACTCTTTGAGATAAATTAACACATCACAAAGCAGTTTCTCAGAAAGCTTCTTTCTACTTCATATATGAGGATATTTCCTTTGTCACCATAAGTTTCTGTGCGCTCCAAAATATCCCATTGCAGATTCCAAGAAAACAGTGTTACCAAACTGCTAAATGAAAAGAACAGTGTAACTCTTTGAGATGAATTGAAACGTCACAGAGAAGTTTCTCAGAAAGCTTCTTCTTGCTTTTTATCTGAGGATGTTTCCTTTTTCACAGCAGGCTTCAATGCCTTCCCAAATATGCTATTGCAGATTCCTCGAAAACAGTGTTATTAAATAGCTCAATGAAAAGAATGGTGTAACTCTGTGAGATGAATTCACACATCACAAAGCAGTTTCTCAGAAAGCTTCTTTCTGGTTTTAATCTGAGGATATTTTGTTTTTCACCATAGGCCTCAAGACACTCCCAAAAATCCCTTTGAAGATAACATGAAAATAGTGTTAGCAATCGGCTCCATGAAGAGCAGTGTAACTCTCGGAGATGAATTCACACATCACAAAGAACATTTTCAGAAAGTTTCTTTCTAGTTTTTAACTGAGAAAATTTCCTGTGTCATCATAGGCTTCAATGCGATCCAAAAATATCCCTTCTCAGATTCCTGAAAACAGTGCTATCAAACTGATCCATGAAAAGAATCGTGTAACTCTGTGAGAAGAATTAACACATCACAAAGCCGTTTCTCAGAAAACATCTTTCTACTTTTTCTATGAGGGTATTTAATATGTCACCATAAGCTTCCATGTGCTCCAAAATATCCTATTGCAGATTGCCAGAAGACAGTGTTAGCAAACTGCTCAATGAAAAGAACAGTGTAACACTATGAGATGAATTGACACATCACAAAGCAGTGTCACAGAAAGTTTATTTCTGGTTTTTATCTGAGAATATTTCCTTTTTCACCTCAGGCTTCAATGTTGTCCCAAATGTCCCTTGCAGATTCCTCAAAAACAGTGTTATCAAACTGCTCCATGAAAAGAAAGGTGTAAGTCTGTGAGATGAATTTACACTTCACAAAGAACTTTCTCAGAAAGCTTCTTTCTAGTTTTTGAGGATATGTCCTTTTCCAACATAAGCTTCAATGTGCTCCCAAATATCCCTTCTCAGACACCACCAAAACTGTGATGCCAAAGTGCTCCTTCAACAGAAACATTTAGCTCTATGAGATGAATGCACACATCACAAATGAGTTTCTCAGAAAGTTCCTCTCCAGTTTTTACCTGAAGATATTTCCTTTATTGCGATTGGACTCTATGTGCTCCCGAATATCCCTTTGCAGATTCCACAAATACAGTGTTACCAAATTGCTCAATGAAAATAAAATTGAAACTCTGTGAGATGAATTCACCCATCCAGAGCAGTTTCTCAGAAAGCTTCTTTCTAGTTCAAATCTGAGGAGATTTCTTTTATAACCATAGGCTTCAATGTGCTCCCAAATATCTCCTCTCAGATACCACAAAAACAGTGATGCAGAACTGTTCAATCAAAGAAAAAGTTAAACTCTTTCACACATCACTAAACCGTTTCTGGAAAAGTTTCTCTCCAGTTTTTATCTGAAGTTATTTCCTTTTTCACCCTAGGAGCTCCCGAATATCCCATTGCAGATTCCATAAAAACAGTGCTAGCAAACTGCTCCATGAAAAGAAACCTGTAACTCTGTGAGATGAATTCACAAATCACAAAGCAGTTTCTCAGAACACTTCTTTCTAGTTTTTATCTGAGTATATCTCCCTTGTCACCATAGATTTCAATGTGCTCCCAAATATCCTACTGCAGATGCCATGAAAACAGTGTTCACAAACTGTTCAATGTAGAGAGCAGTGGAACTCTGTGAGATGAATTCACACATGCCAAGGCAGTTTCTCAGAAAGATTTTTTCTACTTTTTATCTGAGGATGTTTCCTTTTTCACTATAGGCTTCAGTGCATTACCAAATATCCCTTTGCAGATTCCACGAAAAGAGTGTTAGCACACAGCTCCATGAAAATAAAGGTGTAACTCTGTGAGATGAATTCACATATCACAATGCTGTTTCTCACAAACCTTCTTTGTAGCTTTATCTGAGGATATTAGCGTTTTCATCATATTCCTCAAGGCGTTCTCAAATATCCCATTGCAGAATAATCGAAAAAATTGTTAGCAAACTTCTCAATGAAAACAATGGTGTAACTCTATGAGGTGAATTCACACATCACAAAGCCCTTTCACAGAAAGCTTTGTTTTGGCTGTTATCTGAGGATAGTTTCTTTGTCACCATAAGCTTCAATGTGCTCCCAAATATCCTACTACAGATTCCACAAAAACAGTGTTATCAAACTGCTCATTGAAAAGAATGGTGTAACTCTGTGAGACGATTTCACACATCACAAAGCTGTTTCTCATAAAACTTCTTTCTAGCTTTTGTCCTGGAATCTGCAAAGGGATATTCATGAGCCCATTGAGGCCTATGGTGAAATGAGTTACACTTCACAAAGCGGTTTCTCAGACAGCATCTTTCTAGTTTTTATGTGAGCATACTTCCTTTGTCACAATAAGCTTCAATGCACTCCAAAATAGCCCATTGCAGATTCCAAGAAAACAGTGTTAACAAACTACTCAATGAAAAGCATAGTGTAAATCTGTGAGATGAATTCACACGTCACAAAGCAGTTTCTCAGAAAACTTCTTTCTAATTTTTATCTGAGGATATTCTGTTTTTCACTATAGGCCTCAGTGCGATCCCAACTATCAATGTGCAGGTTCCACGAAAACAGTGCTAGCAAACTGCTCAATGAAAAGAATGATGTAATTCTATGAGATGAATTCACACATCACAAAGCAGTTTCTCGGAAAGCTTCTTTCTACTTTTTGTATGAGGATCTATCCTTTGTCAACACAGGCCTCAAAGCGCTCCCAAATGTCTCTTTGCAGATTCCATGAAAACAGTGTACACAAACTTCTCTATGAAAGGAAAGTAGTACCTCTGTGAGATGAATTCACGCATCAAAAAGAACTTTCTCAGAAAGTTTCTGTCTTGTTTTTATCTGAAGATATTTCCTTTGTTACCATAGGCTTTGATGCAATCCAAAATATCCTCTCTCAGACTTGACAAAAACAGTGCTACCATACTGCTCTTTCAAAAGAATTGTGCAACTCTGGGAGATGAATTAACACATCACAAAGTGGTTTCTCAGAAAGCTCCTTTCTAGTTTTTATACGAATGTATTTCCTTTGTCAACATAAGCTTCAATGTGCTCCTATGTATTCCATTGCAGATTCCTAGAAAACAGTGTTAGCAAACTTCTGCATGAAAACAAAGGTGTAACTCTGTGAGATGAAATCACACATCACAAAGAAGTTTCTCTGAAAGCTTCTTTCTAGTTTTAAATTGAGGATATTTCATTTGACGCTGTAGGCTTCAATGTGATCCAAAGTATCCTTTCTCAGATTCCCCAAAAACAGGGCTACCAAACTGCTCCATGAATAGAAAGGTGTAACTCTGTGAGATGAATTCAGAAATCACAAAGGGTTCCTCAGAAAGCTTCTGTCTAATTTTTGTCTGAGGATATTTCCTATGCCAACCTAAGGTTCAATGCACTGCAAAATATCCCATTGCAGATTCCAATAAAACAGTGTTAGCAGACTGCTCAATGAAAACAATAGTGTAACTCTGAGAGATGAATTCACACATCCCCAAGCAGTTTCTCATAAAGCTTCTTTCTAGTTTTTGTCTGAGGATATTTCCTTTGTCACCAGGTATCCCTTTGCAGATCCCACGAAAAGTGTGATAGCAAACTGCCCCATAAAAAGAAAGGTGTAACTCTGTAAAATGAATTCACACATTACAAATAACTTTCTCAGATAACTTCTTTCTAGTTTTTTTCTGAGGATATGTCTTTAGTCACCATCGGCTTCAATGCAATCCAAAACATCCCTTCTCAGATTCCTCAATAACAGCGTTACCAAACCGGTCCATGAAAACAATCATGTAACACTGTGAGATGAATTGACATATCACAAACCAAGTTATCAGAGAGCTTCTTTCTAGTTTTATATGAGGATATTTACTTTGTCACCTTAAGCTTCAATGTGCTCCAAAATATCCCATTGCAGCTCCAAGAAATCACTGTTAGCAAACTGCTCCATGAAAAGAACAGTGTAAGTCTGTGCATTGAATTCAAATAACACAAAACCAATTCTCAGAAAGCTTCTTTCTAGTTTTTCTATGAGGGTATTTCCTTTTCACTGTGTGCCTCAATGCACTCCCAAATATCCCTTTGCAGATTCCATGAAAACAGTGTTAGCAAACTGCTCCATAAAAAGAAAGGTGTAACTCTTTGACATGAATTCACACATCACAAGGAACTTTATCGGAAAGCTTCTCTCTAGTTTTTATCTGAAGATATTTCCTTTGTCACCATAGGCTTCAATGCACTCCAAAATATCCTATTGCAAATTACACGAAAACATTGTTAAAAAAAAACTGCACAATGAAAAGGACTGTGTAAATCTGTGAGATGAATTCACACATTACAAAGCAGTTTCTCAGAGAGCATCTGTCTGCTTTTTATCTGAGGATATTTCCTTTTTCACCACAGACTTCAATATTGTCCCCAAAATCCCTTTGCAGATCCACTAAAACAGTGTTAGCAAACTGCTCCATGAAAAGAAAGGTATACCTCTGTGAGATGAATTCACACATCACAAAGAACTTTCTCAGACAGCTTCTTTATAGTTTTTATGTGAGGATATTTCCTTTGTCACTAGAAGCTTCAATACAATCCAAAGTATCCCTTCTCAGATTCCCCAAAAACAGTGCTACCAAACTGCTCCATGGAAAGAATCACGTAACTCTGTGAGATGAATAAATACATCATAAAGAGGTTTCTCAGAAGGCTTCTTTCTATACCACAAAAACAGTGATGCCAAAGTGCTCCCTCGACAGAAACGTTTAATTCTATGAGATGAATGCACACTTCACAAAGGAGTTTCTCAGAATGCTTCTCTCAAGTTTTTACCTGAAGATATTTCCTTTTTCACCATTGGACTCTATGCGATCCTGAATATCCCTTTGCAGATTTCATAAAAACAGTGTTACCAAACTGCACAAAGAAAAGAAAGGTGTAACTATGTGAGATGAATTCACCCATCACAAAGCAGTTTCTCAGGAAGCTTATTTCTAGTATTTTTCTGAGGATATTTCCTTTGTCACCATACATTTCAATACGCTCCAAATTATCCCATTGCAAATTCTAACTAAACAGTGTTACCAAACTGCTCAATGAAAAAAACAGTGTAACTCTGTGAGATGAATTCACACACCAGAAAGCTGTTTCTCAGAAAGCTTATTTCTAATTTTTCTCTGAGGATATTTCCTTTTTCATCGCAGGCCTAAATGTACTCCCGAATATACCATTGCAGATTCCAGGAAAAAAGTGTCAGCAAAATTCTCAATGAAAGGATCGGTGTAACACTGTGAGATGAATTCACACATCACAAAGAAATTTCACAGAAAGCTTCTTTTTGGTATTTTTCTGAGGATATTTACTTTGTCACTGTAGGCTTCATTGTGCTCCCCAATATCTTATTGCAGATCCCACAAAACAGTGTTATCAGACTGCTCAACGAAAACAATGGTATAATTCTGTAAGATGAATTCACACATCACAAAGTAGTTTCTCAGAATTTTTCTTTCCAGTTTTTTTCTGAGGATATTTCCTTTTTCAGTATAGGCCTCAGTGCGCTCCCAAATATCCCTTTGCAGATTCCACAAAACCCAGGTTAGCAAACTCCTCCATGAAAATAAAGGTGTAACTCTGTGAGATGAATTCACATATCACAACGAAATATCTCAAAAAACTTCTTTCTAGTTTTTATCTGAGGATATTTCCTTTGTCACCATAGGCTTCATTGCAATCGAAAATAACACTTCTCAGATTCCCCAAAAACAGTGCTACAAAACTGATCCTTGAAAAGAATCATGTACCTCTCTGAGATGAATTAGTATATCACAAAGCAGTTTCTCAGAATGCTTCTTTCTAGTTTTTGTCTGAGGATATTTCCTTCATCAACTTAGGCTTCAATGTGATCCAAAATATCACTTCTCACATACTCCAAAAAGAGTGCTACCAAAGTGCACCATGAAAATATAGGTGTAACTCTGTGAGATGAATTCACACATCACTAAGCATTTTCACAGAAAGCTTTTTGTTTTTTCTAAGAATATTTCGTTTGTCACCAAAGGCTTCAATGCACTCTGAAATATCCTATTGCGGATTCCATGAAAACAGTTTTTAAAAATTGTTCCATGAAAAGAGTAGTGTAACTCTGTGAGATGAATTCACACATCACAAAGCAGTTTCTCCGAAAACTTTCTTCTAGTTTTTATCTGAGGATATTTCCTTTTTCACCATTGTCTCAACTCATTCCCAAATATCACTTTGTAGATTCCACGAAAACAGTGTTAGCAAACAGCTCCATGAAAAGGAAGGTGTTATTCTGTGAGATGAATACACACATCACAAAGAGGTTTCTCAGAAAGTTTCTAGCTAGTTTTTATCTGATTATATTTCCATTGTAACACTAGGCTTCAATACAATCCCAAATATCCCTACTCAGATTCCCCAAAAACTGTGCGATCAAATTGTTCCATGAAAAGAATGGTGTAACTCTGGAAGATGAATTCACAAATCACAAAGCTGTTTCTCAGACCGCTTCTTTCTAGATTTTATCTGCAGATATTCCCTTTTTCTCCATATTCCTCAATGCTCTCTGGAATATCCCATTGCAGATTCCATGAAAAAAGTGTTAGAAAACTTCTCAATGAAAATAACAGGGTAACTCTGTGAGATGAATTCACACATCACAAAGCAGTTTCACAGAAAGCTTCTTTTTGATTTTTATCTGAGGATATTTCCATATTCACCATAGGTCTCAATGTGCTCCCAAATATACCTTGACAGATTCCAAGAAAACAGTGTGAGCAAACTGCTAAATGAAAAGAAAGGTGTAACTCTGTGAGATGAATTCACACACAACAAAGAACTTTCTCAGAAACCTTCTTTCTAGTTTTTAACCTGAGGATATTTCTTTTGTAACCATAGGCTTCGATGTAATTCAAAATATCCCTTCTCAGATTCCCCACAAACAGTGCTACTAAACTGCTCCAAGAAAAGAGTGGTGTAACTCTGTAAGATGAATTCACACATCACAAAGCAGTTTCTCAGAAAGTATCTTTCTAGTTTTTTTCTGAGGATATTTCCTTTTTCACCATAGACCTCAACACACTCGTGAATATCCCTTTGAAGATTCCACAAAAATAGTGTTAGCAAACTGCTCCATGAAGAGAAAGGTATATATCTGTGAGATGAATTCACCCATCACAAAGCAGTTTCTCAGAAAGATTCATTTTGCTTTTTGTCTGAGGATATTTCCTTTGTCATCTTAGGCTTCAATGCAATCCAAAATATCCCTTCTCAGACTCCCCAAAAACAGTGCTAAAATTCTGTTCCATGAAAACTATGGTGTATCTCTGTGAGATGAATTGGCACATCACAAAGCGGTTTCTCAGAAAGCTTCTTTTCATATTTTATCTGAGTATATTTCTTTTTTCTCCATATTCCTCAGTGAGATCTGGAATATCCCATTGCAGATTCCAGGAAAAAACTTTTAGCAAACTTCTCAATGAAAGGAATGGTGTGACTCTGTCAGGTGAATTGACACATCACAATGCAGTTTCACAGAAACCTTCTTTTCGGTTTTGATCTGAGAATATTTCCTTTGTCACAATAGACTTCAATGTGCTCCCAAATATCCTATTGTATAGTCCAAGAAAACAGTGTTGTCAAACTGCTCAATGAAAATAACAGTGTAACTCTGTGAGATGAATTCACACATCTCAAAGCAGTTTCTCAGGAAGTTTCTTTCTATTTTTATCTGAAGATATTTCCTTTTTTGGTATAGGCCTCAAAGTGCTCACAAATAGCCCTTTGCACATTCCATGAAAACAGTGTTAGCAAACTGCTCCATGAATATAAAGGTGTTACTCTATGAGATGAATACAGACATCACAAAGAGGCTTCTCAGAAAGCTTCTTTCTAGTTTTTATCTGAGGATATTTCCTTTGTCACTATAAGTTTCAATGCGATCGAAAATATCCCTTCTCAGACTCCCCAAAAACAGTGCTACCAAACTGTTCCATTGAAAGTATCACGTAACTCTGTGAGATGAATAAATACATCACAAAGAGGTTTCTCAGAAGGCTTCTTTCTAGTTTTTCTATGAGGATATTTCCTTTTCCACCATAGGCTTCAATGCATTCCCAATTATCCCTTCTCAGATACCACAAACTTGTGAGGGCAAAGTGCTCCCTCAACAGAAACGTTTAACTCTATGAGATGAATGCACACTTCACAAAGGAGTTTCTCAGAAAGCTTCTCCCAAGTTTGTACCTGAAGATATTTCCTTTTTCTCCATTGGACTCTATGTGCTCCCGAATATCCCTTTGCAAATTCCACAAAAACAGTGTTAACAGACTGTTCAATGAAAAGAAAGGTGTAACTCTGTGAGATGAATTCACCCATCACAAAGCAGATTCTCAGAAAGATTCTTTCTAGTTTAAATCTGAGGATATTTCCTTTTTTAACACTGGCTTCAATACACTCCCAAATGTCTCCTCTAAGATACCACTGCTCAATGAAACGAGGAATGTAACTCTCTGAAACGAATTGACACATAACAAAGCAGTGTCTCAAACAGCTTCTTTTTGTTTTTTATGTGAAGAAATTTCCTTTGTCACCATAGGCTTCAAAGCACTCCCAAATATCCTATTGCAGATTCCACAAAAACAGTGTTATTAAACTGTTCAATATGGAGAATGGTGTAACCCCATGAGTTGAATTCACACATCACAAAGCTCTTTCTCAGAAACCTTCTTTCTAATATTTATCTGAGGATATTTCGTTTCTCACCATATGCTTCAATGCTATTCAAAATATCCCTTCTCAGATTCTCCAAAAACAGTGCTACCAAACTGCTCCATGAAAAGAATCGTGTAGCTCTGTGAGATGAATTAACACATCACAAAGCGGTTTCTCAGAATGCTTCATTCTAGTTTTTATTTGAGAATATGTCCCTTGTCACCATAAGCTTCAAGGCGCTCTGAAATATCCCATTGCAGATTCCAAGAAAACAGAGTTAGCAAATAGCTCAATGAAAAAAAATGTGTAACCCTGTGAGATGACTTCGCACATCATGAAGCAGTTTCTCAGAAAGATTCTTTCTAGTGTTTATCTGAGTATATTTCCATTTTTAATATACACCTCAATGCATTCCCAAATATCACTTTGCAGATTCCACAAAAACAGTGATAGCAATCTGCTCCATGAAAATAAAGTTGTAACCTTGTGAGGTGAATTCACACGTCATAAAGAAGTTTCTCAAAAGGCTCCTTTCTAGTTTGTATCTGAGGATAATTCCTTTATCACCAAGGGATTCAATTCAATCCAAAATATCCCTTCTCCAATTTCCCAAAAACAGTGCTACCAAACTGCTCCATGAAAACTATGGTGTAACAATGTGAGATGAACTCACACATCACAAAGCAGTTTCTCATAAAGCTTCTTTCTAGTTTTTATCTGAGGATATTTCTCTTTTTACTGCATGCCTCAATGTGCACCAAATTGTCCCTTTGCAGATTCCACGAAGACAGCGTTAGAAAACTGCTCCATGAAAAGAAAGGTGTAACTCTGTGAGAAAAATTTAAATATCACAAATAACTTTCTCAGACAGCTTCTTTGTAGTTTTTATCTGAGGATATTTCCTTTGTCACCATAAGCTTCAATGCAATCCAAAATATCCCTTCTCAGATTACCAAAAAACAGTGCTACCAAACTGATCCATAAAAAGAATCGTGTAACTCTGTGAGGTGAATTCACAAATAACAAAGCAGTTTTTCAGAAAGCATCTTTCTAGTTTTTGCATGAGGATGTTTCCCTTGTCACCATAAGATTCAATGCACTCTGAAATATCCCATCACAGATTCCAAGAAAACAGTGTTAGTAAACTGCTCCCTGAAGAGAACAGTGTAACATTGTGAGATGAATTCACACATCACAAAGACGTTTCTCAGAAAGCTTATTTCTGGTAATTATCTGAGGACATTTCCTTAGTCACCATAGACTTCAATGTGATCCAAAATATCCCTTCTCAGATTCCCCAAAAACAGTGCTACCAAACGGCTCCATGAAAACAATTGTGAACTCTGTGAGATGAATTAAACCATAACAAAGCAGTTTCTCAGAAAGCTTCTTTCTAATTTTTGTCTGAGGATATTTCCTTTGTCGCCATAAGCTTCAATGCGCTCTGAAATATCATTGCAGATTCCAAGGAAATGGTGTTCACAAACTGCTCAATGAAAAACAGTGTAACTCTGTGAGATGAGTTCACACATCACCAAGAAGTTTCTCAGAAAATTTCTTTTTGATTATTATCTGAGGATATTTCCCTTTTCATTATAGGCCACAATACACTCCCAAATATCCCTTTGCAGATTCCATGAAAACAATGTTAGTAAGATACTCCATGAAAAGAAAGGTGTAACTCTGTGAGATGAATTCACACATCACAAAGAACTCTCTCAGAAAGCCTCTTTCTAGTTTTTATCTGAGGATATTTCCTTTGTCACCATAGGCATCTATGCAATCTAAAATATTCCCTCTCAGGTTCCCGAATATCAGTGCTACCAAATTGATCCATGAAAGGAATCATGTAATTCTGTGAGATGAATTAACACAACATAAACCAGTTTCTCAGATAACTTATTTCTTGTTTTTATCTGAGGATATTTTCTTTTTCACCATAGGCCTCAATACCCTCCCAAATATCCCCTTGCATATTCCACAAAAACAGTGTTAGGAAACTGCTCCATGAAAAGAAAGGTGTAAACTTGTGAAGTGAATTTTCACATCACAAACAAGTTTCTCAGAAAGCTTCTTTCTTGTTTTTATCTGAGGATAATTCCTTTGTCACCAAAGGCTTCAATGCAATCCAAAATATCCCTTCTCAGATTCCCCAAAAACAGTGCTACCAAACTGCTCCATGAAAAGAATGGTATAACTCTGTGAGATGAATTCACACATCACAAAGCATTTTCTCAGAAACTTTCCTTCTAGTTTTTATCTGAGGACATTTCCTTTTTCACCATAAGCTTCAATGCACTACTATGTATCCCATTGCAAAGTCCAAGAAAACAGTACTAGCAAACTGCTCAATGAAAAGAACAGTGTAACTCTGTGAGATTTCACACATCAGAAAGCAGTTTCTGAGAAAGCTTCTTTCTAGTTTTTATCTGAGGATATTTCCTTTTTCATGATAGGTCTCAAAGCGCTCAAAAATATCCCTCTGCAGATTCGAAAAAACAGTCTTAGCAAACTGCTACATGAAAAGAAAGGTGCAACTCTCTGAAATGAATTCACACAAAGAACTTTCTCAGAAAGCTTCTTTCTAGTTTCTCTCTGAGAATATTTCCTTTTTCACCATTTGCCTCAATGTGCTTGCGAATATCCTTTTGCAGATTCCACAAAAATAGTGTTAGCACACTGCTCCATAAAAAGAAAAGTGTAACTCTCTGAGTTGAATTCACACAACAGAAAGCAGTTTTTCAGGAAGCTTCTTTTTTATTTTTGTCGGAGGATATTTCCTTTGTCACCATAGGCTACAATGCTCTCCCAAATATCCTACTGAAGATTCCATGAAAACAGTGTTATCAAACTACTCAATGAAAACAACAGTGTAACTCTGTGAGATGAAATCACACATCATGAAGTAGTTTCTCAGAAATCTTCCTTCTAGTTTTTAATTGAGGATATTACCTTTGTCACCATAGGCTTCAATGTGACCCAAAATATACTTTCTCAGATTCCCCAAAAAGTGCTACCAAACTGTTACATAAAAAGAATGGTGTAACTCTGTGAGATGAATTCACATATCACAAAGATGTTTCTCAGAAAACTTCTTTCCAGTTTTTATCTAAGTATATTTCCTTTTTCACTGTATTAATCAATGCACTCCCCAATATCCCATAGCAGATTAATCGAAATAAGTGTTAGCAAACTTCTCAATGAAAAGAATGCTGTAGTTCTGTGAGATGAGTTCACACATCACTAAGGAGTTTCACAGAAAGCTTCTTTTTGGACTTTTATCTGTAGATATTTCCTTTGTCATCATAGGCTTGAGTACACTCCCAAATATCCTATTGCAGATTGCATGAAAACTGTGTTATCAAACTCCTCAATGAAAAGAAAGGTGAAACTCTTAACATGAATTCACACATCAAAAAACTGTTTTTCAGAAGGCCTCTTTGTACTTTTTATCTGAGGAAAGTTCATTTTACACTATAGGCATCAAAGGACTCTGGAATATCCCAAGTTTTTATATGAGGATATTTACTTTGTCACCATATGTCTCAAAGCACTCTCAAGTATCCCTTTGCAGATTCCAAGAAAACAGTGTTAGCAAAGTGCTCAATGAAAAGAACAGTGTAACTCTGTGAGATGAATTCACACATCACAAAGCACTTTCTCAGGAAGATTCTTTCTAGTTTATATCTGATTGTATTTCCTTTCTCACTATAGGCTTCAAGGTGATCCAAAATATCCCTTCTCAGATTCCCCAAAAACAGTGCTACCAAACTGCTGCATGAAAAGAATCGTGTAACTCTGTGACATGAATTCACAAATCACAAAGCAGTTTCTCAGAAAGCTTCCTTTTGGTTTTTATCTGAGAATATGTTCTTTGTCACCATAGGCTTCAATGCCCTCCCAAATATCCTATAGCAGATTCCGTGAAAACAGTGTTATCATTGAAAAGAATGCTCATTGAAAAGAATGGTGTAATTCCGTGAGATGAATTCACATATCATAAAGCAGTTTCTCAG
Source organism: Macaca nemestrina (assembly GCF_043159975.1). Taxonomy (NCBI): domain Eukaryota; kingdom Metazoa; phylum Chordata; class Mammalia; order Primates; family Cercopithecidae; genus Macaca; species Macaca nemestrina. The sequence goes on along the minus strand of NC_092138.1, from coordinate 93,465,120 downwards.
AAAGCTTCTTTCTAGTTTTTATCTGAGGATAAATCCTTTGTCACTATAGGCCTCAATGCACTCCCAAATATCCCATTGCATATTCCACGAAAACAATATTGACAAACTGCTCCATGAAAAGAATGGTGTAACTCTGTGAGATGAACTCTGACATCACAAAGACCTTTCTCAGAAAGCCTGTTTCTAGTTTTTAAGTGAGGATATTTCCTTTGTCACCAGAAGCTTCAATGCGATCCAAAATATCCATTCTGATTCCCGAAAAACAGTGCTACCAAACTGCTCCAAGAAAAGTATTTTGTAACTCCGTTGAGATCTACTATCACATCACAAAGCAGTTTCTGAGAAAGCTTCTTTCCAGTTTTTATATGAGGATTTTCCTGTCACCATAAGCTTCAATGCCCTCCCAAATATCCCACTGCAGATTCCAAGAAAACTGTGTTAGCTAACTGCTCATTGGAAAGAACAGTGTAACTCTGAGATGAATTCACAAACACAAGGACCTTTCTCAGAAAGCTTCTTTCTAGTTTCTCTCTGAGGATATATCCTTTGTAACATAGGCTTCAATGTGATCCAAAATATCCCTTCTCATATTTACCAAAAACAGTGCTATCCTACTGATCCATGAAAAGAATCATGTAATTCTGTGAGATGAATTAACACATCACAAAGTGGTTTGTCAGAAAGCTTCATTCTAGCTTTTATCTGAGGATATTTCCTTTATCACCATAGGCCTCAGAGCACTCCAAAATATCCCTTGGCAGATTCCACAAAAACAGTATTAGCAAACTGCTCCATGAAAAGTAAGCTGTAATTCTGTGAGATGAATTCACACATCACAAAGAACTTTCTCAGAAACCTTCTTTCTTGCTTTTGTCTGAGGATATTTCCTTTATCACCATAGACTTCCATGCACTCCCAAATACCCTATTGCAGATTCCACGAAAAAAGTGTTATCCAACTGCTCAATGAAAAGAGCGGTGTAACTCTATGAGATGAAATCACATGTCATGAAGCAGTTTCTCAGAATGCTTCTTTCTAGTTTTCATCTGAGGATACTTCCTTCTTCACCATAGACCTCAATATATTCCCAAATATCCCTTTGAAGATTCCAGGAAAACAGTGTTAGCAAACTGCTCCACGAAAAGAAAGGTGTAACACTCTGTGGTGAATTCACACGTAACAAAGAACTTTCTCATAAAGCTTCTTTCTACTTATAATCTGAGGACATTTCCTTTGTCACCATAGGCTTCAATGAGATAAAAATATAGCTTCCCAGATTGACAAAAACAGTGCTAACAAAGTGATCCATGGGAAGAATCTTGTAACTCTGTGAGATTAATTCACAAATCACAAAGCAGTTTCTCAGAAAGCTTCTTTCTAGTGTTTGTCTGAGGATATTTCCTTTACACCATAGGCTTCAATGAGATCCAAATATACCTTCTCAGATTGACCAAAAACTGTGCTAACAAACTGTGTCATGAAAAGAATCGTGTAACTCTGTGAGATGAATTCACAAATCACAAAGCAGCTTATCAGAAAGTTTCTTTCTAGTTTTTGTCTGAGGATATTTCCTTTGTCACCATAAGCTTTAATGCACTCTGAAAAATCCCATAGCAGATTCCAAGAAAACAGTGTTAGCAAACAGCTCAATGAAAAAGACAGTGTAACAGAGAGAGGTGAATTCACACATCACAAAGCAGTTTCTCAGAAAGCTTCTTTTTCGTTTTTATATACAGATATTTCCTTTGGCACCGTAGGCTTCAATGCACTCCCAAATATCCTATTGCAGTTTCCACGAAAACAGTGGCATCAAACTGCTCAATGATAAGAATGATGTAACTGTGTGAGATGAAATTACACATCACAAAGCTGTTTCTCAGAAAGGTTCCTTCTAGATTTTATCTGAAGATACTTCTTTCTTCACCAGATGCCTCAATGTGTTCCCAAATATCTCTTTGCAGATTCCAGGAAAACAGTGTAAGCAAGCTGCTCCATGAAAATTAAGGGTTAAATCGGTCACATGAATTCACACAACACAAGGAACTTTCTCAGAAAGCTTCTTTCTACTTTTTTATCAGAGGATATTTACTTTGTCACCGTAGGCATCAATGTGATCCAAAATATCCCTTCTCAGATTCCCCAAAAACACTGATACCAAAATGCTCCATGAAATGAACAACTATATCTCTGTGAGATGAATTCACACATCACAAAGCAGTTCCTCAAAAAGTTTCTCTCTAGTTGTTAACAGAGAATAATTCTTTTTTCACTATAGACCTCAATGCATTCCCAAATATCTCTTTGCAGAGTCCATGAAAACAGTGTTAGCAAGCTGCTCCATGAAAACAAAGGTGTAAGTCTGTGAGATGAATTCAGACATCACCAAAGCCTTTCTCAGAAATATTCTTTCGGTGGGCGGAGCAAGATGGCCGAATAGGAACAGCTCCAGTCTCCAACTCCCAGCGTGAGCGACACAGAAGACCAGTGATTTCTGCATTTTCAACTGAGACTCCACCTCTGGGGACAGGGAAATAACAAACACAGCTGAAACCTCTGCAGACGCAAACGACTCTGACAGCTTTGAAGAGAGCAGTGGATCTCCCAACATGGAGGTTGAGATCTGAGAAGGGACAGAATCCCTGCTCAAGTGGGTCCCTGACCCCTGAGTAGCCTAACTGGGAGACATCCCCAACTAGGGGCAGTCTGACACACCACACCTCACAGGGTGGAGTACACCCCTGAGAGGAAGCTTCCAAAGCAAGAATCAGACAGGTACACTCGCTGTTCAGAAATATTCTATCTTCTGCAGCCTCTGCTGCTGATACCCAGGCAAACAGGGTCTGGAGTGGACCTCAAGCAATCTCCAACAGACCTACAGCTGAGGGTCCTGACTGTTAGAAGGAAAACTATCAAACAGGAAGGACATCTACACTAAAACCCCATCAGTACATCACCATCATCATCAAAGACCAGAGGCAGATAAAACCACAAAGATGGGGGAAAAGCAGGGCAGCAAAGCTGGAAATTCAAAAAATGAGAGCACATCTCCCCCGGCAAAGGAGCGCAGCTCATCGCCAGCAACGGATCAAAGCTGAACAGAGAATGACTTTGACGAGATGAGAGAAGAAGGCTTCAGTCCATCAAATTTCTCAGAGCTAAAGGAGGAATTACGTACCCAGCGCAAAGAAACTAAAAATCTTGAAAAAAAAGTGGAAGAATTGATGGCTAGAGTAATTAATGCAGAGAAGGTCATAAACGAAATGAAAGAGATGAAAACCATGACACGAGAAATACGTGACAAATGCACAAGCTTGAGTAACTGACTCGATCAACAGGAAGAAAGAGTATCAGCGATTGAGGATCAAATGAATGAAATGAAGTGAGAAGAGAAACCAAAAGAAAAAAGAAGAAAAAGAAATGAACAAAGCCTGCAAGAAGTATGGGATTATGTAAAAAGACCAAATCTACGTCTGATTGGGTTGCCTGAAAGTGAGGGGGAAAATGGAACCAAGTTGGAAAACACTCTTCAGGATATCATCCAGGAGAACTTCCCCAACCTAGTAGGGCAGGCCAACATTCAAATCCAGGAAATACAGAGAACGCCACAAAGATACTCCTTGAGAAGAGCAACTCCAAGACACATAATTGCCAGATTCACCAAAGTTGAAATGAAGGAAAAAATCTTAAGGGCAGCCAGAGAGAAAGGTCGGGTTACCCACAAAGGGAAGCCCATCAGACTAACAGCAGATATCTCAGCAGAAACTCTCCAAGCCAGAGAGAGTGGGGTCCAATATTCAACATTCTTAAAGAAAAGAATTTTAAACCCAGAATTTCATATCCAGCCAAACTAAGTTTCATAAGTGAAGGAGAAATAAAATCCTTTACAGATAAGCAAATGCTTAGAGATTTTGTCACCACTAGGCCTGCCTTACAAGAGACCCTGAAGGAAGCACTAAACATGGAAAGGAACAACCGGTACCAGCCATTGCAAAAACATGCCAAAATGTAAAGACCATCGAGGCTAGGAAGAAACTGCATCAACTAACGAGCAAAATAACCAGTTAATATCATAATGGCAGGATCAAGTTCACACATAACAATCTTAACCTTAAATGTAAATGGACTAAATGCTCCAATTAAAAGACACAGACTGGCAAACTGGATAAAGAGTCAAGACCCATCAGTCTGCTGTATTCAGGAGACCCATCTCACACGCAGAGACACACATAGGCTCAAAATAAAGGGATGGAGGAAGATTTACCAAGCAAATGGAGAACAAAAAAAAGCAGGGGTTGCAATACTAGTCTCTGATAAAACAGACTTTAAACCATCAAAGATCAAAAGAGACAAAGGAGGCCATTACATAATGGTAAAGGGATCAATTCAACAGGAAGAGCTAACTATCCTAAATATATATGCACCCAATACAGGAGCACCCAGATTCATCAAGCAAGTCCTTAGAGACTTACAAAGAGACTTAGACTCCCATACAATAATAATGGGAGACTTCAACACTCCACCGTCAACATTAGACAGACCAACGAGACAGAGAGTTAACAAGGATATCCAGGAATTGAACTCATCTCTGCAGCAAGCAGACCTAATAGACATCTATAGAACTCTCCACCCCAAATCAACAGAATATACATTCTTCTCAGCACCACATCGTACTTACTCCAAAATCGACCATGTAATTGGAAGTAAAGCACTCCTCAGCAAATGTACAAGAACAGAAATTATAACAAACTGTCTCTCAGACCACAGTGCAATCAAACTAGAACTCAGGACTAAGAAACTCAATCAAAACCGCTCAACTACACGGAAACTGAACAACCTGCTCCTGAATGACTACTGGGTACATAACGAAATGAAGGCAGAAATAAAGATGTTCTTTGAAACCGATGAGAACAAAGATACAACATACCAGAATCTCTGGGACACATTTAAAGCAGTGTGTAGAGGGAAATTTATAGCACTAAATGCCCACAAGAGAAAGCAGGAAAGATCTAAAATTGACACTCTAACATCGCAATTAAAAGAACTAGAGAAGCAAGAGCAAACACATTCGAAAGCTAGCAGGAGGCAAGAAATAACTAAGATCAGAGCAGAACTGAAGGAGATAGAGACACAAAAATCCCTCCAAAAAATCAATGAATCCAGGAGTTGGTTTTTTGAAAAGATCAACAAAATTGACAGACCACTAGCAAGACTAATAAAGAAGAAAAGAGAGAAGAATCAAATCGATGCAATTAAAAATGATAAAGGGGATATCACCACCGACCCCACAGAAATACAAACTACCATCAGAGAATACTATAAACACCTCTATGCAAATAAACTGGAAAATATAGAAGAAATGGATAATTTCCTGGACACTTAAACTCTCCCAAGACTAAACCAGGAAGACACTGAATCCCTGAATAGACCAATAGCAGGCTCTGAAATTGAGGCAATAATTAATAGCCTACCAACCAAAAAAAGTCCAGGACCAGATGGATTCACAGCTGAATTCTACCAGAGGTACAAGGAGGAGTTGGTACCATTCCTTCTGAAACTATTCCAATCAATAGAAAAAGAGGGAATCCTCCCTAACTCATTTTATGAGGCCAACATCATCCTGATACCAAAGCCTGGTGGAGATACCACAAAAAAAGAGAATTTTAGACCAATATCCCTGATGAACATAGATGCAAAAATCCTCAATAAAATACTGGCAAACTGGATTCAGCAACACATCAAAAAGCTTATCCACCATGATCAAGTGGGCTTCATCCCTCGGATGCAAGGCTGGTTCAACATGCGCAAATCAATAAACATAATCCAGCATATAAACAGAACCAAAGACAAGAACCACATGATTATCTCAATAGATGCAGAAAAGGCTTTTGACAAAATTCAACAGCCCTTCATGCTAAAAACGCTCAATAAATTCGGTATTGATGGAACGTACCTCAAAATAATAAGAGCTATTTATGACAAACCCACAGCCAATATCATACTGAATGGGCAAACACTGGAAAAATTCCCTTTGAAAACTGGCACAAGACAGGGATGCCCTCTCTCACCACTCCTATTCAACATAGTGTTGGAAGTTCTGGCTAGGGCAATCAGGCAAGAGAAAGAAATCAAGGGTATTCAGTTAGGAAAAGAAGAAGTCAAATTGTCCCTGTTTGCAGATGACATGATTGTATATTTAGAAAACCCCATTGTCTCAGCCCAAAATCTCCTTAAGCTGATAAGCAACTTCAGCAAAGTCTCAGGATACAAAATTAATGTGCAAAAATCACAAGCATTCTTATTCACCAGTAACAGACAAACAGAGAGCCAAATCAGGAATGAACTTCCATTCACAATTGCTTCCAAGAGAATCAAATACCTAGGAATCCAACTTACAAGGGATGTAAAGGACCTCTTCAAGGAGAACTACAAACCACTGCTCTGTGAAATAAAAGAGGACACAGACAAATGGAAGAACATACCATGCTCATGGATAGGAAGAATCAATATCGTGAAAATGGCCATACTGCCCAAGGTAATTTATAGATTCAATGCCATTCCCATCAAGCTACCAATGAGTTTCTTCACAGAATTGGAAAAAACTGCTTTAAAGTTCATATGGAACCAAAAAAGAGCCCGCATCTCCAAGACAATCCTAAGCCAAAAGAACAAAGCTGGAGGCATCACGCTACCTGACTTCAAACTATACTACAAGTCTACAGTAACCAAAACAGCATGGTACTGGTACCAAAACAGAGATATAGACCAATGGAACAGAACAGAGTCCTCAGAAATAATACCACACATCTACAGCCATCTGATCTTTGACAAACCTGAGAGAAACAAGAAATGGGGAAAGGATTCCCTATTTAATGAATGGTGCTGGGAAAATTGGCTAGCCATAAGTAGAGAGCTGAAACTAGATCCTTTCCTTACTCCTTATATGAAAATTAATTCAAGATGGATTAGAGACTTAAATGTTAGACCTAATACCATAAAAATCCTAGAGGAAAACCTAGGTAGTACCATTCAGACATAGGCATGGGCAAAGACTTCATGTCTAAAACACCAAAAGCAACAGCAGCAAAAGCCAAAATTGACAAATGGGATCTCATTAAACGAAAGAGCTTCTGCACAGCAAAAGAAACTACCATCAGAGTGAATAGGCAACCTACAGAATGGGAGAAAATTTTTGCAATCTACTCATCAGACAAAGGGCTAATATCCAGAACCTACAAGGAACTCAAACAAATTTACAAGAAAAAAACAAACAACCCCATCAAAAAGTGGGCAAAGGATATGAACAGACATTTCCCAAAAGAAGACATTCATACAGCCAACAGACACATGAAAAAATGTTCATCATCACTGGCCATCAGAGAAATGCAAATCAAAACAACAATGAGATACCATCTCACAACAGTTAGAATGGCAATCATTAAAAAGTCAGGAAACAACAGGTGCTGGAGAGGATGTGGAGAAATAGGAACACTTTTACACTGTTGGTGGGATTGTAAACTAGTTCAACCATTATGGAAAACAGTATGGCGATTCCTCAAGGATCTAGAACTAGATGTACCATATGACCCAGCCATCCCATTACTGGGTATATACCCAAAGGATTATAAATTATGCTGCTATAAAGACACATGCACACGTATGTTTATTGCAGCACTATTCACAGTAGCAAAGACTTGGAATCAACCCAAATGTCCATCAGTGACAGATTGGATTAAGAAAATGTGGCACATATACACCATGGAATACTATGCAGCCATCAAAAAGGATGAGTTTGCGTCCTTTGTAGGAACATGGATGCAGCTGGAAACCATCATTCTTAGCAAACTCTCACAAGAACAGAAAACCAAACACCGCATGTTCTCACTCATAGGTAGGAACTGAACAATAAGATCACTTGGACTCAGGAAGGGGAACATCACACACCGGGGCCTATCATGGGGAGGGGGGAGGGGGGAGGAATTGCATTGGGAGTTATACCTGATGTAAATGATGATTTGATGGGTGCAGCACACCAACATGGCACAAGTATACATATGTAAGAAACCTGCACGTTATGCACATGTACCCTACAACTTAAAGTATAATAATAATAAATAAATTTTTTAAAAAAGAAATATTCTTTCTAGTTTTTATCTGAGGATAATTTCTTGTCACCCTAGACTTCAATGCTATCCAAAATATCCCTACTCAGATTCCCCAAAAACAGTGCTAAAAAAAGATCCATAGAAAGAATTGTGTAACTCTGTGAGATGAATTAACACATCACAAAGTGGTTTCTCAGAAAGCTTCTTTCTAGTTTTTATATGAGTGTATTTCCTTGTCACCATAAGCCTCAGTTCACTCAGAAATATCCCATCGCAGATTCCTAGAAAACAGTGCTAGCAACTGTTCAATGAAAACAACAGTGTAACACTGTGAGATGAATACACTGAATACACACATCACAGAGAAGTTTTTCTGAAAGCTTCTTTCTAGTTTTAATCTGAGGATAATTCCTTTGACAACATAGGCTTCAATGTGATCCAAAATATCCCTTCTCCCATTCCCCAAAAACAGAGCTTCCAAACTTCTCCATGAAAACAAAGCAGTAATTCTGTAAGATGATTTCAGAAATCACAAAGCAGTTCCTCAGAAAGCTTCTTTCTAGTTTTTGTCTCAGGATATTTCCTTTGTCACCATAAACTTCAATGCACTCTGAAAATCCCATTACAGATTCCAAGAAAACAGTGTTAGCAAGCTGATCAATGAACAGAACAGTGTAACGCTCTGAGATGAATTCATGCATCACAAAGTGGTTTCTCAGAAAGCTTCTTTTTGGTTTTGCTATGAGGAGAATTTCTTTGTCACCATATTCTTTGTTCCACTCCCAAATATCCTATTGCAGACTGCAGGAAAACAGTGTTATCAAAACGCTCAAAGAAAACTATGGCTTAGCTCTGTGAGATGAATTCACAAACCACAAAGCAGTTTCTCAGAAAACTTCTTTCTAGTTCTTATCTGAGGATATTTCCTTTGTCACCATGGGCCTCAATGTGCTCCCAAATATCCATTTGCAGATTCCAGGAAAACAGAGTCAGCAAACTGTTCCATGAAAATAAAGGTGTAACTCTGTGAGGTGAATTCACACATCACAAAGAACTTTGTCACAAAGCTTCTTTCTAGTTTTTATCTGAGGATATTTCCTTTGTCACCATAGGCTTCAATGTGATCCAAAATATCCCTTCTAAGATTCCCCAAAAACAGGGCTACCAAACTGATCCATGAAACAATCCATGTAAATCAGGGAGATGAATTAACACATCAAAAAGCAGCTTCTCAGAAAGCTTCTTTCTAGTTTTTATATGATGATATACCTTTGTCACCCTAAGCTTCAATGCACTCTGAAATATCCCGTTGCAGATTCCAAGGAAACAGTGTTAAGAAACAGCTCACTGAAAAGAACAGTGTAACACTGTGAGATGAATTCACAAATCACAAAGCAGTTACTCACAAAACTTCTTTCTAGTTTTTATCTGAGGATAATCCCTTTTTCACCATAAGACTAAATGCACTCGTAAATATCCCTTTGTAGATTCCACGAAAACAGTGTTTGCAAACTGCTCCTAGAAAACAAAGGTGTAACTCTATGTGATGTATTCACACATCACGAAGAAGATTCTCAGAAAGCTTCTTTCTAGTTTTTAACTGAGGATATTTCCTTTTTCACAATAGACCTTAAGGCAATCCAAAATATGTAATTCTGTGAGATGGATTCACATATTACAAAGCAGTTTCTCAGAAAGCTTCTTTGTAGCTTCTTTCTGAAGGTATTTCCTTTGTCACCATGAGCTTCAATGTGCTCCAAAATATCCCATTGTAGATTACAAGAAAACATTGTGAGCAAACTGCTCAATGAAAATATCAGTGCAAGTCTGTGAGATGAGTTCACACATCACAAAGCAGATTATCGGAAAGCTTCTTTTTGGTTTTTATCTGATTATACTTTCTTTGTCACCATTGGCTTCAATTCACTCCCAGATATCTTATTGCAGATTCCACAATAACAGTGTTAGCCAACTGCTCAATGAAAAGAATGGTGTAACTCTGTGAGATGAATTCATACGTCACAAAACACTATCTCAGAAAGCCTCTTCCTAGTTTTTATCTGAGTATATTTCCTTTGTCACCATAGGCTTCAATGTGATCCAAAATGTACCTTCTCAGTTTCCCCTAAAACAGTGCTACCATACTGATCCATTAAAAAAATCATGTAACTCTGGGAGATGAATTAACACATCACAAAGCGGTTTCTCAGAAAGCTTCTTTCTAGTTTTTATATGAAGATATTTCCTTTGTCACCATAAGCTTCAATGTGCTGTGAAACATTCCATTGCAGATTCCAAGAAAACAATGTTAGCAGACTGCTAAATGAAAAGAACATTGTAACTCTGAGATGAATTCACATTTTACAAAGCAGTTTCTCATTAAGATTCTTTCGAGTATATATCTAAGGATATTTCCTTATTCACCATAGTCCTCATTGTGCTCCCAAATATCTCTTTGCAGATTCCGCCAAAACAGTGTTAGCAAACTGCTCCATGAAAAGAAAGGTGCAACACTGGGAGATGAATTCCCACATCACAAATCAGCTTCTCAGAAAACTTCTTTATAATTTTCATCAGAGTATATTTCCTTTGTCACCACAGGCTTCGATGTGATCCAAAATATCCCTTTTCAGATACCCCAAATACAGTGCTACCAAACTGCTCTTTGAAAAAAATCATGTAACTCTGTGAGATGAAATCCCAAATCACAAGGCAGTTTCTCAGAAAGCTTCTTTCCAGTTTTTGTCTGAGGTATTTCCTTTGTCAAAATAAGCTTCAATGAGCTCCGATATATCCCTTTGCACATTCCACGAAAAGAGTGTTTACAAACTGCCCCATGAAAAGAGAAGTGTAACACTGTGAGATGAATTCACAAATCACAAAGAACTTTCTCAGAAAGCTTCTTTCTCGTTTTTATCTGAGGATATTTCCTTTGTCACCATAGCCTTCAAAGCAATAAACAATATCCTTTCTCAAATTCCCCCAAAACAGTTCTAACAGACTGATTAAGGAAAAGAATCGTGCAATGCTGTGAGATGAATTAACACGTCTCAAAGCGGTTTGTCAGAAACCTTCTTTCTAGTTTTTATCTGAGGATAATTCGTTTGTCACTGTACACTTCAATGTGATCCATAATATCACATTGCAGATTCCAAGAAACCAGTGTTAGCATACTGCTGAATAAAAAGAACAATGCAATTCTGTAAGATGAATTCATGCATCACGAAGAAGCTTCTCAGAAAGCTTCTTTTTGTTTTTTATCTGAGGATATTTATTTGTCACCATAGGCTTCAATGTGCTCCCAATTATCTTATCACAGATTCCACAAAAACTGTGTTACCGACCTGCTCAATCAAAAGAATTGTGTAGCTCTCAGAGATAAATTCACATATCACAAAGCAGTTTCTCAGAAAACTTCTTTCTAGTTTTTATATGATGATAATTCCTTTGTCACCGCAATCTTCAATGTGCTCAGAAATCTCCCATTGCAGATTTCAAGGCAACAGGATTAGCAGACTGCTAAATGAAGAGAACAGTGTAACACTGTGAGATGAATTCACACATCACAAAGAACTTTCTCAGAAAGCTTCTTTCTAGTTTTAATCTGAGGATATTTCCTTTTTCACCACAGGCCTCAATGCACTCCCAAATATCCCATTGCAGATTCCACAAAAACAGTGTTTGCAAACTGCTCCTTGAAAAGAAAGGTGTAGGCCGGGCGCGGTGGCTCAAGCCTGTAATCCCAGCACTTTGGGAGGCCGAGATGGGCGGATCACGAGGTCAGGAGATCGAGAGACGATCCCGGCTAACACGGTGAAACCCCGTCTCTACTAAAAAATACAAAAAACTAGCCGGGCGAGGTGGCGGGCGCCTGTAGTCCCAGCTACTCGGGAGGCTGAGGCAGGAGAATGGCGTAAACCCGGGAGGCGGAGCTTGCAGTGAGCTGAGATCCGGCCACTGCACTCCAGCCTGGGTGACAGAGCAAGACTCCGTCTCAAAAAAAAAAAAAAAAAAGAAAAGAAAGGTGTATATCTGTGGGATGAATCCACACATCCCAAAGAACTTTCTCAGAAAGCTTCTTTCTAATTTTTATCTGAGGATATTTCCTTAGTCACCATAGGCTTCACGACAATCCAAAATATCCCTTCTCAGATTCCCCAAAAACAGTGCTACCAAACTGATCCATGAAAGGAATCATGTAACAAAGTGAGATGAATTAACACATCATAAAGCAGTTTCTCAGAGGGCTTCTTTCTAGTTTTTATATGAAGATATTTCCTTTCTCACCATAAACTTCAATATGCTCTGAAATACACCACTGTAGATTCCAAGAAAACAATGCTAGCAAACTGCTCCATGAAAAGTAAAGTGTAACTCTGTGCCATGAATTTAAACATCACAAAGCAGATTCTCAGAAAGCTTCTTTCTAGTTTTTCTAGAAGGATATTTCCTTTTTCACTATAGACCTCAATGTGCTTCCAATTTTCCCTTTTCTGATTCCATAAAAACAGTGTTTGCAAATTGATCCATGAAAAGTAAGGTATAACTCTGTGAGATGCATTCACACATCACAAAGAACTTTCTCAGAAAGCTTCTGTCCAGTTTTTATATAAGGATAATTCCTTTTTCACTGTAGGCCTCAATGAGCTCCAAAATATCCCTTTGCAGATTCCACTATAACAGTGTTAGCAAACTGCTCCATGAAAAGAAAGGTGTAACACATTGAGATGAATTCACACATCACAAGGAACTTTCTCAGAAATCTTCTCTGTAGTTTTTATCTGATGATAATCCCTTTGTCACCATAGGCTTCAATGCAATCCAAAATATCCCTTCTCAGATTCTGCATAAACAGTGCTACCAAACTGCTCCTTCAAAAGAATCACATAAAACTGTGAGATTAATTCATAAACCACAAAGCTCTTTCTCAGAAAGCTTCTTTCTAATTTTTATCCGAGGATATTTCCTTTTTCACCAGAGGCTTCAATGTGCTCCCAAATATCCCTTTTCAGATTCCCCAAAAACAGTGCTACCGAACTGATCCATGAAAAGAATCGTGTAACTCTGTCACATGAATTCACAAATCACAAAGCAGTTTCTCAGAAAGCTTCCTTTTGGTTTCTATCTGAGAATATGTCCTTTTTCAACATAGGCTTCAAAGCCCTCACAAATATCCTATAGCAGATTCCATGAAAACAGTGTTATCAAACTGCTCACTGAAAGAAATGGTGAAATTCTGTGAGATGAATTCACACATCACAAAGCAGTTTCTCAGAAAGCTTCTTTCTAGTTTTTATCTGAGGATATTTCCTTTGTCATCATAGGCATCAATGCACTCCCAAATATCCTTTTGCAGAATCCATGAAAAGAGTGTGATAAAACAGCTCAATGAAAAGTACAGTGTAACTCTGTGAGATGAATTCACAAATAAAAACCAGTTTCTCAGATAGCTTCTATCTAGTTTTTGTCTGAGGATATTTCCTTTGTCTCCATAAGCTTCAATGCTTTCCGAAATGTCCCCTTGCAGAATCCAAGAAAACGGTGTTAGCAAACTGATCAATGAAAAGTACATTGCAACTTTGTGAGATGAGCTCACATATCACAAAGCAGTTTCTCAGAAAGTTTCTTTTTGTTTCTTGTCTGAGAATGTTGTCTTGGTAACCATAGGCTTCAATGCACTCCCATATATTCTACTGCAGATTCCACGAAAACAGTGTTATCAAACAGCTCAATGAAAAGAATGGTGCAACTCTGTGAGAGGAATTCACACAGCACAAAGCAGTTTCTCAGAAAGCTTCTTTCTAGTTTTTCTATGAGGATATTTCCTTTTTCACTATAGGCCTTAATGCACTCACAAATATCACTTTGCAGATTGCACAAAAACAGTGTTCGCAAACTGCTCAATGAAAAGTATGGTGTAACTGTGTGAGATGAATTCACATATCTCAATGCAGTTTCTCAGAAAGCTTCTTTCCATTTCTTATATGAGGATATTTAGTTTTTCACCATAGCCCTCAATGTGCTCCAAAATATACCTTTGCAGATTCCACAAAAACAATGTTAGCAACTGGCTCCATGTAAAGAAAGGTGTAACTCTGTGAGATGAATTCACACATCACAGAAAACTTTCTCAGAAACCTTCTTTCTAGTTTTTATCTGAGGATATTTCCTTTGTCACCTTAGTCTTCAATGCGATTCAAAATATCCCTTCTCAGATTCCCCAAAAAAGTGTTACCAAACTAATCCATGAAAAGAATCGTGTAACTCTGTGAGATGAATTAACACATCACAAAGTCGTTTCTCAGAAAGTTTCTTTCTACGTTTTCTATGAGGATATTTCCTATATCACCTTAAACTTCAATGTGCTCTGAAATATCCCATTGCAGTTTCCACAAAAAAAGTGTTATCAAACTGCTCAATGAAAAGAACAGTGTAACTCTGTGAGATGAATTCACAAATCACAAAGCAGTTTCTAAGAAAGCTTCTTTCTGTATTTTGTCTGAGGATATTTCATGTTTCACCTTAGGCCTCAATGCACTCGCGATTGTCCCATTGCAGATTCCAGGAAAAAAGTGTTAGCAAACTTCTCAATGAAAACAACGATGTGACACTGTGAGTTGAATTCACACATCACAAAGCAGTTTAACAGAAATCTTCTCTTTGGTTTTTATCAGGGGACATTTCCTTTTTTACCACAACCCTCCAAGCACTCCCAAATATCCCTTTGCAGATTTCTTGGAAACACTGTTAGCAAGCTGCTCCATGAAAAGAAAGGTGTAACTCCGTGAGATGAATTCACACTACAAAAAGTACTTTCTCAGGAAGATCCTTTGTAGTTATTATCTGAGGATTTTCCATTGTCAACATAGTCTTCAATGCGATCCAAAATATTCATTCTCAGATTCCCCAAAAACAGTACTACCAAACTGATCCATGAAAAGGATGGTGTAACTCTGTGAGATGAATTAACACATCCCAAGGCAGTTTTTCAGAAAGCTTCTTTCCAGTTTTTATCTGATTATATTTCCTTTGTCACAATAAGCTTCAATGCACTCCAAAATATCAGATTGCAGATTTCAAGAAAAGAGTGTTAGCAAACTGCTCAATGAAAAGAACAGTGTAACTGTGTTAGGTGAATTCACACATCACAAAGCAGTTTCTCAGAAAGCTTCTTTTTGTTTTTTGTCTGAGGATATTTCCTTTGTCACCATAGGCTTCAGCGCTCCCTAATATCCTATTACAGATTCTTCAAAAACAGTGTTAGCAAACTGCTGCAAGAAAAGAATCATGCAAGTGTGTGACAGGAATTCAAACATCACAAAGCAATTTCTCATAAAGCTTATTTCTAGTTTTTATCTGAAAATATTTCCTTTGTCACCATAGGCTTCAATGCAATTCAAAATATCCCTTCTCATATTCCCCAAAAACAGTGCTACCAAATCGATTCATGAAAAGACTCATGTAATTCTGTGAGTTGAATTCAGACATCACAAAGTGGTTTCTCAGAAAGCTTCTTTCTAGTTTTTGTATGAGGATCATTTGTTTTCACCATAGGCTTCAATGTAATCCAAATATCCCTCTTCAGATTCCCCAAAAAAAGTGCTACCACACTGCTCCATGAAAAGAATCATGTAACTCTATGAGATCAATTCAAAAACCCCAAAGCAAGTTGTCAGAAAGCTTCTTTCTATTTTTTGTCTGAGGATATTTTATTTTTCACCACAAGCCTCAATGCACTCACAAATATCCCATTGCAGATTCCATGCAAAAAGTGTTAGCAAACTTCTCAATGAAAAGAGCAGTGTAACTCTGTGAGATGAATTCACACATCACAAAGCAGTTTCACAGAAATCTTCTTTTTGGTTTTTATCAGAGGTCATTTCCTTTATCACCCTAATCCTCCATGTACTCCCAAATATCCCTTTGCAGATTCCATGAAAACAGTGTTAACAAAATACTCTATAAAAAGAAATGTGTAACACTTTGTGATGAATACACACATCACAAAGTACTTTCTCAGAAAGATCCTTTCTAGTTTTTATCTGAGGATATTTCCTTTGTCACCACAGGCTTCAATGTGATCCTAAATATCCCTTGTCAGATTCCAGAAAGAGAGTGCTCCCAAATTGATCCAAGAAAAGAATCGTGTAACTCTGTAAAATGAATTAACACATCACAAAGCACTTTCTCAGAAAGCTTCTCTCCAGTTTTTGTGTGAGGATATTTCCTTTGTCATGAAAACCTTTAATGCACTCTGAAATATCCTATTGCAGATTCCAAGAAAACAGTACTAGCAAACTGTTCTATGAAATGAACAGTGTAACTCTGTGAGATAAATAAAGCGGTTTCTCAGAAAGTTCTTTTCTAGTTTTAATATGAGGATATTTCCTTTGTCACCATAAACTTCAATGTGCTCCAAAATATCCCATTGTAAACTCCAGGAAAACAGTGTAAGCAAATGGCTCAATGAAATGAACAGTGTAAATCTGTAAGATGAATTCACACATCACAAAGCAGTTTCTCAGAAAGCTTCTTTCTACTTTTTCTCTGAGATTTCCTTTTTCACCATAGACCTCAATGTACTCCCAAACATCCCTTTGCAGATTCCATGAAAACTGTGTTAGAAATCTGCTCCATGAACAGAAATGTGATACTCTGTGAGATGAATACACACATCACAAAGAAATTTCTGAGAAAGTTTCTATCTAATTTTTACCTGAAGATATTTCCTTGTCTCACTAGGCTTCAATGCGATCCAAGATATCCCTTCTCAGATTTCCCAAAAGCAGTGCTGCAAAACTGCTCTATGAAAAGAATGGTGTAACTATGAGATATTAATTCACACATCACAAAGCTGTTTCTCAGACAGCTTCTTTCTAGTATTTATCTGAGGATATTTCCTTTTTCTCCACATTCCTCAATGCGCTCTGGAATATCCCATTGTAGATTCCACGAAAAAAGTGATAGCAAACTTCTCAATGAAAAAAATGGTGTAACTCTGTGAGATGAATTGACACGTCACAAAGCAGTTTCACAGAAAGCTCTTTCTAGTATTAGAATGAGTATATTTCCTTTTTCAACATATTCCTCAATGCACTCGTGGATATCCCTTTTCAGATTCCATGAAAATAGTATTAGCAAACTGCTCCATGAAAGAAAAGTGTAAACCTGTGAGGTGAATTCACACATCCCAAACCAATTTCTCAGAAAGATTCTTTTTTGTTTTTTTCTGAGGATATATCCTTAGTCACCATAGACGTCAATGCACTCCCAAATATCCTATTGCAGATTCCACGGAAATAGTGTTAGCAAACTGCTCCATGGAAGTAAAGGTGTACTCTGTGAGATTAATTGACACAACACAAAGCATTTTCTCAGAAAGTTTCTTTTTGGTTTTTAACTGAGGATATTTCCTTTGTCACCACAGGTTTCAATGTGCTCTCAAATATCCTATTGCAGATTCCACAAAAATAGTGTTATCAAATTGCTCAATGAAAAAAACAGTGTATCTCTGTAAGATGAATTCACGTATCACAAAGCAGTTTCTCAGAAATCGTCTTTCTAGTTTTTATCTCAGTATGTTTCCTTTTTCACTACAGGCCTCAATGCACTCCCAAATATCCCTTCACAGATTCAAAGAAAACAGTGTTAGCAAATGGCTTCATGAATGCAAAGGTGTAAATCTGTGACATGAATTCAAACATCACAAAGAACTTTCTCAGAATGATTCTTTCTAGTTCTTGTCTGAGAATATCTCCTTTGTCACCATAGGCTCCAATTCGATACAAAATATGCCTTCTCAGATTCCCCAAAAGCTGATCCATTAAAAGAATCATGTAACTCCGTGAGATGAATTAACAAATCACAAAACGGTTTCTCAGAAAGTTCTTTCTAGTTTTTATATGAGGATATTTCCTTTGTCACCATAAGCTTCAATGTGCTCCAAAACATCCCATTGTAGACTCCATGTAAACAGTGTAACACTGAGCAAACGGCTCAATGAAATGAACAGTGTAAATATGTAAGTTGAATTCACACATCACAAAGCAGTTTCTCAGAAAGCTTCTTCCTAGCTTTTGTCTGAGGGTATTTCCTTTGTCACCATAAGCTTCAATATGCTCCAAATTTTCCCATTGCAGAATCCTCAAAAACAGTGTTAGCAAACTACTGAATGAAACGAATGGTGTAACTCTGTGAAATGAATTCACACATCACAAAGCAGTTTCACAGAAAGCTTCTTTCCAGTTTTTACCTGAGGATATTTCCTTTTTCAGCATAGGCCTCAATGCACTCCGAAAAAACCCTTTACAGATTGCATGAAAACAGTGTTAGCAAACTACTCAATGAAAACAAAGTGTACTCTGTGAGATTAATTCACACATCACAAAGCAGTTTTTCATAAAGCTTCTTTCTAGTTTTTATCTTACGATATTTCCTTAGTCACCATAGGCTTCAATGTGATCCAAAATATCCCTTCTCAGATTTCCTAAAAACAGTTCTAATAAACTTCTCCATGAAAGGAATCGTGTAACTCTGTGAAGTGAATTCACATATCACAAAGTGGTTTCTCAGAAAGCTTCTTTCTAGTTTTTTTCAGAGGATATTCCCTTTGTCACCAAAAGCATCAATGTGCTCCTAATTATTCCTTGCAAATTCCACGAAAACAGTGTTTGCAAACTGCCTAATGAAAAGAATGGTGTAACTCTGTGAGATGAATTCACAAAACACAAAGGAGTTTCTCAGAAAACTTCTTTCTAGTTTTTGTCTGAGGATATTTCCTTTGTCACCATAAGCTTCAATGTGCTTCAAAACATCCCATTTCAGATTCCAAGAAAACAGTGTTAGCAAACTTCTCAATGCAACATACAGTGTAACTCTGTAAGGTGAATTCACACATCACAAAACAGTTTCTCAGAAAGCTTCTTTCTAGTTTTTATATGAGGGTATATCCTTTGTCACCATAAGGTTCAATGAGCTCACAAGTATCCCTTTGCAGATTCCAAGAAAACAGTGTCAGCAAACTTCTCCATGAAAATAATGGTGTAACTTTGTGAGATGAATTCATACATTACAAAGAACTTTCTCAGAAAGCTTATTTCTATTTTTTATCTGAGCATATTTCCCTTGTCACCACAGGCTTCAATGTGATCCAAAATATCCATTCTCAGATTCCCCAAAACAGTGCTACCAAACTGATCCAGAAAAGAATCATTTAAGTAAGTGGGAAAAATTAACACATCACCCAACAGTTTCTCAGAAGGCTTCTTTTTAGTTTTTGTATGGGGATATTTCCTTTGTTACCTTAAGCTTCAATGCACTTCAAAATATACCCTTGCAGATTCCACGAAATCAGTGTTAGTAAACTACTCAATGAAAAGAACAGTGCCACTCTGTGAGATGAATTCCCATATCACAAAGCAGTTTCTCAGAAAGTTTCTTTCTAGTTTTTTTCCGAGGATATTTCCTTTTTAACCATAGGCCTCTATGTGCTCCCAAATATCCCTTTGCAGATTCCATGAAAACAGTATTTGCAAACTGCTTCCTGGAAAGAACAGTGTAAGTCTGTGAAAAGAATTCACATATCACAAAGCACATTCTCAGAAAGCTTCTTCAAGTTTTTATCTGAGGATATTTATTTTGTCAGCATAGGCTTCAATGAGATCCAAGATATCCCTCCTCTGACTCCCCAAAAACAGTGTTATCATGATTCATGAAAACAATTGTGTAGCTCTGTGACATGAATTCACATATTACAAAGTAGTTTCTCAGAAAGCTACTTTCTCATTTTTATCTGAGGATATTTCATTTTTCACCATAGGCATCAATGCACTTCCAGATCTCCCTTTGCAGATTCCACAAAACAGTGTTACCAACAGCTCCATGCAAAGAAAGAAATGTGTAACTCTGTGAGTTGAATTCACACATCACAAAACAGTTTCTCATAAAGCTTCTTTCTAATTTTTATCTGAGGATATTTCCTTTGTCACCATAGGCTTCAAAGTGATCCAAAACATCCCTTTTCAGATTCCCCAAAAACAGTGCTTCAAAGTGATGCATGAAAAGAATCATGTAACTCTGTGAGATGAATTAGCACATCACAGAGTGGTTTCTCACAAAGCTTCTTTCTACTGTTTCTATGAGGACGGTTCCTATGTCACCATCATTTTCATTGCACTCCGAAATATCCCTGTTAAGATTCCAAGAAAGCAGTGTTAGGAAACTGCTCATTGAAAACAACAGTGAAACACTGTGAGAGGAATTCACATAACATAAAGCAGTTTCTCAGAAAGCTTCTTTTTCATTTATCTATGCGGATATATGCTTTGTCACCATAGGTTTCAATGCACTCCCAAATATCCCATAGCAGATTCCACAATAACAGTGTTATCAAACTGCTAAATGTAATGAACGATATAGCTCTGTGAGATGAATTCACACATCACAAAGCAGTTTCTCAGAAAGCTTCTTTTTGGTTTATCTATGAGTATATTTCCTTTGTCACCCTAAACTTCAATGTCCTAAGAAATATCAGTGTACAGATTCCAAGAAAAAGGTGTAAGAAAACTGCTCAATGCAAAGTACAGTGTAACTCTGTGAGTTGAATTCACACATCACAAAGCAGTTTCTCAGAAAGCTTCCTTCTCGTTTTTATCTGAGGATATTTCATTTCTCACTGTAGGACTGAATGTACTCCCAAATATCCCTTTGCAGATTCCACAAAAACAGTGTTAGCAAACTGCTCCATGAAAATAGAGGTGTTACTCTGTGAGATGAATTCACACATCACAAAGTAGTTTCTCAGACTGCTTCTTTTTGGTGTTTGTCTGAGGATAATTCCTTTGTCACCATAGGCTTCCATGTGCACCAAAATATCCTATTGAAGATTCCACAAAAACAGTATTAGCAAACTGCTCCATGAAAATAGAGGTGTAACATTGTGAGATGAATTCAGACATCACAAAGGTCTTTCTCAGAAAGTTTCTTTCTAGTTTTTAATCTGAGGATACTCCCTTTGTCACCATAGGCTTCACTGTGATCCAAAATATCCCTTCTCAGATTACCAAAAAGCAGTGTTACCAAACTGATCTGTGAAAAGAATATTGTAACTCTGTGATATGAATTACCACATCACAAAGCAGTTTCTTAGAAAGCTTCTTTCCTGATTTCATATGAGGCTAATTCCTTTGCCACTATAAGCTTCAATGCACTCCAAAATATCAAATTGCAGATTCCAAGAAAATAATGTTAGCAAACTTCTCAGTGAAAGGGATGCTGTGATGCTGTGAGGTGAATTGACGCATCACAAAGCAGTTTCACAGAAAACTTCTTTATGGTTTTGATCTGAGGATATTTCCTTTGTCACAATAGACTTCAATGCACTCCCAAATATCCTATTGTGTATTCCAAGAAAACAGTGTTATCAAACTGCTCAGTGAAAAGAACCATGTAATTCTCTGAGATGAATGCACATATCACAAAGTAGTTTCTCAGAAAGTGTCTTTCTAGTTTTTATCTTAGGATATTTCCTTTTTCACTATAGGCCTCAATGCACTCCAAAATATCCCACTGCAGATTCAAAGAAAACAATATTAGCAAACTGCTCCATGAAAACAAAGGTGTAACGCTGTGTGATGAATTCACACATCACAATGTCCTTTCTCAGAAAACTTCTTTCTATATTTTTTCTGAGGATATTTTCTATGTCACTATAGTCTTCAATGCGATGCAAAATATCCCTTGTCAGATTCCCCAAAAACAGTGCTACCAAACTGCTCCATGAAAGGAATCATGTAACTCTGTCAGATGAATTAACACAACACAAAGCAGTTTCTCAGAAAGCTTTCCTCTAGTATTTATCTGAGGATATTTAATTTATCACCATAGATCTCTATGAGCTCCATATATTCCTTTGCAGATATGACGAAAACACTGTTAGCAAACTGCTCAATGAAAAGAACAGTGTAACTCTGTGACATGAATTCACACATCACAAAGCAGTTTCTCAGAAAGCTTCTTTCTAGTTTTTATCTGAGGATATTTAATATTTCACCATAGACCTCAAGTTGCTCCCAAATATCCCTTTGCAGATTCCACGTAAACAGTGTTAGTAAACTGCTCCATGGAAAGAAAGGTGTAACTCGGTGAGATGAATTCACAAATCACAAATCAGTTTCTCAGAAAGCTTCTTTCTATTTTTTGTCTAAGATGAATTTACACAACAGAAAGCAGTTTCTCAGAAAGCTGCTTGTTGGTTTTTATCTGAGGATATTTCCTTTGTCACCATAGCCCTCAATGCGCTGCCAAATATCCTATTGCAGACTCCATGAAAACAGTGTTATCAAACTGTGCAATGAAAAGAATGGTATAACTCTGTGAGATTCACACATCACAAAATGGTTTCTCAGAAAGTTTCTTTCTTGTTTTTATCTTAGGATATTTAATTTTTCACAATAGGCCTCAATGCACTCCCAAATATCCCTTTGCCGATTCCATGACAACAGTGTTAGGAAACTGTTCCTTGAAAAGAAAAATGTAACTCTGTGAGATGAATTCACACATCATGAAGAAGTTTCTCATAAAGATTCTTTCTACTTTTTATCTGAGGATAGTTACTTTGTCACCTTAGGCTTCAAAGCGATCCATAATGTCCCTTCCCAGATTCCCCAAAACGAGCTACCAAACTGATCTATGAAGGTAATAATTTAACTCTGTGAGATCAATTAATATATCAAAAAGCTGTTTCTCAGGAAGCTTCTTTCCATTTTTTATATAAGGGAATGTCCTTTGTCACCTTAAGTTTCAATGACCTCCAAAGTATCCCTTTGTACATTCCACAAATACATTCTTAGCAAACTGCTCAATGAAAAGAACAGTGTAACTCTGAGATGAATTCGCACATCACAAGGCAGTTTCTCAGAAAGCTTCTTTCTAATTATTATCTGAGGATATTTCCTTTTTCACCATAGGCCTCGATGAGCTCCAAAATATCCCTTTTCAGATTGCACAAAAACACTGTTTGCAAACTGCTCAATGCAAAGAACATGGTATCTCTGTGAGATGAATTTGCACATCACAAGGCAGCTTCTCATAAAGCTTCCTTCTAGTGTTTATCTGAGGATACTTCCTTTGTCAAAATAGGTTTCAATGTGATGCAAAACATGCATCCTTAGATTCACCAAAAACAGTGCTACCAAGTAACTCTGTGAGATGAATTTACAAAATACAAAGGAGTTTCTCACAAAGCTTCTTTCTAATTTTTGTCTGAGGATATTTCCTTGTCACCATAAGCTTCAATGTGCTCCGAAATATCCCGTTGCAGATTCCATGAAAACAGTGTTAGCAAACTGCTCAATGCAAAGAACAGTGTAACTCTGTGAGATGAATTCATACACCACAAACCAGTTTCTCAGAAAGCTTTTTTCTAGTTCTTATATAAGGGCATTTCCTTTGTCACCATAGGCTTCAATGCGATCCAAAGTATCCCTTCTCAGATTCCTCAAAAACAGTGCTAAAAAACTGATCTATGAAAAGAATCATGTAACTCTGTGAGATGAATTCACACATCAAAAAGCAGTTTCTCAGAAATCTTCTTTCACGTTTTTATGTGAGGATACTTACTTTTTCATCATAGGCATCAATGCCCTCCCAAATATCCATTTGCAGATTCCACGAAAACAGTGTTAACAAATGGCTCCATGAAAAGAAAGGTGTAACTCTGTGAGATGAATTCACACATCACAAAGAACTTTCTCAGAAAGGCTCTTTATAGTTTTCATCTGAGGATATTTCCTTTGTCACCATAGGCTTCAATGCGCTCCCAAATATCCTACTGCAGATGCCACGAAAAGAGTTTTATAAAACTACTCAGTGAAATGAACGGTGTTACTATGTGAGATTAATTCACACATCACAAAGCAGTTTCTCAGAAAGCATCTCTTTGGTTTATCTATGAGGCTATTTCCTTTTTCACCATAAGCCCCAATATGATAAGACATATCAGAGTGCAGATTCCTATAAAACACTGTAAGAAAACTGCTCCATGCAAACATTATTGAAACTCTGAGAGTTGAATTCACACATCACAAAGAAGTTTCTCAGAAAGTTTCCCTCTAGTTTTTATCTGAAGATATTTCCTTTTTTACCATAGGCCTCAATGTGCTCCCATATATCACTTGCAAATTCCACAAAAAGAGGGTTTGCAAACTTCTCCATTAAAGGAAAGGTGTAACTCTGTGAGATGAATTCACACATCAGGAAGCAGTTCCTCCAAAAGCTTCTTCTACTTTTTGTCTGAAGATATTTGTTATTTCACTACAGACCTCAACGTGCTCCCAAATATCCCTTTGCACATCCCATGAAAACAGTGTTAGCAAACTGCTCCATGGAAAGAAAGGTGCAACTCTGTGAGATGAATTCACACATAACAAAGAACTTTCTCAGAAATATTCCTTCTAGCTTTTATCTAAGGATATTTCCTTTCTCACCATAGGTTCAATGTGATCCAAAATATCCCTTCTCAAATTCCCCAAAAACAATGCTACCAAACAGCTCCACGAAAACAATGCTGTAACCCTGTGAGGTGAATTCACACATCACAAAGTAGTTTCTAAAAAACCTTCTTTCTTTCTTTTTTTTAGATTTTATTTATTTATTTATTTATTATTATTATACTTTAAGTTCTAGGGTACATGTGCATAATGTGCAGCTTTGTTACATAAGTATACTTGTGTCATGTTGGTGTACTGCACCCATCAACTCGTCAGCACCCATCAACTCATCATTTACATCACGTATAACTCCCAATGCAATCCCTCCCACCTTCCCCCTCCCAATAATAGGCCCTGGTTTGTGATGTTCCCCTTCCCGAGTACAAGTGATCTCATTGTTCAGTTCCCACCTATGAGTGAGAACATGCGGTGTTTGGTTTTCTCTTCTTGCGAAAGTTTGCTGAGAATGATGGTTTCCACGTGCATCCATGTCCCTACAAAGGACATGAACTCATCCTTTTTTATGGCTGCATAGTATTCCATGGTGTATATGTGCCACATTTTCTTAATCCAGTCTGTCACTGATGGACATTTGGGTTGATTCCAAGTCTTTGCTATTGTGAATAGTGCCGCAATAAACATACGTGTGCATGTGTCTTTACAGCAGCATGATTTATAATCCTTTGGGTATATACCCAGTACTGGGATGGCTGGGTCATAAGGTACTTCTAGTTCTAGATCCTTGAGGAATCACCATACTGTGTTCCATAATGGTTGAACTAGTTTACAATCCCACCAACAGTGTAAAAGTGTTCCTATTTCTTCACATCCTCTCCAGCACCTGTTGTTTCCTGACTTTTTAATGATTGTCATTCTAACTGGTGTGAGATGGTATCTCATTGTGGTTTTGATTTGCATTTCTCTGATGGCCAGTGATGATGAGCATTTTTTCATGTGTCTTTTGACTGTATGAATGTCTTCTTTTGAGAAATGTCTGTTCATATCCTTTGCCCACTTTGTGATGGGGTTGTTTGGTTTTTTTTTTTGTAAATTGGTTTGAGTTCTTTGTAGGTTCTGGATATTAGCCCTTTGTCTGATGAGTAGATTGCAAAAATTTTCTCCCATTCTGTAGGTTGCCTGTTCACTCTGATGGTAGTTTCTTTTGCTGTGTAGAAGCTCTTTAGTTTAATTAGATCCCATTTGTCAACTTTGGCTTTTGTTGCCGTTGCTTTTGGTGTTTTAGACATGAAGTCTTTGCCCATGCCTATGTCCTGAATGGTACTACCTAGGTTTTCCTCTAGGATTTTTATGGTATTAGATCTAACATTTAAGTCTCTAATCCATCTTGAATTAATTTTTGTATAAGGAGTAAGGAAAGGATCCAGTTTCAGCTTTCTACTTATGGCTATCCAATTTTCCCAGCACCATTTATTAAATAGGGAATCCTTTCCCCATTTCTTGTTTCTCTCAGGTTTGTCAAAGATCAGATGGCTGTAGATGTGTGGTATTATTTCTGAGGACTCTGTTCTGTTCCATTGGTCTATATCTCTGTTTTGGTACCAGTACCATGCTGTTTTGGTTACTGTAGCCTTGTAGTATAGTTTGAAGTCAGGTAGCATGATGCCTCCAGCTTTGTTCTTTTGACTTAGGATCGTCTTGGCAATGAGGGCTCTTTTTTGGTTCCATATGAACTTTAAAGCAGTTTTTTCCAATTCTGTGAAGAAACTCATTGGTAGCTTCATGGGGATGGCATTGAATCTATAAATTACCTTGGGCAGTATGGCCATTTTCACGATATTGATTCTTCCTATCCATGAGCATGGTATGTTCTTCCATTTGTTTGTGTCCTCTTTTATTTCACTGAGCAGTGGTTTGTAGTTCTCCTTGAAGAGGTCCTTTACATCCCTTGTAAGTTGGATTCCTGGGTATTTTATTCTCTTTGAAGCAATTGTGAATGGAAGTTCATTCCTGATTTGGCTCTCTGTTTGTCTGTTACTGGTGTATAAGAATGCTTGTGATTTTTGCACATTAATTTTGTATCCTGAGACTTTGCTGAAGTTGCTTATCAGCTTAAGGGGATTATGGGCTGAGATGATGGGATTTTCTAAATATACAATCATGTCATCTGCAAACAGGGACAATTTGACTTCTTCTTTTCCTAACTGAATACCCTTGATTTCTTTCTCCTGCCTAATTGCCCTAGCCAGAACTTCCAACACTATGTTGAATAGGAGTGGTGAGAGAGGGCATCCCTGTCTTGTGCCAGTTTTCAAAGGGAATTTTTCCAGTTTTTGCCCATTCAGTATGATATTGGCTGTGGGTTTGTCATAAATAGCTCTTATTATTTTGAGATACGTTCCATCAACACGAATTTATTGAGCGTTTTTTGCATGAAGGGCTGTTGAATTTTGTCAAAAGCCTTTTCTGCATCTATTGAGATAATCATGTGGTTCTTGCCTTTGGTTCTGTTGATATGCTGGATTATGTTTATTGATTTGCGAATGTTGAACCAGCCTTGCATCCCAGGGATGAAGCCCGCTTGATCATGGTGGATAAGCTTTTTGATGTGTTGCTGAATCCGGTTTACAAGTATTTTATTGAGGATTTTTGCATCGATATTTATCAGGGATATTGATCTAAAATTCTCTTTTTCTCTTATGTCTCTGCCAGGTTTTGGTATCAGGATGATGTTGGCCTCATAAAATGAGTGAGGGAGGATTCCCTCTTTTTCTATTGATTGGAATAGTTTCAGAAGGAATGGTACCAGCTCCTCCTTGTACCTCTGGTAAAATTCAGCTCTGAATCCATCTGGTCCTGGACTTTTTTTGGTTGGTAGGCTATTAATTATTGCCTCAATTTCAGAGCCTGCTATTGGTCTATTCAGGGATTCAACTTCTTCCTGGTTTAGTCTTGGAAGAGTGTAAGTGTCCAGGAAATTATCCATTTCTTAATTATCTTCCACTTTATTTGCATAGAGGTGTTTATAGTATTCTCTGATGGTAGTTTGTATTTCTGTGGAGTCGGTGGTAATATCCCCTTTATCATTTTTAATAGTGTCTATTTGATTCTTCTCTCTTTTCTTCTTTATTAGTCTTGCTAGTGGTCTGTCAATTTTGTTGATCTTTTCAAAAAACCAACTCCTGGATTCATTGATTTTTTTGGAGGGATTTTTGTGTCTCTATCTCCTTCAGTTCTGCTCTGATCTTAGTTATTTCTTGCCTTCTGCTAGCTTTCGAATGTGTTTGCTCTTGCTTCTCTAGTTCTTTTAATTGCGATGTTAGAGTGTCAATTTTAGATCTCTCCAGCTTTCTCTTGTGGACATTTAGTGCTATAAATTTCCCTCTACACACTGCTTTAAAAGTGTCCCAGAGATTCTGATATGTTGTATCTTTGTTCTCATTGGTTTCAAAGAACATCTTTATTTCTGCCTTCATTTCATTATGTACCCAGTAGTCATTCAGGAGCAGGTTATTCAGTTTCCATGTAGTTGAGTGGTTTTGATTGAGTTACTTAGTCCTGAGTTCTAGTTGGATTGCACTGTGGTCTGAGAGACAGTTTGTTATAATTTCTGCTCTTGTACATTTGCTGAGGAGTGCTTTACTTCCAATTACGTGGTCAATTTTGGAGTAAGTACGATGTGGTGCTGAGAAGAATGTATATTCTGTTGATTTGGGGTGGAGAGTTCTATAGATGTCTATTAGGTCTGCTTGCTGCAGAGATGAGTTCAATTCCTGGATATCCTTGTTAACTCTCTGTCTCGTTGATCTGTCTAATGTTGACAGTGGAGTGTTGAAGTCTCCCATTATTAATGTATGGAAGTCTAAGTCTCTTTGTAAGTCTCTAAGGACTTGCTTGATGAATCTGGGTGCTCCTGTATTGGGTGCATATATATTTAGGATAGTTAGCTCTTCCTGTTGAATTGATCCCTTTACCATTATGTAATGGCCTTCTTTGTCTCTTTTGATCTTTGATGGTTTAAAGTCTGTTTTATCAGAGACTAGTATTGCAACTCCCGCTTTTTTTTGTTCTCCATTTGCTTGGTAAATCTTCCTCCATCCCTTTATTTTGAGCCTATGTGTGTCTCTGCATGTGAGATGGGTCTCCTGAATGCAGCACACTGATGGGTCTTGACTCTTTATCCAGTTTGCCAGTCTGTGTCTTTTAATTGGAGCATTTAGTCCATTTACATTTAAGGTTATGATTGTTATGTGTGAACTTGATCCTGCCATTATGATATTAACTGGTTATTTTGCTCGTTAATTGAGGCAGTTTCTTCCTAGCCTCGATGGCCTTTACATTTTGGCATGTTTTTGCAATGGTTGGTACCGGTTGTTCCTTGCCATGTTGAGTGCTTCCTTCAGGGTCTCTTGTAAGGCAGGCCTAGTGATGACAAAATCTCTAAACATTTGCTTATCTGTAAAGGATTTTATTTCTCCTTCACTTATGAAACTTAGTTTGGCTGGATATGAAATTCTGGGTTTAAAATTCTTTTCTTTAAGAATGTTGAATATTGGCCCCCACTCTCTTCTGGCTTGGAGAGTTTCTGCCGAGAGATCTGCTGTTAGTCTGATGGGCTTCCCTTTGTGGGTAACCCTACCTTTCTCTCTGGCTGCCCTTAAGATTTTTTCCTTCATTTCAACTTTGGTGAATCTGGCAATTATGTGTCTTGGAGTTGCTCTTCTCGAGGAGTATCTTTGTGGCGTTCTCTGTATTTCCTGGATTTGAATGTTGGCCTGCCCTACTAGGTTGGGGAAGTTCTCCTGGATGATATCCTGAAGAGTGTTTTCCAACTTGGTTCCATTTTCCCCCTCACTTTCAGTCACCCCAATCAGACGTAGATTTGGTCTTTTTACATAATCCCATACTTCTTGCAGGCTTTGCATGAAGGGCAAAGCTTTGTTCATTTCTTTTTCTTCTTTTTTCTTTTGGTTTCTCTTCTCATTTCATTTCATTCATTTGATCCTCAATCGCTGATACTCTTTCTTCCAGTTGATTGAGTCAGTTACTGAAGCTTGTGCATTTGTCACTTATTTCTCGTGTCATGGTTTTCATCTCTGTCAGTTCGTTTATGACCTTCTCTGCATTAATTACTCTAGCTATCAATTCTTCCACTTTTTTTTCCAAGATTTTTAATTTCTTTGTGCTGGGTACGTAATTCCTCCTTAGCTTTGAGAAATTTGATGGACTGAAGCCTTCTTCTCTCATATCGTCAAAGTCATTCTCCGTCCAGCCTTGATCCATTGCTGGTGATGAGCTGCGCTCCTTTGCCTGGGGAGATGCACTCTTATTTTTTGAATTTCCAGCTTTCCTGCCCTGCTTTTTCCCCATCTTTGTGGTTTTATCTGCCTCTGGTCTTTGATGATGATGGTGACGTACTGATGGGGTTTTGGTGTAGATGTCCTTCCTGTTTGATAGTTTTCCTTCTAACAGTCAGGACCCTCAGCTGTAGGTCTGTTGGAGATTGCTTGAGGTCCACTCCAGACCCTGTTTGCCTGGGTATCAGCAGCAGAGGCTGCAGAAGATAGAATATTGCTGAACAGCGAGTGTACCTGTCTGATTCTTGCTTTGGAAGCTTCCTCTCAGGGGTGTACTCCACCCTGTGAGGTGTGGGGTGTCGGTCTGCCCCTAGGTGGGGATGTCTCCCAGTTAGGCTACTCAGGGTTCAGGGACCCACTTGAACAGGCAGTCTGTCCCTTCTCAGATCTCAACCTCCGTGTTGGGAGATCCACTGCTCTCTTCAATGCTGTCAGACAGAGTCGTTTGCGTCTGCTGAGGTTTCTGCTGCTTTTGTTACTGTTTACTCTGCCCTGTCCCCAGAGGTAGAGTCTACAGAGACAGGCAGGTTTCCTTGAGCTGCTGTGAGCTCCACCCAGTTCGAGCTTCCCCGCGGCTTTGTTTACCTAATTAAGCCTCAGCAATGGCGGGCCCCCTTTCCGCAGCCTCGCTGCTGCCTTGCTGGTAGATCACAGACTGCTGTGCTAGCAATGAGGGAGGCTCTGTGGGCATGGGACCCTCCCGGCCAGGTGTGGGATATGATCTCCTGGTGTGCCTGTTTGCTTAAAGCGCAGTATTGGGCTGGGAGTTACCCAATTTTCCAGGTGTTGTGTGTCTCAGTTCCCCTGGCTAGGAAAAGGGATTCCCTTCCCCCTTGCGCTTCCCAGGTGAGGCGATGCCTCGCCCTGCTTCAGCTCTCGCTCGTCAGGCTGCAGCAGCTGACCAGCACCGATCGTCCGGCACTCCCCAGTGAGATGAACCCAGTACCTCAGTTGAAAATTCAGAAATCACCAGTCTTCTGTGTCGCTCATGCTGGGAGTTGGAGACTGGAGCTTTTCCTATTTGGCCATCTTGCTCCACCCCCAGAAATCTTCTTTCTAATTTTTATCTGAGGACATTTCCTTTGTACCCTAGGCTTCAACGTGATCCAAAATATCCCTTCTCAGATTCCCCAAAAACAGTGCTACCAAACTGCTCCATGAAAAGAAAGGTGTAACTTAGTGAGATGAATTCACAAATCAGAAAGCAGTTTCTCAGGAAGCTTCTTTCTAGTTTTTCTCTGAGGATATTTTCTTTGTCAATATAAGCTTCAATGCACTCTGAAATATCCCATTGTGGATTCCAAGAAAACAGTGTTAGCAAACTGCTCAATGAAAAGAACAGTGTAACTCTGTGAGATGAATTCACACATCACAAAGCAATTTATCAGAAATCTTCTTTCCAGTTTTTATCTGAGGATATTTCCTTTTTCACCATAGACCTCAACACACTCGTGAATATCCCTTTGAAGATTCCACAAAAATAGTGTTAGCAAACTGCTCCATGAAGAGAAAGCTATATATCTGTGAGATGAATTCACCCATCACAAAGCAGTTTCTCAGAAAGATTCATTTTGCTTTTTGTCTGAGGATATTTCCTTTGTCACCATAGCCTTCAATGCGCTCCCAAATACTGTGTTGCTACCATACTGCTCCATGAAAAGAATGGTGTAACTCTGTGATATAAATTCGCATATCACAAAGTTGTTTCTCAGGAAGCTTCTTACTAGTTTTTATCTGGGGATATTTCCTTTTTCACCATATTCCTCAATGTGCTACAGAATACACCATTGTAGATTCTATGAAAAAAGTGTTATCAAGCTGCTCCATGAAAATAAAAGGTGTACCTCTGTGAGATGAATTCACACAACACAAAGTATTTTCTCAGAAAGCTTCTTTCTAGTTTTTAACTCAGGATATTTCCTTTGTCACCATACACTTCATTGCTATCCACAATATCCCTTCTCAGATTCCCCAAAAACAATGCTACCTAGCTGTTCCATGAAAGGTGTCATGTAACTCTGTGAGATGGCTTCACAAATCACAAAGTAGTTTCTCAGAAAAATTCTTTCTAGTTTTTGTCGGAGGATATTTCCTTTTTCACCATAGGCCAAATGCGCTCACTAATATCCTTTTGCAGGTTCCATGAAAATAGTGTTAGCAAACTGCTCCATGAAAAGAAAGGTGTAATTTGTGAGATGAACTCACATATCACAAAGCAGTTTCTCATAATGCTTCTTTTGGTTTTTGTCTGGGGATATTTCCATCGTCAGAATAGGCTTCAATCCACTTCCAAATATCCTATTGCAGATTCTGCAACAACAGTGCTACCATACTGCTGCATGAAAAAAATGGTGTAACTCTGTAAAATGAAGTCAGACATCACAAAATTGTTTCTCAGTAAGCTTCTTACTAGTTTTTATGTGAGGATATTTCCTTTTTCACCATATTCCACTATGCGCTCACAAATATCCCAATGCAGGTTCCATGAAAAAAGTGTTAGCAAACCTCTCAATGAAAAGAACAGTGTAACATTGTGAGATGAATTCACACATCACAAAGCAGTTTCCCAGAAATGTTGTTTTTGATTTTTATCTGAGGATATTTACTTTGTCGCCAGAGGCTTCAATGTGCTCCAAAATATCCTACTGCAGATTCCACGAAAACAGTGTTATCTAACTGCTCAATGAAAAGAATGGTGTAACTCTGCAAGGTGAATTCACACATCACAAAGCAGTTTCTCAGAAAGCTTCTTTCTAGTTTTTATGTGAGGATATTTCCTTTGTCACCAGAGGCTTCAATGCGCACCAAAATATCCTATTGCAGATTCCACGCAAACTGGGTTAAAAAATTCCTGCAAGAAAAGAATCGTTTAACTCTGTGAGATGAATTCACACATCACAAAGCAGTTTCTCAGAAATCTTCTTTCTAATTTTTATCTGAGGATATTTCCATTGTCACCATTGGCTTCAATGTGATCCAAATATCCTACTGCAGATTCCACGAAACCAGTGTTATCAATATGTTCAATGAAAAGAATGATGTAACTCTGTAAGATGGATTCACACATCGCAAAGAAGTTTCTCAGAAAGCTTCTTTCTAGTTTTATCTGAGGATATTTCCTTTTTCACTACAGGCCTCAATGCACTCCCAAATATCCCTTTGCAGTTTCCACGAAAAGAGGGTTAGCACACTGCCCCATGAAAAGAAAGGTATAAAACTGTGAGATGAATTCACACATCACAACACACTTTCTCAGAAAGCTTCCTTTGGTTTTGCTGTGAGGATACTTTCTTTGTCACCATAGGCTTCAATGTGCTCCAAAGTATCCTATTTCAGATTCCATGAAAACAGTGTTATCAAACAGCTCAATGAAAACAACACTGTATCTCTGTGAGATGAATTCACACATCCAAAAGTATTTTCTCAGAAAGCTTCTTTCTAGTTTTTTTCTGAGGATATTTCCTTTTTCACTGTAGGCCTCAATGCACTCTGGAATATCCCTCGCAGATTCCACGAAAAAAGTGTTAGCAAACTTCTCAATGAGAATACTGGTGTAACTCTGTGAGATGAATTCACACATCACAAAGAAGCTTCTGAGAAATTTTCTTTCTAGATTTTATCTGAGGATATTTCCCATGTCACCATTCACTTCAAAACGATCAAAAATATTCTCTCTCTGATGCCCCAAACACTGTGCTACCAAACTGTTCCATGAAAAGAATTGTGTAACTCTGTGAGATGAATTCACAAATCACAAAGTGGTTTCTCAGAAAGTTTCTTTCTAGATTTGTCTGATGATATTTCCTTTTTCACCATTTGCCTCATTGCACTTCTGAATATCCCTTTGCAGATTCCACGAAAATAGTGTTAGCAAAATGCTCCATGGAAAGAAAGATGTAAATCTGTGATACGAAATCACACATCACAAAGCAGTTTCTCAGAAAGTATCTTTTTGCATTTTGTCTGAGGATATTTCCTTTGTCACCATAGGCTTCCACTCCCAAATATCCCTTCTCAGACACCACAAAAACAGTGATGCCAAAGTACTCCCACAACAGAAACGTTTAACTCTTTGAGATGAATGCACACATCACAAAGGAGTATATCCAAAAGCTTCTCTCCAGTTTTTACCTGGAGAATTTTCTTTATTCACCTTAGGCCTCTATGGGCTCCCAAATATCCCTTTGCAATTTCCATAAAAACAGTGCTACCAAACTGCACAAAGAAACAAAAGTTTAATCTGTGTGATGAATTCACCCATCACAAAGAAATTTCTCAGAAAGCTTCTTTCTAGTTTTTATATCAGGATATTTCCTTTTACACCATCGACTTCCATGTGCTCCCAAATATCCCTTCTCAGACACCACAAAAACAGTGATGCCAAGCTGCTCTCTCAGCAGAAACCTTTACCTCTGTGAAATGAATGCACACTTCACAAAGGAGCTATCAGATACTTTCTCTCCAGTTTTTACCTGAAGATATTACCTGTTTCAAACTTGGCCTGTATCTGCTCCTGAATATCCCTTTGCATATTCCACAATAACAGTGTTATCAAACTGCACAATGAAAAGAAAGATTTAACTCTGCAAGATGAATTCAACCATCACAAAACAGTCTCTTAGAAAGTTTCTTTCTAGTTTTTATCTGAAGATATTTCCTTTTTCCTTATAGTCCTCAATGCGCTCTGGAATATCCCGTCGCACATTCCATGAAAAAAGTGTTAGTAAACTTCTCAATGAAATGAATGCTGTAACTCTGTGAGATGAGTTCACATATCACAAAGAAGTTTCTCAGAAAGTTTCTTTCTACATTTTATCTAAGGATATTTCCTTTGTCACCCTAGGCTTCAAAGTGATCCAAAATATTCCTTCTCAGATTCCCCCAAAACAGTGCTACCAAACTGCTCCATGAAAAGAATCGTGTACCTCTGTGAGATGAATTCACAAATCGCAAAGAAGTTACTCAGAAAGCTTCTTTCTAGTTTTTGTCTGAGGATTTTTCCTTTTTCACGGTTTGCCTCAAAGTGCTTCTAAATATCCCTGTGCAGATTCCATGAAAATAGTGTTAGCAAAATGCTCCATTAAAAGAAAAGTATAAATCTGTGAGATGAATTCACACTTCATAAAGCAGTCTCTCAGAAAACATCTTTTTGGTTTTTTTCTGAGGATATTTCCTTTGTCACCATAGGCTTCAATGCGGTCCCAAATGTCCCTTCTCAGACACCACAAAAACAGTGATGCCAAAGTCCTCCCTCAACAGAAACGTTTAGCTCTTTGAGATGAATTCACACATCGCAAAGGAGTATATCGAAAAGTTTCTCTTCATTTTTTCCCTGGAGAATTTCCTTTTTTCACATTAGGCCTCTATGGGCTCCCAAATATCCCTTTGAAGATTCCATAAAAACAGTGCTACCAAACATCTCAAAGAAAACAAGGTGTAACTCTGTGTGATGAATTTACCCATCACAAAGAAATTTCTCAGAAAGCTTCTTTCTAGATTTTATCTCAGGATATTTCCTTTTACACCATTGACTTCCATGCACTCCCAAATATCCCTTCTCATATGCCACAAAAACCATGATACCAAACTACTCTTTCAACAGAAAGCTTTACTCTATGAGATGAATGCACACATCACACGAGTTATCAGAAACTTTCTCTCCAGTTTTTACCTGAAGATATTACCTGTTTCAACCTTGGCCTGTATCCTCTCCCGAATATCCCTTTGCATATTCCACAAAAACAGTGTTATCAAACTGCTCAAAGAAAGGAAAGATTTAACTCTGTGGGATGAATTCAACCATCACAAAAAAGTCTCTCAGAAAGCTTCTTTCTAGATTTTATCTGAGGGTATTTTCTTTTTCACCATAGGCTTCTCTGTTCTCCAAATATCCCTTTGTAGATTCCACTAAAACAAGGTTACCAAACTGCTCAATGAAAAGAATGGTTTACCTCTGGGATATGAATTCACCCACCACAAAGAAATTTCTCAGAAAGCTCCTTTCTAGTTTTTATCTTTGCATATTTACTTTTAAACCATCAGCCACAATGCGCTCCCAAATATCCCTTCTCAGACACCACAAAAACAGTGATGCCAAACTGCTCAATGAACAAAATGGCTTATCTTTATGTGGTGAATATACACTTCATGAAACAGCTTCTCAAAAGCCTTCTCTCCAGTTTTTATCTGAAGATATTTTCTTTTTCACCAGAGGCATATATGATCTCCTGAAAATCCCTTTGCAGAGTCCCCAAAAGCAGTGCTACCAAACTGTTCAATGAAAAGAAAAGTGTAACTCTGTGAGATCAACTCACACATCACAAAGCAGTTTCTCAGAAAGCTTCTTTCTAGTATTTATCTGAGGATATTTCCTTTGTTACTATAGGCTTAAACGTGATCCAAATTATCCCTTCTAACATTCCCCAAAAGCAGTGCTACCAAACAGCTCCATTAAAAGAATCGTGTAACTCTGTGAGATGAATTCAAAAATCACAAAGCAGTTTCTCAGAAATCTTCTTTCTAGTTTGTGTCTGAGGATATTTCTTTTTTCACCATAGGCCTCAATGCGTTCTCGAATATCACTTTGTGGATTCCACAAAATCAGTGCTAGCAAACTGCTCCAAGAAAAGAAAGGTGTAAATCTGTGAGATGAATTCACACATCCCAAAGCAATTTCTCAGAATGCTTCTTTTTGGTTTTTGTTTGAGGATATTTCCTATGTCACGTAGGCTTCAATGTGCTCCCAAATATCCTGTTGCAGATTCCATGAAAACAGTGTCTTCAAACTACTCAATGAAAACAGCAGTGTATCTCTGTGAGATGAATTCATCCATCTCAAGGTAGTTTCTCAGAAAGCTTCTTTCCAGTTTTTATCTGAGTATATTTCCTTTTATCTGAGTATATTTCCTTTTACAGGGTAGGCCTCATTGTGATCCTATACATCACTTTGTAGATTCCACGAAAACAGTGTTTGCAAACTGCTTCATGAAAAGAAAGGTGTAACTCTGTGAGATGACTTCACATATCACAAAGAATTTTCTCAGAAGGCTTCTTTCTTTTTTTTATTATTATACTTTAAGTTCTAGGGTACATGTGTATAACGTGTAGGTTTGTTACATATGTATACTTGTGCCATGTTGGTGTGCTGCACCCATCAACTCATCAGCACCCATCAACTCGTCATTTACATCAGGTATAACTCCCAATGCAACCCCTCCCCCCTCCCCCCTCCCAATGATAGGCCCCAGTGTGTGATGTTCCCCTTCCCGAGTCCAAGTGATCTCATTGTTCAGTTCCCACCTATGAGTGAGAACATGCGGTGTTTGGTTTTCTGTTCTTGCGATATTTTGCTGAGAATGATGGTTTCCAGCTGCATCCATGTCCCTACAAAGGACACAAACTCATCCTTTTTTATGGCTGCATAGTATTCCATGGTGTATATGTGCCACATTTTCTTAATCCAGTCTGTCACTGATGGACATTTGGGTTGATTCCAAGTCTTTGCTATTGTGAATAGTGCTGCAATAAACATACGTGTGCATGTGTCTTTATAGCAGCATGATTTATAATCCTTTGGGTATATACCCAGTAATGGGATGGCTGGGTCATATGGTACTTCTAGTTCTAGATCCTTGAGGAATTGCCATACTGTTTTCTATAATGGTTGAACTAGTTTACAATCCCACCAACAGTGTAAAAGTGTTCCTATTTCTCCACATCCTCTCCAGCACCTGTTGTTTCCTGACTTTTTAATGATCGCCATTCTAACTGGTGTAAGATGGTATCTCATTGTGGTTTTGATTTGCATTTCTCTGATGGCCAGTGCTGATGAGCATTTTTTCATGTGTCTGTTGGCTGTATGAATGTCTTCTTTTGAGAAATGTCTGTTCATATCCTTTGCCCACTTTTTGATGGGATTGTTTGTTTTTTTCTTGTAAATTGGTTTGAGTTCTTTGTAGGTTCTGGATATTAGCCCTTTGTCTGATGAGTAGATTGCAAAAATTTTCTCCCATTCTGTAGGTTGCCTGTTCACTCTGATGGTAGTTTCTTTTGCTGTGCAGAAGCTCTTTAGTTTAATTAGATCCCATTTGTCAATTTTGGGTTTTGTTGCCATTGCTTTTGGTGTTTTAGACATGAAGTCCTTGCCCATGCCTATGTCCTGAATGGTATTACCTAGGTTTTCTTCTAGAGTTTTTATGGTATTAGGTCTAACATTTAAGTCTCTAATCCATCTTGAATTAATTTTCATATAAAGAGTAAGGAAAGGATCCAGTTTCAGCAGAAAACTTCTTTCTTGTTTTTATCGGATGATATTGCCTTAGTCACCATAGGTTTCAATGCGATCCAAAATGTCCCTTCTCAGATTCCCCAAAAACAGTGCTACCAAACTGCTCCATGAAAAGAATGGTGTAACTCTGTGAAATGAATTCACACATCACACAGCTGTTTCTCAGAAAGCTTATTTCTAGTTTTTATCTGAGGATATTTCCTTTTTCACCATAGGCCCCAATGTACTCTGGAATATCCTATCGCAGATTTCACAAAAAAAGTGTTACCCATCTTCTCAATTAAAAGAATGGTGTAACTCTGTGAGATGAAATCCTACATGCACTCCCAAATATTGCATTGCAGATTACACAGAAAAAGTGGAAACGCCTCCATGGAAAGAAAGTTGTAACTCGATGAGATTAAATCACACATCACAAAGAACTTTCTCAGAAAGCATCTTTCTTGTTTTTATCTGAGGATATTTCCTTTGTCACCATAGGCTTCTCTGCAATCCAAATATCCCTTCTCAGATTCCCCAAAAGCAGTGCTACCAAACTGATCCATGAAAAGAATCATGTAAATCTGGGAGATGAATTAACACAGCCCAAAGCAATTTCTCAGAAAGGTTCATTCTAGTTTTTGTATGATGATATGTCGTTTGTCTCCCTAAGCTTCAATGCACTCTGAAATATCCCATTGCAGATTCCAAGGAAACAGTGTTAGGCAACCGCTCATGGAGAAGAACAGTGTAACCCTGTGAGAAGAATTCACACATCAGAGAGCAGTTTCTCACACAGCTTCTTTCTAGTTTTTATCTGAGGATAATTCCTTTTTCACTATATTACTCAATGCACTCATAAATATCACTTTGCACATTCCATGAAAACAGTGTTAGCAAACATCTCAATGAAAAGAATGGTGTAAACTTGTGAGATGAATTCACACATCACAAAGCAGTTTCACAGAATGATTCTTTTTGGTTTTAATCTGAGTATATTTTCTTTGTCAACATAGACTTCAAAGCCCCCCCAAATATACTATTGCATATTCCATGAAAACAGTGTTATCAAACTGCTCAATGAAAAGAATGGTGTAACCCTGTAAGATGAATTCGCACATCACAAAACAGTTTCTCAGAAAGCTTCTCTCTAGTTTTTATCTGAAGATATTTCGTTTTTCACTACAGGACTCAATGCACTCCCAAATATCCTAATGCAGATTAAACGAAAAGAGTGTTTTCAAACTGCTCAATGAAAAGAATGGTGTAACACTGTAAGACGAATTCACATATTGCAAAGCAGTTTCTCAGAAAGCTTCCTTCTAGTTTTAATCTGTGGATATTTCCTTTGTCACCATATGCTTCAATGTGATCCAAAATATCTCCTCTTGGATTCCCCAAAAACAGCACAAATAAACTACTACATGAAAAGGTGGTGTAACACTGTGAGATGAATTCCCACATCAGAAAGCTATTTCTCAGAAATCTTCTTTCTAGATTTTATCTGAGGATATTTTCTCTTTCACCATATTCCTCAATATGCTCCCAAATATCCCACTGCAGATTCCATGAAAAAAGTGTTAGCAAAGAACCCAATGAAAAGAATGGTGTAACTCTGTGAGATTAATTCACTCATCATAAAGAAGATTCTCAGAAAGCTTCTTTCTAGTTTTAATCTGAGTATATTCCCTTTGTCACCATAGGCTTCAATGCATTCCAAAATATCCCCTCTCAGATTCCCCAAAAACAGTGCTACCAAACTGCTCCATAAAAACAATGGTGTAATTCTGTGAGATGAATTCACACATCACAAAGCTGTTTCTCAGAAAGCTTCTTTCTAGTTTTTATCTGAGGATACTTCCTAGGCTTCAGTGTGCTCCCAAATACCCCTTTGAAGATTCCATGAAAACAGTATAAGCAAACTCCTCCATGAAAAGAAAGGTATAACTCTGTGAGATGAATTCCCACATCAGAATGCTGTTTCTCAGAAAGCTTCTTTCTAGTTTTTGTCTGAG
This sequence comes from Macaca nemestrina, assembly GCF_043159975.1. Lineage (NCBI taxonomy): Eukaryota > Metazoa > Chordata > Mammalia > Primates > Cercopithecidae > Macaca > Macaca nemestrina. Next base: position 93,424,935 of record NC_092138.1, on the reverse strand, counting down.
GATATTTTCATTTTCACCATATTCCTCAATGCACTCTGGAATATCCCATTGCAGATTCCACGATAAAAGGGTTAGTAAACTTCTCAATGAAAAGAACAGTGTAACTCTATGAGATGAATTCACACACCAGAAAGAAGTTTCACAGAAACCTTCTTATGGCTTCTTATGTGAGGATATTTCCTTTGTCACCCTTGGCTTCAATGTGCTCCCAAATACCCTGTTGCAGATTCCATGAAAACAGTGTAATCAAACTGCACAATTAAAAGAATGGTGTAATTCTGTGAGATGAATTCACACATCACAAAGTAGTTTCTCATAAAACTTCTTTCTATTTTTTATCTGAAGATATTTCCTTTTTCACAATAGACCTCAATGTGCTCCCAAATATACCTTTGCACATTCCATGAAAACAGTGTTACCAAATTGCTCCATGTAAAGAAAGGTGTAACTCTGTGAGATGAACTCACACATTACAAAGAACTTTCTCAGAAAGCTTCTTTCTAGTTTTTATCTGAGAATATTTTCTTTGTCACCATAGGCATCAATGTGATACAAAATATCCCTTCTCAAATTCCCCAAAAACAGTTCTACCAAACTGATCCATGAAAAAAAGGCTGTAACTCTGTGAGATGAATTCACAAATCAGAAAGCAGTTTCTCAGAAACCTGCTTTCTAAGTTTTCTCTGAGGATATGTCCTTTGTCACCATCAGCTTCTATGGGCTCTGAAATGTCACATTGCGGATTCCAAGAAAACAGTGTTAGAAAACTGCTCAATGAAGAGAACAGTGTAACACTCTGATATAAATTTACACATTCCAAAGCAGTTTCTCAGAAAGCTTCTTTCTTGTTTTTATCTGAGGATATTTCCTTTTTATACATAGGCCTCAATACACTTGCAAATATACCTTTGCAGATTCCACGAAAACAGTGTTAGCAAACTGCTCCATGAAAAGAACGGTGTAAATATGTGAGATGAATTTACACATCACAAAGCAGTTTCTCAGAAAGCTTCTTTTCCGTTTTTGTCTGAGGATATTTCCTCTGTCACCATAGGCTTCAATGTGATCCAAAGGATACCTTCTCAGATTCCCCAAACACAGTGCTATCAAATTGTTCCATGAAAATACTGGTGTAACTCTGTGAGATGAGTTCACAGATCACAGAGCAGTTTCTCAGAAAGCTTTTTTCTAGTTTTTGTCTGAGGATATTTCCTTTGACACCATATGCTTCATTGCAATCCGAAGTATACCTACTCAGATTCAAAAAAAACAGTGCTACCAAACTGCTCCATGAAAAGCGTGGTGTATCTCTGTTAGGTGAATTCACACATCAAAAAACACTTTCTCAGAAAGCTTCTAACTAGTTTTTGCCTGAGAATATTTTCTTTTTCACCAGAGGCCTCCAATCACTCCCAAATATCCCTTTGTAGATTCAACAAAAAGAGTGTTAGCAAACTGCTCCATGAAAAGAAAGGTGTTACTCTGTGAGGTGAATACACGAATCACAAGGAAGTTTTTCAGAAAGCTTCTTTCTGCTTTTTATCTGAGGATATTTTCTCTGTCACCATAGGCTTCCATGCAATCCAAAATATCCCTTCTCAAATTCGCCATAAACAGTGCTACCAAACTGATCCATGAAAAGAATCATGTAACTCTGTGAGATGAAATAGCACATCACAAATAGCTTTCTCAGAAAGCTTCTTTCTAGTTTTTATATGAGGATATTTCCTCTGTCAAATTAAACTTCAAAGCACTCCACAATACCCCATTGCAGATTCCAAGGAAACAGAGTGAGCAAACAGCTCAATGAAAAGAACAGTGCAACTCTGCAAGGTGAATTCACATATTGCAATACAGCTTCTCAGAAAGACTCTTTCTAATTTTTATCTGAGGATATTTATTTTTTCACCATTGGCCTCAATCGCTTGTGAATATCCCTTTGCAGATTAAACGAAAATAGTGTTAACATACTGCTCCATGAAAAGAAAGGTGTAAATCTGTGAGATTAATTCACACATCACAAACTGGTTTCTCAGAAGGCTTCTTTTTGGTTTTTGTCTGAAGATGTTTCCTTTGTCACCATAGGCTTCAATGTACTTCCAACTATTCTATTGCATATTCCACAAAAACAGTGTTAGCAAACTGCTCCAAGAAAAGAATCCTGTAACTTTGTGATTGAATTCACATATCACAAAGCAGTTTCTCAGAAAGGTTCTTTCTAGTTTTTATCTGAGGATATTTCCTTTGTCACCATAGGCTTCAACGTGTTCCAAAATGTCCCTTCTCAGATTCCCCAAAACAGGCCTACCAAACTGCTCCATGAAAAGAGTGGTATAACTCTGTGAGATGAATTCATACATCAAAATACTGTTTCTCAGAAAGTTTCTTCTAGTTTTTATCTGAGGATATTTCCTTTTTCACTATATTCCTCCAAATACCCCATTGCAGATTCCACAAAAAAAAGTGTTAGCAAACGAATCCATGAATAAAAAGGTGTAAGTCTGTGACATGAAATCAGGAATCACAAAGCAGTTTCTCAAAAATTATCTTTTTGGTTTTTGTGTAAGTATATTTCCTTTGTCACCATAGACTTCAATGTCATCCAATGTATTGCTTCTCAGATTCCCAAAAAACAGTGCTATGAAACTGCTCAATGAAAGGAAAAGTATAACTATGTGAGGTGAATTCACACCTCACAAAGCAGTTTCTCAGAAAGTTCCTTTCTAGTTTTTTTCTGAGGATATATACTTTTTCACCACAGACCTCAATGCACTCACAAATATCCCTTTGTGGATTCCACGATAATAGTGCTAGCAAACGGCTCCATGAAAGGAAAGGTGTAAATCTGTGAGATGAATTCTCACATCACAAAGTAGTTTCTCAGAAAGCTTCTTTTTGGTTTGTATCTGAGGATGTTTCCTTTATCACCATAGGTTTCAATGTGCTCCCAAATATCCTATTGCAGATTCCACGAAAACAGTGTTGGTAAACTGTTCCAATAAAATGATAGTGTAACTCTGTTAGATGAGTTCACACATCACAAAGGAGTTTCTCAAAAAGCTTCTTTCTACTTTTTATCTGAGGATATTTACTGTATCAACATAGCTTCAATGCAATCCAAAATACCACTTCTCATTTTCCCCAAAAGCAGTGCTACCAAACTGATCCCTCAAAAGAATCGTTTACCACATGAATTAACATATGAGGTGAATTAACATATCGCAAAGTGATTTCTCAGAAATCTTCTTTCTGGTTTTTATATGAGGATATTTCCTTTGTCACCATAAGCTTCTGTCTGCTCTGAAATATGCCAATGCAGATTCGAAGAAAACAGTGTTATCAAACTGCTCAATGAAAAGAGTGGTGTAACTCTGTGAGATGAATTCCTTCATCACAAAACAGTTTATCAGAAAATTTCTTTCTAGTTTTTATCTGAGGATATTTCCTTTTTAACCATAGTCTTCAATGTGCTCCAAGTTATCACTTTGCAGATACCAGGAAGGCAATGTTAGCAAATTTCTCCATGAAAAGTAAGGTTTACCTCTGTGAGGTGAATTCACTCATCACAAAGAATTTCCTCAGAAAGCTTCTTTCTTGTTTTCATCTGAGGATATTTCCTTTGTGACCATAGGCTTCAATGTGCTCCCAAATATCCTATTCCAGATTCCACGAAATCAAAGTTAGCAAACTGCTCCATGAATACAACCATGTAACACTATTAGATGAAGGCACACATTCCAAAGGAGTTTCTCAGAAAGCTTCTTTTGTGTTTATCTGAGTATGTATCCTGTGTTACCATAGGATTCAATGCACTCCCAAATATCCCCTTGAAGATTCCATGAAAACAGTGTTGTCAAACAGCACAAAGAAAAGAACGGTTTAACTCTGTGAGATGAATTCACACATCACAAAGGAGTTTCTCAGCAATCATCCTTCTAATTTTTATCTGAGGATATTTCATTTTTCACTGTAGGCCTCAATGCGCTTCCAAATATCCCTTTGCAGATTCCACGAAAACAGTGTTATTAAACTGCTCAATGAAAAGAACAGTGTAATCCTGTGAGATGAATTCACACATCACAAAGGACTTATACAGAAAGCTTCCTTCTAGTTATTGTTTGCAGATATTTCCATTGTCACAATAGGCTTCAATACAATCCATAATATCCCTTCTCAGATACCCCAAAACCAGTGCTACCAAACTGCTCCATGAAAAGTATCATATAACAATGAGATCTGAATTAACCAGTCACAAAGCAGTTTCTCAGAAAACTTCTTTCTAGTTTTGTCTTAGGATATTTCGTTTGTCAAATAGGCTTCAATGCACTCTGAGATATACCATTGTATATTCCAGGAAAACAATGTTATCAAACTGCTCAATGAAACGAATGGAGTAACTCTGTAAGATGAATTAACACATCACAAAGTAGTTTCTCAGAAAGCTTCTTTCTAGTTATTATTTCTAGTTATTATTTCCTTTTTCACTATAGGCCTCAATGCGCTCCCAAATATGGCTTTGCTGATTGCATGAAAACAGGATTAGCAAACTTCTCGGTGAAAAGAAAGCTGTAACTCTGTGAGATGAATTCACACACCACAGAGAGTTTTCACAGAAAGCTTCTTTATACTTTTTATCTGAGGATATTTCTTTTGTCTTCATAGGCTTCAATACGGTCCAAAATATCCATTCTCAGATTACCCAAAAACTGTGCTACCAAACAACTCCATGAAAAGAATCGTGTAACTCTGAGATGAATTCAAAAAACACAAAGAATTTTCTCAGAAAGCTTATTTCTAATTTTTGTCTGAGGATATATGCTCTGTCACCATAAGCTTCAATGGGCTCTGAAATATCCCATTGTAGAATCCAAGAAAACAGTGTTAGCAAACGACTCAATGAAAGAACAGTGTAAATCTGTGAGATGAATTCACACATCACAAAGCATTTTCTCAGAAAGCTTCTTTCTAGTTTTTATCTGAGGATATTTTCTTTGTCACCATAGACATCAATGTGATGCAAAATATCCCTTCTCAGATTCCCCAAAAACAGTTCTACCAAACTGATCCATGAAAAAAGGCTGTAACTTCATGAGATGAATTCACAAATCAGAAAGCAGTTTCTCAGAAACCTTCTTTTTAGATTTTCTCTGAGGATATATCCTTTGTCACCATCAGCTTCAGTGTGCTCCAAAATGTCACATTGCGGATTCCAAGAAAACAGTGTTAGCAAACTGCTCAATGGAGAGAAAAGTGTAACTCTGTGAGATGAATTCAAATATCACAAATCTGTTTCTCAGAAAGCTTCTTTCTTGTTTTTATCTGAGGATAGTTAGTTTTTCACCATAGGCTTCAGTGTGCTCCCAAATATCCCTTTGTAGATTCCACGAAAACAGTGTTAGCAAACTTCTCCAAGAAAGGAAAGGTGTAACTCTGTGAGTTGAATTCAAGCATCACAAACAACTTTCTCAGAAAGCTCCTTTCTAGTTTTTATCAGAGAATATTCCCTTTGTTAACATAGGCTTTAATGCGATCCAAAATATCCCTTCTCAGATTCCCAAAAAACAGTGCTACCAAACTGATCCATGAAAAGAATCTTGTAACTCTGTGAAATGAATTAACACATCATAAGCCGTTTCTCAGAAAGCTACTTTCTACTTTTTATGTGAGGATATTTCCTATGTCACCATAAGTTTCCATGTGCTCTGAAATATCCCATTGCAGATTCCATGAAAACAGTGTGAGCAAACTGCTCAATGAAAAGAACAGTGTAACACGCTGAGATGAGTTCACACATCACAAAGCAGTTTCTCAGAAAGTTTCTTTCTACTTTTTCTTGGAAGATATTCCTTTCTTCACCATGGACCTCAATGTGCTTGGGAATATCCCTTTGCTGATTACACAAAAACACTTTAGCAAACTGCTCCATTAAAAGACAGGTGTAACTCTATGAGATTAATTCACACAACATAAAGAAGTTTCTCAGAAAACTTATTTCTAGTTTGTATCTGAGGATATTTCCTTAGTACCCATAGGCTTCAATGTGATCCCAATTATCCCTTCTCAGATTACCCAAAAACAGTGCTACCAAACTGCTCCATGAATAGAATTGTGTAACTCTGTGTGATGAATTCACAAATCACAAAGGAACTTCTGAGAAAGCTTCTTTTTAGTTATTGTCTGAGGATATTTCCTTTATCAGCATAAGCTTCAGTGTGCTCTGAAATATCCCATTGCAGATTCAATGAAAACAGTATTATCAAACTGCTCAATGAAAAGAACAGTGTAGCTCTGCGAGATGAATTCGCACATCACAACGCGGTTTCTCAGAAAGCTTCTTTCTGGTTTTTATACAACGGTATTTCCTTTGTCACCATAGGCTTCAATGCACTTCCAAATATCCTATTGCCAATTCCACAAAAACGGTGTTATCAAACTGCTCAATGAAAAGAACAGTGTAACTCTGTGAGATGAATTCACACATCACAAAGCAGTTTCTCAGAAAGCTTCTTTCTAGTTTTTATCTGAGAATATTTCCTTTTGTGCCATAGGCCTCAATGCGGTTGCAAATATCCCTTTGCAGATTCCACAAAAACAGTGTTAGCAAACTGCTCCATGAAATGAAAGCTATGATGCTGAGAGATGAATTCACAAATCACAAAGAACTGTGCCAGAAAGCTTCTTTCTAGTTTTTGTCTGAAGATATTTCCTTTATATCTTCAATGCACTCCAAAATATCATATGGCAGCATCCACAAAAACAGTGTTAACAAACTTTTCAATGAAAAGAAGAGTGTAACCCTGTGAGATGAATTCACACATTACAAAGCAGTTTCTCAGAAAGCTTCTTTCTAGTTTTTATATGAGGGTATTTCCTTTGTAACCATAAGCTTCAATGCGCTCTGAAATATCCCATTGCAGATTCCAAGAAAACAGTGTTAGCAAACTGCTCAATGAAAAGAACAGAGCAGGTGGGCGGGGCAAGATGGCCGAATAGGAACAGCTCCAGTCTCCAACTCCCAGCACGAGCGACACAGAAGACCAGTGATTTCTGCATTTTCAACTGAGCCTCTGCTGCTGATACCCAGGCAAACAGGATCTGGAGTGGACCTCAAGCAATCTCCAACAGACCTACAGCTGAGGGTCCTGACTGTTAGAAGGAAAACTATCAAACAGGAAGGACACCTACACCAAAACCCCATCAGTACATCACCATCATCAAAGACCAGAGGCAGATAAAACCACAAAGATGGGGAAAAAGCAGGGCAGAAAAGCTGGAAATTCAAAAAATAAGAGCGCATCTCCCCCGGCAAAGGAGCGCAGCTCATCGCCAGCAATGGATCAAAGCTGGACGGAGAATGACTTTGACGAGATGAGAGAAGAAGGCTTCAGTCCATCAAATTTCTCAGAGCTAAAGGAGGAATTACGTACCAAGCGCAAAGAAACTAAAAATCTTGAAAAAAAAGTGGAAGAATTGATGGCTAGAGTAATTAATGCAGAGAAGCTCATAAACGAAATGAAAGAGATGAAAACCATGACACGAGAAATACGTGACAAATGCACAAGCTTCAGTAACCGACTCGATCAACTGGAAGAAAGAGTATCTGCGATTGAGGATCAAATGAATGAAATGAAGCGAGAAGAGAAACCAAAAGAAAAAAGAAGAAAAAGAAATGAACAAAGCCTGCAAGAAGTATGGGATTATGTAAAAAGACCAAATCTACATCTGATTGGGGTGCCTGAAAGTGAGGGGGAAAATGGAACCAAGTTGGAAAACACTCTTCAGGATATCATCCAGGAGAACTTCCCCAACCTAGTAGGGCAGGCCAACATTCAAATCCAGGAAATACAGAGAACGCCACAAAGATACTCCTCGAGAAGAGCAACTCCAAGACACATAATTGCCAGATTCACCAAAGTTGAAATGAAGGAAAAAATCTTAAGGGCAGCCAGAGAGAAAGGTAGGGTTACCCACAAAGGGAAGCCCATCAGACTAACAGCAGATCTCTCGGCAGAAACTCTCCAAGCCAGAAGAGAGTGGGGGCCAATATTCAACATTCTTAAAGAAAAGAATTTTAAACCTAGAATTTCATATCCAGCCAAACTAAGTTTCATAAGTGAAGGAGAAATAAAATCCTTTACAGATAAGCAAATGCTTAGAGATTTTGTCACCACTAGACCTGCCTTACAAGAGACCCTGAAGGAAGCACTAAACATGGAAAGGAGCAACCGGTACCAGCCATTGCAAAAACATGCCAAAATGTAAAGACCATCGAGGCTAGGAAGAATCTGCATCAACTAACGAGCAAAATAACCAGTTAATATCATAATGGCAGGATCAAGTTCACACATAACAATCTTAACCTTAAATGTAAATGGACTAAATGGTCCAATTAAAAGCCACAGACTGGCAAACTGGATAAAGAGTCAAGACCCATCAGTCTGCTGTATTCAGGAGACCCATCTCACACGCAGAGACATACATAGGCTCAAAATAAAGGGATGGAGGAAGATTTACCAAGCAAATGGAGAACAAAAAAAAGCGGGCGTTGCAATACTAGTCTCTGATAAAACAGACTTTAAACCATCAAAGATCAAAAGAGACAAAGAAGGCCATTACATAATGGTAAAGGGATCAATTCAACAGGAAGAGCTAACTATCCTAAATATATATGCACCCAATACAGGAGCCCACAGATTCATAAAGCAAGTCCTTAGAGACTTACAGAGAGACTTAGACTCCCATACATTAATAATGGGAGACTTCAACACTCCACTGTCAACATTAGACAGATCAACGAGACAGAGAGTTAACAAGGATATCCAGGAATTGAACTCATCTCTGCAGCAAGCAGACCTAATAGACATCTATAGAACTCTCCACCCCAAATCAACAGAATATACATTCTTCTCAGCACCACATCGTACTTACTCCAAAATCGACCACGTAATTGGAAGTAAAGCACTCCTCAGCAAATGTACAAGAACAGAAATTATAACAAACTGTCTCTCAGACCACAGTGCAATCAAACAAGAACTCAGGACTAAGAAACTCAATCAAAACCGCTCAACTACATGGAAACTGAACAACCTGCTCCTGAATGACTACTGGGTACATAACGAAATGAAGGCAGAAATAAAGATGTTCTTTGAAACCAATGAGAACAAAGATACAACATACCAGAATCTCTGGGACGCATTTAAAGCAGTGTGTAGAGGGAAATTTATAGCACTAAATGCCCACAAGAGAAAGCAGGAAAGATCTAAAATTGACACTCTAACATCGGAATTAAAAGAACTAGAGAAGCAAGAGCAAACACATTCGAAAGCTAGCAGAAGGCTAGAAATAACTAAGATCAGAGCAGAACTGAAGGAGATAGAGACACAAAAAACTCTCCAAAAAATCAATGAATCCAGGAGTTGGTTTTTTGAAAAGATCAACAAAATTGACAGACCACTAGCAAGACTAATAAAGAAGAAAAGAGAGAAGAATCAAATCGACGCAATTAAAAATGATAAAGGGGATATCACCACCGACCCCACAGAAATACAAACTACCATCAGAGAATACTATAAACACCTCTACGCAAATAAACTGGAAAATCTAGAAGAAATGGATAATTTCCTGGACACTTACACTCTTCCAAGACTAAACCAGGAAGAAGTTGAATCCCTGAATAGACCAATAGCAGGCTCTGAAATTGAGGCAATAATTAATAGCCTACCAACCAAAAAAAGTCCAGGACCAGATGGATTCACAGCTGAATTCTACCAGAGGTACAAGGAGGAGTTGGTACCATTCCTTCTGAAACTATTCCAATCAATAGAAAAAGAGGGAATCCTCCCTAACTCATTTTATGAGGCCAACATCATCCTGATACCAAAGCCTGGCAGAGACACAACATAAAAAGAGAATTTTAGACCAATATCCCTAATGAACATCGATGCAAAAATCCTCAATAAAATACTGGCAAACCGGATTCAGCAACACATCAAAAAGCTTATCCACCATGATCAAGTGGGCTTCATCCCTCGGATGCAAGGCTGGTTCAACATGCGCAAATCAATAAACATAATCCAGCATATAAACAGAACCAAAGACAAGAACCACATGATTATCTCAATAGATGCAGAAAAGGCTTTTGACAAATTTCAACAGCCCTTCATGCTAAAAACGCTCAATAAATTCGGTATTGATGGAACGTACCTCAAAATAATAAGAGCTATTTATGACAAACCCACAGCCAATATCATACTGAATGGGCAAACACTGGAAAAATTCCCTTTGAAAACTGACACAAGACAGGGATGCCCTCTCTCACCACTCCTATTCAACATAGTGTTGGAAGTTGTGGCTAGGGCAATTAGGCAAGAGAAAGAAATCAAGGGTATTCAGTTAGGAAAAGAAGAAGTCAAACTGTCCCTGTTTGCAGATGACATGATTGTATATTTAGAAAACCCCATTGTCTCAGCCCAAAATCTCCTTAAGCTGATAAGCAACTTCAGCAAAGTCTCAGGATACAAAATTAATGTGCAAAAATCACAAGCATTCTTATTCACCAGTAACAGACAAACAGAGAGCCAAATCAGGAATGAACTTCCATTCACAATTGCTTCCAAGAGAATCAAATACCTAGGAATCCAACTTACAAGGGATGTAAAGGACCTCTTCAAGGAGAACTACAAACCACTGCTCAGTGAAATAAAAGAGGACACAAACAAATGGAAGAACATACCATGCTCATGGATAGGAAGAATCAATATCGTGAAAATGGCCATACTGCCCAAGGTAATTTATAGATTCAATGCCATCCCCATCAAGCTACCAATGAGTTTCTTCACAGAATTGGAAGAAACTGCTTTAAAGTTCATATGGAACCAAAAAAGAGCCCGCATCTCCAAGACTATCCTAAGTCAAAAGAACAAAGCTGGAGGCATCACGCTACCTGACTTCAAACTATACTACAAGGCTACAGTAACCAAAACAGCATGGTACTGGTACCAAAACAGAGATATAGACCAATGGAACAGAACAGAGTCCTCAGAAATAATACCACACATCTACAGCCATCTGATCTTTGACAAACCTGAGAGAAACAAGAAATGGGGAAAGGATTCCCTATTTAATAAATGGTGGTGGGAAAATTGGCTAGCCATAAGTAGAAAGCTGAAACTGGATCCTTTCCTTACTCCTTATACGAAAATTAATTCAAGATGGATTAGAGACTTAAATGTTAGACCTAATACCATAAAAACCCTAGAGGAAAACCTAGGTAGTACCATTCAGGACATAGGCATGGGCAAAGACTTCATGTCTAAAACACCAAAAGCAACGGCAGCAAAAGCCAAAATTGACAAATGGGATCTCATTAAACTAAAGAGCTTCTGCACAGCAAAAGAAACTACCATCAGAGCGAACAGGCAACCTACAGAATGGGAGAAAATTTTTGCAATCTACTCATCTGACAAAGGGCTAATATCCAGAACCTACAAAGAACTCAAACAAATTTATAAGAAAAAAACAAACAACCCCATCAAAAAGTGGGCAAAGGATATGAACAGACATTTCTCAAAAGAAGACATTCATACAGCCAACAGACACATGAAAAAATGCTCATCATCACTGGCCATCAAAGAAATGCAAATCAAAACCACAATGAGATACCATCTCACACCAGTTAGAATGGCGATCATTAAAAAGTCAGGAAACAACAGGTGCTGGAGAGGATGTGGAGAAATAGGAACACTTTTACACTGTTGGTGGGATTGTAAACTAGTTCAACCATTATGGAAAACAGTATGGCGATTCCTCAAGGATCTAGAACTAGATGTACCATATGACCCAGCCATCCCCTTACTGGGTATATACCCAAAGGATTATAAATTATGCTGCTATAAAGACACATGCACACGTATGTTTATTGCAGCACTATTCACAATAGCAAAGACTTGGAATCAACCCAAATGTCCATCAGTGACAGATTGGATTAAGAAAATGTGGCACATATACACCATGGAATACTATGCAGCCATAAAAAAGGATGAGTTTGTGTCCTTTGTAGGGACATGGATGCAGCTGGAAACCATCATTCTTAGCAAACTATCACAAGAACAGAAAACCAAACACCGCATGTTCTCACTCATAGGTGGGAACTGAACAATGAGATCACTTGGACTCGGGAAGGGGAACACCACACACCGGGGCCTATCATGGGGAGGGGGGAGGGGGGAGGGATTGCACTGGGAGTTATACCTGATGTAAATGACGAGTTGATGGGTGCAGCACACCAACATGGCACAAGTATACATATGTAACAATCCTGCACGTTATGCACATGTACCCTACAACTTAAAGTATAATAATAATAAATAAATTAAAAAAATAAAAAATAAAAAAATAAAAAAATAAAAAAAAAAGAAAAGAACAGAGCAGCTCTGTGAGATGAATTCACACATGACAAAGCAGTTTCTCAGACAGCTTCTTTCTAGTTTTTATCTGATGATATTTCCTTTTTCACTATAGGCCTCAATGCTCTCCCAAATATCCCTTCGCAGATTCAAAGCAAACGGCTTCATGAATAGAAAGGTGTAAATCTGTGACATGAATTCAAACATCACAAATAATTTTCTCAGAAAGATTCTTTGTAGTTTTTATCTGAGGATATCTCCTTTGTCACCATAGGCTTCAATGCAATCCAAAATATCCCTTCTTAGGTTCCCCAAAAGCTGATCCATGATAAGAATCGTGTAAATCTGTCAGATGAATTTACACATCACAAAGAGGTTTCTCAGAAAGTTTCTTTATAGTTTTTATATGAGGATATTTCCTTTGTCACCATAAGTGTCAATGCACTCCAAAATATCCCATTGTAGCCTCCAGGAAAACAGTGTTAGCAAATGGCTCAATGAAATTAACAGTGTAAATCTGTAAGATGAAATCACACATCACGAATTAGTTTCTCAGAAAGCTTCTTTCTACTTTTTCTCTGAGGATATTTCCTTTTTCACCATGGGCAATGTGCTCCCAAACATCCCTTTGCAGATTCCACAGAAACTGTGTTAGCAATCTGCTCCATGAACAGAAAGGTGATACTCTGTTAGATGAATACACACATCACAAAGCAGTTTCTCACAAAGTTTCTTTCTAGTTTTTATCTGAGAATAATTCTTTTTTCACTAGAGGCCTCAATGTGGTCCCAATTATTCCTTTACAGATTCCACAAAAACAATGTTAGCAAACTGCTCCATGGAAACCAAGGTGTAACTCTGTGAGATGAATTCACACATCAACAAAGCCTTTCTCAGAAAGCTTCTTTCTAGTTTTTATCTGAGGATAATTTATTGGCACCCTAGGCTTCAATGCTATCCAAAATATCCCTACTCAGATTCCCAAAAACAGTGCTAAAAAAATGATCCATGAAAAGAATTGTGTAACTCTAGGAGATGAATTAACACATCACATAGTGGTTTCTCGGAAAGCTTCTTTCTAGTTTTTATATAAATATATTTCCTTTGTCACCATAAGCTTCAATGCACTCTAAAGAATCCCATTGCAGATTCCTAGAAAACAGTGTTAGCAAACTGCTCAATGAAAACAACAGTGTAACTCTGTGAGATAAATACACACATCACAAAGAAGTTTCTCAGAAAGCTTCCTTCTAGTTTTAATCTGAAGATATTTCCTTTTTCAGCATAGGCATCCGTGCACTCTAAAATATTTCTTTGCAGATTCCACGAAAACAGTGTTATCAAACTGCTCCATGAAAAGAAAATTGTAACTCTGTGAGGTGAATTCACACACCACAAAGAAGTTTCTCTGAAAGCTTCTTTCTAGTTTTAATCTGAGAATATTTCCTTTGACATCATAGGCTTCAGTGCAATCCAAAATATCGCTTCTTAGACTCCCCAAAAATAGGGCTACCAAACTGCTCCATGAAAAGGAAGGTGTAATTCTGTGAGATGATTTCAAAAATCACAAAGCAGTTCCTCAGAAAGCTTCTTTCTAGTTTTTGTCTCAGAATATTTCCTTTGTCACCATAAACTTCAATGTATTCTGAAATATCCCATTGCAGATTCCAAGAAAACAGTGTTAGCAAACTGATCAATGAAAAGAACAGTGTAACGCTGTGAGATGAATTCACACAAAAAGCAGTTTCTCAGAAAGCTTCTTTTAACTTTTTTTCTAAGGATGTTTCCTTTGTCACAATAGGTTTCAAAGCACTCCGAAATATCCTATTGCAACACTCCATAAAAACAATGTTATCAAATGGCTCAAAGAATAGCACAATATAGCCCTGTGAGATGAATTCACCCATCACAAAGCACTTTCTCAGAAAGCTTCTTTCTAATTTTTATCTGAGGATATTTCCTTTTTCACCATAGGCATCAATGCCTTCCAAAATATCCCTTTACATATTCCACGAAAACAGTATTAGCAAACTGCTCCTTGTAAAGAACAGTTAACTCTGTAAGATGAATTCACATATCACAAAGAATTTTCTCAGAAAGCTCCTTTCTAGTTTTTGTCTGATGATATTTCCTTAGTCACCTTAGGCTTCCATGCAATCCAAAATACCCCTTCTCAGGTTCCCCAAAAACAGTGCTACCAAACTGATCCATGAAAAGAATTGTGTAACTCTTTGAGATAAATTATCACATCACAAAGTGGTTTCCCAGAAAACTTCTTTATGGTTTTTCTATGAGGATATTTCCTTTGTCACCAAATACTTTCTTGCACTCCCAAATATCCTATTGCAGACTCCATGAAAACTGTGTTATCAAAAGGCTCAAAGAAAAGCATGGCATAGCTCTGTGAGATGAACTCACCCATCACAAAGCAGTTTCTCAGAAAATTTCTCTCTAGTTTTATCTGAGGATACTTCCATTTTCACCATAGGCCTCAATGTGCCCAAAAATATCCCTGATTCCATGAAAACAGTGTTTGCAAACTGCTCCATGAAAAGAAAGGTGTATCTCTGTGAGATGAATTCATACAACCCAAAGAACTTTCTCAGAAAGCTTCTCTCTAGTTTTTATCTGAGGATATTTCCTTAGTCACCATAGGCTTCACAGCGATCTAAAATATCCCTTCTCAGATTCCCCAAAAAGAGTGCTACCAAACTGATCCATGAAAGGAACTGTGTATCTCTCTGAGATGAATTAACATATCATAAAGCAGTTTCTCAGAGGGCTTCTTTCTAGTTTTTATATGAGGATATTTCCTTTGTCACTATAAGCTTCAATATGCTCCAAAATATGCCATTGTAGATTCCAAGAAAACAGTGTTAGCATACTGCTCCATGAAAGGAACAGTGTAACTCTGTGCCTTGAATTCAAACATCACAAAGCAGATTCTCAGAAAACTTCTTTCTAGTTTTTCTATGAGGATATTTCCTTTTTCACTATAGACCTCAATGTGATCCCAAATATCCCTTTGCAGATGCCATGAAAACACTGCTAGCAAACTGCTCCATGAAAAGAAACGTGTATATCTGGGAGATGAATTCACACATGACAAGGCAGTTTCTCAGGAAGCTTCTTTCTAGTTTTTATCTGAGGATATTTCCTTTGTCACCATAGGCTTCAATGTGATCCAAAATATCCCTTCTAAGATTCCCCAAAAACAGTGCTAATAAATTGATCCACAAAAAGAATCATGTAAATCCAGCAGATGAATTAACACATCACAAAGCAGTTTCTCAGAAAGCTTCGTTCTAGTTTTTATATGATGATATTTCATTTGTCACCCTAAGCTTCAATGCACTCTGAAATATCCCATTGAAGGTTCCAAGGAAACAGTTTTAGGAAACTGCTCACTGAAAATGACAGTGTAACCCTGTGAGATGAATTCACACTTCACAAAGTAGTTTCTCACAAAGCTTCTTTCTAGTTTTTATCTGAGGATAATTCCTTTTTCACCATAGGTCTCAATGCACTCGTAAATATCCCTTTGCAGATTCCACAAAAACAGTGTTATCAAACTGCTCCATGAAAAGAAAGGTGTAACTCTGTGAGTTGAATTCACACATCACCAAGAAGTTTCTCAGAAAGCTTCTCTCTAGTTTTTATCTGAGGATATTTCCTTAGTCACCATAGGCTTCACGGCGATCTAAAATATCCCTTCTCAGATTCCCCAAAAACAATGTGACAAACCTGCTGCATGCAAAGTATCATGTAACTCTGTGAGATGGATTCACACATCACAAAGCAGTTTCTCAAAAAGCTTCTTTCTAGATTCTTTCTGAGGATATTTCCTTGTCACCATAACTTCAATGTGCTCTGAAACATCCCATTGCAGATTCCAAGAAAACAGTGTGAGCAAACTGCTCAATGAAAAGATCAGTGTAAGTCTGTGAGTTGAGTTCAGACATCACAAAGCAGTTTCTCGGAAAGCTTCTTTTTGGTTTTTAATCTAATTATACTTTCTTTGTCACCATTGTCTTCAAAGCGCTCCCGAATATCCTATTGCAGATTCCACGAAAACAGTGTTAGCAAACTGCTCAATGAAAGGAATGGTGTAAGTCTGTGAGAGGAAATTACACGTCACAAAAAACTTTCTCAGAAAGACTCTTTCTAGTTTTTATCTGAGTGTATTTTCTTTGTCACCATCGGCTTCAATGTGATCCAAAATATACCTTCTCAGTTTCCCCTAAAACAGTGCTACCAAACTGATGCATTAGATAAATCGTGTAACTCTGGGAGATGAATTAACACATCACAAAGCGGTTTCTCAGAAAGCTTCTTTATAGTTTTTATATGAAGATATTTCCTTAGTCACAGTAAGCTTCAATGTGCTGCAAAATATTCCTTTGCAGATTCCAAGAAAACATTGTTAGCAGACTGCTAAATGAAAAGAACTTTGCAACTCTGTGAGATGAATTCACATATTACAAAGCAGTTTCTCAGGAAGGTTCTATCCAGTGTTTATCTAATGATATTTCCTTATTCACCATAGGCCTCAACGTGCTCCCAAATATCCCTTTGCATATTCCACAAAAACAGTGTTGGCAAACTGCTCCATGAAAAGAAAGGTGCAACACTGTGAGTTGAATTCCCACATCACAAAGTAGCTTCTCAGAAAACTTCTTTATTATTTTTATCAGAGTATATTCCCTTTGTCACCACAGATTTCAAAGCGATCTAAAATAATTCTCCTCACAATCCCCAAAAACAGTGCTACCAAACACCTCTTTGAAAAGAATTGTGTAACTCTGTGAGGTGAATTCCCAAGTCACAAAGCAGTTTCTCAGAAAGCTTCTTTCTAGTTTTTATCTGAGGATATTTACTCTTTCACTATAGGCCTCAATGCACTCCCAAATATCCCTTTGCAGATTCCATGAAAATTGTTAGCAAACTGCTCCATGAAAACAATGCTGTAACTCTGTGAGATGAATTCACACATCACAAAGAACTTTCTCAGAAAACTTTCTAATTTTTATTTGGGGATATATCCTTAGTCACCATAGGCTTCAATGCCGTCCAAAACATCCCTTCTTATATTCCCCAAAAACAGTGCTACCAAATTGATCCATGAAAAGAATCATATAACTCTGTGAGATGAATTAACAAATCACAAAGCAGTTTCTCAAAAAGCTTCTTTCTAGTTATTATCTGAGGGTGTTTACTTTTCCAACTTAGGTCTCAATTTTGTAACTCTGTGAGATGAATTCACAAATCACAAAGCAGTTTCTCAGAAAGTTTCTTTCTAGTTTTTGTCTGAGGATATGTCCCTTTTCACAATAAGCTTCAATGCACTCTGAAATATCCCATTGCAGATACCAAAAAAACAATGTTAGCAAACTGCTCAACGAAAAGAACAGTGTAACTCTCTTACATGAATTTTCACATCACAAAGCAGTTCCACAGAAAGCTTCTTTCTAGTTTTTCTCTGAGGATATTTCCTTTTTCACAATACACTTCAATACGCTCCAAAATATGCCATTGCAGATTCCAAGAAAACAGTTTTTGCAAACTTCTCAATGAAAAGAACAGTGTAAATTTGTGAGTTGAATTCACACATCACAAAGCAGTTTCTCAGAAAGCTTCTTTCTAATTTTCATCTGAGGAAATTTCCTTTTACACCACAGTCCTCAATGCGTTCCCAAATATCCCTTTACAGATTCCATGAAAACTATGTTAGCAAACTGCTCCATGAAAACAAAGGTGTAACTCTGTGAGATGAATTCCCACATCACAAGGAAGTTTCTCAGAAAGCTTCTTTACAGTTTTTATCTCAGGATATTTCCTTTGTCACCATAGGCTTCAAAGTGATCCAAAATATCCCTTATCAGATTCCCCAAAAACAGTGCTACCAAACTCATACATGAAAAGAATCATGTAACTCTGTGAGATGAACTAACACATCATAAAGCAGTTTCTCAGAAAGCTTCTTTCTAGTTTTTGTGTGAGGATATTTCCGTTTTCACCATAGGCTTCAATGTGCTCTGAAATATCCTATTGCAGATTCCACGTCAAAAGTGTAATCAAACTGCTCAATGAAACGAATGTTGTAGCCCTGTGACGTAAGCTCACACAACCCAAAGCACTTTCTCAGAAAGCTTCTTTCTAGTTTTTATCTGAGGATATTTCCTTTTTCACTATAGGCCACAATGTGCTCCCAAATAGCCCTTTGCAGATTCCATGAAAACAGTGGTAGCAAACTTCTCCATGAAAAGATGCGTGTAACACTGTGAGGTGAATTCACACATCACCAAGAAGTTACTCAGAAAGCTTCTTTATAGTTTTTATCTGAGGATATTTCCTTTGTCACCATAGGCTTCAATGAGATCCGAATTATCCCTTTTCAGATTCCCCAAACACAGTGCTACCAAACTGCTCTATGAAAAGAATCATGTAATGGCGTGAGATGAACTAACACATCTCAAAGCAGTTTCTCAGAAAGCTTCTTTTTAGTTTTTAAATGTGAATATTTCCTTTGTCACCTTGGGATTCATTGCGAACCAAAATATCCCTTCTCAGAATCCCAACAAATAGTGATGCCAAACTGCTCCATGACAAGAATCATGTAACTCTGTGAGATGAATTCACAAATCACAAACCTCTTTCTCAGAAAACTTCTTTCTAGATTTTGTCTGAGGATATTTCCTTTGTCACCATAAACTTATATGTGCTCCAAAATATTCCTTTGCAGATTCCAAAAAAAGAGTGTTAGCAATCTGCACAATAAAAAGAATGGTGTAATTCCTTGAGATGAATTCAAAAATTGCAAAGCAGTTTCTCAGAAAGTTTCTTTCTAGTTTTTGTCAGGATATTTCCTTTTTCAGCATAGGCCTCAAGGTGCTCCCAAATATCCCTTTGCACATTCCAAGAAAACAGTGTAGGCAAACTGCTGAATGAAAAGAACAGTGTAACTATGTGAGATGAATTCATGCATCACAAAGCAGTTTCTCAGAAAGCTTCTCTCTAGTTTTTATCTGAGGATATTTCCCTTTTTACCATAGGCCTCAGTGCACACCCAAATATCCCTTTGCAGATTCTATAAAAAGAGTGTTAGCAAACTGCTCCATGAAACGACAGTTGTAACTCTGTGTGATGAATTCTCACATCACAAAGAACTTTCTCAGAAAGGTTCTTCCTACTTTTTTATGGAGGATATTTCTTTTGTCACCATAGACTTCAATGTGATCCAAAATATCCCTTCTCAGATTCCCCAAAAGCAGTGCTACCAAACTGCTCAATGAAAAGTATCGTGTAACCCTGAGAGATGAATTCAACAATTATAAAGCGGATTCTCAGAAAGCTTTTTTCTAGTTATTTCTGAGGATATTTCTTTTGTTAAAATAAGCTTCAAACTGCTCTGAAATATCCCATTGTAGATTCCAAGAAAACCGTGCTGGCAAACTGCTGAATGAAAAGAACAGTATAACTGTGGAAGTTGAATTCATACATCACAAAGCAGTTTCTCAGGAAGTTTCTTTCTAGTTTATATCGGATTGTGTTTACTTTGTCACCATAGGTTCAAATGCCCTTCAAAATATCCCTTCTCAGATTCACCAAAAACAGTGCCACCAAACTACTCCATGTAAATGATCGTGTAACTGAGTTAGATGAATTAAAACATCACAAAGTTGTTTCTCAGTAAGCTTCTTTGTAGTTTTTATCTGAGTAAGTTTCCTTTGTCACCATAAACTTCAATGTGCTCTGAAATATCAGATTGCAGATTCCAAGAAAACAGAGTAAGCAAACTTCTCAATGCAAAGAACAGTGTAACTCTGTGAGATGAATTCACACAACACACACAGTTTCTCAGAAAGCGTCTTTCTAGTTTTTATGTGAGGATTATTCTTTTTTCACCCTAGACCTCAATGCGCTCCCAAATATCCCTTTGCAGATTCCAGGAAAACAGTCTTAGCAAACTGCTCCATGAAAAGAATCGTGAATCTCTGTGAAATGAATTCACAAATCACAAAGCAGTTTCTCAGAAATCTTCTTTCTAGTTTTTGTCTGAGGATATTTCCTTTTTCACCATAGGCCTCAATGTGCTCATGAATATTCCTTTGCACTTTCCATGAAAACAGTGTTAGCAAACTGCTAGATGAAAACAACAGTGTAAATCTGTGAGGTGAATTGACACATCAGAAAGCAGTTTCTCAGAAAGCTTCTTTTTGGTTTCTGTCTGAGGATATTTCCTTTGTCAACAAAAGCTTCAATGCACTCCCAAATATCCTATTGCAGATTACACGAAAACAGTGTTAGCAAACTGCTCCAAGAAATAAATCGTGTATCTCTGTGCAATGATTTCACTCATCACTAAGAAGTTTCTCAGAAGGCTTCTTTCTATTTTTTATCTGAGGATATTTCCTTTGTCAAAATAGGCTCCAATGCAATCCAAAATATCCCTTCTCAAATTCCCCAAAAACAGTGCAACCAAACTGCTGCATGACAAGAATGGTGTAACTCTGTAAGATGAATTTAAACATCCCAAAGATGTTTCTCAGAAAGCTTCTTTCAGGTTATTATCTGAGGATATTTCCTTTTTCATCATATTCCTCCATGTGTTCCGGAATATTCCATTGCAGATTCCAAAAAAGGGTGTTAGCCAACCACACAATGAAAAGAATGGCAAAATTCTCTGAGATGAATTCACACATCCCAAAGAAGTTTCTCAAAAAGTTTCTGTCTCAATTTTACTGAGGATACTTCTTTGGTCTCCATAAGTTTCAATGCAATCGAATAAATACCTTCAGATCCCCCCAAAACAGTGCTACCAAACTGCGCCATGAAAAATGAGGTGTATCTCTTTGAGATGAATTCAAAAATCACAAAGCAGTTTCTTAGAAAGTTTCTATCTAGTTTTTGTCTGAGGATATTTCCTTTGTCACCATAAGCATCAATACACTCAAAAATATCCCATTGCAGATTTAAAAAAACAGTGTTAGGAAACAGCTCAGTGAATAGAACAGTGTAACTCTGTGAGATGAATTCACACATCACAAAGCAGTTTCCCAGAAACTGCTTTCAGGTTTTTGTCTGAAGATATTTCCTTTGTCACCATAGGCTTCAAAGCGCTCCAAAATATCCTGTTGCAGATTCCACAAACACAGTGTTATCAAACTGCTCAATAAAAAGAACAGTGTAACTCTGAGAGATGAATTCACAGATCACAAAGAACTTTCTCAGAAAGCTTCATTCTAGTTTTTATCTGAGGATATTTCCTTTGTCACTGTAGGCTTCAATGTAATCCCAAATATCCCTCCTCAGATTCCCCAAAAGCAGTGCTACCAAACTGATCCATGAAAAAAATTGTGTAACTCTGTGAGATGAATTCACAAACCAAAAAGCAGTTTCTCAGAAAGATTCTTTCCAGTTTTTATCTGAGGATATTTCCTTTGTCACCATAGCCTTTGATGCATTCCCAAATATCCTATTGTATATTCCACAAAAACATTGTTACCAAACTCCTCAATGAAAACTATGGTGTAACTCTGTGAGATGAATTCACACATCACAAAGAACTTTCTCAGAAAGCTTCATTCCAGTTTTTATCTAACGATATTTCCTTTGTCACTGTAGGCTTCAATGTGATCCAAATAATCGCTTCTCAGATTCCCCAAAAACAGTGCTACCAAACTGCTCTTTGAAAAAGCATCGTGTAACTCAGTGAAATGAATTCAAAAATCACAAAGCAGTTTCTCAGAAAGCTTCTTTCTACTTTTTTTCTGAGGATATTTCCTTAGTCACCATAAGCTTCAATGAGCTCTGAAACATACCATTGCAGATTCCAAGAAAATGGTGTTAGCAAACTTCTCAATGAAAAAAACAGTGTAAATCTGTGAGGTGGATTCACACATCACAAAGAAGTTTCTCGGAAAGCTTCTCACTGCTATTAATCTGAGGACATTTCTTTCAACACAGAAGGCTTGAATGTGATCCCAAATATCCCTTCTCAGATTCCCCAAAACATTGCTACCAAACTGATCCATGAACAGAATCGTGTAACTCTGTGAGTTGAATTGAAACATCACAAAGTGGTTACTCAGAAAACTTTCTTCTAGTATTTATATGAGGTATTTCTTTTGTCACCGTAAGCTTCAATGCACTCTGAATATCCTATTGCAGATTCCAAGAAAACAGTGTTAGCAAATTGCTCACTGAAAACAACAGAGTAACTCTGTGAGATGAATTCACACATCAAAAAGCAGTTTCTCAGAAAGCTTCTTACTAGTTTTTAACTGAGGATATATCCTTTTTCACCATAGCCATCAATGCGCTTCCAAATATCCCATTGCAGATTCAAAGAAAACAGTATTAGTAATCTGCTCCATGAAAAAAAAAATTTGTAACTCTGCCAGGTGAATTCACACATCACAAGGAACTTTATCAGAAAGCTTCCTTCTAGTTTTTATCTGAGGATGTTTCCGCTTTCACTATAGGCTTTAATGCCATCCAATTATACCTTCTCAGATACCCCAAAACAGTGCTACCAAACTGCTCCATGAAAAGAATCATGTAACTCTTTGAGATGAATTCAAAAATCAAAAAGCAGTTTCTCAGAATGCTTGTTTTTAATTTTTATCTGTGGATATGTCCTTTGTGACTGTAGGCTTCAATGCACTCCCTAATATCCTAACGCAGATTCCATGAAAATGGTGTTATCAAACAGCTCAATGAAAAGAATGGTGTAACTCTGAGACAAATTCCCACATCAAAAAGCAGTTTCTCAGAAAGTTTATTTCTTGTTTTTATCTGAGGATATTTCCTATGGCAACATAGGCTTCAATGCGATCCCAAATATCCCTTCTCAGATTCCCCAAAAGCAGTGCTACTAAACTGATCCATTAAAACAATCATGTAACTCTGTAAGATGAATTCACAAATCACAAAGAAATTTCACAGAGAGATTCTTTCTGGTTTATATCTGAGGATATTTCCTTTGTCACCATAGGCTTCAATGTGCTCCCAAATATCCTATTGCAGATTCCACGAAAACAATGTTAACAAACTGCTCAATGAAAAGAATGGTGTAACTCTGTGAGATGAATTCACACATCAAAATGCAGTTTCTCAGAAAGCTTCTTTCTAGTTTTTATCTGAGGAAATTCCCTTTTTCACTATAGGCCTCAAAGTGCTCCCAAGTATTCCTTTGCAGATTCCACAAAAACAGTGTTATCAAACAGCTCAGTGAAAACAGTTTTGGGAAACTGCACCATGAAAAGAAAGGTGTAACTCTGTTAGGTGAATTCACACATCACAAAGAACTTTCTTTAGCAGTTTGCTAACAGTGTTTTTCTGGATTCTGCAAAATGATATTGGGAACACATTGAGACCTATGGTGAAAAAGGAAATATCCTCAGATAAAAACTGGAAAGAAGCATTCTGAGAAACTGCATTGTGATGTGTGAATGCAACTCACAGAGTTACATTGTTCTTTCATTGATCAATTTGCTAACACTATTGTCCCAAAATTTGCGGTAGGATAATTCTTAGCGCAATGAAGCTTACTGTAAGAAAGGATATATCCTCAGATAAAATGGAGAATGAAGCTTTCTGAGAAACTGCTTTGTGATGTGTGATTTCATCTCACAGAGTTACACCTTTCTCTCCATGAAACAGTTTGCTAACAGTGTTTTCGTGGAATCTGAAAGGGATATTTGGGAACACATTGAGGGCTATTTTGAAAAAGGAAATATCCTCAGATAAAAACTAGAAAGAAGCTTCCTGAGAAACTGCTTTCTGATGTCTGCATTCATCTCAGATATTCACCTTTCTCCTCACGAAGCAGTTTGCTTGCACTGTTTTTGTGGAATCTGCAAAATGATATTTGGGAGCTCATTGAGGCCTATGGTGAAAAAGGAAATATCCTCAGATAAAAACTGGAAAGAAGCGTTCTGAGAAACTGCATTGTGATGGGTGAATGCAACTCACAGAGTTACACTTTTCTTTTCATTGATCAGTTTGCTAACACAGTTTTCTCGAAATCTGCAATGGGATACTTCTTAGTGCAATGAAGCTTACAGTGACAAAGGAAATATCCTCAGATAAAAACTAGAAAGAAGTTTTCTGAGAAATTGCTTTCTGATATGTGAATTCATCTCAGAGTTACCCCACTATTTCATTGGAGCCGTTTGCTGGCACTGTTTCGTGGATTCTGAGAACTGATATTTCTCATGGGTTTGAAGAGTAAGGACAAAGGGAATATCCTCAGAGATAAACCAGAATGAAGCTTTCTTAGAAACTACTTTGTGATGTGTGAATTCATTTCACAGTGTTACACCACTATTTCATGGAGGAGTTGGCTAGCACTATTTTTGAGGAATCCCAGAAGTGATATTTGGATATCATTGAATCCCACGGTGAAAAATGAAACATCCACAGATAAAACCTGGAGAGAAGCCTCCTCAGAAACTGCTTTGTGGTGTGTGAATTCATCTCACAGAGTTACACTATTGCTTTCATTGAGAAGTTTGCTAACACTGTTTTCACAGAATCTGCAGTGAGATATACAGGAGTGCATTGAGAATGGAAATATCCTCAGAGAAAAATGAGAAAGAAGCTTTCTAAGAAACTTCTTTGTGATCTGTGAATTCATCTCACAGAGTTACCCCTTTCTCTTCATGAAGCCGAAGTTACACTTTCTCACAGAGTTACACTTTCATTCCATGGAGCAGTCTGCTACCCCTGTTTTTGGGGAATCTGAGAAGGGATATTTTGGATTGCACTGAAGCTGATGCTGACAGAAGAAATATCCTCAAATAAAAACTAGAAAGAAGCTTTCTGAGAAACTTCTTTGTGAAGTTTGAATTCATCTCTCAGAGTTACACCTTTATCTTCAAGAAGCAGTTTGCTAACACTGTTTTCGTGGAATCTGCAAAGTGGTATTTGAGAGCACCTTGAGGCCTATGGTGAAAAAGGAATTATCCTCAGATAAAAACTGGAAAGAAGCATTCTGAGAAACTGCATTGTGATGTGTGAATGCAACTCATGGAGTTACACTTCTCTTTTCATTGATCAGTTTGCTAACACTGTTGTCCCGAAATCTGCAGTAGGATAATTCTTAGTGCAATGAAGCTTACGGTGACAAAGGATATATCCTCAAGTAAAAGGAGAACGAAGCTTTCTAAGAAACTGCTTTGTGATGTGTGAATTCATCTCACAGAGTTATACTTTCTTCCCATGGAGCATTTAGTCTGTTACCACAGTTTTTGGGAATCTGAGAAGGGATATTTTGGGTCGCATTGAAGCCTACACTAACAAAGGAAATGTCCTCAAATAAACACGAGAGAGAAACTTTCTGAGAAACTTGTTGGTGATGTGTGAAATGAACTCACCAGAGATACACCTTTCTCTACATGAACAGTTTGCTAACACTGTTTTCGAGGAACCTGCATAGTGATATTTGGGAACGCATGGAGGGCTATGGTGGAACAGGAAATATCCTCAGATAAAAACTAGAAAGAAGCTTTCTGAGAAACTTGTTGGTGATGTGTGAATTCATCTCACAGAGATACACCTTTCTGTCCATGAAACAGTTTGCTAACACTCTTTTCATGGAATCCGCAAGGTGATATTTGGGAGCACCTTCAGGGCTCTCATGGAAAAGGAAATATCCTCCTGATAAAAACTAGAAAGAAGCTGAGAATCTGTTTTCTGGTATTTGAATTCATCTCACAGAGTTACACTTTCATTCCATGGAGCAGTCTGTTACCACGGTTTTTCGGGAATCAGAGAAGGGATATTTTGGATCGCATTGAAGACTAGCTGACAAAGGAAATGTCCTCAAATATACACGGGAAAGAAGCTTTCAGAGAAACTTGTTTGGAATGTGTGAAATCAGCTCACAGAGATACACCTTTGTCTTCATGAACGGTTTGCTAACACTGTTTTCGTGCAATCTGCAAAGTGATATATGGGAGCGCATTGAGGCCTATAGTGAAAAAGGAAATAGCCTCACATAAAATCTGGAAAGAAACATTCTGAGAAACTGCCTTGTGATGTGTGAATGCAATTCACTGAGTTACACTTTCCTTTTCATTTATCAGTTTGTTAACACTGTTGTCTTGAAACCTTTCTGAGAAACTGCTTTGTGATGTGTGAATTCATGTCTCAGAGTTACATATTTCTCTCCATGAGACAGTTTGCTAAGAGTGTTTTCGTGGAATCTGCAAAGTGATATTTGGGAACGCATTGAGGGCTATTTTGAAAAAGGAAATATCCGCAGATAAAAACTAGAAAGAAGCTTTCTGAGAAAGTGCTTTCTGATGTCTGCATTCATCTCACAGAGATTCATTTTTCTCTTCATGAAGAAGTTTGCTAACACTGTTTTCGTGGAATCTGCATAGTGATATTTGGGAGCGCATGGAGGGCTATGATGGAACAGGAAATATTCTCAGATAAAAACTGGAAAGAAGCATTCTGAGAAACTGCATTGTGATGTGTGAATGCAGCTCACAGAGTTACACTTTTCTTTTCCTTGATCAGTTTGCTAACACTATTTTCCCGAAATCTGCAGTAGGATAATTCTTAGTGCAATGAAGCTTACCTTAAGAAAGGATATATCCTCAGATAAAATGGAGAACGAAGCTTTCTGAGAAACTGCTTTGTGATGTGTGAATTCATCTCACAGAGTTACACCTTTCTCTCCATGAAACAGTTTGCTAACATAGTTTTCGTGGAATCTGCAAAGTGATATTTGGGGATGCATTGAGGGCTATTTTGAAAAAGGAAATATCCTCAGATAAAAACTAGAAAGAAGCTTTTTGAGAAAGTGCTTTCTGATGTCTACATTCATCTCGCAGAGATTCACCTTTCTCTTCATGAAGCAGTTTGCTAACACTGTTTTTGTGGATTCTGTAAAAAGATATTTGGGAGCTCATTGAGGCCTATGGTGAAAAAGGAAATATCCTCAGATAAAAACTGGAAAGAAACATTCTGAGAAACTGCATTGTGATGTGTGAATGCAATTCACAGACTTACACTTTTCTTTTCATTGATCAGTTTGCTAACACTGTTGTCACGAAATCTGCAGTAGGATAATTCTTAGCACAATGAAGCTTACAGTGGCCAAGGATACATCCTCAGATAAAAAGGCGAAAGAAGCTTTCTGAGAAACTGTTTTCTGATACTTCAATTCATCTCACAGACTTACACATTCGTTTCATGCAGCAATCTGTTACCACAGTTTTTGTGGAATATGAGAAGGGATATTCTGGATCGCTTTGAAGACTACGCTGACAAAGGAAATGTCCTCAAATAATCATGAGAAGGAAGCTTTCTGAGAAACCTGTTTGTGATGTGTGAAATCAACTCAAAGAGATACACCTTCCTCTTCATGAACGGTTTGCTAACACTGATTTCGTGCAATCTGCAAAGTATTATTTGGGAGTGCATTGAGGCCTATAGTGAAAAAGGAAATAGCCTCAGATAGAATCTGGAAAGAAGCGTTCTGAGAAACTGCATTGAGATACGTGAATGCAATTCACTGAGTTACACTTTTCTTTTCATTGATCAGTTTGCTAACATGGTTGTCTTGAAAACTGCAGTAGGATAATTCTTAGCACAATGAAGCTTACAGGTGAAAAAGGAAATATCGCCAGATAGAAACTAGAAAGAAACTTTCTGAGAAACTGCTTTCTGATATGTGAATTCATGTCACAGAGTTACACTTTTGTTTCATGGAGCAGTCTGCTGCCCGTGTTTTTGGGGAATCTAAGAAGGGATATTTTGGATGGCACTGAAGCCGACGCTGACAGAGGAAATATCCTCAAATAAAAACTAGAAAGAAGCTTTCTGAGAAACTTCTTTGTGAAGTTTGAATTCATCTCTCAGAGTTACACCTTTATCTTCAAGAAGCAGTTTGCTAACACTGTTTTCGTGGAATCTGCAAAGTGATATTTGAGAGTGCCTTGAGGCCTATGGTGAAAAAGGAAATATCCTCAGATAAAAACTGGAAAGAAGCATTCTGAGAAACTGCATTGTGATGTGTGAATGCAACTCATGGAGTTACACTTTTCTTTTCATTGATCAGTTTGCTAACACTGTTGTCCCGAAATCTGCAGTAGGATAATTCTTAGTGCAATGAAGCTTACGGTGACAAAGGATATATCCTCAGATAAAAAGGAGAATGAAGCTTTCTAAGAAACTGCTTTGTGGTGTGTGAATTCATCTCACAGAGTTACACTTTCTTCCCATAGAGCAAGCAGTCTGTTACCACAGTTTTTGGGGAATCTGAGAAGGGATACTTTGGATCACATTGAAGCCTACGCTGACAAAGGAAATGTCCTCAAATAAACACGAGAAAGAAGCTTTCTGAGAAACTTGTTGGTGATGTGTGAAGTGAACTCAAAGAGATACACCTTTCTCTACATGAACAGTTTGCTAACACTGTTTTCGAGGAACCCACATAGTGATATTTGGGAGCACATGGAGGGCTATGGTGGAACAGGAAATATCCTCAGATAAAAACTAGAAAGAAGCTTTCTGAGAAACTTGTTGGTGATGTGTGAATTCATCTCACAGAGATACACCTTTCTGTTCATGAAACAGTTTGCTAACACTCTTTTCATGGAATCTGCAAGGTGATATTTGGGAGCACCTTCAGGGCTATGGTGGAAAAGGAAATATTCTCAGATAAAAACTGGAAAGAAGCATTCTGAGAAACTGCATTGTGATGTGTGAATGCAACTCACAGAGTTACACTTTTCTTTTCCTTGATCAGTTTGCTAACACTGTTGTCCTGAAATCTGCAGTAGGATAATTCTTAGTGCAATGAAGCTTATAGTGACAAAGGATATATCCTCAGATAAAAAGGAGAACGAAGCTTTCTAAGAAACTGCTTTGTGATGTGTGAATTCATCTCACAGAGTTACACCTTTCTCTCCATGAAACAGTTTGCTAACATAGTTTTCGTGGAATCTGCAAGGTGATATTTGGGAACGCATTGAGGGCTATTTTGAAAAGGAAATATCCTCAGATAAAAACTAGAAAGAAGCTTTTTGAGAAAGTGCTTTCTGATGTCTACATTCATCTCACAGAGATTCACCTTTCTCTTCATGAAGCAGTTTGCTAACACTGTTTTCATGGCATCTGCAAAGTGATATTTGGGAGCGCATTGAGGCCTATGGTGAAAAAGGAAATATCCTCAGATAAAAACTGGAAAGAAACATTCTGAGAAACTGCATTGTGATGTGTGAATGCAACTCACAGAGTTACACTTTTCTTTTCATTGATCAGCTTGCTAACACTATTGTCCTGAAATCTGCAGATATGATTTGTGAAATCAACTCACAGAGATACACCTTTCTCTTCATGAACAGTTTGCTAACACTGTTTTCATGGGATGTGCAAAGTGACATTTGGTAGTGCATTGAGGCCGATAGTGAAGAAGGAAATAGCCTAAGATAAAATCTGAAAAGAAGCGTTGTGAGAAACTGCATTGTGATGTGTGAATGCAACTCACAGAGTTATACTTTTCATTGATCAGTTTGCTAACACTGTTGTCACGAAATCTGCTGTAGGATAATTCTTAGTGAAATGAAGCTTATGGTGACAAAGGATATATCCTCAGATAACAAGGAGAACGAAGCTTTCTGAGAAACTGCTTTGTGATGTGTGAGTTCATCTCACAGAGTTACACTTCCGTTCCATGGAGCAGTCTGTTACCATGGTTTTTGGGGAATCAGAGAAGGGTTATTTTGGATTGCATTGAAGCCTACGTTGACAAAGGAAAGGTCCTCAAATAAACGCGAGAAAGAAGCTATCTGAAACCTATGTCCACCCTGATACCCTAAATCTGCTGCTCAGATTCCCCCAATCAACTTTAACTTCTGTACTTGTGGTGGTTTCTCTAGGTAGCTTTCTGGTTTCTTTCACCATTCTGATCCTCTGGGACCCTCGATGAACTCACTGATAGTGTAGTAAATTTCTGAACCCTATTTGGGTATGGTTTAAATTATTTCTCACAGGCCCCAAGAAAACTAGATGTGACTGGGTGTCAACTTCTGTTTACTTAATGTAATTATGTGGCCGTTAGGAGTTAGGTCAGCACTGAACATACAAAGATTCATCAAGGGACACTGTTGCCTATCACGATTCCAGCCAGCCAAGAGTTATCAATTTATTCAAACTTCCAAACTTATTCCTCCCTTGATATACAGTTATACTTTACTTAACTATGAGGATATGTTTTGAGAAATGTTTCACTGGGCAATTTTGTCATTGTGCAAACATCATAAAATGTACTTACAGACGCCTACATGGGATGGCCTGCTATACAGCTAAGCTATATTGTATAACTAATGCCCCTACGCTAAAAACATGTACAGCTTGTTAATGTACTAAATACTGTAGGAAACTGTAACACTATATAAGTATTTCTGTGATAGGATTTATTCAGTTCCTTTATGAGCCTGAAACCACTGTCGCATATGTGGTCTGTTGTTGATCAAAACATCATTATGAGGCACATGACTATCTTATTACACCCATCCCCAAAACCTAAGCTCAAATTTCTATTCCTTTAAGGTCATCCATGTCAAAGAGAATTAATGTGATATTTGCATTAAAATAATTCCCGCTGACATACAGGTTACTTAGAAATCTTTGCACCTTGGTAGGATAATGTGAGCAGGGTGTGCTTTGAATCAGAGGTCGGGTAATGGAGAGAGGTGGCATAATAGAAAGCTTCCTGGTGTCCCTTGCCTGTTTAGGGATTTTACTTTCTTCTTGCTCAGAATATATTTTTAAGAAGCAAGTGGTCTTCAATTTGTTTCCTCACTTCCTCAAGACTGTTAGACCTAATCAAAATTATTGAAGGTACCTAGTCTTCATTTTGTTCTTAAATATCAGTCCACAGAACCATAAATTGAGAGCAATCATTCATTCTGTCACCTACTTCCCATCAATTACCAATACTGTCTAGTCTACCTTCAAGGGTATTCTCTTCTCTGTCTTTACGCCATTGTCTTCATCCAGGCACACATTATCTGTTACCTGGATGTACAATAACCTTCTAATTAAGCCTCTTGACTCAAGGCACTCCAATCCATTGCCAAACCATCTCACACATTGGTTACCTGAGTAATCTTTTGAAAACACAAATATAACCTTCCCTGGGACTAATCCCTATTCGACCCCACCCCTAGCCAGTGGTGCCTGTCACTGGCAAGGCAATGTCTAAACCTCTTAACAGGACATCCTACTCCCCTCACAATATAGTCTTTGTCTCCCTGTCTAGACGCAGTTCTTGATGCTCCCTTGACTCATACACACATATGTATAGCAATATCATTTTTCTTACATTCCCCTGAACATACCACGCAATTTCAGTGTCCTGGCCCACTCTGTCCACTATACCTAGATTCATTTGTTCCATTATGTATCAATCCTGAGCGTTCTTCAACTCCCAACTGAAGAATTATTTCCCCTGTAAAGCTTTTGCTGATATCCAGGCAGCATTAACTATACTCCCTTGTGTTACTACCATGTAAGTATTACATCATCTCTAAGCCTCAATTTCTCCAGTTGTAAAATATACATAACAAGAGTGTATGTATATAAAATTATTATCAGGATTAAATGAGATAATACAGGTACAGCTTTTAATAAAATGCCTGACGCGCAGTAGCCATGCAAAAAAAAGCACAACTATTCGTGGTGTTATCATATTAAGGCATTTTTTGTACTCTTGCATATTTCTTAGTTCATCTGTCGCTACACTGTGAGATTATGAGCTTCTTTTGCTTGGAGGCTTTCTCTTTATCCAGCTCTGTTTGACCAAGGATAGGCACACTGCCTGACACAGACAGGTAACTTGCAGAATGGATACTGAGGAGTGCAATCAACAAAATAAATAATGTTTTACTATTTTCAGTATAATTCCAACATTTGTCCTTAATTAAATACAAATTAAGTTGTATGTATATGTGAGTTACACACACGCAAACACACACACATGCACACAGTTCTTGGATTCAAAGATGCTAATCGACACAACATCGATGCATTTATTTTTTCCTTCAAAAGCTAAGTGAACTTAATTCTTTAGCAAATTCCCCTTCTGCTTTCCGTCTGTGAGAAAACAGAATTATTTTTGTTTACTCTTAAAATTCCCATGTCAGAGTTATGTGCTAAAATCAAGTGCTGGAGCTCTGGGTTCTAGGATATTTTGATTCCTCCCTTCCGAAAAAGGTTTTTCTATTGTCACACTGTGAAAGAACTAATATCAACTTTTGAGAAGGATGTACACTGGTCACTTGAAACATCAATAATTGCCAATTTTCAGAACTATTTATTAAGTTGTGAACAAATCACACATTCATGGATTTCAAAAATGCAGCAACCTTTGTTCTAAACTCAATGAGGTGCTTCACTGGAGAAGGTCATGAATCTTAGCCTTGGCATTGCTAGAGTGAAATGCACTAAAATAAATTGCATGCTTCCAATGTGATTGATGTCCAGTTCTATTTGCATATTCAAATCAATACAGTGCACACCAGTGTCCTTTGGGCTGTCCAAAACCAAAGCAAACTGATCTAGGAGATGGGGTGGACTAGTAGGACAGATAGTGATAAAACACTTCCTAACAGACAAGTGAGCTTGCCATTTGTTGAGGAAAAGCCATTCAGAGAAGTGTCACCAGCCTGTGGCTAAAAACATAAATGACAATATTGGCCTCTCTGGAGGATGGGACTGACAAGACTAGGCAGACCTTCAGGGATCTGAACAACAGAACTGGAATGTGGCAGGGAAAATGAGTCAGGAACTCCGTTCTACAGATCACATCACTGTAGCAGGGATGAGAGTGTACAGTAGTTCATGAGTGTGTTGAGGCTACCAAGGCACGCTTTATCTAGACCAACAATAAAGAATTTATCCCTGTTCAGGTTTTGGCTCTGGAAAAAGTAGGGGCTAAGCCTGTAAACAAAGTGACCCTGTGTTTGCAGCAAGGGGTGGTAGTAACACTCTTTCTTGTTCTACAAAGGAATCTGGGATGCCAAAATGCAGCTACATGAGCCCCCAATGAACAGTCACTCTTTGAGTCAATATCAAGCAAGTGAAGAGTAAGGTATTTTTCTGATCTGCCTTTCCTTACCTACCCACACATCAACTCACTCGTTCATTGCCCTTTAGTTATTTGGTTCTGGATCAAGCCAGAATAGATAGCTTGCTGTGTTCTAGGGCACATTATTGCTTTTGAACTGGGAATATAACCAACATGACAAGTTGCCCATGGTCACCATAATTCAGGAGTGTCTGCACAAGTTCTGCTTCAAAACTCATCTCTGATGGAGAAGTTAGAGAAAATTAACATTCATTATTCTTGGCCAGCTGTAGTGTTAAGCCCAATTTATTACTGCACTTACTTCAAATAAAAATATGTTAGATATTGCAGAACTTTTTCACCTATACAGAAGAAGAAATTGAGTTTCAAAGGAGTTTGGTGAATTGTCTGGGGCCACACAGCCACCACCCTGGTATATACAGATACAAGTGAGATCTATCTTTCCAAATATTCTTTTCTTGCGCTACATGTTGCTGATTCTCAGAAGCATTTGTAGCTCTGTTTATCTTTAAGTAGAGGAACAAAAAAAGAGACCTATGTGCCCTTCACTGGATGGTGAAGAACATAGAAGATAGAAGAGAATCATAGATGATTACTTGGGCAAATAATACAAACCAGGGGCCATTAAGCTGAGTAGAAATACTTTTCAATAAGAAAGACAATGAAGAGACTGAATGGAAAAGGGATCAATTTTAGTGAGGAAAACAGACCACTCCTGACTGTTAATACTTTTTTTTTCTTCTCATTCGTTACCTGGAGTGAGTCTGTGTCATGACTGAAACTCACATGTGTAGTCAGAAAGCTTCATAGACAGCTGGTGTAAAAGTGAACTGTTGAATGAAAGTTACTGTAGTCTAGAAGAGGAACCTCAAGTCCTGAAGTGGAAGAGCTGAACTTATGACAGTGAATAGCTTTATGAATCTGTAAGGGGTACTATATAGTTTCTTCTCCTGACCCACCACTGTCAGCAACAGCAATAAAAAATGTGAGAAGAGAACTGAATGGGAAGAAACAAAGGAAAATGCCTTTACAAGTACTCAATCCTTCAACTTTTCTATGGCAAGGGAAGCCTGTTAGTCAACATATTTAAACTATTCATAAGAACAAATAAATAAATTTCCAGGAAATAAAAGCAAAGATTTAAGTTCTGTTAACTATGTAATTTCTGAATCTAATAGGCAAGATAAATAACCAATTATATAAACTCAGAATTGACAATTTACACTACAGAGGAAAAGAGAGAAGAACTGTAACAGAATGCAATTCAAGTCATCAGAGAGTTACTGAGCACTTATCCCTTGCTGGGATCAGGATTAAGGATCTATCATTTGGAGAGAGGTCAATACATATGTCTATTATAAAGAAGAGCAAATGTCATTGAGATAAGACTGTTGTCCTGTTGAAGAGTCTCTTCAGGGATCCCTCTACGTCCCTGTTCCTTAGACTATAAATGAAGGGATTCAGCAATGGCGTGATCACCGTGTACATCACAGAGACAATTAGTCACTGGAGGCACTGGATGAGGGGAGAAAATACAGTCCAATAATTGTGCCATAATACAGAGACACCACAGAGAAGTGGGAGCCACAGGTGGACAAAGTGTTGAAGATGCCCTTGTTAGATGGAGCCTTCAGGATGGTGACCCCAATGTGGCCATAAGAGATCAAGATGCATATTAGTGGTAGAGTAATGACTGCATGTCCCACTGTGAAAATGACTAGCTCATTGAGGGAGATATCTGAGCATGAGAGTTTGAGTAGGGCAATAAGGTCACAGAAGAAATGGGGGATGGTGTTGTCAGTACAAAGGGACAGTGGGGCCAGGAGGAGAGTGTGAGACAGGGCATTGGTACAGGAGAGGATCCAGGACACTGCTACCAGTAAGTTACACCGTCCCTCTTTCATGATAGTGGTGTAGCAGAGGGGGTGACAGATGACCACATACCGATTGTATGCCATTGAAGTGAGAAGGAAATTGTCTAGATCAATGAAAAATATGAAAAAATAGATCTGAGTTACACACCCTCCATAAAGAATGGATTGATCCTGAATTTGCATGCTCATTAACATCTTTGGGACCATGACAGATGAAAGAGAGATGTCAGTGAGAGCCAAGTGGCTGAGGAAGAAATACATGGGGGTGTGAAGGTTAGAGTCCAGCCGGATGAGCAGGATGATGAGCAGGTTCCCCAGCACTGTGATCAGGTACATGCCCAGGGACAGGGCGAAGAACACAGCCTGCTGCTCTGGCTGGATGGGGAGGCCCAGGAGGAGGAACTCGGATGTGCTGCTCTGATTCTCCCTCTTCATACTGATAGTCTTCTCTCTGCTGGGAATAGAGGGACATTGAAAAAGACAGAAACAAACAAATATTAACAGCAGACAGATAAGAATAATATCTTGCTACTGATGAATATGCTAGTGTCTGTCTACATTTCTATGTCCCTACAAAAAATCATTTAAAGTAGATCATTTTATCACAAAAAAATGGGATAATTTGCCAAGAGAGTAGAGGGTTTGAAATAGAAGAGAAGACCAGACATGTCTAGTCAGTAAAGAGAAAGCCTCACACTGTCTTAGCAGATGGATAGTAAGGTAACATCTTTCCAATTTCCATTGTTTCTGTACTTTTAAAAACATTCATCAGGCTAGTCATGAGCCTTCGTGTTGTAACATATTCAACTTTTTAAAATTTGGCTTCAAGCCGGGGGCAGTGACTCACGCCTGTAATCCCAGCACTTTGGGAGGCTGAGGCAGGCAGATCACCAGGTCAGGAGATCACGACCATCCTGGCTAACACAATGAAACCCCATCTCTACTAAAAAAACACAAAAAAATTAGCCGGGTGTCTGTTGTCCCAGCTACTCAGGAGGCTGGGGCAGGAGAATAGCGTGAATGTGGTACATGGAGGATGCAGTGAGGCGAGATCCTGCCACTGCACTCCAGCCTGGGTGACAGAGCAAGACTCCATCTCAAACAAAAAAAAAATTGACTTCAGAATCTATTAATAAGCAACATATAGGGATGAAGTTTCAATAACATATATCCAAAAGAAATTGGATCAAAGATAGCCAAAGTTTTCATTATGTATAAAGTTGATGAGGAAAAAAAAACCATGTCTATTGATTACAATATCACCGCCATAAAAAAGTAAATCTTACACAAAATACTTAAAGATGAGAGCTTAGGGAGGTAATTAGGTCATGAGCATAGAACCCCATGAATGGGATTAGTGCCCTTATAAGAAGAAACACAAGAATGTCTCAGGCATTGCCATGTGAGGACACAGCAGGAAGGCAGCCATCTGCTAAGCAGAAAGTGGACCCACACCAGAAACCAAAGTTGCTGGTACCTTGATCTGGGACTTCCCAGGCTCCAGAACTGTAACCAAAAAAAAAAAAAAAAAAAAGTCTGCTGTTTAAAGTCACCCCGCTATAGCAACCCAACCGACTAAGACACTCACTAAACTAAATAATACAGCAAACACCATACCTAGTGGTGATATTTTAAAACATTTCCGTTAAAATCAGGAATGAGAAAAATATGCCAGCTTCCTCCACAGCCACTATCTACCCATTAAAATATTCTAAAACCATGGTGTATATGTACCACATTTTCTTTATCCACTCTATCACTGATGGGCATTTGAGTTGATTCCATGTCTTTGCTATTGTGAATAGTGCTGCAATGAACATACATATAAAGGAATAGACCATGTCTTTTGCAGGAACATGGATGGAGCTGGAAGCTGTTATCCTCAGCAAACTAATGCAGAAACAGAAAACCAAACACCATATGTTTTCACTTGTAAGTGGGAGCTGAACAATGAGAACACAGAGAGGAGAACAATACACACTGCGAACTGTCTAGGGAGGCTGAGGGGCTGAAAGCATCAGGCAAAAGAGCTAACGAATACCAGGTTTAATACCTAGGTGATGGGGTTGATAGGTGCAGCAAACCACCATAGCACATGTTTACCTATGTAACAAACCTGCACATCCTGCACACGTATCCTAGAACATAAAAAAAAAAGAAAAAAAAAACACCTCAAAAACATATTCTAAACCTAAGTTACCAAATCCTGCAAGGCAAGTAGGAACGAGTTTATAATTCCATTGTGCCTTAATTGAAAAGTTCCCTTTAAGTCAAAAATCAATGCCAAATGCCTCATATATATACCTACATACACTAAGTAAATAGAAAATGTTAGGATGTCATTATAACAGTTCTTAATTGGGAGAAAAATTCAGAAGAGCTATACACAAGTTAAGGATACACTTAAAAGTCTTTGCTTCTTTAAGCTGGTGAGTTGAGCATACTCCTATTTCATATAGGAATACCATTCTTCCTTTGAAATTTACCAAAAAGCAGTCAACATAACAGAGTTCTGAATGGACCCGTAGAGAAGACGGGCAAGAATGCCTGGCCCAGGTTCTCTGCCTGTACCTGCTCACTCCAGCATTTCGAGGCCCCCTGGGGCTGTGACCTTAAGGATAGAGCCTAGTATCTGAGGGTAGTATGTTGTACTGATAAAAGCATTGCAATTAGCCCTAGATTCAAGTCCTGCCAACATCACTTCACATTGCAAGTTCTGGGGAAGTGACCCAATTGGCTTGAGCCTCAGTTTTCTCATCTCCAATCTGGAGATAAGACAACAAGCCTAAGTCATGAGAATATTGTGAATATTAAGAAGATAACATTTGTGAAGCGTGACTGCATATAATCTGCAGCAACTCATATTAGTTTCTCACCTGCCATTTCCTGAGTCTCCCTCATTTCTCCCTCTGATTGCCCACTCCTTTCAACAGGCAGATACTGGCAGAGTTGAGGCACAACAAGGTCACTTCATCATGAGACCATGACCTGATGCAGGCAAAAGCCAGAAACAGCAATAATGAAGTTGGGCAGAAAGGCAGCATCCAACCACACCCTAGAGAATGATGGCTCAGATATCTCACTATTCTGGACTTCTCCCTCTCCTTCTCCAGTCTATTCTAGTTTCTCTCAAGCTATATCAATTGGATGACTCCTTCCTGAACTTGTAAATCTATTTAATCCATGGGATTTAAGACTTTAATATAAAGTCCCCTGAATCCAATTCAACCATGCCTATTTCTAACTGCATAAATTCTGTGTAAAGACCATGTACGGACTCCACTCCACCACATTCAGCCTCCTGATCACTAAAACCTCAATGACTGCTTGCTGATAACTGATATTCCCTTGACAGTGAGGTTGTGTATTATAGACAACCTCACTATAGAGACAAAGCATGGGTTTTGAAGTCAGACAGAACGGGTTCAATCAAAGTTCTATGTCTTTGGGCAAGGTAGTGCACATCTTAGGAGCCTCAGTTTTTCCTCTCTAGAATTGTGAACATAATCCCTGAATTATAGCAAAAATTAAATAAGGTAAGGTCAATAAAAACACCTCATCAATAGAGGTGTCATATACGAGATGACATTGTTTCCATTAAAATAAATTGCAAAGACCTCTAGGGAAGAAACTCAGTGTCTTATCTTCAGTGCAAACCAGGCAAAAGTAATTGGGGTAGGAGATGTTGCCTGGGCTCAAAGTTTGCTGCCTTTGATGAAGGTTTAAGAATACACTAGAGATAACAGGCAGGAAATTATCAAGCAGATTCTAATATCAAGCAGATGCAATATGGATGCTACATGAAGGAAGAAAGGACCAAAAGCTCTCTAGCTAAACGTGTCCTTCAAACATACTTTCAGAAAGTAGCTGTACTGTCTAAAGGGAAGGAAATGACTTTGGAAAGAGAGGGCTCTCTAACACTGCATGCAGTAAATAAGCCAACATTCTAATATCTAGAACATGAATGATGAGATGAGACCCCTAGCTTGAATTTTGAAGATATGCCCATCAATTTATGTAGCCAGCTGGCTCTATCCCTCATCTCCCCACAAGCTGGGGTTAAAGACATGAGAGTTATTGGCCAGTGGTGAATGTTGCATCCCTGTCTTTTGGAACTGGGAATAAAAAATGACTTCAGCAAGAGTACAGAGAAATGCTGAGCAACTGTATACACACACAAACACACACACACACACACACACACACACACCTGCTACTGGAGAAGGATACCAGTCCTGCTCTGAACTTTATGTTCAAGTCATTTCTGGGAATATGGACTGGTTTCTCACCTTCTTTCTAGGAGACCAAGGGACCAGAGTTAGCCTCCAAATTCTGTGGTCCTAAACCTCACTGACATTGGAGAAAAAAAGTCATGAACCTGGAGCTTACTCTTCTCAATTTACAGGCTTCAGAAATGGAGAGGTAACAACTCTATTCTACCCACAAGGGAGAGGACTCAAGGTGACAGGGCACCAAGCTCATGGTTAGAGACTTGCATTAAACATGCATTAATTGCTCAGTTTCCCTCCTACTCTCCCCAAGACAGATGCCATCGGGCAGTGGTCTCCAAACTTTGATGTTCATCAAAATCACCTGGGGAGTTTGTTAGAGATCAGGTCCAAGCTCCACCTGCAGAGATATTCATTCATGAGACCTGGAGACAGGTAATCCTGAGGTAAGTGGCTCTAAGGGCAGACTTGAAGGAACCTCTGTCCTTAGGAAGAATGTCAGGCCCTGTGAATTTAAGTCCAAAAGGAGATGGGGAAAGACCTCTCCTGCCAGATTCTGGTTTCCCCTAGTTAGGTGTTAGGTTGAGATGTCTATAGAGACTTTTCTCTCAAAAGAAAATTCTCTTTTGTTTTGCTGCTTATAAAACTAATTCTTCTTCATGATGGAAATACAAATAATATAAGCATGAAAACAAAGGAGAAAGTCAAAGTACCTCACCCTTTCATGATTCATTTTTTATCCTTCTAAGAGGGCATTTTCATTATTCATAATAGCAAAGACATGGAATCAACTTAGGTGTGTATCAATGGTGGACGAGATCAAGAAAATGTAGTACACCATGGAATACTATGAAGCCATCAAAAAGGATGAAATCATGTCCTTTGCAGCAACATGGAAGCAACTGGAGGCCATTATCCTAAGCAAATTAACACAGAAACAGAAAACAAATACTGCATGTTCTCACTTATAAGTGGCAGCTAAACATTAGGTACACGTGGACAGGATGGGAGCAATAGACACTGGGGACTACTAGAGAAAGATTGAAAAACCAACTATTGGGTACTACGCTCACTATTTGGCTGATGATATCATTTTTAGCTCAAACCTCAGCATCACGTAATATACCCATGCAATATACCCTGACATGCACCCCACGAATGTCAAACAAAAGTTGAAATTTAAAAAAAATAAAATGACTTTTATTCATAAACATGTCTGTTTATGTAATGAATTTATTTTATAGTACTTTATAGCTTTCATTTTCTGTGATAATTTGTCACCATCTTTTCACTTCTATTTCTATGCATATCAATACATACATATCTACTTAAGATTTTATTCACTGTTAAATTTTATTAAAGACTATGAAATGCCTTGAAACCATCTCTTCTGTGAGTTGTCTGATTAAGGCTACGTTAATATCTTCAAAAGCATCAGTTTTAATGTGCTGCACTCTTAATTCCTCAGTGTCTGCGGCTTGCCCTTTTGAAAAGAGGAGAAACAACTGTGAAAATGCTTGTGAATCATAAGTGGGAGTTGAATGATGAGAATCATGGACCCAGAGAGGGAACATCACACACTGGGGCCTGTCGGGCGGTGGAGGGCAAGAGGAGGGAGACCATTAGGACACATACCTAATACATGCGGGGCTTAAAACCAAATGACAGGTTGATACGTGCAGCAAACCACCATGGTACACGTATACCGATGTAACAAACCTGCACGTTCAGTACATGTATCCCAGAACTTAAAGTAAATTTTTTTTAAAAATGCTTGTGAAAATACATGAACAATGGAAGTTCAGGGTGAACTCTGTGGAAAGACAGGCAACAATGCCAGATTGTTTTCTCCCACCCAAGCCTAGGTGAAAGATTATGGAATGAAATTAGCTGAATAACAGGGAAGTTGCTACTACAATATTCCACACATAGATCAAATATCAAACTCCTTCAAAAAGGACAAGAATTTCTATCTTCGTATCTCAGACTACTGTTTAAGCCATCACCAATGCCATCCCAGTTACTGCTTACATAGTAATTAGCCTTATCTTTATGTATAAAATTGAGTAAACATATTGCATTTTGCATAGAGCCAATGTGAGATAAAGAGGGGATATAAAGACTGGGGTAAAAATGACAATAATGTGGATTCGATCCACAACAAATGCTATTTTATGGGATATGTCAAAAAGCCTGGCAAACTCAGTGAGCATTTATAAATGAATGACATCATTTAACATAAAACTGTTCAATATTCTGCCAAGAACTCGTGTCCCTTTGTGGGGTTATAGTTTTTCTGAAATCATCTAGTGCTTTCTAACCAATATACAATTTAATGTGCATCATGTGTGAAATTTGAGTGACATTAGAAAAGTTACATGGCACACTGAAATTCCACCAGGCTTAATGGAAACAAGACACAGATGGACATGAGATGTAATTTTTTTCCAAACTTTGGCTTCATTTTCATTACATATATAGGTTGGCATGATGATACAAACCATGATATGGAGTAGCTGGGTATTTCTTTTTTTTTTTTTTTTTTTTTTTTGTAGCTGGGTATTTCTATGTTAGATATAAAAGAGATAAGAAAAGCTGATAGCTGATACAGGAGACATGCTCCTATATTAGAGATTGGGGAGAGGAATTTACTACAGTCAGAGTTAATACAAAAATATCAACACGAATCACTGATTTCTCTATTACTGAAATAAGCTGTCTCTTGTTTTACTCCATCTACTACCAGAATTCAGGTGAGGGGTTATAAATGTGCATCCCTCAACTTCCAAGATTTAGTGAACATTCTGCAGCATCGTTTCATGTGGCAGCTTGTTAGGAATGCAAATTCTTAGACCTCACCCAAAATTCTACTAAATCATAATTTGTAGTAGTAGTTCCAAGGAATTTGAGTTTTGACAATCTTTCCAGGAATTCTCATGTACCCTAACATTTGGGAAGCGTTGCTTTTCATTCTTCATTTGGAAGACAGGGCTTTTCATTCTTCATTTGGAAGACAGGGCTCTCTTTCTCTTCATGAAAGAGAGTCAGTGCTGAATCTGGAGTGGCATTTTTAGGAAAATGATGCTTTCCAAGAATTAGCACTCGAATTTGGTTATATTTCCAAGGAGACTGGTATGAAGCACTACTTCACTAATGATCGCACTCAGTCTACATTATAGAGAATAGTAAAATAATACAGCTAATTCTTTCAATTCTATGTTGTGTTAAAGCCTGGGGTTATGGGCCAAAAGTATATATGTCTCCAAACATCTTCTCAAATAAGGGATAAGAAAACTGTATATTATTGTATTATGTCCCTTCTCCAAGTTGCAGAAATAAATAATACAATTAATTTGTCATTCACTGCTCAAAAATTATTTGTAAAGAATAACATTGTTAATAAGAGAATGGAATTCTGGTCAACAAATATTTACCAATTACATTCAACATGTTAACATTTGTCTTAGGGCTTCAGGACATAAAAGGTTTTGAGACATATTCAAATGGAAAATCAAATATATGAAGTAAACCAAAATGAGATTCTAATTTTTAAAAAAGTCAGATATCACCAAGAGAAAAATGTTGCTCTACTGAAGAGCTTCCCAAGGGCCTCTTTCACGTCCCTGTTCCTAAGGCTGTAGATAAAGGGGTTCAACATGGGTGTGACCACGATGTACATGAGAGCCACAGTAACATCCTTGTCAATAGAACTGCTTACAGTTTGGAAATGTTACTGGCCAAATATTGACCCATAATAGAGAGAAACCACAGAGAGATGGGAGGCACGTGTGGACAATGCTTTGTGGATCCCTTTGGTTGAAGGGACCCTCAGGATGGTGGCCCCAGTGTAGCCATATGATACCAGGATACACATGAATGGCAGGGTAATGACCACCACCCCTACTGTGAACATGACCAGCTCATTGAGGAAGATATCTGACCAGGACAGCTTGAGCAGGGCAGCAAGGTCACAGAAGATGTGGGGGATGGTGTTCGCAGCACAGAAAGACAGCTGGGTCAGGAGAAGGGTGTGAGAGAGGGAGCTGGCACAAGACAGAATCCAAGATACAGCCACTAAGAAGACACAGAGCTCTTCCCTCATGATGGCAGTGTAATGGAGAGGGTGACATATGGCAGCATATTGGTCATACGCCATTGATGTAATAAGGAAGCTGTCCAGGTCAGTAAAAAATATTTAAAAATACATCTGAGAAATGCATTCCTCATAAAGGATCGATTTGTACTTAGTCCACATGTCCATCAGCATCTTAGGGACAGTGACAGATGAAAAGGAGACGTCAGTGAGGGCCAAGTGGCTGAGGAAGAAATACATGGGAGTGTGAAGGTTAGAGTCC
The DNA here is from genome assembly GCF_043159975.1 of Macaca nemestrina. Taxonomy (NCBI): domain Eukaryota; kingdom Metazoa; phylum Chordata; class Mammalia; order Primates; family Cercopithecidae; genus Macaca; species Macaca nemestrina. The sequence continues at coordinate 93,380,964 of NC_092138.1, read as the reverse complement.
AGCCAGATGAGCAGAATGATGAGCAGGTTCCCCAGCACCTTGTTCAGGTACAGCACCATGGTCAGGAACAGGGCGAAGAACATGGCCTCCTGCTCTGGCCGGATGGGGAGGCCCAGGAGGAGGAACTCAGACACACTGCTCTGGTTCTCAGAGCTCATACTCCTTCACCCTCTGATGGAGATGAAGGATGCTTGAGAATATTAGAGACTTTGAAATTATCATTTTTAGCAGTCATATTAAAAGATGTACATTTTAACATAGACACAGGGAGAGGAACAACACACACTGGGGCCTATTGGGGGTCTGGGGGGAGGAAGAGCATCAGAAAAAATATATAATGCATTCTGGACTTAATGCCTAGGTGATGGGATGATAGGTGCAGCAAACCACTATGGCACAGGTTTACCTATGTAAGAAATCTGCACATCCTGCACATGTACCCCAGAACTTAAAGAATACATATATATTATACAAACATATATATACACATATATATGTTTTATTTCAGAAAGTGCAAAATTTAACCTGCTTCTCATATTTTTCCTTCTATGTTATGTAAGAAAACCAAAAAAAAGTATTGAAGCAAATGTTACTGAGAGTCAGTATTTCTCGGTTCAGTAACAAAACAGAAATCTTGCCCCTGTGGGACTGAGGACTAGGCTGTGGAGAAAGGTGTTTCAGTCAAGTTACTACCCCTAAAAGTTAACGTGGCAAGTATTCTAAGCCATCAATCATGGCACAGCAACCATTAGAAGACTTGACTTCACCAGCCATTGTTAAATTTCAGATGAGAGGTGGCGTTTTCAAACAAAAGCATATAAAGAATAGTATTCCTCAAATGACTGTTCTTCAAACAACAGTTGTTATTTTTTTTAATTTAAGTTCTGGGGTACATGTGCAGGATGTGCAGGTTTGTTACATAGGTAAATGTGTGCCATGGTGGTTTGCTGCACCTATCAACCCATCACCTAGGTATTAAGCCCCACATGCATTAGCTATTTATCCTGATGCTCTCCCTCCCGCACCCCTCGACAGGCCCCAATGTGTGTTGTTCCCCTCCCTGTGTCACTGTGTTCTCATTAGAACAGTTATCATTACGCATACATTTTTATTTGTTTCAATTATGTGGAGGGTTTCTAGGAAATTCTGGATTGTATCAATTCATTTTCCCTACTGCAATCTTGGAGATCTTTTTTAAAACTATCTTTCAACATGACTTCCATGTCTAAAAATTCTCAAAGGATTCCCATTGACCTTTAAGATTAGAGTGTAACAACCTTAATATGGCTTAAAGGCCCTGCAAAACCTGCATCTCTCCTACATTTTCCATTTCTTTCTTGCCCTCCCTTTCCCCCACACCCTTGCCAACCTCTCTGTTTCAACCTTGCGGGAAGGCACATTTCCATTTAATGTCATTTAGACTTCTTCCCTTTGGTGGTTGTGGATTTCTTGTGATTCCCCGGCATGTTGAGAAAGTAAAGACCAGACTGGCTATAAGAAAATATTTTAGGCAAATTTATTTAGGCTTTATTGTCTACTGTCAACACAAAGCAGTTTAAGTGACATCATCTTAAATTATATTGAAAGTATACATTCTCCAGTTCTTTTCCAATCCAGTCTCCCTTTACTCCCTAGGCAATAACACTCATCCCATAACAAACTGTGAAGCCGATTATCAAAAGATGGCAAGAGAAGTGAGATTTTAGGTGTACCCCAAGTTTACAGCTCCCTCTTGGATACTCCTGTCATCTTTAAACACAACACCTGCTAGTCAGCTGTGGTAAGCATAATAAGAACCTCCAAAGTTGTCCACATCCTAATCTCCAGAACCTGTAAATCTGTTATGATGCATTCCAAGGGCGATTAAGGTTGTAGATGGAATTAAGGTTGCTAATCAGCTGACTTTAAGATGGGGAGCTTATCCTGGATTATCTGGGTTGGCCCAATGTGATAATGAGTCCTTAAATGTGGAAGAAGACATAGAAGAGTCAGAATCAGAGAGGTATTTGAAGATGTTATATTGTTGGCTCAGAGAGTGAAGGAAGGGGCCATGAGCTAAGGAATGCAAATGGCCTCTACAAATTAGAAAAAGCAAGAAAACAAGATGATGCTCTAGAACCTCTCAAAGAAATGCCAACCTCTTCAGTTTTAACCCAGTGAGACCCATTTTAGACTTCTGACCTCCAGAACTGTGATATAATAATATTTGTGAGGTTTTTCTAAATCACCAAGCTTGTGGTAATTTGTTAGAGCAGTAATAGAAAACTGATACATTAGCACTGGAAAGACTTCAGGTATATCCAAATATTCTGGTTGCCTAGGGACCAGAATGCAACAAAATCCATGTGTCCTTCCCCAACTTCCATCTTGCATTCAACAAAACAAAGCAATCACTCAGCAGAGCTAATCCTTACCTAACCAGTAGGGAAATGAGGCTGCTGTATCATTGGAAGCATTTGTCACTAATCATAAATGAGACTCTACACCATCCCTCTCCTACAAAATTTCAATATCATCCTTTCATTTAATAAGAAAAGGCCGAGTTAGCGAGAGTTCTTACCCATCCAATGGGCTTCTGACCTAGAGCAAAAATTCAGCAGAAGACAAGTCAGTGGCAGGTTTCAAATCTTTCAGTTTTTCAATCTAGCTGTATAGACTTCATCCTAATTCCTTAAAGACATGCCCCACCCTGACATACATATTGAGGTCAGTAAACACAGTGTTCAAAGTGTTGAGCTCAAACATCCTCCTTTTTTCTTTTTCTTTCTTCTTCTTCTTCTTCTTCCTCCTCTTCTTCTTCTTGTTCTTCTTCTTCTTCCTCTTCTTCTTGTTCTTCTTCTTCCCTTTACCCTTCTCCTTCTCCTTCTTCTCCTTTCTCTCTCTCTCTCTCTCTCTCTCCCCCTCTCTTTCTTTCTCTCTCTCTCTTTCTCTCTCCCTCACTCTTCCTCTCTCCCTCCCTCCCTCTCTGCCATCTACCCCTACTTTGAAGGCAATGTGAGACTAGAGAAAAAGCCACAGATTTTTGAATAAGATAGGCTTGGTCATCATAAAACTTTGATTGTGGCATTTTTGTCTATAGCAGGTCTCTTAACTCTTGCAAATCTCAGAAAGATGAAGATCTTTTAAACACGATGTAATTATACCCCATAAGGTTATTGTACGATGAAATGAGATGACATATTTGAAACCCCTAGTACCTTTGCTTGCACAGTGCCCAATAAATGTTGGTTTCCCTCCTGCCACAATTAAAGACAAAATGCAAATCTACCCAGAGAGGGGTCAGAGGAATTTACATCCTTTTACATGCAGGAGAAAATTGTTCATATCAATTCCTTTGCTGGACTCTGGGTGTGAATTCCTTAGACAAAGATGTGGAATTGAGTATAGAAACTGCTGGCAAACCAAGAGCACCAACATAGAACACATATGAGCACAGACGGAAAATGATTATTCTACTGCTGGAGTTCTCATTCAGATAGGTGAAAAACAGGCACTACTTACCAGGGAGGGAAAACAAAAGGGAAATTCAGAGGAGAGGCTTGTTTTCACATAAGTAGCTTATATTCTGATGCCCAACAGTTGAATGCAATGCCTTGGTGCAGACTGTATTGGGGATAAGCTATATAATGTACAAGGCAGCCAAGTGCCAGTGCGTCAGCAGCCTACCAAAACTCAAAGCCAATGGCAAGAGGATAACTGAGTGATCAGCAAGATATAAAGAGATGACTTTGTTTACCCTAATCCCAGCCTTCTAAGTATTTTCCCCTATAATGACCTTCTTTTTTAATTTATTTATTATTATTATACTTCAAGTTGTAGGGTACATGTGCATAACGTGCAGGTTTCTTACATATGTATACTTGTGCCATGTTGGTGTGCTGCACCCATCAACTCATCATTTATATCAGGTATAACTCCCAATGCAATCCCTCCGCCTTCCCCCCTCCCCATTATAGGCCCTGGTGTGTGATGTTCCCCTTCCTGAGTCCAAGTGATCTCATTGTTCAGTTCCCACCTATGAGTGAGAACATGCGGTGTTTGGTTTTCGGTTCTTGTGATAGTTTGCTAAGAATGATGGTTTCCAGCTGCATCCATGTCCCTACAAAGGACACAAACTCATCCTTTTTTATGGCTGCATAGTATTCCATGGTGTATATGTGCCACATTTTCTTAATCCAATCTGTCACTGATGGACATTTGGGTTGATTCCAAGTCTTTGCTATTGTGAATAGTGCTGCAATAAACATACGTGTGCATGTGTCTTTATAGCAGCATAATTTATAATCCTTTGGGTATATACCCAGTAAGGGGATGGCTGGGTCATATGGTACATCTAGTTCTAGATCCTTGAGGAATCGCCATACTGTTTTCCATAATGGTTGAACTAGTTTACAATCCTACCAACAGTGTAAAAGTGTTCCTATTTCTCCACATCCTCTCCAGCACCTGTTGTTTCCTGACTTTTTAATGATCGCCATTCTAACTAGTGTGAGATGGTATCTCATTGTGGTTTTGATTTGCATTCTCTGATGGCCAGTGATGATGAGCATTTTGTCATGTGTCTGTTGGCTGTATGAATGTCCTCTTTTGAGAAATGTCTGTTCATATCCTTTGCCCACTTTTTGATGGGGTTGTTTGTTTTTTTCTTGTAAATTTGTTTGAGTTCTTTCTCGGTTCTGCATATTAGCCCTTTGTCAGATGAGTAGATTGCAAAAATTTTCTCCCATTCTGTAGGTTGCCTGTTCACTCTGATGGTAGTTTCTTTTGCTGTGCAGAAGCTCTTTCGTTTAATGAGATCCCATTTGTCAATTTTGGCTTTTGCTGCTGTTGCTTTTGGTGTTTTAGACATGAAGTCTTTGCCCATGCGTATGTCCTGAATGGTACTACCTAGGTTTTCCTCTAGGATTTTTATGGTGTTAGGTCTAACATTTAAGTCTCTAATCCATCTTGAATTAATTTTCGTATAAGGAGTAAGGAAAGGATCCAGTTTCAGCTTTCTACTTATGGCTAGCCAATTTTCCCAACACCATTTATTAAATAGGGAATCTTTTCCCCATTTCTTGTTTCTCTCAGGTTTGTCAAAGATCAGATGGCTGTAGATGTGTGGTATTATTTCTGAGGACTCTGTTCTGTTCCATTGGTCTATATCTCTGTTTTGGTAACAGTACCATGCTGTATTGGTTACTGTAGCCTTGTAGTATAGTTTGAAGTCAGGTAGCATGATGCCTCCAGCTTTGTTCTTTTGACTTAGGATTGTCTTGGAGATGCGGGCTCTTTTTTGGTCCATATGAACTTTAAAGCAGTTTTTTCCAATTCTGTGAAGAAACTCATTGGTAGCTTGATGGGGATGGCATTGAATCTATAAATTACCTTGGGCAGTATGGCCATTTTCACGATATTGATTCTTCCTATCCATGAGCATGGTATGTTCTTCCATTTGTTTTTGTCCTCTTTTATTTCACTGAGCAGTGGTTTGTAGTTCTCCTTGAAGAGGTCCTTTACATCCCTTGTAAGTTGGATTCCTGGGTATTTTATTCTCTTGGAAGCAATTGTGAATGGAAGTTCATTCCTGATTTGGCTCTCTGTTTGTCTTTTACTGGTGTATAAGAATGCTTGTGATTTTTGCACATTAATTTTGTATCCTGAGACTTTGCTGAAGTTGCTTATCAGCTTAAGGAGATTATGGGCTGAGATGATGGGATTTTCTAAATATGCAATCATGTCATCTGCAAACAGGGACAATTTGACTTCTTCTTTTCCTAACTGAATACCCTTGATTTCTTTCTCTTGCCTAATTGCCCTAGCCACAACTTCCAACACTATGTTGAATAGGAGTGGTGAGAGAGGGCATCCCTGTCTTGTGCCAGTTTTCAAAGGGAATTTTTCCAGTGTTTGCCCATTCAGTATGATATTGGCTGTGGGTTTGTCATAAATAGCTCTTATTATTTTGAGGTACGTTCCATCAATACCGAATTTATTGAGCGTTTTTAGCATGAAGGGCTGTTGAATTTTGTCAAAAGCCTTTTCTGCATCTATTGAGATACTCATGTGGTTCTTGTCTTTGGTTCTGTTTATATGCTGGATTATGTTTACTGATTTGTGCATGTTGAACCAGCCTTGCATCCCAGGGATGAAGCCCACTTGATCATGGTGGATAAGCTTTTTGATGTGTTGCTGAATCCGGTTTGCCAGTATTTTATTGAGGATTTTTGCATCTATGTTCATCAGGGATATTGGTCTAAAATTCTCTTTTTATGTTGTGTCTCTGCCAGGCTTTGGTATCAGGATGATGTTGGCCTCATAAAATGAGTTAGGGAGGATTCCCTCTTTTTCTATTGATTGGAATAGTTTCAGAAAGAATGGTACCAACTCCTCCTTGTACCTCTGGTAGAATTCAGCTGTGAATCCATCTGGTCCTGGACTTTTTTTGGTTGGTAGGCTATTAATTATTGCCTCAATTTCAGAGCCTGCTATTGATCTATTCAGGGATTCAACTTCTTCCTGGTTTAGTCTTGGAAGAGTGTAAGTGTCCAGGAAATTATCCATTTCTTCTAGATTTTCCAGTTTATTTGCATAGAGGTGTTTATAGTATTCTCTGATGGTAGTTTGTATTTCTGTGGGGTCGGTGGTGATATCCCCTTTATCATTTTTAATTGTGTCGATTTGATTCTTCTCTCTTTTCTTCTTTATTAGTCTTCCTAGTGGTCTGTCAATTTTGTTGATCTTTTCAAAAAACCAACTCCTGGATTCATTGATTTTTTGGAGGGATTTTTGTGTCTCTATCTCCTTCAGTTCTGCTCTGATCTTAGTTATTTCTTGCCTTCTGCTAGCTTTCGAATGTGTTTGCTCTTGCTTCTCTAGTTCTTTTAATTGTGATGTTAGAGTGTCAATTTTAGATCTTTCCAGCTTTCTCTTGTGGGCATTTAGTGCTATAAATTTCCCTCTACACACTGCTTTAAATGTGTCCCAGAGATTCTGGTATGTTGTATCTTTGTTCTCATCGGTTTCAAAGAACATCTTTATTTCTGCCTTCATTTCGTTATGTACCCAGTAGTCATTCAGGAGCAGGTTGTTCAGTTTCCATGTAGTTGAGCGGTTTTGATTGAGTTTCTTAGTCCTGAGTTCTAATTTGATTGCACTGTGGTCTGAGAGACAGTTTGTTACAATTTCTGTTCTTGTACATTTGCTGAGGAGTGCTTTACTTCCAATTAGGTGGTCAATTTTGGAATAAGTACGATGTGGTGCTGAGAAGAATGTATATTCTGTTGATTTGGGGTGGAGAGTTCTGTAGATGTCTATTAGGTCTGCTTGCTGCAGAGATGAGTTCAATTCCTGGATATCCTTGTTAACTCTCTGTCTCGTTGATCTGTCTAATGTTGACAGTGGAGTGTTGAAGTCTCCCATTATTATTGTAGGGGAGTCTAAGTCTCTTTGTAAGTCTCTAAGGACTTGCTTGATGAATCTGGGTGCTCCTGTATTGGGTGCATATATACTTAGGATAGTTAGCTCTTCCTGTTGAATTGATCCCTTTACCATTATGTAATGGCCTTCTTTGTCTCTTTTGATCTTTGATGGTTTAAAGTCTATTTTATCAGAGACTAGTATTGCAACGCCCGCTTTTTTTTGTTCTCCATTTGCTTGGTAAATCTTCCTCCATCCCTTTATTTTGAGCCTATGTATGTCTCTGCGTGTGATATGGGTCTCCTGAATACAGCAGACTGATGGGTCTTGACTCTTTATCCAGTTTGCCAGTCTGTGTCTCTTAATTGGAGCATTTAGTCCATTTACATTTAAGGTTACGATTGCTATGTGTGAACTTGATCCTGCCATTATGATATTAACTGGTTATTTTGCTCGTTAGTTGATGCAGTTTCTTCCTAGCCTCGATGGTCTTTACATTTTGGCATGTTTTTGCAATGGCTGGTACCGGTTGTTCCTTTCCATGTTTAGTGCTTCCTTCAGGGTCTCTTGTAAGGCAGGCCTAGTGGTGACAAAATCTCTAAGCATTTGCTTATCTGTAAAGGATTTTATTTCTCCTTCACTTATGAAACTTAGTTTGGCTGGATATGAAATTCTAGGTTTAAAATTCTTTTCTTTAAGAATGTTGAATATTGGCCCCCACTCTCTTCTGGCTTGTAGAGTTTCTGCCAAGAGATTTGCTGTTAGTCTGATGGGCTTCCCTTTGTGGGTAACCCGACCTTTCTCTCTGGCTGCCCTTAAGATATTTTCCTTCATTTCAACTTTGGTGAATCTGGCAATTATGTGTCTTGGAGTTGCTCTTCTCGAGGAGTATCTTTGTGGTGTTCTCTGTATTTCCTGGATTTGAATGTTGGCCTGCCCTACTAGGTTGGGGAAGTTCTCCTGGATGCTATCCTGAAGAGTGTTTTCCAACTTGGTTCCATTTTCCCTCTCACTTTCAGGCACCCCAATCAGACGTAGATTTGGTCTTTTTACATAATCCCATACTTCTTGCAGGCTTTGTTCATTTCTTTTTCTTCTTTTTTCTTTTGGTTTCTCTTCTCGCTTCATTTCATTCATTTGATCCTCAATCGCTGATACTCTTTCTTCCAGTTGATCGAGTCGGTTACTGAAGCTTGTGCATTTGTCACTTATTTCTCGTGTCATGGTTTTCATCTCTTTCATTTCATTTATGACCTTCTCTACATTAATTACTCTAGCCATCAATTCTTCCACTTTTTTTTCAAGATTTTTAGTTTCTTTGCGCTGGGTACGTAATTCCTCCTTTAGCTCTGAGAAATTTGATGGACTGAAGCCTTCTTCTCTCATCTCGTCAAAGTCATTCTCCGTCCAGCTTTGATCCGTTGCTGGCGATGAGCTGCGCTCCTTTGCCGGGGGATATGCACTCTTATTTTTTGAATTTCCAGCTTTCCTGCCCTGCTTTTTCCCCATCTTTGTGGTTTTATCTGCCTCTGGTCTTTGATGATGGTGATGTACTGATGGGGTTTTGGTGTAGGTGTCCTTCCTGTTTGTTAGTTTTCCTTCTAACAGTCAGGACCCTCAGCTGTAGGTCTGTTGGAGATTGCTTGAGGTCCACTCCAGACCCTGTTGGCCTGGGTATCAGCAGCAGAGGCTGCAGAAGATAGAATATTGCTGAACAGCGAGTGTACCTGTCTGATTCTTGCTTTGGAAGCTTCCTCTCAGGGGTGTACTCCACCCTGTGAGGTGTGGGGTGTCAGACTGCCCCTAGTGGGGGATGTCTCCCAGTTAGGCTACTCAGGGGTCAGGGACCCACTTGAGCACGGAGTCTGTCCCTTCTCAGATCTCAACCTCCGTGTTGGGAGATCCACTGCTCTCTTCAAAGCTGTCAGACAGAGTCGTTTGTGTCTGCAGAGGTTTCTGCTGTGTTTGTTATTGTTTACTGTGCCCTGTCCCCAGAGGTGGAGTCTACAGAGACAGGCAGGTTTCCTTGAGCTGCTGTGGGCTCCACCCAGTTCGAGCTTCCTAGCAGCTTTGTTTACCTACTTAAGCCTCAGCAACGGCGGGCGCCCCTCCCCCCGCCTCGCTGCTGCCTTGCCGTTAGATCACAGACTGCTGTGCTAGCAATGAGGGAGGCTCCGTGGGTGTGGGACCCTCCCGGCCAGGTGTGGGATATGATCTCCTGGTGTGCCTGTTTGCTTACAGTGCAGTATTGGGGTGGGAGTTACCCGATTTTCCAGGTGTTGTGTGTCTCAGTTCCCCGGCTAGGAAAAGGGATTCCCTTCCCCCTTGCGCTTCCCAGGTGAGGCGATGCCTCGCCCTGCTTCAGCTCTCGCTGGTCGGGCTGCAGCAGCTGACCAGCACCGATCATCCGGCACTCCCCAGTGAGATGAACCCAGTACCGCAGTTGAAAATGCAGAAATCACCGGTCTTCTGTGTGGCTCACGCTGGGAGTTGGAGACTGGAGCTGTTTCTATTCGGCCATCTTGCTCCGCCCTCCAGAAGCTCTGTAATGACCATTTTTAACTCCATTCTTCTTTTCATCATCAGGTGCCCTCTGATTGCTTCAAAGGTCATGACTTATCTGGCAGTTCTGACACAGGCAAACATCAGGAAATAAACAAGTGACTCTTGGAGAGAAGTTTGTCCTTATAAGGCACATGCATTCATTCAACAACCAGACCCTTGAAACCTACCACAGATAAGGCACTATTTTAGTGTTGTCCTGACTAAACAGAGAGGAATATGCTTGTCATCAAAGAAAAATTATCCCAAATGTTGGCAGTTGAATAATTTTTATAGCCAATGAAGAACAAGAACATATTTTGAAAGTGTAGAAGACCTTCTCAAAATTCCATATTTAAACACCAAAACAACTTTGGAATGCTTGGATTCTGTGCTGTTCAGATCTGGTTTTCTATGTCAGGATCCAAGGCAGAAAAAATTCCTCCAGTATGTCGATCTTTCTCTTCATTCATCTTTTTCTCCTTTTGCCCCTTTCTCTCATCCTGTCTTTGTCTGCCACTCAATATCTCTCTGTTCCTTCCTTCTGTCTCTTCCTGTATCTCTCTGTGTGTGCCTTTTTATATTCTATCTCTTCTCCCCATGCCAACTGCTGCCTTCTGTTTCTTCCTCATCTCTATCCACTTATAAACTCATCTATTGCGGAGAGGAAAAAATATCCATTCCATCCCCAATGCTTACCTTCCCTTCATTTTTGAACCAATGTTTGGTGAATAAGTGTGTCCTAAGGTTATCTTTATGGGACCTAAAAACCAGCTTACATGATCATAGACATTTCTCAGGCATCAAGAAGAAAAACTACAAGTGCAAACTCATTCCTGTTTACAGCCCCAGAGCTGTGAATCAAAGAGCTTAACTAACTAAGGAGAAAACTCCAGGGAGTAGGAGATCGAACTCGTTGTCTCCAGTTAAAGATATTCATAAAAGATGGCTTAATTGTCCAATTTTCCCCTTGATTCCACCGGGAAAGGTATTCTGTGGGATGATATTTGTCTTGGGAACCTTAGAGGGTGGGTACACAAAGAAAAGATCCAAAATACCCTCAGTCTCTCTTCTGTTCTACCCTCTATTTTCCCAGCCTTAATCACACTTTGGATACATCCCAGGGAGGTTAAAAAATACTGACTCCAAACACGTTTAAATAGAAATTCATATGACTGCTGGGCTCTGGGAATTTAGGTAGAACCATATCCCATTCAAAGGGATCTTATTGAGTCCCACTCACCAGGTATCCCAAAGGAAGTGACTTGCGTTTCTTTTCTCTGGTGAACAAGAGGAAATGCGGAAGGAGAAGAAGCAGAGATAATCATCTTTTTTGAGGTTTTATTGTTTCGTTGACAAACTTAGGTATGGTTTTACCAAATAAAAATAGTTTTCAAGGAAGAAACGAAACAAGGAGAGAAGGAAGAGAAGGGAAAGAAAACTAAATGAACAAAAACAACAGAACACAAAGTTGCAAATAGAAAAAAACCAGTTGACACACAAAATCTAGAAAAAAATGACTCAAAATTGAAAAGCTTCAGGTTCTCTCAAATTGATCTTTTGAGGATAATGGTTATTTATCGTGCCAATTGTGATTCTTAGGGGTGAGATATACAGGTATGTAGGACAAATAAAGAAGTATTTATAGCTCGAGATAATAATGTTTGAGGATTTATTTTGGCCTCTTTCATATCTAGGTTTAAGACATACAGCGAAGTTTATGCTATGGTTTGAATGTCTGCCCCCTTCAAAACTCATGTTAAAACTTAATTCCTAATGTGTCAGTGTTGAGAGGTGGGCCCTTTAAGAGGTGATTGGGTCTTGAGGGCTCTGCCCTTATGAATGGATTTATCCATTCATAGATTAATGCGTTAATTGATTAATAGGTTATCACAACAAGGGACTGGTAGCTTTGTAAGAAGAGAAAGAGAAACCTGAGCTAACATACTCAGCCCCCTTACTATGTGATGCCCTGAACTGCCTCAGGACTCTGCAGAGTCCTCACCAGCAAGAAGGTCCTCACAAGATGCAGCCTCTTGACCTTAGACTTAGCCTCCAGAACTGCAAGAAATAAATTCCTTTTCTTTAAAAATTACTTAGTCTCACGTATTCAGTTATAACAACAGATAGCAGACTGAGAGAGCTTATATGTGGGCAGTTTCTTTCTAGGTGTGATGACCCTGTATTTATTACCACAACTTTATATAACTTGGAGCAGAGGGACTTGGAGACTCTTTCAACTCAGTATCATTGAAGTCCAACAGCATTCTAGGCAAAACCCAGGGAAGACGGTTAAAAGAATATTGGCCAGTAGCAGCTTAGCAAACTCAAAGTGGGCTGTAAGCTAGTTTAGCTATAGGAACTGGATGCTCTGGGAAGGACATGCCAGACACTTGGTTCTCTGGGAAGGGCAACTCCACTGCACAGTAAGTGGGCAGATTGAATAGACAGATACAGGATGCAGGGAGCTCAGATGCCAGATACAGGAAGCTATGAATGCAAGCAGTATAGACAGCGTAGACTGTAAGGCAAAGACAAAGGTACCTGTGGTGAGTTTGGACAGATTGTAATACAATAGTTCAGATGGAGACACCTCGGACTAAAGTCTGACACATTACAGACAGAGAAATGACATGTATGTGGTCACAAGGGGTCTTAAAGTAGGACTGGTGAAAAACAAGATTCTCACTGGAAAGTAAAGGACAAGTTATTACATCTTACCCCTCTTACCACTAAGAAAAAAGCATTGCATTTGGTAGGCCTCTTCATATTTTGAAGACAGCACACACCACATTTTTAATACTGCTCTGACAAATTTATCAAATGACTTGATAAACTTCCAGCTTTAAATAAGCTCTAGAACAAGGTAAGATTCTGCAGCTGGTTTAGACTGCGGTACAAGGGACCATGCTAATTGGATCATATGAATGGGCAGTACTCATGGTGGTAGATGTATCAATGATAGATAGTGGCATTATATTGAGCCTCTGGTAAACTCCAATAGAAGAGTTGCAAAGCAGTGTTTCTGGAGCCACGAACTGCTAGGGAGCTACTGGGCTTTGGTAGAGTGGAGTGCCTAACCATGGGACATCCAGTGACAGAACCTGAGAATTGTCAGGCACAAAAAGTTGTAAGGTCAGATAGACACAGCAGCAAATTTGACATGGGCCCTTGGTAGGTCTAGAGAGCAAAAGTAAACTTCAGAAACAGGTAGCCTGGACCCCCAGATCATCTAACTACGTTGCATTGAAGTCTGTCCCTCAGGCCACACCTATGGCCTCATGAGGATTTCAATACAACTAATTGAAAAAGAGAAAAGAAATCCTGGGCTTGGTTCATAGATGGATTGGCCATATATGTTTGTGGGAGCTGAAAATTGACTTCTGTTCCAGTTCAGATCTGATCAGGATGGCTCTAAACAACTGTGATCAGGGGAAACTCCCTGCTCAAAAAGTTCTTGTGCAGTATGCCTGGTCATATCTTGTGTAAATGGCCTGAGGTAAAGATATACATTAATTCTTTGGTGCTGGTGAGTGACTTAGTTGTTTGTCAGGGGCCTGGAGGGAGTAAGAGTGAAAGTTTTTATATCATAAGTTTTTCATAAACCTCATTTTAATGATTATGTAATATTACCTCCAATGAATGTGTAGTATAGTTCCCTTAACCTTTCCCTTATTGATGGAAACTAGTCTGTAACTAATTCTTGTCTCTTAAAAATTATGCTGTAATTAGACAACTTTCTGCATAAAAGTTTTTTCAGTATTGAGCAAAAATGTAGAAACTTTCAAAAGTCAAAACCTATATCATTAATGATCAAACTTCAGTGACTCCTATTTTGTTACACATTGTGGCACCTAGATCACAGTTGACTTCTACCCTACAAATTAGCTATCAACTCGAGTGCCTTCAACATTTGTTTAAGTGAACCATTCACCATCATAACAGCGTTAGTCTTTGACCTCATCTTCAATGACCTTGACCTCCCTTGCACTTTAGTCATCTTTTCTCATGGCCATATCATGAAGTCGAAATTGCTTTACCTAAAAAATATTAAATCTAGTGCCATATCCACTTAGAAATAGCAAGATAGTACATAGAGATCAACTCTGCACACTTTAATTCAAGAGGAAAAATGAGAATCCACCAGAATCACGAAGGACACCCCAGATCCCAGAGAGGAGAATGCTGGCAAATGGACCCTGTGACTGCATCCAGCTGCTAAAAGTGAGTAAAGCACCAGTATGTGAGAGAGGCAGAGAGCCTCCCTCTGTGACTCACCTATCCACTGAAGATCTGAGCAACCCAGGCAGAAAGAGACAATTTTTTTTCTTTCAAGCCCTGGAGTTAACTTGGGGAGAAGCTTGGAGATGCTTTGAGGAAAATACACCAAAAAAGCTGCAGACATTTTCCCAGACCCAGAACGGAGAGCAAATTGCCATTTTTAGTCCAAGTGCATACAAAGTCAGCTATTCTTTGGCAGTGTGGCTGTGCAAGCATTTTAGTCTCAGGCCAGAGATTGGAGCACCTGCTCTGGAACACGGTAGCAATCTCCACAGCCAGAACTGTGGAAATTGTCTCAGCAGTAGGTGCTATAATTGTGCTCCTATTGCAAGCCTGCAGTGGGAGGAGAGCTGCTACAGCTGCAGCTTCTCCTGGGCAGCAACACTTGCAGCCAAGGCCAGCTTGGTGCCCTGAAATTGATCTATGTGTGCCATTGATGGGTGCCCCACCCTGCTCCCCTGAGATTGTGGTTTAGCGGGGCCCTCTCTGCTCCACTTCCAGGCAGAAATCAAGACATTTGACATGCCTGTTTGTCCAGACTAGCAGCATGAGCTGCCCAACCCTTCCTGGACATAGATCTTAGTGCAGCGAGGCTCTTCTCTACTCCACAGCCAGGCAGATCTTCAGGCATTCAGAACACTTGTTCACCTAAATCAGCAGCCTGACCCACCCTACTCTTCCTGTGCAGAGATCCTGGTGCAGAGAGACCCCATCGCTACATGCTCAGACAGATCTACAGGCAGTCAGAGCACCTGCTTCCTTCATCCATCAACCTGTGTTGCCTCCACCCCTCCTGTGCAGAGATCTTGGTGCACAGGGGCTCTCTCTGATCCATGCCCAGGCAGATCTCCAGGCATTGAAAGCACCTGTTTGCCTGGTTCAGCAACCCGAGATGCCACATCCCTCCTGTGCAGAGATCTTGGTGTAGGGGCTCCCCTCTGCTTCATGCCAGGCAAATCTCCAGGGATCGGAGCATTCACTCTCCTGGGTTAAAAGCTTAGGCAGCCCTCTGTCCTCATGCAGAGAACGTGGAACTAAGGAGGTTTCCCAGCTCCACACCTAAGCACACCTCTGGGATCCTGGTGGCCACCCACTGGATTCTCCATTGGCCTTGGTTCTTATGCCTGCCATCAAGGCACCTGCAGGTAAACCTGCCCAGTCCAGCCTTGCTCTTCATGACTCAACCCACAGGCATGGGCAGGGAGCTCAGACCACTGTGCATTCCTCAAATCAGATCATTGCCTGAGGCGAGTGGGAGCTTCTGCCAGTAAACAAGGACTAAGTACATACCCAACCATGTTGGTTGCAGCCAGCTGTTTCCTATAATGCCATCTATACGCTTGTGGGATGAACTGCACAGCCCAATATAAAACCCGCCAAAAGAAGCGCGTGGAGCCATAGAAGCAATGCCAAAATACACTACGCATCAGTATTCTCTACAGTTACACCCCATAGGGAGAGGAGAAAAGGGAAATAATAATAATAATATTATAGGGAAAGAAAGAAAAAGAAAAAAATCTTAATTGCAAAAAAATCATCACAAAAATTAGAAGTTCCAGCATCTCCAGATGAAAAGGAATCAGTGCAAGAGTTCTCCTGCCACGAAAAACCTGAATGTAGTGACACCACCAAAGGATTGCACTAGATCTCCAGCAGAAGTCCCTAGCCAAAATGGAATCTCAGAAAAGACAGATAAAATATTCATTGCTTCAAAGAGATAAAATACCTAGGAATCCAACTTACAAGGGATGTAAAGGACCTCTTCAAGGAGAATTACAAACCACTGCTCAGTGAAATAAAAGAGGACATAAACAAATGGAAGAACATACCATGCTCATGAATAGGAAGAATCAATATCGTGAAAATGGCCATACTGCCCAAGGTAATTTATAGATTCAATGCCATCCCCATCAAGCTACCAATGAGTTTCTTCACAGAATTGGAAAAAACTGCTTTAAAGTTCATATGGAACCGAAAAAGAGCCCGCATTGCCAAGACAATCCTAAGTCAAAAAACAAAGCTGGAAGCATCATGCTACCTGACTTCAAACTATACTACAAGGCTACAGTAACCAATACAGCATGGTACTGGTACCAAAACAGAGATATAGACCAATGGAACAGAACAGAGTCCTCAGAAATAATACCACACATCTACAGCCATCTGATCTTTGACAAACCTGAGAAAAACAAGAAATGGGGAAAGGATTCCCTATTTAATAAATGGTGCTGAGATAATTGGCTAGCCATAAGTAGAGAGCTGAAACTAGATCCTTTCCTTACTCCTTATATGAAAATTAATTCAAGATGGATTAGAGACTTAAATGTTAGACCTAATACCATAAAAACTCTAGAAGAAAACCTAGGTAATACCATTCAGGACATAGGCATGGGCAAGGACTTCATGTCTAAAATACCAAAAGCAATGGCAACAAAGCCAAAATTGACAAATGGGATCTAATTAAACTAAAGAGCTTCTGCCCAGCAAAAGAAACTACCATCAGAGTGAACAGGCAACCTACAGAATGGGAGAAAATTTTTGCACTCTACTCATCAGACAAAAGGCTAATATCCAGAACCTAAAAAGAACTCAAACAAATTTACAAGAAAAAAATAAACAACCCCATCAAAAAGTGGGCAAAGGATATGAACAGACATTTCTCAAAAGAGGACATTCATACAGCCAACAGACACATGAAAAAATGCTCATCATCACTGGCCATCAGAGAATGCAAATCAAAACCACAATGAGATACCATCTCACACGTTAGAATGGCAATCATTAAAAAGTCAGAAAACAACAGGTGCTGGAGAGGATGTGGAGAAATAGGAACACTTTTACACTGTTGGTGGGATTGTAAACTAGTTCAACCATTATGGAAAACAGTATGGCGATTCCTCAAGGATCTAGAACTAGAAGTACCATATGACCCAGCCATCCCATTGCTGGGTAAATACCAAAGGATTATAAATCATGCTGCTATAAAGACACATGCACATGTATGTTTATTGCGGCACTATTCACAATAGCAAAGATGGAATCAACCCAAATGTCCATCAGTGACAGACTGGATTAAGAAAATATGGCACATATACAACATGGAATACTATGTAGCCATAAAAAAAGATGAGTTTGTGTCGTTTGTAGGGACATGGATGCAGCTGGAAACCATCATTCTCAGCAAACTATGGCAAGAACAGAAAACCAAACACCGCATGTTCTCACTCATAGGTGGGAACTGAACAACAGATCACTTGGACTCGGGAAGGGGAACACCACACATCGGGGCCTATCACGGGGAGGGAGGAGGGGGGAGGGATTGCATTGGGCGTTATACCTGATGTAAATGACGAGTTGATGGGTGCTGACGAGTTGATGGGTGCAGCACACCAATATGGCACAAGTATACATATGTAACAAACCTGCACGTTATGCACATGTACCCTAGAAATTAAAGTATATTTAAAAAAAAAGATTCAAAGAATGATTTCAAAAAAGTTCAATGAAATTCAAGGCAAGGTTGAAAATCAACACAAAAAAAATCTTCTGAAGCTATCCAGGAAATGAAAGAAGAGATAAACCTCTTAGAAAGAAATCAATTGGAGTTTCTGGAATTGAAAGAGTCACTTAAGGAATTTCAAAATGTAAGTGAAAGCTTTATCAATAGACTAGACCAAGCAGAACAGAGATTTTAGGGCCTGAAGATCAGTTTTTTGAACCAACCTAGTCTAATACAAATGAAGAAAAAATAATTCTTAAAAATTTGTTTTAATGAGCAAAGTCCTTGGGATTATGTAAAGTGACCAAACCTATGAATTATTTGCATCCTTGAGGAAGAAAGGAAAAAAACAAACAAACAATCTGGAAAATATATTTGAGGGAATAATTCACGAAAATTTTTCTAATATTGCTAGAGAGGTACACATCAACCACAGAATATACATTCTTTTCATCTGCACATATAACCTACTCCAAGATTGACTACATGCCTGGCTGTGAAGCACATCTCAATAATTTAAAAAAAAAAAAACATGTCAATCATATGCTCAGACCATCATGGAATAAAAATAGAAATTAATACCAAGACTTCTCAAAGCCACACAATGGATTCACAGCTGAATTCTATCAGACATTCAAAGAAGAATTGGTGCCAATCCTATTGACACCATTCCAAAAACATAGAGAAAGAGGGAATCCTTCCTAACACATTCTGCGAAGCCAGTATCACCCTAATAGCAAAACCAGGGAAAGACATAACAAAAAAAGAAAACTGCCGGCCAATACTCCTGATGAACACAGTTGTGAAAATCCTCAACAAAATACTAGTGAACCAAAACCAATAGCATATCAAAAGGATAATCCACCATGATCAAGAGGATTTCATACCAGGATGCAGGGACGATTTAACATACATAAGTCAATAAATGTAATACACCACTTAAACAGAATTTAAAACAAAACTCACATGATCATCTCAATAGATGCAGAAAAAACATTTGACAAAATCCAACATCGCTTTATGATTAAAACCTTCAGCAAAATTGGCATACAAGGGACATAATTTAAGGTAATAAAAGCCATCTACAATAAACCCACAGCCAACATTATGCTGAATGGGGAAAAGTTGAAAGCATTCCCCCTGAGAACTGGAACAAAACAAGGATGCCCACTTTCATCACTTCTATTCAACATAGTACTAGAAGTCTTAGCCAGAGAAATCAAACAGAGAAAGAAATAAAGGGCATCCAAATCAGTAAAGAGGAACAAAGTCAAAAACAATAAATGTCGATGAGGCTGTGGAGAAAAGGGAACGTTTGTGCACTGTTAGTGGAAATATAAATCAGTTCAGCCATTGTGGAAAGCACTTTGTAGATTTCTCAAGGAACTCAAAACAGAACTACCATATGGGACCAGCAATCCTATTACTGGGTATATATCCAAAGGAAAACAAGTTATTCTACCAAAAAGACAAACACACTTGCATATTCATCACAGTACTGTTCACAATAACAAAGACATGGAATCAACCCAGGTATTCATCAATGGTGGACTGAATAAAGAAAATGTGGTACATATATACCATGGAATACTATGAAGCCATAAAAAGAATGAAATCATATCCTTTGCAGGAACATGAATGTAGCTGAAGGTCACTATCCTAAGTGAACTAACTCAGGAAAAAAAAAAAAAAAAAACAAATACCACATGTTCTCACTTATAAGTGAGAGCTAAACATTGGGTTGTCAGGGACTTATGTGGCAACAATGGACACTGGGAACTATTAGAGGAGGGAGGAAGGAAGGGAGCAACAGTTGAAAACCTGTTAGGTACTATGCTCAGTACCTGGGTGATGGGATCATGCATACCCCAAACCTCTGCATCATGCAATATGCCAAGGTAACAAACTTACACATGTTCACCCTGAATCTAAAATAAAAGTTAAAAAAGAAAAAAATTGTTAAAACTAAACATTCAAATCTTTTTTCTCTCTCTCTTTTTTATCCTATCCATTATATAGGATATTTGGCCTCATAAATCTATCCAGTCTCTAATCCTGTTCATTTTTCTCCAAAATTTGTTTTGCCTTCACTCTTAAATCTTCAGGATGGACTGCATGGTTTATAGCTCTCTTACCAATTTGCTTGTCTTTACCACAAGGTCCTTCCTTCCCACTCTTCCACCAAAGCTTCGACATTGAATCAGTCAAACCATCCACCATGTGCACATTCTGACTTTCTGTTTATTATTCAATCCACTGTAATCTAGATTCCATTCCCACCTTTTATTCGCATTGTTCCTAGTCATGTCACCGAAATCCTCATTATTACTAAATCCAATGAATTGTTTCAGCACTTAACCTTGGCTCTACATTTTTATATTCTCCTTCTCCATCTCTGGTTGTTCTTTGATATCTTTGGGGGACTTGATTTCTCTGTTACTATCTTAATTGTCAATGTTCCCTATGGTCTGTCCTCAGCAACTATTCCCTTCCCTTTCCTTGCTTTCCTCCCTATTCCTTTCCTTTCCTCTCCTCCCTTTCTCTCCTGTCCTTCTTCTTTTTCCTTAGCTTTTACTAATCTCATTTGGTTTTAGGCAATCTCATCCTTCTTTATGTTGATGGTCCATGAATTTTTATCTCTATCCAAAATATATCCACCTGCCTACTAAATTTGTCTCAAGGGATGACCTATAGGTACCTCATACTCTGTGCAACAAAACTTCTCAAATCTGTTTCTCCTTCTATATTCCCTTCAGTGAATAGCACAACCATAAACTCAGCTGTTCAAGCCATAAATTTAGAGAGGTTTTCAACTCTCTCATTTTCCTTATTTTCTGCATTCTTATCAAAGTCAGCTGACATCAAAATTACTATGTCCATTAGATTCTGATTAAGGAGACTTAAATCAATATAGTTCTCTCTAACATCATGGTCACTATCTTATACAGACTTTCATAATATCTTACCTAAATGACTTGATCTCCTAAAGAGTCTCTTTGCTTCTGGTCTTGCATTCCACTACCCCATGCCTGCGCTGCCAACATGTCCTCCACCCACCGCAAACACATGCTAATTATCCACTCCTCAACTATACCAACTGTGTTTAGTACGATTGTCAATCTGCTGATTAAGTCCTTCTATGGGTCTTTCTTTCCTTTTGAGTAGTGTGCAAATTCTTCAGTATGGCTTCTAAGGTCCTGCATGATTTATTCCTTCTAGTTTCTCTGGACTCATTCTGAACCTCTTCCCCTGTTCGAGTGTACATTTCAGCCATTCTGATTTTTCTGATAATTGTTTCCTAAATTTGCCATCCTTTCTCTTCTCTAGGTCTTTTCCTATTCCTCTGTTTCTCTCCCTTTTACTTGCTCTGCCTCTATGTCGTTGACGTCACCTTCTACTTGTTTTGATTTTCTTGAGTTTCTGCTTACTTGTAACTTTCTACAAGCCTACCTTACTGTTCTGTGTGGGAAATGCATGAGGGGAGAAGAAAAGACACACATGCAATACCTTTAAGGGTAAACAAGCTTTATCCCATGTAAATGGCAATGCAGATATAACAAGCCAATGATATAATATACAAATTGATATAATAAACAAGTTGCAATGGGAAGGGGATAAAGGAAAAAAGATATATATATTTACACCCACAACCCCACATTGGATGGGGAGATGCACCTAGGGATGGCCATCAATTCCATTCACCATCTGGGATAAAATATTCCCTCCCCAGTAGTCTAGATGCTTACAAACATCAATGGTTATGAATGCGCCAGACTCCCTGATGATGGTACCCTATCACAGTATTCTCCCCTGCCGCCAGTACAATCCTGCTTCAGCAACAAATTAAAATATTAAGCTTACATGTAGAAAAAGCTCTTAATGATAGTAGCACTGGACTTATTTGTTATCAGATGAATTTGCCCAGCTGTGCATTGTTGTGTTGCAAAATCAAGTGGCATTAGATATGCTTACCGCAGCCCAAGGAGGGGTTTGTGCGTTACTGCATACTAAATACTATCTGTCTATCCCTGACAATTCTCACAATATTACTCTCCTTGCAAAGCTATAGTGGGTGTGGTTTTTATTAATTGTGGTTTTAATTCTCCTGTGCTTACCATGTATCTGTAATCTATCAACTGTGCTTTCCCCATATATCTGTAAGGGTATTTTCCTACAATTGAATATCAAATTGAGGCCCAATGTGGAGAAAAAGTTAAATATTAAATTTGAACTCAATCAAAGGTGGACACAAACAATGATCACCAAGTCCCTGAACAGGTTGTGTGAGCTCCTTGAGGCATTCATCCAGCGTTGTTTCCGAGAAATCTCTATTTCAATCTATTCCTATACATTAGTTATTGCAAAACAATAGACAATCGCAAAATCAAGTTGATCTTTTGTGTTCTTTGAGCCCAGTCGCGAAGGGCCCTCATGACTGGGCTTCACGCAAAACAACTTCTTACAAAAAGAGCTAGGGTACCAGACAGCGTGGAAGCTTCATGAGACCTCTCCTCGTCTGTGCACAGATAAGTGGCTGACTCTGGAGCTCAGGCTGCTACTTCCCGGTCTGGTGGTGAATCCTCCATAATCTGGTGAGTGCAGTGTCTGACTCTGGAGCCCACACTGTTGCTTCCCAGTCTGATAGTGAGTCCTCCATAGTCTGGTGAGTGTAGTGTCTGACTCTGGAACCCAGGCTGTTGCTTCCCAGACTGGTGGTGAATCCTCCATAGTCTGGTGGGTATATATATATACACCTTTTCCCTCCTCCCCTTCCCATTGCAATTTGCTTATTATATCATTTGCTTATTATACCAATTTGCTTATTATATCATTTATCATTTGCTTATTATATCTGCATTGCTGTTTACATGGGATAAAGCTTGTTTACTCTTAAAGGTATGGTGTGTGTGTCTTTTCTTCTCCCCTCATGCGTTTCCCACACAGAACACTTGCTTGATGCCTTTAATTTAGGTTTGATGCCCCTCTTTGTGCTCCCACAGCAGCTGGCTCTTACCTTTATTACAGTGTCTGATGTGCACTGTTTTGTCAGTCTCTCTCAACGGATTGGGAGCTCTTTGAGGGATAGAAAATTGTGTTTTCCCATGGACACAGGGAGGGGAACATCACACACCAGGGCCTGTCAGGGGGTGGGAGGCTAGGGGAGGGATAGCATTAGGAGAAATACCTAATGTAAATGACGGGTTAATGGGTGCAGCAAACCACCATGACATGTGTATACCTATGTAACAAACCTGCATATTCTGCACATGTATCCCAGAACTTAAAGTATAATAGTAATAAATTTTTTAAAAAGAAAATTTTGTTTTCTTTACTTACAGTGCCTCACAAAATTCTTGCCACATCATACTTATACAATATTCTTCTGAATGAGTAAATGAATGAACAAATTATTGAAAGAAATAATGAAAATAAGCAAACTCCTCCACTTAATTCTGCATCTCTTTTATATTTTTGCCAATCTGAATGTAGTAGGTTTCTGAAGATTCTCACACTCATTTTTATGGTCAAATAATACTTTTTGAGCCCTGAGAATGTTCCAACTATTATTATGCATCATCACTGACCAAAAATAAATCCTGCATGTACTCAGGTGTTTCCTATGAAGAAAATAAATCTCTAGTCCTTGAAAAGTGTTCTTATTCCTCAGGGACTAGTAACACCTCTCCTCCCAGTTCCAAACTGAATGTGGGAAGTAAGAAGTCTGTGTAGGCCTGGAATGGTGGCTCATGCTTGTAATCCCAGCACTTTGGGAGGCTGAGGCAGGCAGATCACCTGAGCTAAGGAGTTTGAGACCAGCCTGGGCATCATGGTAAAACCCCATTTCTACTAAAAATACAAAAAATTAGCTGAACACGGTGGCACACACCTGTAATCCCAGTTACTTGGGAGGCTGAGGCACAAGAATCGCTTGAACCAGGGAGGCAGAAGTTGCAGTGAGCTGAGATCATGCCACTGCACTTCAGCCTGGGCAACAGAACTGTCTCAAAATAAAAACAAAACAAACAAAAAACCCAAAAGAATTCTTTAAAATATAGAGCTCATTAATATAAGGGAGGAAACATTGAACAAACCTAGAACAAAACCAGGCTTTAGGTTTGAAGTTAATGTGTTTATGTTTGAATACTCATTTAGCCATTTACTTTTGAGACATTGTCAAACTCAATAAATGGGAAAAATAGTATCTACATCAAACATTATTGTGATTGTTAAAAAATCCTATAGATGTGAAAGTTCTTTATAAATAAAAAAATGTGCATAATAAAAGTTCTTATTTATCTTCCCTTATGAGTTGACTGTCTTTAGTGTCTGGCAAAGGCACATCTCGACTGGGAATATTAAGGGAAATACAGTAATTACTCCCTAACTCTCTCTCACCACAAACTTCCTGCACCAGTCCCCTGGGTTCCCAACCTGGTGGGTAAAGGGTGATACTCTTGTTGTTGCCTTGCGGCTGGTGAAAAACAGAGAATGTGTCTCTTCTCCACTTCAGGGTTGACCTCACGACTTTTCTCACTGTTCCAGCTCTAAGACTTTTGGAGAGAAAATGAAAAATTATTTCACACCAAGGAGCTGACATTATTTGAATTTATCACTGAACTAGGTAAGACCAATGCTTACAGACTCCACTAAGCAGTTTGTGTGTGCGTGTGTGTGTGCACGCGCGTGTGTTAATCATCTCCAAAATCTTGCAGATGAGTACACATGTGCCAGGTGTTTTATATAATTTTTGTATCACATCAAATAATTTAGGTGGACATCATTATTATTATTCCCTGGTGTTTGTACTTTCCTCTTTAGGAAAATGTTCTCTCACAGTTTTGCCGAATATCTGGCCTGCATCCCAGCTATAAGCACATTCTTCAAGATTTAAAAAATAACAATCTGCATTTTTATAAATAGTTATAAACATACCTATATACAATTTCCTATCATGTCCTTTAAAAATTATATCATAAGCTTTTAATGAATTTATTTTATTTACTACATATTATTTTCAATAATGTGTACCATAGTTGCCTTAACCTTTCCCTTATTGATGGAAACTAGGTAGTCCATCAAAAACATTGACCAGGGTCTTATTTGGTTTTCCCTGGGACCCGGAGAAATTTACCTTCTGGGAAGCTGCCTTTGTAAATCCAGTAACTGATTTCCTGGTCACTCTATTCTCTTCTGATCATCTGATTAAAGACTGAAGCAATAGAGCTATGCAAAGGCTTTTGAGAAATTACAGATTCCACCTCTTTAATGACCAGTGCATATCCAGATGTCTTTTCTATCATTGCTCTGCTGGAGGCAATATGACATGATGATTAGCAGCATGAGTTTGAAGTCAGACAAATATAGGATTGAATGACCTCCCCATCATTTTCATGATGTGGGATTTTAGGCAAATTATTTGTACTCTGTAAACCCTAGTTTCCAACTGGTTAAATGAGAATAATGCCATTTTGTGATCCTGTTAGGCTGATATGATATAAATTGCATCACAGCAGCTGACCTATATTATTCACACAATAAATATGTAATTAATAAATGATTACTATTCTAATTTTTATTATCAGTATTATTGACATCACCATCCTGGCACAAATCTTGAAACTACAGATTTTTATTCATCCTTAAACTCTCTGATTTGCTTCATGAAACTCTTGAGTGCTCTCAGGCAGCAAATATTGTCCTATTTGAAGATATATTTAATAAGGACTTTTAATAGGGTGGGAAGAATATAGTCTTTGAAACCAGATTGACTTGCTGTCAAATCCCAGGTTCACAACATACCAGTGCTATAACACTGGGCAAGTTTCATCACTGAATCCCAGTGTTCTTCTCTCTAAAGTGAGGATCAGAATGCCTATATAGACCAGGCACAGTGGTTCATGCCTATAATCCCAGCAGCTTTGAGGCCAAGGCAGGTGGATCACTTAACGTAGGGAGTTCAAGGCCAGCCTGGCCAACATGGTGAAACCCCCTCTCAACTAAAAATACAAAAATTGGCCAGGCTTGGTAGTGGGAACATGTAATCCCAGCTACTTGGGAGTCTGAGGCAGGAGAATTACTTGAACGCGGAAGGCAGAGGTTGCAGTGAGTCAAGATGGTTGCACCACACTCCAGCCTGAGTGACAGAGTGAGAATCCACCTCAAAAAAAAAAAAAAAAAAAAAAAAAAAAAAACTTATGTGGGAACAGGTGAATATTATTTGAAAATCACCTGGTAGGGCAGAGCAACATGGCCAAATAAGAACAGCTCCAGTCTCCAGCTCTCAGCGCGAGCGACACAGAAGACAAGTGATTTCCGCATTTTCAACTGAGGTACTGGGTTCATCTCACTAGGGAGTGCCGGACAATCAGTGCTGGTCAGCTGCTGCAGCCTGACCAGAGAGAGCTGAAGCAGGGCGAGGCATCGCCTCACCTGGGAAGCCCAAGGGGGAACGGAATCCCTTTTCCTAGCCATGGGAACTAAGACACACAACACCTGGAAAATCGGGTAACTCCCACCGCAATACTGCGCTTTACCAAGGGTCTTAGAAAATGGGCACACCAGGAGATTATATCCCACACCTGGCCTGGAGGGTCACATGCCCAGGGAGCCTCCCTCATTGCTATCACAGCAGTCTGCGATCTAACAGCAAAGCAGCAGTGAGACTGGGGCATGGGCGCCCGCCATTGCTGAGGCTTAAGTAGATAAACAAAGCCCCTAGGAAGCTCGAATTGGGTGGAGCTCCCAGCAGCTCAAGGAGGCCTGCCAGTCTCTGTAGACTCCACCTCTGGTAACAGGGCACAGCTAAACAAAAACAACAACAACAACAACAACAACAAAAAAGCAGCAGAAGCCTCTGCAGACACAAACGACTCTGTCTGACAGCTTTGAAGAGAGCAATGGATCTCCCAACACGGAGGTTGAGATCTGAGAAGGGACAGACTGCCTGCTCAAGTGGGTCCCTGACCCCTGAGTAGCCTAACTGGGAGACATCCCCCACTAGGGGCAGACCGACACCCCACACCTCACACGGTGGAGTACACCCGGGAGAGGAAGCTTCCAAAGCAAGAATCAGACAGGTACACTCACTGTTCAGCAATATTCTATCTTCTGCAGCCTCTGCTGCTGACACCCAGGCAAACAGGGTCTGGAGTGGACCTCAAGCAATCTCCAACAGACCTACAGCTGAGGGTCCTGACTGTTAGAAGGAAAACTATCAAACAGGAAGGACACCCACACCAAAACCCCATCAATACATCACCATCATCAAAGATCAGAGGCAGATAAAACCACAAAGATGGGGAAAAAGCAGGGCAGAAAAGTAGGAAATTCAAAAAATAAGAGCGCATCTCCCCCTGCAAAGGAATGCAGCTCATCAACAGCAATGGATCAAAGCTGGACGGAGAATGACTTTGACGAGATGAGAGAAGAAGGCTTCAGTCCGTCAAATTTCTCAGAGCTAAAGGAGGAATTATGTACCCAGCACAAAGAAACTAAAAATCTTGAAAAAAGAGTGGAAGAATTGATAACTAGAATAATTAATGCAGAGAAGGCCATAAACGAACTGACAGAGATGAAAACCATGACACGAGAAATAAGTGACAAATGCACAAGCTTCAGTAACCGACTCGATCAACTGGAAGAAAGAGTATCAGCGATTGAGGATCAAATGAATGAAATGAAGTGAGAAGATAAACCAAAAGAGAAAAGAAGAAAAAGAAATGAACAAAGCCTGCAAGAAGTATAGGATTATGTAAAAAGACCAAATCTACGTCTGATTGGGGTGCCTGAAAGTGAGGAGGAAAATGGAATCAAGTTGGAAAACACCCTTCAGGATAGCATCCAGGAGAACTTCCCCAACCTAGTAGGGCAGGCCAACATTCAAATTCAGGAAATACAGAGAATGCCACAAAGATACTCCTTGAGAAGAGCAACTGCAAGACACATAATTGCCAGATTCACCAAAGTTGAAATGAAGGAAAAAATTTTAAGGGCAGCAAGAAAGAAAGGTCGGGTTATCCACAAAGGGAAGCCCATCAGACTAACAGCAGATCTCTTGGCAGAAACTCTCCAAGCCAGAAGAGAGTGGGGGCCAATATTCAACATTCTTAAAGAAAAGAATTTTAAACCCAGAATTTCATATCCAGCCAAACTAAGTTTCATAAGTGAAGGAGAAATAAAATCCTTTACAGATAAGCAAATGCTTAGAGATTTTGTCACCACCAGGCCTGCCTTACAAGAGACCCTGAAGGAAGCACTCAACATGGAAAGGAACAACCGGTACCAGTCATTGCAAAAACAGGCCAAAATGTAAAGACCATCAAGGCTAGGAAGAAACTGCATCAACTAACGAGCAAAATAACCAGTTAATATCATAATGGCAGGATCAAGTTCACACATAACAATATTAGCCTTAAATGTAAATGGACTAAATGGTCCATTTAAAAGACACAGACTGGCAAACTGGATAAAGAGTCAAGACCCATCCGTTTGCTGTATTCAGGAGACCCATCTCACATGCAGAGACATACATAGGCTCAAAATAAAGGGATGGAGGAAGATCTACCAAGAAAATGGAGAACAAAAAAAAGCAGGGGTTGCAATACTAGTCTCTGATAAAACAGACTTTAAACCATCAAAGATCAAAAGAGACAAAGAAGGCCATTACATAATGGTAAAGGGATCAATTCAACAGGAAGAGCTAACTATCCTAAATATATATGTACCCAATACAGGAGCACCCAGATTCATCAAGCAAGTCCTTAAAGACTTACAAAGAGACTTAGACTCCCATACAATAATAATGGGAGATTTCAACACCCCACTGTCAACATTAGACAGATCAATGAGACAGAAAGTTAACAAGGATATCCAGGAATTGAACTCATCTCTGCAGCAAGCAGACCTAATAGACATCTACAGAACTCTCCACCACAAATCAACAGAATATACATTCTTCTCAGCACCACATCTCACTTATTCCAAAATTGACCACCTAATTGGAAGTAAAGCACTCCTCAGCAAATGTACAAGAACAAAAATTATAACCAACTGTCTCTCAGACCACAGTGCAATCAAACTAGAACTCAGGACTAAGAAATTCATTCAAAACTGCTCAACTACATGGAAACTGAATAACCTGCTCCTGAATGACTACTGGGTACATAAAGAAATGAAGGCAGAAATAAAGATGTTCTTTGAAACCAATGAGAACAAAGATACAACATACCAGAATCTTTGCGACACATTTAAAGCAGTGTGTAGAGGGAAATTTATAGCACTAAATGTCCACAAGAGAAAGCTGGAAAGATCTAAAATTGACACTCTAACATCGCAATTAAAAGAACTAGAGAAGAAAGAGCAAACACATTCGAAAGCTAGCAGAAGGCAAGAAATAACTAAGATCAGAGCAGAACTGAAGGAGATAGAGACACAAAAAACCCTCCAAAAAATCAATGAATCCAGGAGTTGGTTTTTTGAAAAGATCAACACAATTGATAGACCGCTAGCAAGACTAATAAAGAAGAAAAGAGAGAAGAATCAAATAGACACAATAAAAAATGATAAAGGGGATATTACCACTGACTCCACAGAAATACAAACTACCATCAGAGAATACTACAAACACCTCTCCACAAATAAACTAGAAAATCTAGAAGAAATGGATAATTTCCTGGACACTTACACTCTCCCAAGACTAAACCAGGAAGAAGTTGAATCCCTGAATAGATCAATAGCAGGCTCTGAAATTGAGGCAATAATTAATAGCCTACCAACCAAAAAATCCAGGACCAGATGGATTCACAGCTGAATTCTACCAGAGGTACAAGGAGGAGCTGGTACCATTCCTTCTGAAACTATTCCAATCAATAGAAAAAGAGGGAATCCTCCCTCACTCATTTTATGAGGCCAACATCATCCTGATACCAAAGCCTGGCAGAGACACAACAAAAAAAGAGAATTTTAGACCAATATCCCTGATGAACATTGATGCAAAAATCCTCAGCAAAATACTGGAAAAAAGGATCCAGCAGCACATCAAAAAGCTTATCCACCATGATCAAGTGGGCTTCATCCCTGGGATGCAAGGTTGGTTCAATATATGCCAATCAGTAAACGTAATCCAGCATATAAACAGAACCAAAAACAAAAACCACATGATTATCTCAATAGATGCAGAAAAGGCCTTTGACAAAATTCAACAGCCCTTCATGCTAAAAATGCTCAATAAATTCGGTATTGATAGAACATATCTCAAAATAATAAGAGCTATTTTTGACAAACCCACAGCCAATATCATACTGAATGGGCAAACACTGGAAACATTCCCTTTGAAAACTGGCACAAGACAGGGATGCCCTCTCTCACCACTCTTATTCAACATAGTGTTGGAAGTTCTGGCTAGGGCAATCAGGCAAGAGAAAGAAATAAAAGGTATTCAGTTAGGAAAAGAGGAAGTCAAATTGTCCCTGTTTGCGGATGACATGATTGTATATTTAGAAAACCCCATTGTCTCAGCCCAAAATCTCCTTAAGCTGATAAGCAACTTCAGCGAAGTCTCAGGATACAAAATTAATGTGCAAAAATCACAAGCATTCTTATACACCAGTAACAGACAAACAGAGAGCCAAATCAGGAATGAACTTCCATTCACAATTGCTTCCAAGAGAATAAAATACCCAGGAATCCAACTTACAAGGGATGTAAAGGACCTCTTCAAGGAGAACTACAAACCACTGCTCAGTGAAATAAAGGAGGACACAAACAAATGGAAGAACGTACCATAGGAAGAATCAATATCGTGAAAATGGCCATACTGCCCAAGGTAATTTATAGATTCAATGCCATCCCCATCAAGCTACCAATGAGTTTCTTCACAGAACTGGAAAAAACTGCTTTAAAGTTCATATGGAACCAAAAAAGAGCCCACATTGCCAGACAATCCTAAGTCAAAAGAACAAAGCTGGAGGCATCATGCTACCTGACTTCAAACTATACTACAAGGCTACAGTAACCAAAACAGCATGGTACTGGTACCAAAACAGAGATATAGACCAATGGAATAGAACAGAGTCCTCAGAAATAATACCACACATCTACAGCCATCTGATCTTTGACAAACCTGAGAGAAACAAGAAATGGGGAAAGGATTCCCTATTTAATAAATGGTACTAGGAAAATTGGCTAGCCATAAGTAGAAAGCTGAAACTTCATCCTTTCCTTACTCCTTATATGAAAATCAATTCAAGATGGATTGGAGACTTAAATATTAGACCAAATACCATAAAAACCCTAGAAGAAAACCTAGGTAATACCATTCAGGACATAGGCATGGGCAAGGACTTCATGTCTAAAACACCAAAAGCAATGGCAACAAAAGCCAAAATTGACAAATGGGATCTAATTAAACTAAAGAGCTTCTGCACAGCAAAAGAAACTACCATCAGTGTGAACGGGCAACCTGCCGAATGGGAGAAAATTTTTGCAATCTACTCATCTGACAAAGGGCTAATATCCAGAACCTACAAAGAACTCAAACAAATTTACAAGAAAAAAACAACCCCGTCACAAAGTGGGAAAAGGATATGAACAGACATTTCTCAAAAGAAGACATTCATACAGCCAACAGACACATGAAAAAATGCTCATCATCACTGGCCATCAGAGAAATGCAAATCAAAACCACAATGAGATACCATCTCACACCAGTTAGAATGGCGATCATTAAAAAGTCAGGAAACAACAGGTGCTGGAGAGGATGTGGAGAAATAGGAACACTTTTACACTGTTGGTGGGATTGTAAACTAGTTCAACCATTATGGAAAACAGTATGGCGATTCCTCAAGGATCTAGAACTAGAAGTACCATATGACCCAGCCATCCCATTACTGGGTATATACCCAAAGGATTATAAATCATGCTGCTATAAAGACACATGCACACATATGTTTATTGCGGCACCATTCACAATAGCAATGACGGAATCAACCCAAATGTCCATCAGTGACAGACTGGATTAAGAAAATGTGGCACATTACACCATGGAATACTATGCAGCCATCAAAAAGGATGAGTTTGTGTCCTTTGTAGGGACATGGATGCAGCTGGAAACCATCATTCTTAGCAAACTATCACAAGAACAGAAAACCAAACACCGCATGTTCTCACTCATAGGTGGGAACTGAACAATGAGATCACTTGGACTTGGGAAGGGGAACATCACACACCGGGGCCTATCACGGGAAGGGGGGAGGGGGGAGGGATTGCATTGGGAGTTATACCTGATGTAAATGACGAGTTGATGGGTGCTGACGAGTTGATGGGTGTAGCACACCAACATGGCACAAGTATACATATGTAACAAACCTGCACGTTATGCACATGTACCCTAGAACTTAAAGTATAATAGTAATAATAAATAAATAAATAAATAAATAAATAAATAAATAAAAGAAAATGTGGCACATATACACCATGGAGTACTATGCGGCCATAAAAATGGATGAGTTTGTGTCCTTTGTAGGGACATGGATGCAGCTGAAAACCATCATTCTCAGCAAAATATCGCAAGAACAGAAAACCAAACACTGCATGTTCTTACTCATAGGTGGGAACTGAACAATGAGATCACTTGGACTCGGGAAGGGGAACATCACACACTTGGGCCTATCATGGAGAGGGGGGAGGGGGAAGGGATTGCATTGGGAGTTATACCTGATGTAAATGACGAGTTGATGGGTGCTGACAAGTTGATGGGTGCAGCACACCAACATGGCACAAGTATACATATGTAACAAACCTGCACGTTATGCACATGTACCCTTGAACTTAAAGTATAATAATAATAATAATAATAATAAAAGAAAAAAAAAAGAAAGAAAATCACCTGGTCCAAATTAAGCACTATATCAGATTTCTTAACAATGCAACTATTTCTACTGCCCAGCCTTATAGCAGTCATTGCTGCCAAATTGAAAAGATAGTAAATTTGTTCTCACTGTCTGCAGCCTCTGCTTTCATTCTGCCTGTAATCCCCTACCTTCTCTCCTCACTTTGTCTGAGGAAGCCAGTGAATTTGTTCTGCCATCCAAACCTGAATCCCCAAATAAATTGCTCTCAGCCATTCTATCTGAGTGAGAGTGTTGGCCATAGGGCTCTCTCTCCCAGGAATATTTACCTTGAAACCTAACCTCTAGTTGGAAATGTAAGCCTTTTTTCTCTTGCTAAAAGAATTTCAGATATCAGCAAGCTATTGAGGGTGATGTCTTGGGTGGGGATAGGGAACTCTCAATGTTGTTCTGAAAATCACATCACATTGCACATTCACTTGGAAAACAAAACTAACCCAGATAATCTGAAGAATGTTGAGAAACTTAGAGATATGGTTTTATCACTCATTTTCCACAATCTATGAAGATTTGGGGGTCAAGTCTGGATCCAAAATGCTGGATTCTGTGCAGAAAGCCTTTAGCCTCTAAGACTAAGTAACAAACTAGCTTTCACTTGTTTCTGGGCTTAACAGTAAAGCATTCATAAATATTCTAATTCTGCTTAAATTCTAATTCAATATTACACGGAGCCAGTTGGCTACTTTGCTGTAGTTACTGAAAGTCATCATTTGGCATTAATTTTCACCTACTAGGTTAAGTTGGCTCATATTTACACTCTTCCTGTCCAGGACTAGTAGGACATGGTTGCCTTTTGAATCTGGTTGAGAAAGTGATGATGGGGCTTTTGCACACTGTTTTTGTTTGTTTGTTTGAAGACAGGGTCTCGCTGTATCACGCAGGATGGAGTGCAGTGGCACAATCTCAGCTCACTGCAGCCTCAACCTCCCAGGCTCAAGAGATCCTCCCACCTCAGCCTCCTGAGTAGCTGGGACCACAAGCGCATACCACCATTCCTGGCTAATTTTTTGTATTTTTGGAAGACACAAGGTCTCACCATGTTGCCCAGGCTGCTCTCAAACAACTGAGATCAAGCGATCCACCCTCCTCGGCCTTCCAGTGTTAGGATTACAGGTGTGAGCCAACGCACCTGGTCCTGCACGCTGTCTTCTTGTCCTACTTTCTTTTCTTTTTCTCTCATTGAATTGCTCACAGCTTAGGTAGGAATGAACAGCAGAAATTTTTGCTCTGTCTTTAAATGGGAGAGAATTTTCAGAGCATGGACTCTGTGCTTCATTTTAGCATCTTTATGTTAAGAAGCTCTTTAGATTTGACTACCTGGCCTAAGAGCAGGAGATTTGCTCTTTACCATAGGCCAAGGGGATAATTTGCCCATTGGCTGTATAGATTGGCCAAAGTAGTTTCATTAAATTTAATAGTAAAAATTATTGGCCAGGCGCAGTGGCACACGCCTGTAATCCCAGCACTTTGGGAGGCCGAGGGAGGCGGATCACAAGGTCAAGTGATCGAGACCATCCTGGCCAACATGGTAAAACCCCATCTCTACTAAAAATACAAAAATTAGCTGGGTGTGGTGGCGCATGCCTGTTGTCTCAGCTACTTGGGAGGCTGAGGCAGGATAATCTCTTGAACCCAGGAGGTGAATGTTGCAGTGAGCCGAGATCACACCACTGTACTCCAGCCTGGCGACAGAGTGAGACTTCGTCTCAAAAAACCAAACAAAGTATTCCCCCCAAAATAGTAAAAATTATTTTAACTACTGGTGGGAAAACATAGAAATAAGAGAACCTTGGAAATTGATGGAGAAAAATAGAGGAAGGCATAATGAGCTCCTAATATTGATTACTTCATGAAGCCATGCTTTTTAAGATACATATATAACTGAGATACACAGTGCATTCACCAAACTAATAACTCTTATTATAAATTGGGTTTACCTCAGACAAATTTTTTCTGTCTGACCTCCTGGCTGCTAATGAACAAACCTCATTCTCTATCCTCTACCTCACCTTTTTCAACTAATAACATTTTTTAGAGAACGTGACCTCAGAAGCATTTATTTTTTATTTAGAGAAATATATTAATTACTTAGTAGTTCAAAAATAGAGAGAAGCAAAACATATGACTTAAGGTACTCATCACTCAGATTTAACAAACATCAACATGTTGTCACATTTGTTTCTGACCTTTAAACAAGCAACACAGAATGTTATCAGCACAGCATATGTTGCATACTATATATCCCCTTTGCTTTCTCCTTTTTTTTTTTTTTTTTTTTTCTGATTGCCCAGGCTGGAGTGCAGAGAAGCAATCTCGGCTCACTGCAAGCTCCGCCTTCCAGGTTCAGGCCATTCTCCTGCCTAGCCTCCCGAGTAGCTGGGACTACAGGCGCCCACCACTAAGCCTGACTAATTTTTGTATTTTTAGTAGAGACGGGGTTCCACCGTGTTAGCCAGGATGGTCTCAATCTTCTGACCTCACGATCCGCCCGTCTCGACCTCCCAAAGTGCTGGGATTACCGGTGTGGGTCACTGTGCCCCGCCTGCTTTCTCCTTTTCTAGGTTTAACCACTACAAAGAAATTCTTAATACTTGTTTTTGTACTTTTACCACACATATGTGCCCATAAATAATATATAGTGTTGTTCTGTGTTTTAATTGATATATTATACATGAGCATAGTTTGTATGTTAACCCTAAATTAATTTTTAAAGATCCATCTATGTAGACACACATGGCATACAGTTTATTCCTTTTTATTGCAGGATAGAATTATATAAATAGATTAACTTCTGTTTATCTAGTTCTTGACAATTGAACAATTAATTGTTTCAGTTCTTCACTATTACAAACAAAGTTCTAAATAATAATGTGGCCTTTTTCCTTCTGGACAATTGTGAGCAATTTTTTACAGCATCTATGGAGAAATACATCAAGAGAAGTAAATCTTCAATTTTATGAGAAATATTTAACAGATAAGTCAATTTAAACTGTTCAAATAGATGAACAATTTAAATCGATGAACCTTTTTATTTATGTTTAATTGACACACAATAATTGTATGTATTTATGGGGTACAGTGTGATGTTTTGATACATATATACATTGTATAATAAGTCACATATCCATCACGTCATACATCTATCATTTCTTTGTGATGAAAGCATTCAAAATCCTCTCTTCCAACTCTTTTGAAATATACAATATTATTAACCATATTTACTCTACTGTACAGTAGAGCACCAGAACTTATTTCTCCTAACTGTAACTTTGTAGCTGTTGAACAATTCCTTCCCATCTCTCATCCTGCCTACCCTCCCAGGCTCTGGTAACCACTATTCTACTCTCTGTTTTTATGAGATCACCTTATTTAGAGTCCACATATAGTGAGATCATGCAGTAGGTATTTTTCTGTGTCAGAACTTATTTCACTTAACGTAATGTCCTCCAGGTTCATCCATGTTGCCGCACTGACAGGACTCTATTCCTTTTTATGTCTGAATAGTATTCCATTGTGTATATATACATTTTCTTTATCCATTTATCCACTGATGGACATTTATGTTGATTCTATATCTTGGCTATTGTGAATAGTGCTGCAATAAACATGCAGATATTGCTCCAAGTTACTGACTGTATTTCCTTTGAATATATACTCAGTAGTGAGATGGCTAGATCATATAGTAGTTCTAATTTTTTGAGAAATATCCATAGTGTTTTCCAAAATGACTATATAATTTATATTCCCACCAACCATGTATAAGTCTTCCCCTTTTTCCACATCCAGGCCAGCAGTTGGTTGTTTTTGTTTTTTGTTTTTTTTTTTTGGTTTTTTTTTTTTTTTGTCTTTTTCATAATAACCATTCTATTTGCGGTGAGGTCATAGCTCATAGTGGTTTTAATTTGCATCTCCATAATAATTAGTAATCTGAGTGGTTTTCCACATACCTATTGGCCATTTGTATGTCTTCTTTTGAGAAATATGTATTCAGGTCTTTTGCCCATGTTAAAATTTGATTGTTTTTGTTTGTTTGCTTTTGCTATTAGTTGGTTTCATTTCCTTGTATATTCTGGAAATTAACTTGTCAGACACACAGTTCAAAAATATTTTCTTTCCTTCTGTAGGTTATCTTTTCACTCAGTTGATTGTTTCTTTTCCTGTGCAGAAGTTTTCTAGTTTGATATAATCTTATTTGTCTATTTTTGCTTTTGTCACCTGTGCTTTTGAGGTCTTATCAAAAAACTCCTTGTCTAAATTAATGTCTTGAAGTATTTCCCCTATGTTTTCTTCTAATAGTTTTACTGTTTGGGATTGTACAATTAAGTCCTTAATGCTCTTATAGTTTATTTTTATATATTGTAAAGGATAGGGGTCTAGCTTCATTGTTCTGCATGTGGATATCCAGTTTTTCATCACCATTTTTTGAAGAGACTGTCCTTCCCAATTTAACTATCTAATAGCAATGTATGAGAGTTCCTTTTCTTCATATACTTGCCAATTCATGGTGTCCTCATGTATATTTTAAAAATTTCAGCAGTGCTATCTTACCATTGTTTTAGCTTTTATTTACTTTATCATTTTGAAAGTGGACTCCCCCACACACACTTAATATGTTTATTGGCCATTCAGACTTCATTTTCGGTGAGTTTCTAGTTTGTATTTTTTGCCATATTTTAATTAAGGTTGTCTTTTCCTTATTGAGCTTTTGTCTTTCCTTTATTGATTCATAGTTCTCTATGTGTCTGGAATACTACTGTTTTGTTGGTTTGTGGCAGTATGTATTCTCCCATCTGTGGCTTTGTGGTGTTGGTGGTTGCTGTTGTAATGAAACTTCATTTTAATGTTATCAGCCTTAACAGAACATTCATTTATCCTGTGTGCTTTGGGGATCTTGACTAAGAAATGTGCTTTACCATGAAAAATGAATGAGATCACGTCCTTTGCAGGGACATGGATGGAACCAAAGTCCATTATGCTTAGCAAACTAACACGGGAAAAGAAAACCAAATACTGCCTGTGCTCACTTGTAAGTGGGAGCTAAATGATGTGAACACATGGACACATAGAGGAGAAAAACTCACACTAGGGCCTTTCAGAGGATGGATGATGGGAGGAGGGAGAGGATCAGGAAAAATAACGAATGGGTACTAAGCTTAATACCTGGGCAATGAAATAATCTGAACAGCAAACCCCCATGACACGAGTTTACCCATGTAACAAGCCTGCACTTATGCCCTTGAACATAAAAAAAAAAGTTAGAAAGAAATATGCTTTACCCTAAGGTCATCAACATAATCTATAAAGTTTTCTAATGATGTGAGGTAGGGATATAGTATTATTTTTCCTTTATAGATAGCCGACTTCCTCAGCAGCATTTGTTGAACAGTTCTTCCTTTTTACTACTTTATCTTTTTAATGTACTTTTGTCAGTCTCATGGTCCTCATTACAAACATGTCTATTTCTAAGCGCTATATTTTTATTCATTGTTTTATTGGTTTATCCTTGTAAATATTTATTATTTGTTTTAATCGCTTGCAAATATTTATTATTTGTAAAAAGCTGTGATGTGTTATAGTGAATTCCTGCCTTCTCTTTTTATAAAAAAAGAGTACTTTGATAAATATGATAAATATTGATGTGAGTTGAAAAATAAATCGCTTATAAGTTATTTCAGAGATGCTGAAAAAATAGAATTCCTGTTAAAATTACTTTTAGCTTTTAGACTGTATTTCTTTGAATGTGAGGCCATGTGGCAACTAAATAACATGGGGCCCCAGGATTGTTAGAGCAAAAGCTGGTTCTTGAACTAAGCCCAGTAAAAGTTTTTTAATAAAGCTGTTATAATAAATTTAACTAGATCTAACATTTTATTTGATCAACAAATTTATATAGAGTATGCATTAATTGGTTATGATAGATTCTAGGTCTAATCTTTCAAGAAAAAGAGAAAGGAACATGGAAACATGAAAAAGAATAGATCAAAGTAAGACATCCAGCTCATATCTTAACCTGAAGGATTATTTCCAAATATGTTGAGAAATTGTCTCATCCTTTTGGTACTGGTATTTAGCATAGAGTAACAGCAACTGACAGCCTTGCTAATATCTGAATTTGTTATGATGTGATGTTTCCAAGTCTTTATTAATTTTTCCTAATTACACTATTAAATGTTTTAGAAGTGGAGTGATTAAAGACTGAATTTAAGTTGTGTTTAATGCCTCATTAGTCAGTACCTTTGATATATCTCAAGATCAAGCAGGAACTTCTAATATGGCATCTGATGTCATATAGAAATGAGATACCAAACAATAAAACAGAAAGGCTGAGAGACTAGAGGAGGAAATCCAAACTTATCAGCATTTTGCTTACTCTGGCTTGACACAGTCAATAAAATGCTTTGAAAGCCATCCTGGGGAGAAGACAAATTCTGAGTGGAACAATGAGATTTCAGTAGCATGGAGAAATTGATGAGATGGCTGAAATCCACCAAATGTGAAATCTCACTTAGCCAGTGCTCCTTAGACAGACTGTGAGAGGAATTCACCGCTGGGTCCCCAAGAGACATTGTCACCTGTGGTTGAGCCTGGAGGAATATATATATGTTTTCATGCTACACATTGATATTTAAACATAGAATTACATATCTTACACTTAAACTTTAAAAAGATCAGAGAAATTAGGCCGGGCACAGTGGCTCACACCTGTAATCCCAGCACTCTGGCAGTCAGAGGTGGGTGGATCATGAGGTTAGGAATTCGACACCAGCCTCACCAACATGGTGAAACTCCGTCTCTACTAAAAATAAAAAATTAGCTGGGAGAACTGCTTGAATCCAGGAGGCAGATGCTGAGATCTTGCCACTGCACTCCAGCCTGGACAACATAGTGAGACTCTGTCTCAAACAACCAAAAAAAGATCAGAGCAATTAATGTATGGATCTGAAACTATAAGAAGGATTTTCTATCTTGTTGCTTACTTTGCATTATGATTTCTTTACCTGGACTTTCAATGGTACCACCCTCCCCACCTTCTAGAATAGTACATATATATCATGATAAAATGTGTGGGCATGTCCTTGGAAAAATCATTCAAAATAAATTGCTTTGTTGTCTTTGGGAGTAATTGTTTACATGGAAGTTTTTTTAATAAATAAAGTGTTATGTCTTAAAAAAAGATTCGGGGTCTATAAACAATGAATAAATTGGAAATAATCATGCATTGTGTAGACAAGCAGGGTATACAGAGTTAAATAGGTCATTACACACAAAATAAGTCAATGAGATTTCCAATGTCAAATAATTGCTTTGTTTCCACAGAAGAAACTATGGAGTCAAGCAACTTGGGTCCAAATCACAGCTTCTCCTCTTCCTATTGCTATGACTATAAGACTGTCTGTATTAGCTTTCACATCTAAAGAGTAGAAATAAATAACAGTACCACCCAGCTCATATATTGAAGGCTATTGAATCAGTTACAATACATCAGTTATTGGAACAGTGTATTAAAAAACATTTAACAAACAACTTTTAGTCCTGTCATTTACAGAGACCAGATTCTGAAAGAAAGTAGCTATATCGACTAAACTTACTTTCTTTTTCAGCACATTTGCAGCAAAATATGTGGCAAATGTAAGAAAATATGAAGACATTCCCTAAGTCAAAAGAACATCTCTATTATCCTATGCCACAGTTATCATTTCTTATTCCAAGACATATCATTTTTTTTCCTTCAAATTTCCCTAGTGCCCTCCAGCTGATATAAACATGAGCCCTGAGAACCAAAGCAGCGTGTCCGAGTTCCTCCTCCTGGGCCTCCCCATCTGGCCAGAGCAGCAGGCCGTGTTCTTCACCCTGTTCCTGGGCATGTACCTGACCACAGTGCTGGGGAACCTGCTCATCATCCTGCTCATCCGGCTGGACTCTCACCTTCACAACCCCGTGTGCTTCTTCCTCAGCCACTTGGCCCTCACTGATGTCTACTTTTCATCTGTCACTGTTCCTAAGATGATGATGAACATGCAGACCCAGCACCTAGCTATCTTTTACAAGGGGTGCATTTCACAGACATATTTTTTCATATTCTTTGCTGACTTAGACAGTTTCCTTATCACTTCAATGGCGTATGACAGGTATGTGGCCATCTGTCACCGTCTACATTATGCCATCATCATGGGTCAGAGTCAGTGTGTCATGCTGGTGGCTGGGTCCTGGGTCATCGCTTGTGCGTGTGCTCTTTTGCACACTCTCCTCCTGGCCTGGCTTTCCTTCTGTGCTGATCACATCATCCCTCACTTCTTCTGTGACCTTGGTGCCCTGCTCAAGTTGTCCTGCTCAGACACCTCCCTTAATCAGTTAGCAATCTTTACAGCAGGATTGACAGCCATTATGCTTCCATTCCTGTGTATCCTGGTTTCTTATGGTCACACTGCAGTCACCATCCTCCAGATTCCCTCTACTAATGGCATATGCAAAGCCTTGTCCACTTGTGGATCCCACCTCTCAGCAGTGACTCTCTATTATGGGACCATTATTGGTCTCTATTTTCTTCCCCCATCCAGCAACACTAATGACAAGAACATAATTGCTTCAGTGATATACACAGTAGTCACTCCCATGTTGAACCCCTTCATTTACAGTCTGAGAAATAAAGACATCAAGGGAGCCTTAAGAAAACTCTTGAGTAGGTCGGGCGCAGTGGCTCACGCCTGAAATCTCAGCACTTTGGGAGGCCGAGGCAGATGGATCACCTGAGATCAGGAGTTCGAGACCCGCCTGGCCAACATGGCGAAACCCAATCTCTACTAAAAATACAAAAGATTAGCCTGGCATGGTGGCACAAGCCTGTAGTCCCAGCTACTCGGGAGGCTGAGGAAGAAGAGTTACTTGAATCAGGCAGACGGAGGTTGCAGTGAGCCAAGATTGTGCCACTGCACTCCAGCCTGGATGACAGAGCAAGACTCTGTCTGAAAAAAGAAAGAAAAGAAAAAAAGAAAATTCTTGAGGAAAAAAAAACATTATTCTAACTGATACTTGCCTTTCTTTTTTTTCTTTTCCTTTTTTTATTATTATTATACTTTAAGTTCTAGGGTACATGTGCATAACGTGCAGGTTTGTTACATATGTATACTTGTGCCATGTTGGTGTGCTGCACCCATCAACTTGTCAGCACCCATCAACTAGTCATTTACATCAGGTATAACTCCCAATGCAATCCCTCCCCCCTCCCCCCTCCCCGTGATAGGCCCCGGTGTGTGATGTTCCCCTTCCCGAGTCCAAGTGATCTCATTGTTCAGTTCCCACCTATGAGTGAGAACATGTGGTGTTTGGTTTTCTGTTCTTGCGATAGTTTGCTGAGAATGATGGTTTCCAGCTGCATCCATGTCCCTACAAAGGACACAAACTCATTCTTTTTAATGGGTACATAGTATTCCATGGTGTATATGTGCCTGAAAGTGAGGGGGGAAATGGAATTAAGTTGGAAAACACTCTTCAGGATATCATCCAGGAGAACTTCCCCAACCTAGTAGGGCAGGCCAACATTCAAATTCAGGAAATACAGAGACTGGATTAAGAAAATGTGACAATGGGGTTTTCTAAATATACAATCATGTCATCTGCAAACAGGGACAATTTGACTTCTTCTTTTCCTAACTAAATACCCTTTATTTCTTTCTCTTGCCTGATTGCCCTAGCCAGAACTTCCAACACTATGTTGAATAAGAGTGGTGAGAGAGGGCATCCCTGTCTTGTGCTGGTTTTCAAAGGGAATTTTTCCAGTTTTTACCCATTCAGTATGATATTGGCTGTGGTGTTGTCATAAATAGCTCTTATTATTTTGAGATACGTTCCATCAATACCGAATTTATTGAGCGTTTTTAGCATGAAGGGCTGTTAAATTTTCTCAAAGGCCTTTTCTGCATCTATTGAGATAATCATGTAGTTTTTGTCTTTGGTTCTGTTTATATGCTGGATTACATTTATTGATTTGTGTATGTTGAACCAGCCTTGCGTCTCAGGGATGAAGCCCACTTGATCATGGTGGATAAGCTTTTTGATGTGCTGCTGGATCCGGTTTCCCAGTATTTTGCTGAGGATTTTTGCATCAATGTTCATCAGGGATATTGGTCTAAAATTCTCTTTTTTTGTTGTGTCTCTGCCAGGCTTTGGTATCAGGATGATGTTGGCCTCATAAAATGAGTTAGGGAGGATTCCCTCTTTTTCTATTGATTGGAATAGTTTCAGAAGGAATGGTACCAGCTCCTCCTTGTACCTCTGGTAGAATTCAGCTGTGAATCCATCTGGTCCTGGATTTTTTGGTTGGTAGGCTATTAATTATTGCCTCAATTTCAGAGCCTGCTATTGATCTATTCAGGGATTCAACTTCTTCCTGGTTTAGTCTTGGGAGAGTGTAAGTGTCCAGGAAATTATCCATTTCTTCTAGGTTTTCTAGTTTATTTGTGTAGAGGTGTTTATAGCATTATCTGACGGTAGTTTGTATTTCTGTGGGGTCAGTGGTGATATCCTCTTTATCATTTTTTATTGCATCTATTTGATTCTTCTCTATTTTTTTCTTTATTAGTCTTGCTAGTGGTCAATGAATTGTGTTCATCTTTTCAAAAAACCAACTCCTGGATTCATTGATGTTTTGGAGGGTTTTTTGTGTCTCTATCTCCTTCAGTTCTGCTCTGATCTTAGTTATTTCTTGCCTTCTGCTAGCTTTTGAATGTGTTTGCTCTTGCTTCTCTAGTTCTTTTAATTGTGATGTTAGAGTGTCAATTTTAGATCTTTCCAGCTTTCTCTTGTGGGCATTTAGTGCTATAAATTTCCCTCTACACACTGCTTTAAATGTGTCCCAGAGATTCTGGTATGTTGTATCTTTGTTCTCATCGGTTTCAAAGAACATCTTTATTTCTGCCTTCATTTCGTTATGTACCCAGTAGTCATTCAGGAGCAGGTTATTCAGTTTCCATGTAGTTGAGCGGTTTTGATTGAGTTTCTTAGTCCTGAGTTCTAGTTTGATTGCACTGTGGTCTGAGAGACAGTTTGTTATAATTTCTGTTCTTGTACATTTGCTGAGGAGTGCTTTACTTCCAATTATGTGGTCAATTTTGGAATAAGTGCGATGTGGTGCTGAGAAGAATGTATATTCTGTTGATTTGGGGTGGAGAGTTCTATAGATGTCTATTAGGTCTGCTTGCTGCAGAGATGAGTTCAATTCCTGGATATCTTTGTTAACTTTCTGTCTCATTGATCTGTCTAATGTTGACAGTGGGGTGTTGAAATCTCCCATTATTATTGTATGGGAGTCTAAGTCTCTTTGTAAGTCTTTAAGGACTTGCTTGATGAATCTGGGTGCTCCTGTATTGGGTACATATATATTTAGGATAGTTAGCTCTTCCTGTTGAATTGATCCCTTTACCATTATGTAATGGCCTTCTTTGTCTCTTTTGATCTTTGATGGTTTAAAGTCTGTTTTATCAGAGACTAGTATTGCAACCCCTGCTTTTTTTTGTTCTCCATTTTCTTGGTAGATCTTCCTCTATCCCTTTATTTTGAGCCTATGTGTGT
Organism: Macaca nemestrina; assembly: GCF_043159975.1. NCBI lineage: Eukaryota > Metazoa > Chordata > Mammalia > Primates > Cercopithecidae > Macaca > Macaca nemestrina. The sequence continues at coordinate 93,336,768 of NC_092138.1, read as the reverse complement.
CTCTACATGTGAGATGGGTCTCCTGAATACAGCAAACGGATGGGTCTTGACTCTTTATCCAGTTTGCCAGTCTGTGTCTTTTAAATGGACCATTTAGTCCATTTACATTTAAGGCTAATATTGTTATGTGTTAACTTGATCCTGTCATTATGATATTAACTGGTTATTTTGCTCGTTAGTTGATGCAGTTTCTTCCTAGCCTCGATGGTCTTTACATTTTGGCCTGTTTTTGCAATGACTGGTACCGGTTGTTCCTTTCCATGTTGAGTGCTTCCTTCAGGGTCTCTTGTAAGGCAGGCCTGGTGGTGACAAAATCTCCAAGCATTTGCTTATCTGTAAAGGATTTTATTTCTCCTTCACTTATGAAACTTAGTTTGGCTGGATATGAAATTCTGGGTTTAAAATTCTTTAAGAATGTTGAATATTGGCCCCCACTCTCTTCTGGCTTGGAGAGTTTCTGCCAAGAGTTCTGCTGTTAGTCTGATGGGCTTCCCTTTGTGGATAACCCGACCTTTCTTTCTTGCTGCCCTTAAAATTTTTTCCTTCATTTCAACTTTGGTGAATCTGGCAATTATGTGTCTTGCAGTTGCTCTTCTCAAGGAGTATCTTTGTGGCATTCTCTGTATTTCCTGAATTTGAATGTTGGCCTGCCCTACTAGGTTGGGGAAGTTCTCCTGGATGCTATCCTGAAGAGTGTTTTCCAACTTGATTCCATTTTCCCCCTCACTTTCAGGCACCCCAATCAGACGTAGATTTGGTCTTTTTACATAATCCCATACTTCTTGAAGGCTTTGTTCATTTCTTTTTCTTCTTTTTTCTTTTGGTTTATCTTCTCACTTCATTTCATTCATTTGATCCTCAATCGCTGATACTCTTTCTTCCAGTTGATCGAGTCGGTTACTGAAGCTTGTGCATTTGTCACTTATTTCTCGTGTCATGGTTTTCATCTCTGTCAGTTCGTTTATGGCCTTCTCTGCATTAATTATTCTAGTTATCAATTCTTCCACTCTTTTTTCAAGATTTTTAGTTTCTTTGTGCTGGGTACGTAATTCCTCCTTTAGCTCTGAGAATTTTGATGGACTGAAGCCTTCTTCTCTCATCTCGTCAAAGTCATTCTCCGTCCAGCTTTGATCCGTTGCTGGCGATGAGCTGCATTCCTTTGCAGGGGGAGATGCGCTCTTATTTTTTGAATTTCCAACTTTTCTGCCCTGCTTTTTCCCCATCTTTGTGGTTTTATCTGCCTCTGGTCTTTGATGATGGTGACGTACTGATGGGGTTTTGGTGTGGATGTCCTTCCTGTTTGTTAGTTTTCCTTCTAACAGTCAGGACCCTCAGCTGTAGGTCTGTTGGAGATTGCTGGAGGTCCACTCCAGACCCTGTTTGCCTGGGTGTCAGCAGCAGAGGCTGCAGAAGATAGAATATTGCTGAACAGTGAGTGTACCTGTCTGATTCTTGCTTTGGAAGCTTCCTCTCCCGGGTGTACTCCACCGTGTGAGGTGTGGGGTGTCGGTCTGCCCCTAGTGGGGGATGTCTCCCAGTTAGGCTACTCAGGGGTCAGGGACCCACTTGAGCAGGCAGTCTGTCCCTTCTCAGATCTCAACCTCCGTGTTGGGAGATCCACTGCTCTCTTCAAAGCTGTCAGACAGAGTCGTTTGCATCTGCAGAGGTTTCTGCTGCTGCTGTTGTTGTTGTTGTTGTTGTTGTTGTTGTTGTTGTTTAGCTGTGCCCTGTCCCCAGAGGTGGAGTCTACAGAGACTGGCAGGGCTCCTTGAGCTGCTATGAGCTCCACCCAGTTGGAGCTTCCCAGCCACTTTGTTTATCTACTTAAGCCTCAGCAATGGCGGGCGCCCCTCCCCCAGCCTCGCTGCTGCCTTGTGGTTAGATCACAGACTGCTGTGCTAGCAATGAGGGAGGCTCCCTGGGCGTGTGACCCTCCCGGCCAGGTGTGGGATATAATCTCCTGGTGTGCCCGTTTTCTAAGACCCTTGGTAAAGCCAGTATTGGGGTGGGAGTTACCCGATTTTCCAGGTGTTGTGTGTTTCAGTTCCCCTGGCTAGGAAAAGGGATCCCCTTCCCCCTTGCGCTTCCCAGGTGAGGCGATGCCTCACCTGGCTTCAGCTCTCACTGATCGGGCTGCAGCAGCTGACCAGCACCGATTGTCTGGCAATCCCTAGTGAGATGAACCCAGTACCTCAGTTGAAAATGCAGAAATCACCTGTCTTCTGTGTCGCTCATGCTGGGAGCTGGAGACTGGAGTTGTTCCTATTTGGCCATCTTGCTCCACAGTCTTGCCTTTCTTTTAAAACATCCCATGTAACATTTTTCCTCAATAATAGAAAAATACAAATTATTGAAAATATATCTCACTTGTCTTCCTTCCACAGCTGTCACTCTGAAATGCTTTCCTGATACTATTCTTGCATCTGAGGGAATAGTAAAATAGGATATGTTTTATAGGACTTTATTTGTTCTTTTCTTGGGTAATGGAATTGGAAAATATTCTGAGCATGTTATGTCACTTTGGCTGTTATGAAAATGAAGCCATCACGGCTGACCTTTCCCAAATTTTAAACTTGTTATAAAATGTGTCTGGCCCTTCACACGTCTATTTCTTAGGAATTTTCCACTTTTGTGAAGATATGGCTCCTCTTTTCACCCAGGCACTAGATATCCAGGAAGTTGAAGCCCTTTCAGAAATTTTAGGAAAAACATATGACATTTCTCTCTCCTTACATAATAATTAACACACTTGCTTTCTTGTCCTTCCAGAATATAACCCACACTTCCTTTCTCCCCAAACACATACAGATGTTCAGTGACAAAATAAGTGTCACCTCAGTTCTCTCAGGGACTGATCTAGGAACTCAATATACCTTAAAATCATCTAACTTAATCCTGACAAAAACTCCAAAAGGTAAGTTTAAAAAACTCAGGCTCTAAAAGGGGAAGAACACCCCAAGATCACATAGTTCGTGAAACGAAGACTTGAATCTTGGCATCTGATTCCAGAGTGAATCAGTGTAGCAAAGACTATAATAGTTTATGTGGAACACTGTGTGGGTTTGAGGAGTAATAATTAGCTCAGCCTGATGGAAGAGGATATAAACAACTTCCCAGAGAAGGTGTTTCTTTACCTGAATCTTACCAGATGAGAACTATCCAGACACACAAGATTTTATCTTGTTCTGATGACCACAGGAAGAGGGAGTAGCATGTGTCAGGATATTAAACTGGAAGTTTTAACTGAGGCACCAAGTCCTGGGAGACAACAGATACTAAAGTGAGTTGTGACACACAAAATGAAGATATTTATAAGAAATAATAATAATAATCAATATGGTAACACAAGCCTCTCAATCTAATGTGGATCTAAAAAGAACTGAGAGCTGGAGATAAGAGAGCTGGAGATAAGATAAGATAAGAAAACTCTCTGAGTTTTCTTTCAGAGAAAGCTGCATACTGAACCCCAAATCCTCCTAACAGGGAGAGGGGTGTTTTTCTCTTTATCTCAAGATTAATGGAAGAAGCTTCAATAGAACCACTTAGCAAGTTTGATATATATCCCTTGCTTTTATGAGAGAAAGAGCAATAGAAAAGAAGAAATGTGAAGGGAGAGAGATAAAGAAAATGATGAAATTATGTTTAGGGAATGCTTTCACTTCTTTTCATGGTAAGGCAATAAAATAACTGGGGATCCCAGTACCTGGTAGTGGACAGTGAGCCACGTAGGCCCCACAGTGGTGCTGTCCCCATGCCTAACCCTGCCTCTGGTCCCACCCTCCAACCCCTATCTCCTAGCCAGGCCCTGCCCCAACCGTCCCTGCCATGCTGGGGAGGAGGATGTAGCTGCTCCTTGTCTGCCTATTGTCCTGCCAAGTGTTCAACTAGGGGAAAAAAAGGCACTAGAGAAATGTCCAAATATGTTGAGTTTATTCAAGAATGAGAAATGAGGATTATAACCCAAGGTGCACAAAATGACAAGCCACCAGTGCATCTGGTGAGGGCAGAGTAAAGGAAAGCTCTCACTGGCAAGAAGGAAGAGGTTTGTGTCAGCCGCTTAGACATGGAATCCACTGGCTCCAGAGGCTCAAAGCTAAAGTTGTCATCAGTTCATTGGTGAAAATGCTGTTACTGCGCAAATGGCTATCTGAGAGCATGTTGTCTGAATTACTGCAGTCCTAAAGAATGTCTAGTGATAAACCTTGTCATAGAAACATATGTATATGTGTGAAACGTGCAAGCTGTGCAAAGCAGACAATGCACAGAGATGTCTTCTGGAGTTCTTAGAAAGTCCTTGGAAATAGTTCTTATCTCAGACATGTAAGCATGAGCCCCCTCTCCTTCATACCTTCCCAGCCCTATTTTTTCTAGGTGTGACAAAAGTTATTTCATCCTGATATTGGCAACTTTCACATTTCCCTCTTTTGATAACAATTTTTCTCTAAAAATATCATTCATCAACTAGCCTGTAGCCTGGTTTGAATTGTCCGTTGGTGCTGGGATAGACCTGTTGTAGTTAGTTGATCTCATCCCACATCAGGCGGAGGTGATAAACATCTGGAAGTCAGTCTCAAGACCCTTTTAGCCAAATTTGAGCAAGAAGGAGGCCAGAATGTGAAATTCCTAGGCTTATCTCATCTGGATTTCATCATTAAATTTAATTTTGTCTGTTCCATGGGCATTGACTATCATCTCAAATTGCTGGGCCAACATTATTTTGTCAGGAGTTGTACTTCTGCAAAGATTTAACAGACAACAGTTACATAGGTTAAAAAGGAAAATACAGAGCAAAAACAGCCGCAATATGATGAGTCCAGTTTGCATGATGCTTTTGAGCCGTGAACAAAGGCAACCCACTAAATAGATAAAATGACCCCAGAGAAATGGGTGAGACTTGTAGCCAGATGGACTTGTTCTTTTAGTTTATGTAACTGAGCTTCGACTTATCTGGAGGAGTTAACCTGGGTACAACATGCAGTATTAACAATCGCATAGATACCACCTTGCTCAGCTAATAGATAATCAAGAGCAATTCTGTCAACACTACTCTGGCAAGAGAAGCCAATGAATGCTATTGTATACTTGCAGTGAAGTCTGCAAGAATTCCTAGGGTAGCAAATCAATCTTTTACCATTTCTTCATTAGTGGCTATATCATACCATTATACAAAAGATCTGACAAAGGAAGCAATCCAGAGTCCCATGCCCACCTGGTAACTCATGTTTAACCCTTTGATAAAATAAGAGGGGCATGACCAGTTTCAGATCTATTATGCATTGACAACAGAGAAACAAAACATCCCAACACACATTAGCCTCCCATTGCCCAAGTGTCTAAATATCTAGAGGCCCATATTGACATATCCCACCCACAAAACTAAATATATCTGATAAGAAAACAAAGAATTATTCCATATGTAAATTTTCTGTGTATGGCAGGATTAAACCAGGGATCAGTTATATTACTATAAACTGCTAACGGCCCTTCCTCTTAAAATCAGTCCCAACAAGTTTTCTTACATATTGTAAAGAGACCCAAGGAATACTTTAAGAGAGATGATTCATTCCACTTCTCTAGGGCCCAACTAGGAGACCATTGTTTTGAGTAGTTAAGACAGGGGACAGGAGTAGAAGGTGAATGAGAAAGTTTAACCTTATAGGACGGTCCCATGATACACTTTGTACAGGAGGTTAGAGCTGAGATGTTAGCAAAATTTGTTACAGATTGTACTAAAAGATCACTAGAGTCATGAACAGATCAGGATTCCTTATGACAGATCCAACAATCAGTAAGTTTTCTCCTGTAGCAGCAGACTGGGAAATGTGGACAGGCATATCGTCTTCCAGGGGAAAAAAAATGGATAAGATAAAATAAGAATTAGAAATAAGGAAAGGGTATACAGAAGTCATCCAAACATCTTGGGAGAAACAGACGCCATCTGCTTCAAATCTTAGAAATTTTTAGTTTTATAAACTAAGTTCAATTCTTAGAAATTTTTAGTGTTAATTCATTGACAGGAGTGCAGGTCCACTGAGGAGTGATGTTTTCCTTAGATAAGATACATATATCCAAGAATCAATTCCTTTAAGCTTGGCAGCACAAGGGTTGGTTAACAGGACTGGAAATTGGCCTCTCAGTGAGGTTGGATGGAGTCTTTTTAAATGTCTTTTCAAATAGACAAAATCTCCTGATTGTAAATTATGATGTTTTAGGTCTTCATCTCCTGGGGATGCACGGTGGAAAGACTGTTTTACCAGAGCATGATTTTTATCCATAGCCTTGATTATACCTTTATAATATTGAAGCATTTCACCTTTTATGAACTCTGGGTCTTTGAAGTTGGGGCCAAATGCATGGGGTGCCCAGTAATAATTGTGAATTGTGAGATCTTATGTATTCCAAAGAGAGACCTTTTAGTTCTGAAGCACTATAGGCAGGGCTTTTGGCCACGGTAAGCATAAGGTTTCTACAAAATTTGTCAGTTGGGTCTTAAGAGTACTGTTGGCACATTTCAACTAGTCCAGAGGGCTGGAGATGATAAGCACAATTAAAGTGCTGTAAGATTGGCCAGATAGCCCACATTTGTATTATAACTTGTTCTGTAAAATTAGTTCCTCAGTTGCTGGGAGCTCAACCTAGGAACTCAAGAGAGGCCATCAGTTGCTGGGAGCTTAGGACAGGAGCTCAAGTGAGGCCCTGGTATGGATTATCTTTTCTAACAGGACTTTATGGCTAATGTCGTGGCTTGTCTTCAGAGGAATGCTTCAATCCAGTGGGAGAACATGCAGATCAAGACTAACACATATTTGTATCCGTGCAAGGGAGGGAGCTGGATATAATCCAACTTTGAATGGCCCATTAGGGAGGTTAAAATGTCCAGGGTTATGCACCCCAGATTCCCAGGACTGGATTTAGGGAATGTAGGGCAGAGTAAAATAAGTATTTTTGACTGCTTTATTGATGGTACTTGACCAGTATTGTTTTATAGAAGTAAACGTATTTTATGTAGTCCAGTGGCTTAAGTTATGTACAGTAGTAAACAATGGAAATTTCATGGAGACTGGCAGGACAGGTTTGTTTATTTGGCCCAAATCAAAGTATATCTTTATCAGTGAATCGGCATCCACTATTTTCCAATTTTTTTGGGGGGGCCCCAGATGCCCAATTCTGTGCTTCTTTAGCAATTGTTTCAGAATTATTTGGGGGGAACTTTTCTAGTCGGGCCATGATAGAAATTTGATCAGTAGGATCTTTTAAGGACAGCATTCTTTGCTGCATTATCAGCAAACTGATTTTCCCTAGATTCCATAGTGTCTAATTTTGAAAAGCCAGAGACTTTGATCATGGTTAGGGCATCAGGTAACTGTATAGCATCTAATAATTCTTGCACATAAGGGCCATTCTTTATTTTGTTTCCATTGGAAGTGAGGAAACCTCTTTACTTCTAAACCATATCAAAATTATGAACAACTCCAAAGGCTTACTGTATTAGTCCATTTTCATGCTGCTGATAAAGACATGCCTGAGACTGGGAAGAAAAAGAGGTTTAATTGGACTTACAATTCCACACGGCTGAGGAGGTCTCAGAATCACAGTAGGAGGCAAAAGGCACTTCTTACATGGCAGCAGCAAGAGAAGATGAGGAAGATGAGAAAGCAGAAAGCCCTAATAAAACCATTAGATCTCATGAGACTTATTCACTACCATGAGAACAGTATGGGAGAAACAGCCCCCATGATTCAAATTATTTCCCACTGGGTCCCTCCCACAACACATGGGAATTATGGGAGACACAATTCAAGTTGAGATTTGGGAGGGGACACAGAGCCAAACCATATTATTCCACCCCTGAACCCTCCAAATCTCATGTCCTCACATTTCAAAACCAATCAACCCTTCCCAACAGTCCCTCAAAGTTTAACTCTTTTCAGCATTAACCCAAAAGCCCACAGTCCAAAGTCTCATCTGAAACAAGGCAAGTCCCTCCTTCCTATGAGCCTGTAAAATCAAAAGCAAGCTGGTTACTTCCTAGACAGAATGGGGGTACGGGTATTGGATAGATACAGCCATTCCAAATGGGAGAAATTGGCCAAAACAAAGGGGTACAGGCTCCATGCAAGTCTGAATCAAGCAGGGCAGTGAAATCTTAAAGCTGAAAAATGATCTCCTTTGCCCCCAGGTCTCACATCCAGGTCATGCTGATGTAAGAGGTGGGTTCCCATAAGTCTTGGACAGCTCCACCTCTGTGGCTTTGCAGAGTACAGCCTCCCTCTCAGCTGCTTTCACAGGCTGGCATTGAGTGTCTGTGGCTTTTCCAGGCACCTGGTGAAAGCTGTGGGTGGCTCTACAATTCTGCGGTCTGGGGGACAGTGGCCCTCTTCTCACAGTCCCACTAGGACAATGTCAAAGCCATTCAAAAACAGTGCCCCAGTAGGGACTCTGTGGGGGCTCCAACCCCACATTTCCCTTCTGCACTGCCCTAGCAAAGGTTCTGCATGAGATCCCCGCACCTGCATCAAACTTCTGCCTGGGCATCCAGGTGTTTCCTAGATCTGAAATCTAGGAAGAGGTTCCCAAACCTCAATTCTTGACTTCTGTGCACCCACAGGCTCAACGCCACATGGAAGCTGCCAAGGCTCGAAGCTTGCACCATCTGAAGTCATAGCCTAAGCTCTACATTGGCCCCTTTCAGCTAGCAGGAGGGGCTAGGACGCAGGACACCAAGTCCCTAGACTGCACACAGCATGGGAACCCTGGGCCCTGCCCACAAAACCATTTTTCACTCCTAGACCTCCAGGTCTGTGATGACAGAGGCTGCTGCAAAGGTCTCTGATATGCCCTGGAGACGCTTTCCCCCTTGTCTTGGAGATTAACATTCAGCTGCTCATTATTTATGCAAATATCTGCAGCTGGCTTGAATTTCTCCTCAGAAGGTAAAATTTTCTTTTCTATCACATTGTCAGGCTGCAAATGTTTCCAAACTTTTATGCTCTGCTTCCTTTTTAAAACTGAATGCCTTTTAAAACACCCAAGTCACCTCTTGAGTGCTTTGCTGCTTAGAAATTTCTTCTGCCAGATACCCTAAATCATCTCTCTCAAGTTCAAAGTTCCACAAATCTCTAGGGCAGAGGCAAAATGCCACCAGTCTCTTTACAAAAACATAACAAGAGTTATCTTTGCTCCAGTTCCCAACGAGCTACTCATCTCCATCTGAGACTACCTCAGCCTGGATTTCATTGTCCATATCATTATCAATATTTTTGTCAAAGCCATTCAACAAGTATCTAGGGAGTTTCAAACTTTCCCACATTTTCCTGTCTTCTTCTGAGCCCTCCAAATTGTTCTAACTTCTGCCTGTTGCCAAGTTCTAAAGTCTCTTCCACATTTTTGGGTATCTTTTCAGCAGTGCCCTACTTCCAGTATCAATTTACTATATTAGTCCATTTCCATGCAACTGATAAACACAGACCCAAGACTGGGAAGAAAAAGAAGTTTAATTATACTTACAGATCCCCATGACTGGGTAGGCCTCAGAATCATGGTGGTAGGTGAAAGGCACTTCTTACATGGTGGTGGCAAGAGAAAATGAGGAAGATGCAAAAGCAGAAACCCCTGATAAAACCATCAGCTCTCATGAGACTTACTCACTACCATAAGAACAGTATGGAGGAAACTGCCCTCATGATTTAAATTATCTACCACTGGGTCCCTCCCACAACACATGGGAATTCAATATGAAATTTGGGTGGGGACACAGAGCCAAACCATATCACTTACCTGCTGCTTACATAAACATTGTCTTTTCTTTAGCAAGGATTCAAGCTCGAGTGAGGGCAAACAGCCTGCCGGGCTGAAGTAGCTACTAGTAAAGGAGCTGCTTTTACAGTCTCAAAGGAAGTCATGACTGCACAGCCTGCACAATACTTGCCGGAGTCATTCTTGTGAGCTATCTGTAAACCAGGACAACTCAGCATTGTCCACGGGAATCGCTCCCAAGGAATTAAAAGCTGGCCTGTCCTAATACCATAAAAACTCTAGGAGAAAACCTAGGTAATACCATTCAGGACATAGGCATGGGCAAGGACTTCATGTCTAAAACACCAAAAGCAACGGCAACAAAACCCAAAATTGACAAATGGGATCTCATTAAACTAAAGAGCTTCTGCACAGCAAAAGAAACTACCATCAGAGTGAACAGGCAACCTACAGAATGGGAGAAAATTTTTGCAATCTACTCATCAGACAAAGGGCTAATATCCAGAACCTACAAAGAACTCAAACAAATTTACAAGGAAAAAACAAACAACCCCATCACAAAGTGGGCAAAGGATATGAACAGACATTTCTCAAAAGAAGACATTCATACAGCCAACAGACACATGAAAAAATGCTCATCATCACTGGCCATCAGAGAAATGCAAATCAAAACCACAATGAGATACCATCTCACACCAGTTAGAATGGCGATCATTAAAAAGTCAGGAAACAACAGGTGCTGGAGAGGATGTGGAGAAATAGGAACACTTTTACACTGTTGGTAGGATTGTAAACTAGTTCAACCATTATGGAAAACAGTATGACAATTCCTCAAGGATCTAGAACTAGAAGTACCATATGACCCAGCCATCCCATTACTCGGTATATACCCAAAGGATTATAAATCATGCTGCTATAAAGACACATGCACACGTATGTTTATTGTGGCACTATTCACAATAGCAAAGACTTGGAATCAACCCAAATGTCCATCAGTGACAGACTGGATTAAGAAAATGTGGCACATATGCACCATGGAATACTATGCAGCCATAAAAATGGATGAGTTTGTGTCCTTTGTAGGGACATGGATGCAGCTGGAAACCATCATTCTTAGCAAACTATTGCAAGAACAGAAAACCAAACACTGCATGTTCTCACTCGTAGGTGGGAACTGAACAATGAGATCACTTGGACTCGGGAAAGGGAACATCACACACTGGGGCCTATCATGGGGAGGGGGTAGGGGAGAGGGATTGCATTGGGAGTTATACCTGATGTAAATGACGAGTTGATGGGTGCTGACGGGTTGATGGGTGCAGCACACCAACATGGCACAAGTATACATATGTAACAAACCTGCACATTATGCACATGTACCCTAGAACTTAAAGTATAATAATAATAAAAAATTTAAAAAATAAAAAATAAAAAAATAAAAGCTAATCTGTCAGAGTTAAGCAGTCACGTGGTGTTTCATCTGAAGGAAAGGTCCAGAGAGCCACAGGGTTAAGGTTATTGGAGCATGATTGAATAATATGATGAATAGTAAATAGGAGAGGCTCATAGGAGGTTAGCCAGCTAGCAGAAAAATGCTGAGTGTGATGACAGTATAAAAGGGCTTCCATGGCATGACAAAAAACACAGTCGGGAGGATCCCATGACTATCTTCTCAGTTGCCTTGACTAACAGGGATGCAGCAGGGACTGCTCTTAGGCAGAGAGGGAATCCACAGGAGATGGGATCCAGTTGTCAACTGTAGTATCCTGGAGGATGGTGTAGGCCTCCATGCTTTTGGGTTAAGATCCCTGAAGTATTTTCTTCCTTTTCATAGAGAAAGAGAAAAAAAAAAGGAGTTTATACTTAGGATTACCTAGAACTGGAGAATTTATCAATTTCTCCTTTGACTTTTTAAAAACTTACCCTTATGATTTTGTCCAGGTAATGGGGTTAGGTTTGGTAAATTTATATAAAGTACATAGGAGTTGGACCGGAAGAGAAAAGTTAGGAATTCAGTTTCAAAAGTAGTCAGTGAATCCAAGAAACCCACTCACAAAGCTGGCATTTGTTTTGGGCTGAGGAAATTGTAAAATGCCTTGAATCTGGTCTGGTTCTAAATGTAATTCATTCTCTGAAATTAAATGGCTTTATTATTTCACTTGAGTTGTTACTCACTGCAGTTTTTCTTTACAGACACTATGACCTTAAGCAGCCACTTGCTTTAATAGATATATACTGTCTTTTTCACAGGCTGCCTGTGAAGGAGAGCAAAGAAGGAAGTCATCTACATACTGTAGTAAAGAAGAGCCTTGAAGAAAAATTACATCCTCTAAGTCTGCCTTTAATATTTGAGAAAATAGAAGAACTTTCAGTAAAACCCTGAGGCATTACTGTCCAGGTGAAGACAAAAAGATATTGGCCTTCCCAGGTAAAAGCAAAAAGATATTGGTTGGCTTGATCCCCTGAAATAATAAATAATGTAATACACAGATCAGTGATGGTGAAAAATCTGCTATCAATGGGTACTGGGTTTAATACAGTATGGGGATTTGGAACCACTGGGTGCTTTGTAATAATACTATGGTTTATTACTCAGAGAGAGTTCCTGAACAAACCTCCTCCCATGGTTGTTTGGCCTTTTAGTAGGTAGGATTAGGGTACCCCAAGGACGGGTACAGAGAATAATGAGACTGTTTTTTATATTCTTTTATAATAGGTTTAATACCTTGCATTGCCATCTGGTTTAGTGGCTCTTTAATATTAAGCAAGGGTTTTAATAGGTTAATCTGGATTTTAATAAAAGGTACACTATGAATTTTGAAAATATCAATGAAATATTTTACCTATAAAGAGACAGGTATTTGATTCAGCACTAAATGAGTGACATTATTTTTGTTTTCTGAACAGGGAATGACCTAACAAATGACAGAATTGGGGGTCTGTTGAGTGAGGACGGTTTAGTTTATCAAATTCTAAAATTATTTCCCCCTTTTGGGAAAAAGAAATTTTAGCATGGTATTTTTCAAAAAAAATCACATCCAAGGTGGTGGACCAGAGCAGAATTAACAAGCAAAAGGTGTGGGTGTCTTGGAGAGAAGGCCAAGATGAAAAGAAATAGGCTGTGAAACAAAAGCAGTCAATGACTTGATGGAAACTCTCACCACTTGTAATTTTTTTATTACTCTGGGGCAGGGGCTCACTGAGGCTAGGGTGATTAAGAATGAAAAATATTGCTGTGACATTTATGAGCACAGTTAAGACCACATTCCCAGCTGGCTGCGGTGGCTCATGCCTGTAATCTAGCACTTTGGGAGGCTGAGGCGGGTGGTTCATGAGGTCAGGAGTTCAAGACCAGTCTGCCCGACACGGTGAAACCCCATCTCTACTGAAAATACAAAAATTAGCTTGGTATGGTGGTGGGCACCTGTAATCCCAGCTACTCGGGAGGCTGAGGCATGAGAATAGCTTGAACCCAGGAGGCAGAGGTTGCAGTGAGCCAAGATTGCGCCACTGCACTCCACCTGGGAGACAAGAGCAAAACTCTGTCTCAAAAACAAACAAACAAACACACACACACACACACACACACACACACACACATAAAAAAAAAAACACACTCCTAATTTGAAGGATCATTTCACTCAGAAAATTAAGTGGGAGAACTGAGAAAATCCCCCAAATGTCTTTGGAGCCCCTTCACTGAGAGTGGTCTCAGATGTGAGAGAAGACAGGGGGAGTTGAGAATGAAATTCCCTCTTTCTTTTGCAGCAATCTCTCTTCCAGCTGTCTGGAACATTGGCACAGCCCAGGGAGTCTCTGCCTAGTGTTATGTCTGGGAGCCTCCGTTTCCTATAATTGAAGATTAAGAATGCTAGTGGTTGTCTTTTTAGTTCTGTCCTCAGGGTGCAGGCAAGCTTATTTGCCAGATTAACTAAATCAGAAGTGTTCCATGTAGCTGAGAAAGTTATTGAGAAAGGCCATTCGCAAACTTAGAATTACAGGCTAATTGAGTAGATTCAGCATCCATAGGTAATCCAGAATTTTTTACAAATACAACCTGGAGCCAGCTGTAATAGTCCTAATCTAGTTCATTAGGTTCTTGGGTACAGTCTTGGATTTTATTCCAGTCTCAGGTTTCAGGAAAAGCCTCAAGAATAGCCTCATGAAGTTTTGTTGTTTTTGTTCGGTTTGTTCGCTTGCTTGCTCACTATGCTTCAGGCTCTGTTATAGTCTTTGGGGGTGTTTTTACCTAAAGCCCTCTCAGGGTCACATCAAGGAGCCTGGGCCATTCAATATTGGGCCTGACCTTCACAAAAACTGTATGAACCAACTGACACAGGTGAGAAAAACCTGGATGATAAGTCAGAATTATAATACTGTGTTAATTTTATCAGCAAATTGGAAAGGTCCTCTATGACCTTTGGGAATTCTGTGACAATGGCTTAAAGTTCAGCCTTGCTCCAAGGAACAAAAGAAATTTAGAATTTAGAGGAATGATCAGTGAATTTAACATTAAAGGGATAGGTTTTAACAGGACCAGATTCAGAGATAGTGGGAGCTGAGGAATCCATAGGGAAAGGTAATTCACTTAAAGAAGAAATAGAGAGAAGGAACAGGGGAAAAGGAAAAGGAGTCTTTTCCAATGAGGAACAAGTATGGGATCCTCCAGCCTTGTCCTTCCTTAACTATTTGCTTGTCTCAGTTAATTTTGCCATGGTATCTCATAAGGAGGCAATCGTAGAATCCTGAACATACTTAGAAGCTTTGAGGTACCAATTAAAGTATGTCTCCCATTCAGATTGTTTAATGTTAGGACCACAGTCTTCTAATTTTGTTCTAACCAAACAAGTTTGGGGAGCTCAAATGCCCCCCAGTATGACCACTGAGGATCCAAATTAGTTTTTGTGTGCTATAGCTATTGATTTAAAATTGTGCACAAGACAGAGGACCATAATTTTTTAAACATAGAGCCAGCAGGGGTCCCAGGGGGATTATAATTATGTGCTTTAGAATTTTGGGATCCGATTCTGCTTACTAATCTCTTGAAAGTAAAAGAAAGCTTTATGAGCAGACCCCTGTCAGGGAATGATAGGCGTTTGGACTGGTGTTTTCTTTTACAGTGTGCCTGGCACCGGATTTTTGTTTTACTTGGCAAGCAATCTGCACTTTCATTGCCTGTCCCATGACCAAGTTTTCCCTAGACGCGCAAAATTTTTCTTGAGACTGGCAGGCCCCCTAGTGGTAACTTGGGCTGTTTGTGCACTAGTTTATCCTGACACAAGAGATTTTTTTCTTCAGATGCTGGCATCCCTCACAGAATGGCGGCAATTTGTCAGATGAGTAGATTGCAAAAATTTTCTCCCATTCTGTAGGTTGCGCGTTCACTCTGATGGTAGTTTCTTTTGCTGTGCAGAAGCTCTTTAGTTTAATTAGATCCCATTTGTCAATTTTGGCTTTTGTTGCTGTTGCTTTTGGTGTTTTAGACATGAAGTCTTTGCCCATGCCTATGTCCTGAATGGTACTACCTAGATTTTCCTCTAGGATTTTTATGGTATTAGGCCTAACATTTAAGTCTCTAATCCATCTTGAATTAATTTTCGTATAAGGAGTAAGGAAAGGATCCAGTTTCAGCTTTCTACTTATGGCTAGCCAATTTTCCCAGCACCATTATCCAGAACCTACAAAGAACTCAAACAAATTTACAAGAAAAAAACAACAGCCCCATCAAAAAGTGGGCAAAGGATATGAACAGACATTTCTCAAAAGAAAACATTCATACAGCCAACAGACACATGACAAAATGCTCATCATCACTGGCCATCAGAGAATGCAAATCAAAACCACAATGAGATACCATCTCACACCAGTTAGAATGGCGATCATTAAAAAGTCAGGAAACAACAGGTGCTGGAGAGGATGTGGAGAAACAGGAACACTTTTACACTGTTGGTGGGATTGTAAACTAGTTCAACCATTATGGAAAACAGTATGGCGATTCCTCAAGGATCTAGAACTAGAAGTACCATATGACCCAGCCATCCCATTACTGGGTATATACCCAAAGGATTATAAATCATGCTGCTATAAAGACACATGCACATGTATGTTTATTGCAGCACTATACACAATAGCAAAGACTTGGAATCAACCCAAATGTCCATCAGTGACAGACTGGATTAAGAAAATGTGGCACATATACACCATGGAATACTATGCAGCCATAAAAAAGGATGAGTTTGTGTCCTTTGTAGGGACACGGATGCAGCTGGAAACCATCATTCTTAGCAAACTATCACAAGAACAGAAAACCAAACACCGCATGTTCTCACTCATAGGTGGGAACTGAACAATGAGATCACTTGGACTCGGGAAGGGGAACATCACACACCGGGGCCTATCATGGGAAGGGGGGAGGGGGGAGGGGGGAGTGATTGCATTGGGAGTTATACCTGATGTAAATGACGAGTTGATGGGTGCTGACGAGTTGATGGGTGCAGCACACCAACATGGCACAAGTATACATATGTAACAAACCTGCACATTGTGCACATGTACCCTAGAACTCAAAGTATAATAATTAAAAAAAAAAAAAAAAGAATGGCGGCAATTGCCCTAATGGCTTTTAAACGGTCAAATCGTGCCTATTTTTGAGAAAGTAAATTTTTCTTTCAAAAGATGTTCAGAAATAGAGGAAGAAAAGAATCAAGAAACAAATGAAAGTATAAGCACACACTAACTAGTCAGAACAAAACTGAACCAAAAGTGCACTTACCAAGACCAGAAAGACAAACTGTCTTTCTAAAAAAAGGACTTGCCAAAAAAGACAAAAAGTCTGAGTCCCAGAAAAGATGCAAGGCATCTTAATCCAATCAGATCCTGAATAAGTTAACAGAGAGCTGCTACCAAAGGGAGGGAACACAATCTGAGAGATGATTTACCTGGGCAGAAGAAAGATGATCCATGGAAGCTTAGATTGCAAAGGGATCAATTGTGGTTACCTCACCCGGTTCCTCACCCGGTTCCAAGAGTCACTAATCTTTTTCAAAGGTACTCTCACTTCAAG
Organism: Macaca nemestrina; assembly: GCF_043159975.1. Classification (NCBI taxonomy): domain Eukaryota; kingdom Metazoa; phylum Chordata; class Mammalia; order Primates; family Cercopithecidae; genus Macaca; species Macaca nemestrina. Next base: position 93,319,949 of record NC_092138.1, on the reverse strand, counting down.
AGTACTTCCAATAGAGGGAAAATGGAGGATAGGAGGCAAAACTAACTTGCAGCCCCCACTAGGACAGACAGAGCAGCATGAGTAGACACACACCATGAGCTTTTGCTCTAAGAACCACCACAATAACATACCAGGAAAGTTGAGAGAATCCACAGACCCTCTGAGGGAGGTGAATTGCCGCTATAGGCTCCGTGGGACAGCTGAAGACCTGTGAGTTTGCTTGTTTTCTCAGCTGAGAGGCTTGGAGCCTGCAGAACATTCTCAGCCCTGCTCACCGGCTACCTAGAAATAAACTCGCTGCAGGGGTGGGTGGCAGGAGCAGGGGGCCACCTCGGGAGTGAGACCAGCCTTTCAGGCTGTGGGCTGCATGGGATCTGGGTGAGACCTGTGACTGCTGGCTTTCCCCCACTTCCCTGGGGACCTGTGTGACACAGCAGAAGCAACCAAACTCCCCCTAGGAACATAATTCCATTGGCCTGGGAACCACACTCCCAACGCCCACAGCAGCCACGACAAGCCTCACCAAAGGACAGCCTGAGCTCAGATGTGCCCCCACCTGATGGTCTTTCTCTAGCTGACCTGGTAGCCAAAGACAAAGGACATAATCCCTTGAGAGCCCTATGGCCCCACCCATTGCCTAATCTTCCCTATACTGATGTGCTGATGTGCTGATATAGCCGATGTGCTCTTGAAAGTGCCACCTCCTGGCTGGAGATCAACACAAAACCAGCACACTTAACAAAAATACAAACAAGGACCCTCACAGAGTCCACTTCACTCCCCTGCTACCTCCATTGGAGCAGGTGCTGGTATCCGCGGCTGAGAGACCTGAAGAGGGATCACATCGAATGACTCTTTGCAGACACTCCCCAGTAGCCGTCCAGAGTCCAGTAGCTCCACTGGGTGGCTAGATTGAGAAGAGAAACAACAGTCACTGCAGTTTAGCTCTCAGGAGGCTCTATCTCGGGGGAAAAGGAGAGAGCACAACACTAAGGGAACACCCTTGTGGGACAAAAGGATCCGAACAGCAGCCTTTGAGTTCCAGACTTCCCTCTGACATAGTCTACCCAAATGGGAAGGAACCAGACAAACAGTGCTGGCAATATGACAAAACAAGGTTCTTTAACAACCCCAAAAAATCACACCAGCTCACCAGCAATGGATCCAAACAAAGATGAAATCTCTGAAGTGCCAGAAATAGAATTCAGAAGATCAACTATTAAGCCAGTCAGGGAGGCACCAGAGAAAGATGCAGTCCAACTTAAGAAATCAAAAAACGATAGAGGATATGAATGGAAAAATCTCCAGTGAAATAGATAGCATAAATAAAAAATAATCACAACTTCTGAAAATGAAGGACACACTTAGAGAAATGCAAAATGCACTGGAAATTCTCAGCAATACAATCAAATAAGTAGAAGAAAGAAAATCAGAGCTCAAAGACAAGGGTTTTGAATAAACCCAATCCTACAAAGACAAAGAAAAAACAAATTAAAAAATGAACAAAGCCGCCAAGAAGTTTGGGGTTATGTTAAATAGCCAAACCTAAGAATAATTGGTGTTCCTGAGACAGAAGAGGAATCTAAAGTTTGGAAAATATTTTTGACAGAATAATTGAGGAAAACTTCCCCAGCTTTGCTAGAGAGCTAGACATCTAAATACAAGAAGCTCAAAGAACACTGGGAAATTCATTGCAAAAAGATCATTGCCTGGTACATTTCATGAGGTTATCTAAGGTCAAGATGAAGGAAAGATTCTTTTTTTTTTTTTTCATTATACTTTAAGTTCTAGGGTACATGTGCACAACGTGCAGGTTTGTTACATATGTATACATGTGCCCTGTTGGTGTGCTGTACCCATCAACTCGTCAGCACCCATCAACTCGTCATTTACATCAGGTATAACTCCCAATGCAATCCCTCCCCCCTCCCCCACCACAATAGGCCCCGGTGTGTGATGTTCCCTTTCCTGTGTTCGAGTGATTTCATTGTTCAGTTCCCACCTATGAGTGAGAACATGCAGTGTTTGGTTTTCTGTTCTTGCAATAGTTTGCTGAGAACGATGGTTTCCAGCTGCATCCATGTCCCTACAAATGACACGAACTCATCCTTTTTTATGGCTGCATAGTATTCCATGGTGTATATGTGCCACATTTTCTTAATCCAGTCTGTCACTGATGGACATTTGGGTTGATTCCAAGTCTTTGCTATTGTGTATAGTGCCGCAATAAACATACGTGTGCATGTGTCTTTATAGCAGCATGATTTATAATCCTTTGATATATACCCAGTAATGGAATGGCTGGGCCATATGGTATTTCTAGTTCTAGATCTTTGAGGAATCGCCATACTGTTTTCCATAATGGTTGAACTAGTTTACAATCCCACCAACAGTGTAAAAGTGTTCCTGTTTCTCCACATCCTCTCCAGCACCTGTTGTTTCCTGACTTTTTAATGATTGCCATTCTAACGTGTGAGATGGTATCTCATTGTGGTTTTGATTTGCATTCTCTGATGACCAGTGATGATGAGCATTTTTTCATGTGTCTGTTGGCTGTATGAATGTTTTCTTTTGAGAAATGTCTGTTCATATCCTTTGCCCACTTTGTGATGGGGTTGTTTGTTTTTTTCTTGTAAATTTGTTTGAGTTCTTTCTCGGTTCTGGATATTAGCCCTTTGTCAGATGAGTAGATTGCAAAAATTTTCTCCCATTCTGCAGGTTGCCCATTCACTCTGATGGTAGCTTCTTTTGCTGTGCAGAAACTCTTTAGTTTAATTAGATCCCATTTGTCTATTTTGGCTTTTGTTGCCATTGCTTTTGGTGTTTTAGACATGAAGCCCTTGCCCATGCGTATGTCCTGAATGGTATTACCAAGGTTTTCTTCTAGGGTTTTTATGGTATTAGGTCTAATATTTAGGTCTCTAATCCATCTTGAATTAATTTTTGTATAAGGAGTAAGGAAAGGATCTAGTTTCAGCTTTCTACTTATGGCTAGCCAATTTTCCCAGCACCATTTATTAAATAGGGAATCCTTTCCCCATTTCTTGTTTTTGTCACGTTTGTCAAAGATCAGATGGCTGTAGATGTGTCGTATTATTTCTGAGGGCTCTGTTCCATTGGTCTATATCTCTGTTTTGGTACCAGTACTATGCTGTTTTGGTTAATGTAGACTTGTAGTATAGTTTGAAGTCAGGTAGCGTGATGCCTCCAGCTTTGATCTTTTGACTTAGGATTGTCTTGGCAATTTGGCCCTTTTTTGGTTCCATATGAACTTTAAAGCAGTTTTTTCCAATTCTGTGAAGAAAATCATTGGTAGCTTGATGGGAATGGCATTGAATCTATAAATTACCTTGGGCAGTATGGCCATTTTCATGATATTGATTCTTCCTATCCATGAGCATGGTATGTTCTTCCATTTGTTTGTGTCCTCTTTTATTTCACTAAGCAGTGGTTTGTACTTCTCCTTGAAGAGGTCCTTTACATCCCTTGTAAGTTGGATTCCTATGTATTTTATTCTCTTTGAAGTATTGTGAATGGGAGTTCATTCATGATTTGGCTGTTTGTCTGTTACTGGTGTATAAGAATGCTTGTGACTTTTGCACATTGATTTTGTATCCTGAGACTTTGCTGAAATTGCTTATCAGCTTAAGGAGATTTTGGGCTGAGATGATGAGGTTTTCTAAATATACAATCATGTCATCTGCAAACGGACAATTTGACTTCTTCTTTTCCTAACTGAATACCTTTTATTTCTTTCTCTTGCCTGATTGCCCTAGCCAGAACTTCCAACACTATGTTGAAGAGGAGTGGTGAGAGAGGGCATCCCTGTCTCATGCCAATTTTCAAAGGGAATGCTTCCAGTTTTTGCCCATTCGGTATGATATTGGCTGTGGGTTTGTCATAAATAGCTCTTATTATTTTGAGATACGTTCCAGCAATATCAGTATTGATGGAAATATTCTTAAGAGCTGTGAGGCAAAAGCATCATGTAATCTATAAAGGAAAACCTATCAGACTAAAAGAGCTGATTTCTCAGAGATACTCTACAAGCTACAAGAGTTTGGGGTCCTATTTTTAGCCCCCATAAACAAAATAATTATCAGTCAAGAATTTTGTATCCAGTGAAACTAAGATTCACAAATGAAGGAAAAATACAGTCTTTTTCAAACAAAGAAATGCTGAGAGAATTCACCACTACCAAGCCAGCACTACAAGAACTACTAAAAGTAGCTCTAAATCTTGAAACAAATTCTAAAAATACACCAAAATAGAATCTCCTTAAAGCATAAATCTCATAGGACCTACTAAACAACAACACAATTTAAAAAAAAAACAAAACTAGGATTTCAGGCAACAAATAGAATGATGAATAGAATAACACCTCACCTCTCAATACTAATGTTGACTCTAAATAGTCTAAATGCTCCATTTAAAAGATACAGAATGGCAGAATGGATAGGAATTCACCAGCCAAGTATGTGCTGTCTTCAAGAGATTCATCTGCCACATAAGGACTCACATACACTTAAGGTAAAGGGGTGGAAAAAGCTATTCCATGCGAATGGACACCAAAAGCAGGGAATATCAGCTATTCTTATATCAGATAAAACAAACTTTAAAGCAACAGCAGTTTAAAAAGACAAAGAAGGACATTATATAATGATAAAAGGAAAATATGACAATTCTAAACATACACGCACCTAACACTAGAGCTCCCAAATGTATAAAGCAATTACTACTAGACCTAAGGAATTAGATAGATGGCAGCACAGTAATAGTGGGGGACTTTAACACTATACTGGCAGCACTAGACAGGTCATCAAGACAGAAAGTTAACAAAGGAACAATGGACTTAAACTATACCCTAGAACAAATGGACTTAACACACGTTTACAGAACATTCTACCCAACAACTGCAGAATATATGTTCTGTTCTTCAGCATGTGGTACATTCTCCAAGAAAGACCAAATGATAGACCACAAAACAAGTCTCAGTAGATTTAAGAAAATCGAAATTAAAACAAGTATTCTCTCAGACCACGGTGGAATAAAATTGAAAATCAACTCCAAAAGAAATCCTCAAAACCATGCAAATACATGGTAATTAAATAACCCACTCTTGGATGATCACTGGGCCAACAATGAAATCAAGATAGAAATTTAAAAATTATTTGAACTAAATGATAATAGCAAAAAAATCTATCAAACCCTCAGGGAAACAGCAAAAGCAGTGATAAAAGGAGCGTTTATAGCATTAAATGCCTACATTGAAAAGTCTGAAAGAGCACAAATAGACAATCTAAGGTCACACCTCATGTAACTGGAGAAAAATAACAACCCAAACCCAAACCCAGCAGAAGAAAAGAAATAACCAAGATCAGAGCAGAACCAAATGAAATCGAAGCAAAAATATACAAAAGATAAATGAAACAAAAAGCTGGTTATTTGAAAAGGTAAATAGAATTGAAAGACAATTAGCAAAATTAACCAAGAAAACAAGAGAGAAGATCCAAATAAGCTCAATTAGAAATGAAATGGGAGATATTACAACTGATACCACAGAAATACAAAAGATTATTCAAGGCTACTATTAACACCTTTACAACCATAAACTAGAAAACCTAGAGAAGCTGAATAAATTTTTGGAAATATATAACCCTCCTATATTAAATCAGGAAAAAATAGAGACTCTGAACAGACCAATAACAAGCAGCAAGATTAAAATGATAATTAAAAAATTACTAACAATGAAAGTCCAGGAACAGACGAATTCACAGCTGAATTCTATCAGACATTCAAAGAAGAATTGGTACCAATTCTTACTGACACTATTCCAAAAGATAGAAAAATGGGGATCCTCCCTAAATCATTCTGTGAAGCCTAATACCAAAACCAGGAAAGAACATAACAACAACAAAAAAAAAAATACTACAGACCAATATCCCTATATAGCTGCAAAAATACTCAACAAAATACTAGCTAACTGAATCAAACAGCACATCAAAAAGAAAATCCCCCATGATCAAGTGGGTTTTATACCAGGGATGCAGGTATGGTTTAACATACATAAATCAATAAATGTGATACACCAATAAACAGAATCAAAAACAAAATTCACATGATTATCTCAACAGATGCACAAAATGCAGTTGACAAAATCTAGTATCCTTTATGATTAAAACCCTCAGCAGAATTGAAACACAAGTGACATACCTTAAGGTAATAAAAGCCATCTAAGACAAACCTACAGCCAACATTACACTGAACAGGGCAAAGCTGAAAGCATTCCCCCTGAGAACTGGAACAAAACAAGGATGCCCACTTTCACCACTTCTATTCAACATATTACTGGAAGTCCTAGCCAGAGCAATCAGACAAGAGAAAGAAATAAAGGACATCCGAATAAGTAAAGAGGAAGTCAAACTATCACTGTTTGCTGATGATATGATTGTATACCTAGAAAACCCTAAAGACCTATCAAAAAAGTTCCTAGAACTGGTAAATAAATTCAGCAAAGTTTCAGGATGGAAAATTAATGTACATAAATCAGTAGCCCTGTTATACACCAAGAGAGACCAGCTGAGAATCAAATCAAGAACTCAATCCCTTTTATAATAGCTGCAAAAGGAATAAATTAATAAAATACTTAGGAATATACGTAAGTAAGGACATGAAAGACCTCTACAAGGAAAACTACAAAACCCTTCTGAAAGAAATCATAGATGACACAAACAAATGGGATGTGTGTTTCCAACAAATGGAAACACATCCCATGCGCATGAGAATCAACATTGTGAAAATGACCATACTGCCCAAAGTAATCTACACATTCAATGCAATTTCCATTAAAATACCACCATCATTCTTTACAGAACTAGATAAAACAATCCTAAAATTCATATGGAACCAAAAAAAGAGCACATAGAGCCAAAGCAAAGCTAAGTAAAAAGAACAAATCTGGAGGGATTACATTACCTGACTTCAAACTGTACCATAAGGCCACAGTCACCAAAACAGTATGGTACTGGTGTAAAAACAGGCATATAGACCAAGGAAACAATAGAGAACCCAGAAATAAAGCCAAATACTTACAGTCAACTGATCTTTCACAAAGGAAACAAAAACATAAAGTGGGGAAAGGACACCCTATTCAACAAATCATGCTGGGATCATTGGCAAGCCACTTGTAGAAAAATGAAACTAGATCCTCATCTCTCACCTTATACAAAAATCAACTCAAGATGGATCAAGGACATAAACACATATATACATCAAGGACTTAAACACATATAATATATGCATATATATGTATATATAGTAGTATGTGAGTAGTATTCCATGGTGTGTGTGTGTGTGTATATATATACACACACACATTTATGAGTAGTATATATATAGTGTGTATATGTGTGTATATTACATATATATATATATTACTCAGCCACAAAAAGGAATGGAATAATGGCGTTTGCAGCAACCTGGATGGAATTGGAGATCATTATTCTAACTGAAGCAACTTAGGAATGGAAAACCAAACACCGTATGTTGCCACTCATAAGTGGGAGCTAAGCTATAAGGATGCAAAAGCATAAGAATAATATTAGGTTGGTGCAAAAATAAGTATGGGTTTTACCATTATTTGCCATCAAAATCCCCTTTTAATGGCAAAACCCGCAATTATTTTTGCACCAATCTAATTCAATGGGGAGACTCAAGGGAAAGGGTGGGAGGGGTGGAAGGGAGTAAAGACTACACACTGAGTACAATGTACACTGCTCAGGTAATAGGTGCACCAAAATCTCAGAAATCACCATTAAAGAAAATATTCATGTAAGAAAACACCACTCATTCCCCCAAAAACTTACTGAAATTTTTTTAAAGAGTACTGAGATTTCTGTGACATTAGAGAAATGTCCAACTACATTGAGTTCATTCAGAAATGAGAAATGAGGATTACAACCAGGGGTGCATGAACTGGTACATCCAATGAGGGAAGCGTAAAGGGAAGCTGGTATTTGGTTAAAAAGAGAAAGATTCATCTAAGCTGCTTAGAAACACAGTTCATGGGTTTCAGAGCATCAAAGCCAGAATCATCACTGGTTCGTTGGTGAAGATGCCATTACTTGGCAAGTGTCCTTTCAAGAGCGTCTTACTGGCATTATTGCAATTCTATAGAATGTCTAGTAATAAACCTTGTTGCAGAAACATGTAAATTCCCCAAAAAACTAAGAACAGAAATATCATATGATCTAGCAATCTTATTGTTAGTATATATCCAAAATAAATCAGGATGACAAAAACATGTCTGTCCTCCCATGTTTATTGCAGCATCATTCACAGTAGCCAAAATATGGCATCAATCTAGGTGTCCATCAGCATACGAATGGATAAAGAAAATGTGGTATACACACACAAAGGAACATCATTTAGCCATAAAAAGGAATGAAATTCTGTCATTTGCAGCAACATGAATGAGCCTGGAGGAAACTGTGTTAAGTGAAATAATCCAAGCACAGAAAGACAAATATTGCACGTTCTCACTCATATGGAGAAGTTTGAAAATGTGACCTCATGGAGGTAGAGAGTAGAATAGTGCAAAGGGTAGGGAGGATGAAAAGAGACAGATAAATTAAAGCCTGGTGAGAAATAACAATGAAAAATGTGAAAAAGAGCATACAAGATGTTGGAACATATTCAAAAGATAGAAAATATATGTAATTGAAGTTCAGAAAGAGGAAAGGAAAAAAAAGTTCATGAGACAATGGCTGACAGTTTTCCAAAAACTGACAAAAGCAACACCCCCCATGATATGGTTTGTCTGTGTCCCCACCCAAATCTCATTTTGAATTGTAGCTCACACAATTCCTATATGTCATGGGTGGGACCCAGTGGGAGGTAATTGAATCGGGTCGGAGTAGGGTGGGGGTCTTTCCAATGCTGTTCTCGTGATAGTGAATAAGTCTCACGAGCCAGGCGTGATGGCTCACGCCTGTAATCCCCGCACTTTGGGAGGCCGAGGCAGGTGGATCATGAAGTCAGGAGATCGAGACCATCCTGGCTAACACGATGAAACCCTGTCTCCACTGAAAATACAAAAAAAAATTTAGCCTGGTGTGGTGGTGTGCACTTGTAATCCCAGCTACTCAGGAGGCTAAGGCAGGAGAATCACTTGAATCTGGGAGGTGAAGTTTGCAGTGAGCCGAGATCATGCCACTGCCCTCCAGCCCGGGCGACAGAGCAAGACTTCATCTCAAAAAATAATAATAATAATTTTAAAAAGTCTCACAGGATCTGATGGTTTTATAAATGGCATTCCCCTGCACATGCTGTCTTGTCTGCTGCCATGTAAGACATGCCTTTGCTTCTCCTTTGCCTGCCACCACGATTGTGAAGCCTCCCCAGCCATGTGGAACTGTGAGTTCATTAAACCTCTTTTTCTTTATAAATTACCCAGTCTAGGTATGTCTTATTAGCCCCATAAGAACTAATAAATCCCCATAAAAAACTTTTGAACCCATCACAATAAATATACAGAAAACTAGACTTTAGCACACCACAATTCAACCACTAAAAACCAAAGACAAAGAAAAATAATTAAAGTAGTTAACAGAAAAACAAATTGCTTTCAAACATTCATTCCTGACTGCTGACACATTTCAACACGAATCCAAAAGACAAGGGAATAATATTTTAAGAGAATAAAAACTATAACTACAAATTGTGGACACTAAAAGTACTGAAAATATCCTTCCAAACAAAGATGAATGAAGACATTTACTCAACACACCTATCCTAAAACAAATATTAAAGAAATTTCCTCAGACAAAGGAGGAAAGGTCCCAGCAGAAACAAGGAGATCTAAAAAAAAATAAAGAAAAACAAAAATATTAAAGATAGCAATAAAATGAATGCTGACTCCCCAGTTATAGTTATGTATCATGCAGTCTTAAGTATAAGTAAAATTTAAAATGTATGAAAATAATAAAACAAATTATAGGAGAGGGTTTAATAGAGTATTTTGTGGTTTTACAATTCTTTTTAAAGAGGTAGATGTTAGAAGTTGCATTAGACTAGTAAGTCAAGAACAAAAAATGTGCCATTTACCTATAATATAAAATTTCTATTTGGTGTCTTTTTCTAATTCCCATCCCTTTATTGATATTGTGTTTGGTAATACATTGTTCTCCTAGTTTCCTTTAGTTCTTTGTCCATAGTTTCCTTAGTTCTTTGCCCTTATCTTTTAAAGTTGATTTTAAATATTTCACTAGTAAGTCCAATATCTGGGCTTCTTTTAGGACAATTCCTGTTTATTTTTTTCCTGTGAGTGGGCCATAGTTTCTTATTTGAGAACTTTTTTTTTAACACCTCATAATTTTTGTTTAAAACTGATATTTTTCATATTATAATGTACCAACTCTAGAAATCAAATTCTCCTCCATTTCCAGGGTTTACTGTCGCTGTTCATTGTGGATAGTAGTTGTTTCTTTGATTAGTGACTTTTCTCTTTTAATTTTATCTTATTTTAAGTTCCAGGATACATGTGCAGGATGTGCACATAGGTTCTGGAAACATGTGTAGGTTTGTTACATAGGTAAACGTGTGCCATGGTGGTTTGTTGCACCTATCAATCAACTCATCACCTAGGTATTAAGCCTCACATGCGTTAGCTATTTATCTTGATGCTCTCCCTTTCCCTGCCCCTGCCCCAAGAGACCCCAGTGTGTGTTGTTCCTTCCCCGTGTCCATGTGTTCTCTTTGTTCAGCTCCCACTCATAAGTGAGAATATGCGGTATTTGGGTTTCTGTTCCTGTGTTAGTTTGCTGAAGACTGGCTTCCAGCTCCACCCATGTCCCTGCAAAGGACATGATCTTGTTCCTTTTTATGGCTGCATAGTATTTCATGGTGTATATGTACCACGTTTTCATTATTGAGTCTATCATTGATGAGCATTTGGGTTGATTCCATGTCTTTGCTATTGTGAATAGTTCTGCAATGAACATACACATGCGTGTATCTTTATAACAGAATAATTTATATTCCTTTGGTTATACACCCAGTGATGGGATTGCTGGTCCAAATGATATTTCTGGTTCTAGGTCTTTGAGGAATTGTCACACTGTCTTCCACAATGGTTGAACTAATTTACATTCCCACCAACAATGTAAAGTGTTCCTATTTCTCCACAGCCTCACCAGCATCTGTTTTTTTCTAGACTTTTTAATAATCACCATTCAGACTGGCATGAGATGGTATCTCATTGTGGTTTTGATTTGCATTTCTCTAATGATCACTGATGTTGGATTAGTGACTTTTCTAAACTACTTTTATAAAGACTGCATTCTTTTGTGTGTTTGTTCCCTAAAGATTATGTTAGCTTAATGGTCAGCTAGTGATTTAACCATGATTCTCCTAGCCTCCTGGATCCAAAAAGAAAAGAAAAGAAAATTAAAGAATAAGATAAGATAAAATAAGAAAAAGAGAAAAATTGTTCCCCTGTCTTAGCAGATTGTCTCTGTGTTAGGGCACTCCTTCGATGCTTAGCTAGGTAATTTACAGCTCTGACTTATCCCTTCACTTACTGCTTACATGGATCCTAGAGATTAGCCAGAGCTAAAAGCACAGGATCTCTTCCAATCGTTCTAAGCACATGTTTATTCATGAGCATGCGCATGGCCCTCTAGAACTTTGTTATGTGCAAGAGCTTATTACAGCCATTATTTCCCATACATCTCCATCCCCAGACTCTTCCTCCCTAGTCAAAACAATCTTGAAAAATAAGAACAAATTTGCAGGATTTATACTTCCTGGCTTCCAAATACACAACAAAACTGCAGTCATAAAAAAAAACTGTATGCTACTAGCATAAGGATAAATAACTAGATCAACTGAATGGAATTGAGAGTTCAGAAATAAACCCACATATGTGTGGTTAATTGATTTTTAACCAGGGTGCTAAGACCATTCAATGGAGAAAGAATAGTCTGTTCAACAAATGATGCTGGGGCGATTGGATAGGCATATAGAAAGGAATAAAGTTGAGCCCTTACTTCATAGGACATACAAAACTCAAAATAAACTAAAAACCTAAATATAGGAGCTAAAACTATAAAACTTTTAGAAAAAAATGAATAAATCTTTATCACCTTGAATTTGTCCATAGTTTCACAGATATGACACCAAAAACACAAGCCACAAAAGAAAAAATAAAGTGAACATTAACAAAATTAAAATCTTTTTTACATCAAAGGACAATATTGTAAGAGTGAAAACACAATTCAAAAAATGGAAGAAAATATTTGTAAACCATATGTCTGATAAGGATATCTTATCCAGAATCTACAAAGAGCTCTTGTAACTCAACAACAAAAGACAAAGGGAAAAAAAGTTTTAATAGGCAAAGAACATGAATAGTCATTCCTCCAAAGAAAATATGTAAATGGCCAACAAGCACATAGAAGATGCTCAGTGTCATTTGTCATTAGGGAAGTGCAAGACAAAATGATAGTAAAATATCACTTCATACCCTTTATCATGGCTATCAACAAAATGATAAACAAATAGTTCAAAGAAATTGAAACACTCATACACTGTTAGTGGGAAATGTAAAATGGTATGGACAATGTGGAAAATAGTTTATTCCTCAATCAGTTAAACAGAGATACAAGATGACCTAGCAACTCTACCCCTAGTGTATACCTAAAACAATTGAAAATAGGTATTGAAACAAAAACTCATCCAAATGTTCATACCAGCACTACTAACAATAGCCAAAAGGTGGAAACAACCTAAATGTTCATCAACGCATGCATGTATAAACAAAATGTGGCATCTTCATACAATGAAATATTACTCAGCCATAAATAGGAATGAAGTAATCGTACAGGCTAAACATGAGTGAACTTTGAAAACATTATGTAAATTGAAAGAAGCCAGGCATAAAAAGTTTGCCTTTTTTTGAATTTCATTTGTATAAAACATCCCAAAACAGGCAGCTTTATAGAGGCAGAAGCAGTTTAGTGTTTGCTGGAGGCTGGGGGAGGAGAAAATGGGAATGAGTGCTTAATAGGGGCTCTGGACTGAGATAGTAGTGATGGTTGCACATTACGCATTGTATTAGTCCGTTTTCATGCTGTTGATAAAGACATACCTGAGACAGGGCAATTTACAAAAGAAAATGATTTAATCACACGCCTGTAGACCCAGCAACTCAGGGGGCTGAGGCAGGAGAATCACTTGAACCTGGGAGGCGGAGGTTGCAGTGAGCCAAGATTTCACCACTGCACTCCAGCCTGGAGACAGAATGAGACTCTCGAGAGAGAGAGACAGAGAGAGAGAAATAGAGAGAGAGAGAGAGAGAGAGAGAAAGGAAGAAAGGAAGGAGGGGGGAGGGAGGGAGAGAGGGAGGAAGAAGAAAGAAAGAAGAAATGGAAGAAGAAAGAAAGAAAGAAAGAAAGAAAGAAAGAAAGAAAGAAAGAAAGAAAGAAAGAAAGAAAGAAAGAAAGAAAGAAAGAAAGAAAGAAAGAGAAAGCGAGAAAGAAAGAAAGAAAGAAGAAAGAAAGAAAGAAAGAAAGAAAGAAAGAAAGAAAGAAAGAAAGAAAGAAAGAAAGAAAGAAAGAAAGAAAGAAAGAAAGAAAGATGGAAGGAAGGAAGGAAGGAAGGAAAGAAAGAAAGAAAGAAAGAAAGAAAGAAAGAAAGAAAGAAAGAAAGAAAGAAAGAAAGAAAGAAAGAAGAAAGAAAGAGAGAGAGAGAAAGAAAGAAGAAAGAAAGAAAGAAAGAGAGAGAGAAAGAAAGAAAGAAAGAAAGAAAGAAAGAAAGAAAGAAAGAAAGAAAGAAAGAAAGAAAGAAAGAGAGAAAGAAAGAGAGAAAGAAAGAAAAAGAAAGAGAGGGAGGGAGGGAAGAAGGAAGGAAGGAAGGAAGGAAGGAAGGAAGGAAGGAAGGAAGGAAGGAAGGAAGGAAGGAAGGAAGGAAGGAAGGAAGGAAGGAAAGTTTAATCGACTTACAGTTCCACATGGCTGGGGAGGCCTCACAATCATGGTAGAAGGTGAAAAGCATGTCTCACATGGCGGTAGACAAGAGAAGAGAGCTTGTACAGGGAGAGTCCCATTTTTAAAACCATCAGATCTCGTGAGACTTATTCACTATCATGAGAACAGCACAGGAAAGACCTAACCTGTCCCTGCAAAACAACAAAATTATGAGATTCAAATTCAGAAATCATTCAATCCACTTTTACTCCCTCTTTCTTTAACAAGTGTTAATCATTGGCTTCCATTGGCTGGATGACTGCTTGGGCTTCTCTTAGACTATTCAGAAAATGGCCATTTCTGTAGGGTCCTTCTCAAAATTCTCTCCTTCACTTTTCACATAGTCTTCAGCTCACACTACCCGGAGAGATTTTATCACACATACAGTCTTCCTTACAATCTGGGGCGTACATCTTTCTCCCAAAAGCTATACGCACCTCTAGGACAGAGGTCATGTAGTTTACTTGTCCCCTCTCCTCCATCACTTGGGGTCTAGCACAGGGTTAGACACACATTAGGGAACAGTTAGCTGTCAGATTCTGGAATCCTTCCCCTTTTACTCACGCAGAAAGACCACTGAAGTCACCCTAAGGATCAATGCCTAACCCACAGATACTTTTATTTCTCCATCTTTTAACTCCTAGATCAGGAAAAAAGTGAGTTAATAGTGATTAATGATTTTCCTTAGTGCAAGGCTCTGTACTACTTTACATACATAGAACTACATCTATTCATTAAAGATAAATGAATCAAATAACCAATTCTATAATTCTATAGCATACAACAATACTATAAGGTAAGTAAAGTAAGAAATTAATTAGGAAATAATATACATATTATAGTTTTCTACCCATTGCGAAATAAGAAATTGAGTAAATACACTTCAGAAGTGGGCAAACACATCCTAATATACTGTAAATACAGAAAAAAATGACTTTAAAAGAATTCAGATAAATTAGCTGTAAAACTAAAAAAAAAACCTCCTATTCTAAGTACTGAAACATATGCAATTGATCATAAAACATAATTTTCACAAAAATAAATGCATGTATAAGAAGTCTAAAGCATGTTATGACTCCTAGCTTTCAAAATTCAAGCATTCCTTAAAAGGCTGCCATAAAGATTCAATGGGACTTTTTTTTTTAATTATTATACTTTAAGTTCTAGGGTACACGTGCACAACGTGCAGGTTTGTTACATATATGTATACATGTGCCATGTTGGTGTGCTGCACACATTAGCTCGTCATTTAGGTATATCTCCTAATGCCATCCCTTTCCCCTCCCCCCTCCCCACAATAGGCCCCGGTGTGTGATGTTCCCCTTCCTGTGTCCAAGTGATCTCATTGTTCAATTCCCACCTATCAATGGGACTTTTTAAAAATTATACTTTAAGTTATGGGATACATGTGCAGAAAATGCAGGTTCATTACATAGGTATACATGTGCCATGGTGGTTTGCTGCACCCATCAATCCAAATGGGACATGTTTTTTAATGTTTTTTGAAATATTCAAAATGGTTTAAACCTAAATATCTAATATTTCTATAAACTTATGGAATCGTTGAAAGCAAGACACTTTTGTAAATCAGAAATTTGGTGGCAGTTCAAGAGAGTAACATCAGCAAGGCGGTGGTATAGAAAGTTCTAGGCCACAAACTGCCACAGCTGGCTCATGAAAGCTCCTACTCACAAACCTCACAGGACATCTCACCTAAAGACCTCCCCCACACTAGCTGGCAAGCACCCCCAGCACTCCATGCTCCTCCCACCACAGAGTTGGTGCCTCATGTTCCCTCACAGATGGCAAGCTTCCTTACCCCAAAGACAGCACACGGCTGTCAACAGCTGGCTCAGCACTGCTGGACTGGGAGGATGCACACAACCTTGAACACTTCAGGGCACTTGTCTATGGAAATTAAACAAGGGGCTCTCTGAACCTGACCTGTCTTTGTGGAATAGAGAGAATCCATGCAATCCTAAAACATCCAGCCCAGAAGAGAATGAAGCAGCAGAGTGGGCACAGGTATAGAACAATTTTGAGAGATGTCCAGATCTCCAGACAGGCTGATTTTTTGGAGGTCTTTCTCTCCCAAAGATAATAAAAACTGGAAGAGATAAATACTTCTTCAACTGAAAAGACAGCAACACACGCTTCAAGGAACATGGAAAGAAAGTCAAGAAAACATGACACCACTAAAGGAAAACCATAAAGCTCCTTTAACTGATACCAAAGAAATGGAGAGCTGGGGGGTGGAGCAAGATGGCCGAATAGGAATAGCTCCAGTCTCCAACTCCCAGCGCGAGCGACACAGAAGACAGGTGATTTCTGCATTTTCAACTGAGGTACTGGGTACATCTCACTAGGGAGTGCCAGACAATCGGTGCTGGTCAGCTACTGCAGCCCGACCATCGAGAGCTGAAGCAGGGCGAGGCATCGCCTCACCTGAGAAGCCCAAGGGGGAAGGGAATCCCTTTTCCTAGCCAGGGGAACTGAGACACACAACACCTAGAAAATCGGGTAACACCCACCCCAATACTGCACTTTAAGCAAACGGGCACACCAGAAGATTATATCCCACACCTGGCTGGGAGGGTCCCACGCCCAGGGAGCCTCCCTCATTGCTAGCACAGCAGTCTGTGATCTAACCACAAGGCAGCAGCGAGGCTGGGGGAAGTTCTAGGCCACAAACTGCCACAGCTGGCTCATGGCCCGCCATTGCTGAGGCTTAAGTAGGTAAACAAAGCCGCTGGGAAGCTAGAACTGGGTGGAGCTCACAGCAGCTCAAGGAAACCTGCCTGTCTCTGTAGACTCCACCTCTGGGGACAAGGCACAGCTAAACAACAACAAAAAAAAAAAAAAAAAAAGCAGCAGAAACCTCTGCAGATGCAAACGACTCTGTCTGACAGCTTTGAAGAGAGCAGTGGATATACCAACACGGAGGTTGAGATCTGAGAAGGGACAGACTGCCTGCTCAAGTGCGTCCCTGACCCCTGAGTAGCCTAACTGGGAGACATCCCCAACTAGGGGCAATCTGACACTCCACACCTCACAGGATGGAGTACACCCCTGAGAGGAAGCTTCCAAAGTAAGAATCAGACAGGTACACTCGCTGTTCAGCAATATTCTATCTTCTGCAGCCTCTGCTGCTGATACCCAGGCAAACAGGGTCTGGAGGGGACCTCAAGCAATCTCCAACAGACCTACAGCTGAGGGTCCTGACTGTTAGAAGGAAAACTAACAAAAAGGAAGGACACCTACACCAAAACCCCATCAGTACGTTACCAACATCAAAGACCAGAGGCAGATAAAACCACAAAGATGGGGAAAAAGCAGGGCAGAGAAGTTGGAAATTCAAAAAATAAGAGCGCATCTCCCCCTGCAAAGGAGCGCAGCTCATCACCAGCAACGGATCAAAGCTGGATGGAGAATGACTTTGACGAGATGAGAGAAGAAGTCTTCAGTCCATCAAACTTCTCAGAGCTAAAGGAGGAATTATGTACCAAGCGCAAAGAAACTAAAAATCTTGAAAAAAGAGTGGAAGAATTGATAGCTAGAGTAATTAATGCAGAGAAGGTCATAAACGAAATGACAGAGATGAAAACCATGACACGAGAAATACGTGACAAATGCAAAAGCTTCAATAACCAACTCGATCAACTGGAAGAAAGAGTATCAGTGATAGAGGATCAAATGAATGAAATGAAGCGAGACGATAAACCAAAAGAAAAAAGAAGAAAAAGAAATGAACAAAGCCTTCAAGAAGTATGGGATTATGTAAAAAGACCAAATCTACGTCTGATTGGGATGCCTGAAAGTGAGGGGGAAAATGGAATCAAGTTGGAAAACACTCTTCAGGATAGCATCCAGGAGAACTTCCCCAACCTAGTAGGGCAGGCCAACATTCAAATCCAGGAAATACAGAGAACGCCACAAAGATACTCCTTGAGAAGAGCTACTGCAAGACACATAATTGGGCTGGGCGCGGTGGCTCAAGCCTGTAATCCCAACACTTTGGGAGGCCGAGACGGGCGGATCACGAGGTCAGGAGATCGAGACCATCCTGGCTAACACGGTGAAACCCCGTCTCTACTAAAAAATACAAAAAAAACTAGCCGGGCACGGTGGCAGGCGCCTGTAGTCCCAACTACTCGGGAGGCTGAGGCAGGATAATGGCGTGAACCTGGGAGGCGGAGCTTGCAGTGAGCTGAGATCCAGCCACTGCACTCCAGCCTGGGCGGTAGAGAGAGACTCCGTCTCAAAAAAAAAAAAAAAAAAAAAAAAAAAAAAAAGACACATAATTGCCAGATTCACCAAAGTTGAAATGAAGGAAAAAATCTTAAGGGCAGCCAGAGAGAAAGGTCGGGTTATCCACAAAGGGAAGCCCATCAGACTAACAGCAGATCTCTTGGCAGAAACTCTACAAGCCAGAAGAGAGTGGGGGCCAATATTCAACATTCTTAAAGAAAAGAATTTTAAACCCAGAATTTCATATCCAGCCAAACTAAGTTTCATAAGTGAAGGAGAAATAAAATCCTTTACAGATAAGCAAATGCTTAGAGATTTTGTCACCACTAGGCCTGCCTTACAAGAGACCCTGAAGGAAGCACTAAACATGGAAAGGAACAACCGGTACCAACCATTGCAAAAACATGCCAAAATGTAAAGTCCATCGAGGCTAGGAAGAAACTGCATCAACTAACGAGCAAAATAACCAGTTAATATCATAATGGCAGGATCAAGTTAACACATAACAATATTAACCTTAAATGTAAATGGACTAAATGCTCCAATTAAAAGACACAGACTGGCAAACTGGATAAAGAGTCAAGACCCATCAGTCTGCTGTATTCAGGAGACCCACCTCACATGCAGAGACACACATAGGCTCAAAATAAAGGGATGGAGGAAGATCTACCAAGCAAATGGAGAACAAAAAAAACCAGGGGTTGCAATACTAGTCTCTGATAAAACAGACTTTAAACCATCAAAGATCAAAAGAGACAAAGAAGGCCATTACATAATGGTAAAGGGATCAATTCAACAGGAAGAGCTAACTATCCTAAATATATATGCACCCAATACAGGAGCACCCAGATTCATCAAGCAAGTCCTTAGAGACTTACAAAGAGACTTAGACTCCCATACAATAATAATGGGAGACTTCAACACTCCACTGTCAACATTAGACAGATCAACGAGACAGAGAGTTAACAAGGATATCCAGGAATTGAACTCATCTCTGCAGCAAGCAGACCTAATAGACATCTATAGAACTCTCCACCCCAAATCAACAGAATATACATTCTTCTCAGCACCACATCACACTTATTCCAAAATTGACCACATAATTGGAAGTAAAGCACTCCTCAGCAAATGTACAAGAACAGAAATTATAACAAACTGTCTCTCAGACCACAGTGCAATCAAACTAGAACTCAGGACTAAGAAACTCAATCAAAACTGCTCAACTACATGGAAACTGAATAACCTGCTCCTGAATGACTACTGGGTACATAACGAAATGAAGGCAGAAATAAAGATGTTCTTTGAAACCAATGAGAACAAAGATACAACATACCGGAATCTCTGGGACACATTTAAAGCAGTGTGTAGAGGGAAATTTATAGCACTAAATGCCCACAAGAGAAAGCTGGAAAGATCTAAAATTGACACTCTAACATCACAATTAAAAGAACTAGAGAAGCAAGAGCAAACACATTCGAAAGCTAGCAGAAGGCAAGAAATAACTAAGATCAGAGCAGAACTGAAGGAGATAGAGACACAAAAATCCCTCCAAAAAATCAATGAATCCAGGAGTTGGTTTTTTGAAAAGATCAACAAAATTGACAGACCGCTAGCAAGACTAATAAAGAAGAAAAGAGAGAAGAATCAAATTGATGCAATTAAGAATGATAAAGGGGATATCACCACCGACCCCACAGAAATACAAACTACCATCAGAGAATACTATAAACACCTCTACGCAAATAAACTGGAAAATCTAGAAGAAATGGATAATTTCCTGGACACTTACACTCTCCCAAGACTAGACCAGGAAGAAGTTGAATCCCTGAATAGACCAACAGCAGGCTCTGAAATTGAGGCAATAATTAATAGCCTACCAACCAAAAAAAGTCCAGGACCAGATGGATTCACAGCTGAATTCTACCAGAGGTACAAGGAGGAGCTGGTACCATTCCTTCTGAAACTATTCCAATCAATAGAAAAAGAGGGAATCCTCCCTAACTCATTTTATGAGGCCAACATCATCCTGATACCAAAGCCTGGCAGAGACACAACATAAAAAGAGAATTTTAGACCAATATCCCTGATGAACATCGATGCAAAAATCCTCAATAAAATACTGGCAAACCGGATTCAGCAACACATCAAAAAGCTTATCCACCATGATCAAGTGGGCTTCATCCCTCGGATGCAAGGCTGGTTCAACATTCGCAAATCAATAAACGTAATCCAGCATATAAACAGAACCAAAGACAAGAACCACATGATTATCTCAATAGATGCAGAAAAGGCTTTTGACAAAATTCAACAGCCCTTCATGCTAAAAACGCTCAATAAATTCGGTATTGATGGAACGTACCTCAAAATAATAAGAGCTATTTATGACAAACCCACAGCCAATATCATACTGAATGGGCAAAAACTGGAAAAAATCCCTTTGAAAACTGGCACAAGACAGGGATGCCCTCTCTCACCACTCCTATTCAACATAGTGTTGGAAGTTCTGGCTAGGGCAATCAGGCAAGAGAAAGAAATCAAGTGTATTCAGTCAGGAAAAGAAGAAGTCAAATTGTCCCTCTTTGCAGATGACATGATTGAATGTTTAGAAAACCCCATTGTCTCAGCCCAAAATCTCCTTAAGCTGATAAGCAACTTCAGCAAAGTCTCAGGATACAAAATTAATGTGCAAAAATCACAAGCATTCTTATACACCAGTAACAGACAAACAGAGAGCCAAATCAGGAATGAACTTCCATTCACAATTGCTTCAAAGAGAATAAAATACCTAGGAATCCAACTTACAAGGGATGTAAAGGACCTCTTCAAGGAGAACTACAAACCACTGCTCAGTGAAATAAAAGAGGACACAAACAAATGGAAGAACATACCATGCTCATGGATAGGAAGAATCAATATCATGAAAATGACCATACTGCCCAAGGTAATTTATAGATTCAATGCCATCCCCATCAAGCTACCAATGAGTTCCTTCACAGAATTGGAAAAAACTGCTTTAAAGTTCATATGGAACCAAAAAAGAGCCCGCATTGCCAAGACAATCCTAAGCCAAAAGAACAAAGCTGGAGGCATCACGCTACCTGACTTCAAACTATACTACAAGGCTACAGTAACCAAAACAGCATAGTACTGGTACCAAAACAGAGATATAGACCAATGGAACAGAACAGAGTCCTCAGAAATAATACCACACATCTACAGCCATCTGATCTTTGACAAACCTGAGAGAAACAAGAAATGGGGAAAGGATTCCCTATTTAATAAATGGTGCTGGGAAAATTGGCTAGCCATAAGTAGAAAGCTGAAACTAGATCCTTTCCTTACTCCTTATACAAAAATTAATTCAAGATGGATTAGAGACTTAAATGTTAGACCTAATACCATAAAAACCCTAGAAGAAAACCTAGGTAATACCATTCAGGACATAGGCATGGGCAAGGACTTCATGTCTAAAACACCAAAAGCAATGGCAACAAAACCCAAAATTGACAAATGGGATCTAATTAAACTAAAGAGCTTCTGCACAGCAAAAGAAACTACCATCAGAGTGAACGCGCAACCTACAGAATGGGAGAAAATTTTTGCAATCTACTCATCAGACAAAGGGCTAATATCCAGAACCTACAAAAAACTCAAACAAATTTACAAGAAAAAAGTAAACAACCCCATCAAAAAGTGGGCAAAGGATATGAATAGACAGTTCTCAAAAGAGGACATTCATACAGCCAACAGACACATGAAAAAATGCTCATCATCACTGGCCATCAGAGAAATGCAAATCAAAACCACAGTGAGATACCATCTCACACCAGTTAGAATGGCGATCATTAAAAAGTCAGGAAACAACAGGTGCTGGAGAGGATGTGGAGAAACAGGAACACTTTTACACTGTTGGTGGGATTGTAAACTAGTTCAACCATTATGGAAAACAGTATGGCGATTCCTCAAAGATCTAGAACTAGATGTACCATATGACCCAGCCATCCCATTACTGGGTATATACCCAAAGGATTATAAATCATGCTGCTATAAAGACACATGCACATGTATGTTTATTGCGGCACTATTCACAATAGTGAAGACTTGGAATCAACCCAAATGTCCATCAGTGACAGACTGGATTAAGAAAATGTGGCACATATACACCATGGAATACTATGCAGCCATAAAAAGGATGAGTTTGTGTCCTTTGTAGGGACATGGATGCAGCTGGAAACCATCATTCTTAGCAAACTATCACAAGAACAGAAAACCAAACACCGCATGTTCTCACTCATAGATGGGAACTGAACAATGAGATCACTTGGACTCGGGAAGGGGAACATCACACACCGGGGCCTATAATGGGGAGGGGGGAGGGGGGAGGGATTGCATTGGGAGTTATACCTGATGTAAATGACGAGTTGATGTGTGCTGACGAGTTGATGGGTGCAGCACACCAACATGGCACAAGTATACATATGTAACAAACCTGCACGTTATGCACATGTACCCTAGAGCTTAAAGTATAATAATAATAATAATTAATAACTAAATAAATAAATAAATAAATGGAGAGCTACGAATTGCTTGATAATTCTTAAAGAAGCTCTGTGAGCTACAGCAGAACATAGATAATTTTTTAATTGGACAAACAGCAAATTAATAAAAATCCAAAATTCAATAAAGATATGAAAATCAAATACAAAGAAAAATTCTGGAGCAAAAGAATACAATAACTAAACTGAAAAATTTAATAGAGAGTTTCCACAACAAACTCTATTGAGCAAAAAACACAATCATTTAAAATCAGCCAGTAATAAAAACAGAAAGAAAAGAGAGTGAAAAAAGTCTATGAGGCTTATGGGACACCATCAGGTGAAACAATTTGTGCATTATGGGAGTCTCAGAAGAAGCAGAGAAAGAGAAAGGATTAGAAAGCTTATTTAGAGAAATAACGACAGATTGCATGAAGTGACATCAGCAAGATGGCTGACTAGAGTTTGTTCCCTGGTGCTCATCGCCTTCACAGATAGGAACCAAAACAATGAATAAACAATTATATTTCAATTGGAGTGACTGAGAAACTATGCTGGAGAGCACCAGGGCAGTGGCAAAAATTCCTGTGGAGCACAGAAGCCCGGGATAGCACAACAGAGAGAGAGAAGCAAGGCACTCTGCCTCTGACACAATATCTCCCCAGCCACTATCAACTATGAACTGATTTAGGGGAGAACTACTTACAGGAAGAAGGTAAGCTAGAGACCCTCAGTGCTCTCATAGCCACCACAGATGTCAATAGTTCTTGCTACACCAGAGTCCCCGAACTTCTCACAGGTCCCAAAGCCATTTTGGAGACTTGCCAGTAGTTTGGCAGTTACATTGTCTCAGTGTAGGGGCCCACATTGAGCACTTCCACCCCTGTGATCTAAGGTATTATGACTTGGTGTCTTCGGGAGGCTGAGGCAAGAGAATTGCTTGAGCCCAGGACACAGAGGTTGCAGTGAGCAGAGATCACGCCACTGCACTCCAGCCTGGGCAACAGGGTGAGACTCAGCCTCAAAAAATAAAAATAAAAATAAAATAGATCAGTGAAATGAATGGAGAACTCAGAATTAGTTTCACTTTTATATAGTCATTTAATGGAGAAAGGAGGGTCCTTTCAATACATAAATGAAAAAAGAAATAAATCTTAACCCCATACTACACACCATACACAAAAATTAATTGAAAGTAGTTCATAAACTTAAATCTCAGCATTTACACTATAAAATTTCTTGAAGAAAACAGAAAAATGTATTTTCAACCTTCAGGTGAAAATTTTCTTGGTCAGGAAACAAAAAAAAAAAACCATAAAAGAAATATTATTAAATTACATTTCTTCAAAATTTAAACCTATTGCTCATCAAAAGACACCATTAAGTAAATGGTAAGGAAATAATATTCACAATAAATATAGCTGACAAAAACATATACACAATATATAAAAAACTCTTAAAAGTCAATAAGCAAAGACATACACTTTTAAAAGTGGCAAAAAACTTGAACACATTTTACAAAAGAAGAGTTTGAAATGGCCAATTTGAATATCACACATGTGAAATAGCACTCAACATCATCGCTTATCGGGAAAATGAAATTAAAGTCACAATATGATACCATTGCATATTTGATAGAATGGCTACAATTAAAAAGACAATATGAAATGTTGGAGCACTGAAACTCTCATATATGGATGGTGGGAATGCAAAAATTATACAATTATCTTGGAAAACAGCTCAGCAATTTCTAATAATTTCAAATGTATAATTATCCTGTATCAACCAAAAATGGTGCAACAATATTCATAGCAGCGTCATTCATAATAGGCCAAAGTGAAAACAACCCAAATGTCCATTAATGAGAAGATGAATTTAAAAATCATCAGTAAAAAAAACTGTACCTCTATGACATAAGTCATTTTACTCTACATAAATCAAACTTCAATTTTAAATGGAGTTGAATGACCTGGAGATGATGAGCAAGGGCTTTTGGGACTATTTGGCACTTGTGAACAATGCAGATTAATACCAGCCACATGTATTTCTCATCTGAATATAAGAAATAACTTTGGAAATTTTCGGATGAGAGTACAAATGTGGGAATGAGAAGGTCAAAGATGATGCTATTATCTCATAAAAATTATCTTTGCGGTACAAAATATCACTTTTCTTATGAATCAAATTATCTTTAGTCCAGATAATGCTTGTCCAGACAGAAGCAGACTTTGCTGCTCAGAATTCTTCAGATTCCTGTAAATTCGATGTGCATGGGAGCTGCCCTCTGGCGGTAATCGACAGGAGCCAGAGCTGCAGCAGTGCACTGTGGTCCTCCACAGCCACTGGGGTCCCTGACAGTGGAGCTGCTCAGCCCCGCGGGCTCCTTAGGACTGCACGTGTCTTCCTATGTTTTCAATGGAGATACTGGTTTGGCAACAGCTGCACAAGACTTTTGCATTGCCACTTCTGACACTCTGTTGAGTCAAGGGTTTCAATTAACACCTGGGACAACCCCAAATGTTACAAATTAACAGACAAAACAGTCATTGGATGAAGTGGTTTTCATGGAGACTGTCTTCCCTGACAAAGATTATTGCAGCAAAACTAAAGATGTATAAACATCCTAATAATAAGGCCATGACTACAGGGGCAATTGGAATGTTATTTACAATCCTGTATCCAGGCACTACTGTCCATACGATGGTTACAACATCGTCTGTCACCTGTGAACTTAAAGAATGGAAGGGAGCTATGTACAGCTTTGACCTGGTGGGTCCTACCAGAGAGACTCCTTCAAGGCTGGAGTTTCAGCAGATGCCACACTACAGCTCCTGCTTGACAATCAGATTTTTGTTGGTTTTAAGAACATGTAGAAGGTGAAGCATGTCCTGCTCTCCTTGGTCAGAGGCCACAGCTAGTGAAAGATGTCTTCATTTCTGCAGCCAAGAGGGACATGTACACTGAGCATGCACCCAGGATCTGCACTGTGACCCAAGAGAGCCCCAGGGAGGATACTGTTCCCCTGAGGAAGGACGCATTTCTGTACTATTATCATTAATAAGTTCGAAACTGGTTAGTTTTGTACTTGGAACTGTCAGGCAAATTTGTTTTATTTTTTAAAAAAAAACCCCTAAAGTTAAAAATAAACAAATAAATAACTTGACTGTGCATATTCCTAAAGAAATAATGGGCTGGATAGTGACTTCATCTCATGAGGGCTGACCATAGTGATGCGTCCCTCCCCTGTGAGACATTCCCATCTTTCTTTTTTTTTCTTTTTTTAATTAAATATTTATTTGAATAACAAGTTTAAGTTCGAGTTGCAATGTTGGCAATGCAGGTTTTTAACACAGATCACAAAAAGCGTGCACAAAAAAGTACTGGCGCAAACGACAAAATAATGCTAAGAATTAGGCTAAACAGCTGCTGATTTTAAGAAAACAAAAGGCCTGAAATCACTATACAAAATATAAAATGTATTAAACACTACCATCCACAGAACAGTCTTTATTATTGATTATATTTAAAAATTATTTGCGTAATTATAGATTGAATTGTAAATGAGTATTATACATGAACCTCCATTCGGAAGGCAATTCCTTGTAGCAGTATAGAACATCTAATTACATTGCAAAAAGTATCCTTTTTTGCTATCGTTCAACACGGCAAGTGCTTCACTGCTTGGAAAACCCTTTGAAGACAAAAAAGAAATCTTATTTCTTTTTTTGTAGCCTTCCTGATATTTACAGTAATATCAATAACTGTTTTATCGACATTCCCATCTTTCTTTGCCTTTCTAGCCCTATGCCTTCTACCTGGTAATGGACACAGGAAGCAGTTCTGGGAAGCCTAATCCTGCTACATGCCTGTAGAGGGCAGGTTAGCTGAACCAGAGATGTCTACCCAGAGAAGCCCAGTCTGCATCAAGATAGGTAACAAATGGAAAGAGATCATAAAATGGGAAATAATACCTGGAAAGGAAGGTGTCTTTTTTTTTTTTTTTTTTTACCTGGAGTCTCACCCTGTCACCCAGGCTGGAGGGCAGTGGCATGACCTCAGCTCTCGGCAACCTCAGCCTAGAAGATTCAAGCAATTCTCATACCTCAGCTTCCTGAGTAACTGGGACTACAGTCATGCGCCACTGAACCCGGCTAATTTTTTTTGTTTTTAGTAGAGACAGGGTTTCACTATATTGCCAGGCTGGTCTCGAACTGCTGGTGTCAAAGGATCCACCCACCTCAGCCTCCCAAAGTGCTGGGATTACAGGCGTGAGCCACTGCACCCGGCCACTGGGAGTTGTCATTTTTATCTCAGCAGGAGGAGGATAATATTCTTAGCTGTTTCTCTCATATGTGGTGCTGATCATAGCCAATACAAGAAAATACCCCAAGATTTATTTCCCTTTGATAAGGAGGACTGGACCGAAGCCACATGGCAACGATTACCTGAGACATTATATACGAGATTTGGAGAGAAGACATCAGAGTTCTTTGATGACCTGCCTAAGCAACAGTTTACTGTTTTAGTCACATTTTGTTCTTATGCGTATCATGCTGATTCTCTGTAACACTAAGAGGATTCCTGCCTTTGAACCTCACTGGACATACTGTGACTGTCAGCTAACAGCTCTTCAGCATGTTGTTGTAAACCAGGATGACACCCCATTGTTAAAGCAAATACCTGGGTATGTGGGAGACATCATTGCTGTTGTCTGCCTAGTATATTGGAGTCTAGTTTGCCCTTTTAACTACAGCATGTGGTAATGTGTTTGGAAAACAATACAGGCAGGCATTCAAAAAATCACAATGATGTCTGAGAGGGGACTATTGACATGACATGGTTTTCACATACCAATGATGATCTCACCCTGGAACTTCCAATAGGATGATTATGGAAAGCCGTTGGGATACTTGAACTGAATGGCCCCTGGGAACTGAGTATGATAACCCTACAATCTCTTAAGGGGCACAGTACTTTTTAAATGCATGTAGTTTACTTGAATTAGTCTTGCATCACAAGTACTCATGGCTGCAACACTTGTCATCAAAGACCCAGCATTGGTCCAGAGTACTAAGAGGGTCCAGAGTACTAAGAGGGTCCAGAGTACTAGGAGGTTGGGAACTTGGTTAAGCATGGCAAGTAGAAATGACTTTTCCGGAGACTCATGCTTGTGGTCTAAATGGTCACTAGGGGGAGTCCTCTTCCAGGAAACTCACTGAACTTGCATTTGGCCCAGAAATACGATGAAGGAATGTGGTAGGCGATTCTCACATGGCTGTAAAGGAATACCTGAGACTGGGTAATTTACAAAGAAAAGAGGTTTAATTGGCTCATGGTTCTGGAGACTGCACAAGCATGGCTCAGCTTCCAGGAAGGCCTCAGGGAGTTTTACTCATAATGGAAGGCAAAGCTGGAGCAGGCCGGTCACATGAAAAGAGCAGGAGCAAGGCAGGGATACGGGCAGGTGCCACACCCCATATTTTTTTTTTTTTTTTTTTTTTTTTTTGAGATGAAGCTTTGCTCTTGTTGCCCAGTCTGGAGTGCAATGGCACCATCTCAGCTCACTGCAACCCCTGCCTCCTGGGTTCAAGCAATTCTCCTGCCTCAGCCTCCTGAGTGCCTGGGATTACAGGCATGTGCCACCACACCCAGCTGATTTTGTATTTTTAGTAGAGATGGGGTTTCACTATTTTGGTCAGGCTGGTCTTGAACTCCTCTGGAGTCTCACTCTGTCACCCAGGCTGGAGTGCAGTGGCATGATCTCAACTCGCGGCAATCTCAGCCTAGAAGATTCAAGCAATTCTCATACCTCAGCTTCCTGAGTAGCTGGGACTACAGTCACGTGCCACCGCACCTGGTTAATTTTTTGTATTTTTAGTAGAGACAGGGTTTCACTATATTGTCAGGCTGGTCTCAAACTGCTGTACCCAGCCACCACACACTTTTTAAACAACCAAATTCAGGAGAACACACCCCCATAACCCAGATACCTCCCACCAGGCCCCACCTCCAATCCCCATGGGATTTCATTTCAGCATGAGATTTGAGCAGGACAAATATCCAAATCATATCATAGTATTTGAATGGACTATACATTTTACCCAACTGACTCAGCATCTTGCTTGTCAATAACTCTGGGCAAGAATCCATACACTCACTAAGGAAGGAAAAATTGCCATGTCAACAGCAACAGCACCTGATATATTTAAACAGCAGTTGTGCTGCAGGCTCAAGCAAGAGGAGATATGTTTATGGGAACACTATGGCCAACCTAACCTATGGTATATGGTAAGATGACTGGTAAGCATGCTATTTACTGCTACTCCCTCAGAGCAACAGTGTCAAAAAGTTGAAAGCAGTTTTGACTCTCTGATACAATTGGTATTACCTTGGATGACCCAAAGTTGATCCTTAACTGGCTCAAACTCTACCAATTGTGGACAGATGGGCAGTGCTCCACAACAATACCTGGAACCTGAGTTACTATAAAACGTATTCCTTGGGCCGGGTGTGGTGACTCACACCTATAATCCCAGCACTTTGGGAAGCCAAGGTGGGCGGATCACAAGGTCAGGAGATGGAGACTATCCTGGCTAACACGGTGAAACCCCATCTCTACTAAAAATACAAAAAATTAGCTGGGCGTGGTGGTGGGCTCCTGTAGTCCCAGCTACTCAGGAGGCAGAGGCAGGAGAATGGCGTGAACCCAGGAGGCAGAGCTTGCAGTGAGCTGACACTGTGCTACTGCACTCCAGCCTGGGCGACAGAGCAAGACTCCATCTCAAAGAAAACAAAAAAATTATTCCTTCGTGGATGAAGTGTAATTATGCCCCCAGACCAGAGGGAACCTAGACTTTACTGAGCAATGGCCTCTAGTAATTACACCAGTTATGGAAAATGTGTATGAGAAAATGGTATTTTTGCTGAGAAGGTTAGGAAATTGACATGATTATATTAATGTCCTGAACATTGTCTAATCTTTCTGCTATAGGTAATAAAGAATTTGTAGACTACATTATAAAAAATAAATGAAAAAGGTTGCCAGAATAAAAAGATATTTTGAGATGTCAAACTAAAACTTCCAGTTGACGCAATACTCATGGAGACTTATTGGCCAAAGAAAGAAGTAAATTTAGCTTTAAAAAAGTGACATATGTAACTCAACACCTCTGTTGAAGTCTGTAAAAATGCAGGTGAGGCCAGACACAGTGGCTTACGCCTATAATGCCAGCACTTTTGGAGGCCAAGGCTGGAGGATCGCCTGAGGTTGGGAATTAGAGACCAGCCTGACCAACATGGAGAAACCCCATCTCTACTAAAAATACAAAATTAGCTGGGCGTGGTGGCACATGCCTGTAATCCCAGCTACTCGCGAGGCCAAGGCAGGAGAATTGCTTGAACCCAGGTGGTGCGGGTTGCAGTGAGCTGAGATCATGCCATTGCACTCCAGCCTGGATAACAAGAGCGAAACTCCATCTCAAAATAATAATAGTAATAATAATAATAATGCAGGTGATAGCAGAAAAAAAGGGAAGAGGAAGAATAGTCCAACTAAAAAAGACATAATAGAAATTTTTAAGTAAATATACTCATGGCCCAATGTGATTCTTGGGAAGGAATTCCAACTGCTCATTGAATAATATGGTCCTCATGGTTGCAGAGTTTTAAAATGTCTACTTTTGTGCATAAAATGTTGTAGAAGTTACTACATTAAGGATTACTTTCTAAGCTAGGTGATTTTGTCATTTGTGACAACATGGGTGAATCTAGGGGACATTACATTGAGTGAAATAAGCCAGGCACAGAAAAACAGATACCACACGATCTCACTTATCTGTGAAATCTAAAAGAGTCAAATTCATAGAAGTAAAGAGTAGAATGGTGGTTAGCCAAGGATGGGGATGGGGGAATGGACAGGGAAAGGTGGAACACTGCTTAAAGAGTACATAGTTTCCGTTCGACAGGAGGACTGGTTCCGGGGATTTGTTGCACAGTATGATGACTATAGTGAACAATAACATATAGATTTCAAAATGGCTGAAAGAGTAGATTTTAGATATTCTCACCACAAAGAAATGATAAGCATTTGAGTTGATTAATATGATAATTAGCTTGACTTGATCATTACATAATGTATATGTGTGTAGAAACATCACATTATACCCTCACAAATATAGGTGATTATTTGTCAATTAAAATTAAATAAAACTTTTTAAAGATTTTTTTTTTATATCGTGTCTTGCTCTGTCACCCAGGCTGGAGTGCAGAAGTGCAATCTTGGCTCACTGCAACCTCCACCTTCCAGATTCAAGTGATTCACCTGCCTCAGCTGCCCTAGTAGCTGGGACTACAGGTGTACACCACCAAGCGCTGTCAGTTTTTGTATTTTTAGTAGAGATGGGGTTTTACCATGTTGCCTAGGCTGGTCTCAAACTCCTGGCGCCAAGTGATCTGCCCATCTCAGCCTCCCAAAGTGCAGAGATTACAGGCATGAGCCACCATGCCCGGCAAAGCATTACTTTTTAGATAAGTAGATGAAATGTTAGATATAGTAATTAGCTTGATTTAACCTTTCTACAATGTATACATAGATCAAAACATCACACTGTACCACATAAATATATACAATTATTATTTGTCAATTAATATGTATAATTATCTTTTAAATGCCTAAGGAACATATGGCAAAGAAGTATTGACAAAAGTCAGAGGTAAACTGGGAGGAAAGAATTAACAGGTGGAGTGTAATCTTTTTTCAGCCTCAAGAAAATCTGAGGACTTGACTCTTGGTTTTATTTCTTGCAACAGTAATTCAAAGAATGTACAGCATACCAGATCTATGATAAATTAGGATCCTGCTATGTAGTGAACCAACATGCTGCACCTCTTTGTTGATTTGTTAACTAGTAACTGGTTAACCAGTAATTGCTAGTAATTGACAAGAAGCAGCTGCACAGAAAAAAGAGAGCTAGAAATACATCTCAGAGAGGGCTACATGACTATCAACAGGTAAAAGCCAAACGAGCCCCAGATCTGGTGCAATGCCCAAGCTGAGATAGTCTGGCTACCTCTGTGACCATTCATATTCCAGTGTGAAATGATTGTAGACACAGGAAGATGAGCGGAGGACAAGCAAGGCTTCCACAGTGCTGTTGCAGTGCATAGCGTGGTGCCCATCATTTGTACTATTGTAAAGCTACATAAATTGTGGTGCTGGGTGAAGCCTGTTGTGTCTCATCAACTTGATTGTCAATCCCTACATAAGACCCTGCCTTCCCACTGATTTTGTGTACTCACCTTGCACAAAACATCATCTTGTTCTTACCTTACTGTTTTTTTGGTAGACACAGGGTCTCGCTCTGTTGCCCAAGCTGGTCTCAAACTCCTGGGTATAGGGAAAAGAAAGAGAGATCAGACTGTTACTGTGTCTATGTAGAAAAGGAAGACATAAGAATCTCCATTTTGACCTGTACCCTGAACAATTGTTTTGCCTTGAGATGCTGTTAATCTGTAACTTTGCCCCAACCTTGAGCTCACAGAAACATATGTTGTATGGAATCAAGGTTTAAGGGATCTAGGGCTGTGCAGGATGTGCCTTGTTAACAATATGTTTACAGGCAGTATGCTGGGTAAAAGTTATTGCCATTCTCCATTCTCAAGTAACCAGGGGCACAATGAACTGCGGAAAACTGCAGGGACCTCTGCCCAGGAAAGCTGGGTATTGTTCAAGGTTTCTCCCCACTGTGATAGTCTGAGATATGGCCTCGTGGGATGGGAAAGACCTAACCATTCATCAGCCCGACACCCGTGAAGGGTCTGTGCTGAGGGGGATTAGTAAAAGAGGAAGGCCTCTTGCAGTTGAGGTAAAAGGAAGGCCTCTGTCTCCTGTCTGCCCCTGGGAACTGAATGTCTCAGTATAAAACTGGATTGTACATTTGTTCTATTCTGAGACAGGAGAAAAACCACCCTGTGGTGGGAGGTGAGACATGCTGGTGGCAATACTGCTCTGTTACTCTTTACTTCACTAAGATGTTTAGGTGGAGAAATGCATAAATCTGGCCTAGGTGAATATCCAGGCATAGTACCTTCCCTTGAACGTATCTGTGACACAGATTACTTTGCTCACATGTTTTCTTGCTTACCTTCTCCCTACTATCACCCTGTTCTTTTGCCACATTCCCTTTCCTGAGGTAGTGAAAACAGTAATCAATAAATACTGAGGGAACTCAGAGACCGGTGCCAGTGCAAGTCCTCCGTATGCTGAGTGCTGGTCCCCTAGGCCCACTGTTCTTTCTCTATACTTTGTCTCCGTGTCTTATTTCTTTTCTCAGTCTCTCGTCCCACCTGACAAGAAATACCCACAGGTGTGGAGGGGCTGGCCCCCTTCATCGGGCTCAACCAATTCTCCCACCTTGGTCTTCCAAAGTGCTGAGATTACAGATGTGAGCCACAGCACCCAGCCTCAACTATTTTTAATTTATTTTATCTTGTTCGTTGTATGTATATTTCTAAACAACCCTATTCTTTTTAAAACAGAATGAGATGGAAAAAGAAAAGAAAGAGAAGGAAGGAAGAAAGGAAAGGAGAGAGCAAATAAGGAAAGGAAGGAGGAGTAGAGGAAAGAAACCCAGCCAGCCAAGCACTTGGCTTGTTTGGTTTTTTTGGGTTTTTTTCATGCGAATCTGGAGCATATCAGAATGCAACTTCCAGGAATCCCAAAGTATAGATTAACAGAAAGTCTAGTCTCTCTCCTGAACAAGCCCTCGTCTCATTTGATATGTACAGAGATACTTAAGTATGCTTCCCAGTATCCACAGGGCCAGGATTTCATTTTCCCTCTTTGACCAAAAGACAGAGGTGCTCTGTAGAAGACAGATGACTCCATGCCCAGTAACAGAGGCTATAAGAATTAAAGAAAGAGGAAAGAAACACAAAAAGTGGCTCAACAGCCAAAAAGAATAAGCCTGAGAGGGGCTTCTGGCCAAGTTAGGTCAGAGGCATTCTCTCTTACAGACTGAGAGTTTTTAAGGGTTCAAGGAAGGAGAGCTTATCACAGGCTTGGAATGTTTGTCTCTTTGTCTTGCTTATCTGAGAAGGAGGGCTTTTGTGTCTGTTCCCACATATCTTCCTGCAGCTGCAGGCATACCCGCGAGTCTGCTTTTAGCTTTCCTATCTTCGTGCACCTAAAGAGAAACGAATGTGCTTATGAGGGCCCACTGTTTTACTGGGGCCCATTGTATGAGTGTGAAGTTTGATGGTTACCCAAGAGACTTTCCCCCTCTCTCTGTGCCCAAGCTGTCTTATCTGTGTTTTACTATCTGCTATTTCTCGCTGCTTGTTGTTAGAAGATAAGTGATTTCCTTGAAATGCATGAAGTTAGAAAAGGAACTGGAACTTAAAGTGGAGCTGTTTGTCCAAGATAACAGTACTCCTGCTCTGTCAGAGGCCAGTAACTGGAAGGAGCTGGAGGGCCACTATTGCAACTAAAACTGGAACAATTCTTAGAGCTTCCCCAATAGATAAATCATGTAAAACTATTCTTACTGCATGCTGAAAATTCAGCACTTAAAGAGCCTCTGACATTGTCAATATCCCTGGAATCCAAAAAACCTGATAGTATTTCATAAACCAACATAACTCTAATCTACCTTCATCACTTGTCCCTGGACTAGCACAAATACACACACACACACACACACACCCCAAGTCACACTATTCCATTACCTGAAAATTATTGTCCCCCAATATTAAGCTACCTCATACCAAAAAACAAAATATCATTTCACTTTTATAGACATCCCTCGTATTCCAAAATGGTCACTTCTGTTCCTCAACCTGAGTCACCTACAAATGGGGAAGCTGAGTCACACCTGTGAGATGTGACCATGAAAGCTCTGGGAATATTCTCGGTACTAACCAAGAGACAATTACATGCTCCATCTTCTTGGGCTGTACTTTGCTTGCTAAGCTTGGAAAAGGTTGACCAGGCGTGATGGCTCACACCTGTAATCCCAGCACTTTGGGAGACCGAGGCGGGTGGATCATTTGAGCCCAAAAGTTTGAGACCAGCCTAGGCAACATGGCAAAATCCTGTTTCCACCAAAAAAAAAAAAAAAATAGCCAAGTGTGATGGCATATGTCTGTAGTTACAACTACTCAGGAGGCTGAGGTGAGAGGATCACTTGAGCCCAGGATGCAAAGGTTGCAGTGAGCCAAGACCACTTCACTGCACTCCAGCCTGGGCTACAGAGCCAGACTCTGTGTCAGAGAAAAAAAAAAGAAACAAATGAATAAAACAAAACACAACAAAAAAACTTGGAGAAGGCACAGAGCAGAGTTCCGTGAGGGAAGAGCTGGGAAAGAGACTACCCTGTTCCTTCAGAGCACAAAGGGCCCTAAGGAGACCTGGCGAAGGAAGATTAAAGCATCACAGTTGGGACAGGGTCTCCAGACCACACAGGTCCTCACTCAATGGTTCTGGGTCACTCTGTCTGCTGGGATGGGAAGTCAGGATGGTGCTGGGGACCAGAGGTGGGGAATGAGAAAGGGATCTGAAGCGGTGTCAGGAAAACCTATGACCATGGTCACTCTGCTTCCTTCTTCTTGTATCCTTGTTCTCCTCTAGGGAGTTAATGAGTGGGAAATGTCAGGTGGCTGGAGTCTTCAACTGAAGTGTGGTTTCTGAGTAGACTTGCAGACACAGTGTGGAAAAGTCTTCTGCTCTGGACAGTGGAAATAAAACATCTGGACATAGGAAGCACCATGACTAAATAGCCCCATCTATCACATATGTCCTCCTCACTGCCCTCCATGGGAGAATGGTGGGTTCCAAAATGTCCATGAGTCAAACATCGGCAAAAAATCACTCTGAGTATTTTCATAAGACCCCAGTGAATCAGGGAAGGCTTATTCATGTGTTATTGTCCAAATGAACCCAAGGAAATCACGCACTATCCATGTGTACAGAAAGGAATGAGGGGTCACTATGACTAAACCTCTGATTTTTACATG
The DNA here is from genome assembly GCF_043159975.1 of Macaca nemestrina. NCBI lineage: Eukaryota > Metazoa > Chordata > Mammalia > Primates > Cercopithecidae > Macaca > Macaca nemestrina. Next base: position 93,284,131 of record NC_092138.1, on the reverse strand, counting down.
TTTGGTTAATCTAAGTGCAGACCAGGCAGGCTTCCAAGATTTAGCTATGACTGGTTACTTTACTAAAATATTTTCTCTTCCTCATAGTATAAATACTAACATTTGTGGGTAGGGATGTTGACCACCTGCTGGGCATTGTGCTTTAACTTGCTTTTGTTCAGCGAATCTTCTCAACTTTGAGATAGGTACTCCCATTGTCCCCACTTCACAGATGGAGAAACCGTGTCACAGTGAGGTTAGGTGACTTGCCCTAGATCACTTGCCTGATAAGAGGCAGGACCACATACCTAAAAAGTGGACCAGTGCCCATTCTCTTAACCTCCATGCACGTGACTTCTATTACAGGCAAAGCATTTACTTTTTTCATGGAGAAGCCAAGAAATCCAGGTTTCAGTCTTGACTAACAATAAAAATGTCAGGATAATTAAGGTTCTTCCTCCCATCATGCTCCAATTTCTCCCTTCTTTAAAACGATCCTACTGGCTCACTAGGAATTTCTCCAACTCAGAATCCCTAAGAGTCTGTTTTAAAGTTGAAGCTATAAGAGACCAAGAGGCACCTTCAAGGAGAGGTGTTCCCACCATTCTGGTTGGTCTCTGTCCCATCTGTAGTGACTTAAATGGAATGCTGCTCTTTAGATAGTGGCCTGAGGTCTGTTGCATTTCTTCTTTACATCTGTTCTTAATTCTAAATGTCCATCCAAGCATTCTTTCATTTCGAAAATATTTATCAAGGGGCCATTGTGTCCCAGGCACCATGCCAGGTGGGGTGGGGTAACAAGGAACTAGACACAGTTCTTGTATTCAGGCAGCTCTCAGTCTAGTGGGGAAGACAGTGTTGTAAGTCCTGATTCAGTTCCAGGTCGTGTGTGTGAGAGGGTTGCCTGTCGGGGAGGAACATCAGGCAGGCTTCCAAAAGGATGCAATATCTAATCTGAGCCACAGGGTGAGGACTAATCACCAGGATTAACAGAGAAGGGGAATGGGCATTTTCAGACAGATGGAATAGTAAGTCCCTAAGGCAAGAAGCAGCAAGAAATATTTTACAGTGGGCACATGGAATGCAAGAAGTCATGGAGAAAGGCAAGAGATGGAGCAGAGCCCAGCAAGAGCCCATCATGGAAGGAGATTGGCCTTAAGTCTGCAGGCCATGAGGAAGCTTGTGCAGCACAAAGGTCACTGTTATGGCTGAATTATGCCCCCTCCAAAAAAAATATGTTGGAGTCCTAACCCCTAGTACCTCAGAATGTGGCCTTATTTGGGGATGGGGCCCTTTAGAGAGATACTCAAGTTAAGATAAGGTCATGAGGGTGGGTCATAATCCAACATGACTGGTGTCCTTATAAAGAGGGGAAGTTTGAATACAGAAACAGAAACACACGTGCAGAAAGGAAGACAATATGAAGAGACATAGGGAGAAGACAGCTATCTACAAGTCAGAGAGAAAGGTTTAGAACAGATCCTTTCGTCACAGCCCTCAGAAGGAACCAATCCTGACAACACCTCAAGTTTGGACTTCCAGCCTCCAGAACTGTGAGACAGTACGTTTCTGTTGTCTAAGCCATTTTGTTTGTGGTACTTTGTTACTGCAGCCCCAGCAAACTAATGCAATGATGTATTCAAACTTGCATTTTATAAAAACTAATTTGCCTACAATGTAGAGAATGGATTGAAAGGGGGCCGTGATCTCTGCAGGGAGCCTGGTTTGGAGACAAGACATGATAAAAGTCTCCATGAGGGCAGGAAGAGCTGAGACGGAGAGAGGTGAACAGACTGCGAGACGTGTGAGAGGCAGAATCTCCAGGATGTGACCATAGGTTGGGTGTGGAAAATGAGGACTCAAGGGCTGTGTCCAGTCTGTGTTTATAGCTCAGGTGAACATGTGACCAGAACATAGTCTAGTCAAACACCTCATCAGGAATCTCTGACACAAGTTCTGTACAAATAAGCAAGTCAGGGATGCACTGCATAGTCACTACTTTAAACTTCACACCTAGTTCTTCTGGCTTTTGACAGGAGGTGCCCCTAGCTTCAATGCCAGGTGTAACTTCATTTTTTCAACAAATATTTAGAGACCACCAACAATGTTCCAGACACAGTACTAAGCCCCAGGAATATAGTGGTGAGGTAAAGGAAACAAGATCCCTGTGTATTATGTCAATGGGATGAGAAATATTAATCATATTAATTAATAAATAATTATAGATCATGATAAGAGTTATAGAGGAAGGAAACAGAATTCTATGACAGCATATAACAGAGTGCCTTGTTCCAGAAAAGTGATGGCTGAGCTAACATCCAAAGGACAACAGGCAAGTAGGAGAAGCATCCTGGAAGACGGCATCATGAGCCAATGTAGGTAGCCAAATTTATCCTTTGATAAATGCTGATTAGCTCTTCTTCCCATGCCTACTTTCCCCAGGGGCTCCATCCAGCTTCTCCAATGTGCCAGGCTTCTGCCTACATTGGCTCATTCATGGTGTCTTCATCCTGGATGCTTCTCCTACTTGTCTATTGCCCTTTGAAAATCAGCTCAGCCATCACTTTTGGGAAGTCATCAATGGGCTTTGGAATTCCTGAAACAGAGTAGGGACTCAATCAATATTTACTAAATGAAGAGAGACTTTGTGTGGGGTTGAGTAGTGTTCCCCAAAAATTTATGCCCACCTTAAACCTCAGAATGTGACCTTATTTGAAAATACAGTCATCTATTCATATGTAATCAAGTTAAGATAAGACCATAGTGGATTAAAGTGGGCCTTTATCCGATGGCTGGTGTCCTTATAAGAAGAGAGAAATGTAGACACAGATTTGCAAAGGCATGGAGACCAATGCCTTTAGAACACAGCCACATGAAGACAGAAGCAGAGATTGAAGTGATGCATCTACCAGACGAGGAACAACAAGGATCATATACAACCACCAGAAGCTGAGAGAGAGGCAAGGAACAGACTCTCCCTCAGAGCCTCCAGGAGGAACCAACCCTGCTGACACCCTGATATTTGACTTCTAGCCTCTAGAACTGTGAGAGAACAAATCTCTATTGTTTTAAACTACCAGAGGCAATGGTACTTAGTCACAGCAGCCCCAGAAAACTAACACAGACTTTAAAAAGTTAGATGATTAAATACTGATTACTAAAAGATCACTGTAGTAGCAGTGCAGAAAATGGATGAAAGAGCAGATGTCGAGAGGGGATATGGAAATGCCAAATACACCATTGAAATGAAACCACAATAATCTAGATGGGAAACGATGGATTTTCCCACAGTGGTGATAGAGGAAGTATAGTTACAAGATTCAAGAGATAGTTAGGAGCTAAGATCATGGAGATCCTTGAATAAACAAAGCCCATGCTGACAGATAATAGAATGGGGGAAAAAGATGGAAAAATTGTTCTAATTCGAGCAACACCTGCTCCTCTCCCCACCGTGTGCTTCTAACTCCAGCCACCCTGATTCTCACAACCAAATATCCCTTCCATTGTCCTCCACATTTTGCCTAGCTCAGCCGCCTGCTGCTAATTTCTCCTTTATCAGACACTTCTCAGTCACTGTAACATATATCGTGTGTGTGTTCCATTTCTGTGTCTCTACCCTGGTTTCCTTCCCTCCATTCCCCCAATAACACTTGGTACATCATTCTTCTTGAACCTCCTTTTGGGGTCATTTGCTCTACAGGTATCTATATTTCCAACATCATTACCATCAATCTCTCTGCCTATTCCAAGAAATAGATCATCTTTTGTGTTGAAGTTTATTCTGAATGACTTTTGAAAATAGAACAAGACCCAATATGTGTAAGAATTGGGAGGTAAATTCCTGGCACAGTGTAAGAAAAAAACTCAAAAGTCAGAGTTATTGAAAAGTGAAGTCCACTACCCCTAGAAGAGGGTATGATAAAGATACTTTATACATCGGGCAGCAATTGAACTAGAGGATATCAAAGGTCACTTACAACTCAGAAAAATTGTTTAATATTAAGGAGTTTCAGACTCTTCGTTTTCAGAACTGACAACAGTGATATTTTGTAACAAGGTATATGTCCAAATCACACAAAATCTAGAAAATGTACCAGTTTTAGACATTGGTTATAATTTTATTGGGCCGTAGAGCTTTCCACTGTAAATAAATGTCACCCTCATTTGGTTCAGAAGATATCGATCCTGTGGTAAGAAATGAAAACTTGAGAAGGTAGTTGAAAAATTGATATTGTGAGTGAACATCTACAAGCAGAAAGGCTAAATGTCATTGTTTGGCAGGAGCACTTTATTTCTATTGGTGATCTTTCCTTGCACATGAAGAGAGTTTAATTAATGTAATACCCTTGCTTTTTTTTGCCTCATTACTGTTTCTACTCCAGGAAGTACATTGGGAAGGCATATATTTGGCCTGTAATATGGTTTGGCTGTGTCCCACCCAAATTTCCCATAAACCCCACATGTCAAGGGAGGGACCCAGTGGGAGGTAATTGAATCATGGGAGAGGTTACCTCCATGCTGGTCTCATGATAGTGAATGAGTTCTCACAAAATCTGATAGTTTTATAAGGGGCATTTCCCACCCCTGCCCCCCCTTCACTCTACACTTCTCCTTGCCACCACCATGTGAAGAAGGGTGTGTTTGCTTCCCCATCCACCACGATTATAAATTTCCTGAGGCCTCCCCAGCCATGCTGAACTGTGAGTCAATTAAACCTCTTTCTAAGTTACCCAGTCTTGGGTATGGTTTTATTAGCAGCATGAGAATGGACTAATACAGCCTGTGTCAAAGCAAAATTTGCATTTGTCAAGGTTCAACAGGTAAGGTAGACTTTATTCAAGGCTGTTGCAATACAGGAGAGAATCCAGAAGTCAGTCTGACTTCAACTCCACAGAAACAAAGGGCAGGAGGGTTTTTAAGCACTGGGGTGAGCTAATGGAAATGTACTGAAGAACATTAGGGAAAAGTCGTAGACCACCTGTGTTTGCTAATTGACTTTATCCAAAGGAAAAATAAACTTTTCAGGCCTTATAACAGGAGGTTACTTTGCAATGTGGAGCAAGGCACCTGCTGAAGTTAGACTCCTGCCTTCCCACAGAAGATTGGAGATAGGAGTGCTACCTCCTTGGTGTTTACCTTCCAAAGAGATGGCTCCCAGGACCATGAGAGAGACATTTTTAGTTTGTGAAACCGGCAAGAGGCTCTTTAAAAGGTTTACATCTCATTGGGATACAGAAAACTTTACAAGTTTTCTAAAGTAAATGCTCTAAGAAAAAGAATGTCAAGGACCCAGAGTCAGGAAGAAACCTATCTGGAGTTTAGTCAAGCTGAGAGGAATGAAAAGTCATGCTGGTCACCTGCTTGACTCAGTCCTCACCTACAGGGATTGGGAATTCCTCTCTGCTTCTCTATGCACGGGAGTTAGGCAGCCTAATTTTAGCCCTTTCAACTTTTACTTGAAGCCACATCCTTCAGTGACATCTCTATCAGTAATAAAGGTGGTTTCCATCTACCATCCCTCTGTCCTATTTATCAGGCCTTCTCAGAGACCCCATAATCATGTGTGGCCCCTACTTATTACAGAGAGGTTCTTGCAAACAAGTCCTTGGAGAGAAGCATGCTTTCCCAAACCTGTCTCAAGGGGGCTTTACAAAGCCCAGCTACTTACCTAGGCTGCAAACTTTCTAGTCCATGTGTTAGAATCTTATTTCAATTCTAGCATACATTATGGTATGAGGTTTTAATAACGTGAAATTTCTGCTCATGTGTTCAGATATGTTTTGAATATTCTAATGATTTTATTAGAAATTTTATTTTTATTTCATTTTTATCCCATTTAAATTTTTAATTTTTAAATATTAAATTTTAAATTTAATTTTGAATATACAATTTTAGTTAACCATTTAAATTCTATTTAGATTTTATTGTGGAACTAGCAGTTCCCCTTTATATAAAGTTATGACTTAAAAATTCCCTCAGAGACTTCCCTATACTTAGCCACTAATCCTTCCCACAGAACTGTAAAAACGTGATTATAGATGGCTGAGCACAATGGGGCTATGAGGTATGAGGCCAGTTAAGGGGAAATTCTCCTTCTAGGAGTCTTGAGAGCCTGTTCGACTCAGACCCTGAAGTATGCAAAGGCCTTTGTCTCAAGGTCGGGGATGAAGCATCTTTGTCCATGTGGAGACAGATTCGCAGCCAGTCTGACAAGAATGCTGCTTGTACTGCACCCAGGCTGGTACAGTGGCTCACACCTGCAATCTCAGCACTTTGAGAGGCTGAGGTGGGTAGATCTCTTGAGTCCAGGAATTTGAGACCAACTGGGCAATATAGTGAGACCCCATCTCTGATAGATAATATTGAGTGTCAACTTGATTGGATTGAAGGATGCAAAGTATTGATCCTAGGTATGTCTGTGAGGGTGTTGCCAAAGGAGATTAACATTTGAGTCAGTGGGCTGGGAAAGGCAGACCCACTCTTAATCTGGGTGACCACCATCTAATCAGCTGCCAGGGCGTCTAGAATATAAAGCAGGCAAATGAAAAATCTCATGAAAAGACTAGACTGGCCTTGCCTCCCAGCCCACATCTTTCTCCTGTGCTGGATGCTCCCTGTCCCCAAACATCAGACTCCAAGTTCTTCAGTTTTGGGACTCGGTCTGGCTCTCTTTGCTCCTTAGCTTGCAGATGGCCTTTGTGGGACCTTGTGATCAAGTGAGTTAATACTTAATAAACTCCCCTTTATAGATGTATATCTATCCTATTAGTTCTGTCTCTCTAGAGAACCCTGACTAATACACCATCTCTACAAAAAATTAAAAAGAAAATTAGCCAAGCATGGTGGCATGCACCTATTGTCCTAGCTACTCAGGAGGCTGAGATGGGGGGGATTGCTTGAGCCAGGGAGGTTGCAGCTGCAGCAAGCTGGGATTGCACCACTGCACTCCAGCCTGAATGACAGAGCAAGAGCCTGTCTCAAAAAAAAAAAAAAAAAAAAGGAAAAAAATAATTCCTAGGAAATTTGGGTCTGTGCTGTACTTGTTAGTTTCTGTAGTATAACTACACACTTTCAGCATTACTGAACCTTCAATAAAATATTATTAACACGTATAGTTTTTTATTTACTGTACTGTGGTCACCTAGGAGTTTCTGTGCTTGTACTTGAGATGAAATGAAGCAAGATATAACAGTGCTTCCTTCCTTCTAGCCAGCCGTGGAGGCTCCAGCTAAAGCCCTTGGCCTGGTCAGATATGTCAGAGCAGCAAATTCAAAAGGAGATTTTGTTTCAAGAAATCATTCTGCATCCATTGACTATCCATATTTAATTTAAAAAATTAAATATGAATCTGCCTTGCAACATTTAGGAAAAAATATTCCAAGTGATTATACATCTAAATGTGACAGACAAAATGACAAGGCTTCTAGAACAAAATAGATGACTATCTTCATGACCTAGAGGTAAGTAGAGATTTGTTCACTGGAACAGAAACCCATCATAAAATAATAGACCAATAAATTTGACTACATTAAAATTAAAGACTTGTGTTCAAAGTACATGATTATAAAGAGTGAAAAGGGAAGCCACAGAGTAAGAGAACACATTTACAGCACATGTCATCTTTAGAACATATAAAGAACTCCTGTAAATCAACAGAAAACTGGACGGAAATTTGGACAAGGAATTTCATATAAAAGAGAATATTCGAATGACCAATAAATATTAAGAAAGGTTAAAGATACCACTAAACACCTACCAGAATTGCTAAAATGAAAGACAAAAAATAAAAAGTCTAGTCAAGATTAAGGAGCAACAAAAATTCTTCTCCACTAGTAGCAACAGTGTATAAGTTGGTATCATTTTAAAACTGACAGTATCTACTAATGTGAACTTATGCATACTTTATGATCCAACAATTTCACTCCTAGAAATAGACCCAACAGATATACATGCATATGTTCACTAGGAGACATATATCAGAATATTTGTGGCAGCAGTAGTCATGATACCCAAAGTTGGAAACTACCCAAGTGCTCATCAACAATAGAATAGAAAAATAAATTATGGAAAATTTACAGAATTATATACTTATATTGATAATTTTATAAACATAATGTTGCGCAAAAAACTCCAGACCTGAAAAAGTATTTCAATTCCATGTGTACAATGTACTAAACAGACAAGACTAATGTGTGGTGTTAGAAGTGAGCATAGTGGTTATGTCTGGGACAGGTAGTGCCTGAAACAGAGCATCATGGGGATTCCTAGGTGCTGGTAATGTTCTATTTTTTAAGGTGAGTGCTGGCTACATGGTGTTTTCATTGTCCTGGGAAAATTCATAAAAATGTATACTAATAATTTGGCCACTTCTTTCTATGAATGTTTTATTTTTAATTTTTTAAAAATTTAAAACATACACAATAAAATGCCACTACAAACCCACCTGAATGGTTTAATTTTAAAACGCTGACACTACCAAGTTTTGATGAAGATGTAGAACAATGGAAACTCTTACATAGTACCAGAAGGAGTGTAAATTGATTCAACTACTTTGGGAAACCCTTGAGAATTATTTACTAGATTTTAAAATACATATACCCTCTCATTCAGCAAATCCACTCTTAGGTACACACCCAACAGGAATGTGTAGGTTTTCACCAAAAAATATTTCCAAAAATATTCATATCAGCATTATTCATAGTAGCCAAAAAACTGGAAATAAATTAAATGTTCATTAACAAACAGAATAGATAAATAAATTGTGGTGCAGATACAATTTTTTATACTGCACAGCAACATGAACAATTATGTATTGTATTAGTCTGTTTTCATGCTGCTGATAAAGACATACTCAAGACTGGAAGAAAAAGAGGTTTAATTGGACTTACAGTTCCACATGGCTGGGGAGGCCCCAGAATCATGGCGGGAGGCGAAAGGCACTTCTTATGTGGTGGCAGCAAGAGAAAATGAGGATAAAGCAAAACTAGAAACCCCAATAAACCCACCAGATCTTGTGAGACTTATTCACTATCATGAGAATAGTATACAAAAGACTAGCACCCACGATTCAATTACCTCCCCCTGGGTCCCTCCCACAACACATGGGAATTCTGGGAGATACAATTCAAATTGAGATTTGTCTGGGGACACAGCCAAACCATATCGTTCCACCCCTGGCCCCTCCAAATCTCATGTCCTCACATTTCAAAACCAATCATGCCTTCCCAGTAGTCCCCCAAAGTTTTAACCCATTTCAGCATTAACCCAAAGTCCACAGTCCAAAGTCTCATCTGAGACAAGGAAAGTTCCTTCCCACCAATGAGCCTGTAAAATCAAAAGCAACTAGTTACTTCCTAGATACAATGGGGGTGCAAGTATTGGGTAAATACAACCATTCCAAATGGGAGAAATTGGCCAAAACAAAGGGGTTACAAGGCCCATGCAAGTCCAAACTCCAGCAAGTCAGTCAAATTTTAAAGCTCCAAAATGATCTCCTTTGACTCCAGGTCTCACATCCAGGTCACGCTGATGCATGAGGAAGGTTCCCATGATCTTGGGCAACGCCATCCCTATAGCTTTGCAAGGTCCAGCCTCCCTCCCAGCTGATTTCATGGGTTGGCGTTGAGTGTGGATTTTCCAGGCAACACAGTACAAGCTGCCAGTGGATCGACCATTCTGGGATCTAGAGAACATTGGCCCTCTTCTCACAGATCCACTAGGCAGTGCCCCAGTAGGGACTCTGTGCAGGGGCTCCAACCCCACATTTCCCTTCCACACTGCCCTAGTAGAGGTTCTTCACTAGGGCCCTGCACCCACAGCAAACTTTTGCCTGGGCATCCAGGCGTTTCCATATATCTTCTGAAATCCAGGCAAATGTCCCCAAACCTCAATTCTTGACTTCTGTTCACTCAGAGGCTCAACACCACGTGGAAGATGCCAAAGCTTGGGGATTGCACCCTCTGAAGCCACAGCCCAAGCTCTATGTTGGCCCCTTTCAGCCATGGCTAGGACAGAGGGCACCAAGTCCCTAGGTTGCTCACAGCATAGTGATCTGGGGCCCAGCCCACGAAACCATTTTTGCCTCCTAAACCTCCAGGCTTGTGATGGGAGGGGCTGCCATGAAGACCTCTGACATGTCCTGGAGACATTTTCCCCATTGTCTTGGAAATTAACATTCAGTTCCTTGTTACTTATGCAAATATATGCAGCAGGCTTGGATTTCTCCTCAGAAAATGGGATTTTCTTTTCTATCACATTGTCAGGCTGCAAATTGTCCAGATGTTTATGCTGTTTCCCTTTTAAAACTGAATGCCTTTAACAGCACCCAAGTCACCTCTTGAATGCTTTGCTGCTTAGAAATTTCTTCCCCCAGATATCTCAAACCATCTCTCTCAAGTTCAAAGTTCCACAAATCTCTAGGGCAGGGGCAAAATGCCACCAGTCTCTTTGCTAAAACATAACAAGAGTCACTTTTGTTCCAGTTCTCAACAAGTTCCCATCTCTACCTGAGACCACCTCAGCCTGGATCTTATTGTCCATATTGCTATCAGCATTTTGGGCAAACCCATTCAACAAGTCTCTAGTGCATTCCAAACTTTCCCACATTTTCCTGTCTTCTTCTGAGCACTCCAAGCTGTTCCAACTTCTGCCTGTTACCCAGTTCCAAGGTTGCTTCTACATTTTTGGGTATCTTTTCAGCAATGCCCCACTCTACTGGTACAAATTTACTGTGTTAGTTCATTTTCACGCTGCTGATAAAGATACACCCAAGACTGGAAGAAAAAGAGGTTTAATTGGACTTACAGCTCTATATGGTTGAGGAAGCCTCAGAATCATGGAGGGAGGTAAAAGGCACTTCTTACATGGCAGAAGCAAGAGAAAATAAAGAAGAAGAAAAAGCAAAAACCCCTAATAAACCCACCAGATCTCATGAGACATATTCACTCTCATGAGAGTAGCATGGGAAAACCAGTCCCCATGATTCAATTACCTCCCCCGGGTCCCTCCCATAACACATGGGAATTCTGGGAGATACAATTCAAGTTGAGATTTGGGTGGGGACAGAGTCAAACCATATCGTGTATACTCTATAGAAACAAACAAATTACAGTCATTTATACCAACATGAGTGACTCTCAAGAGTACAATGTTGGGTGAAAGAAATCAGACACAAAAGAATACATGCTATGTGATTTATGTATATAATTTTAATAGAAAAGCTAAACTGTAGTATTAGAGGTCAGGCTATCAGTTACTTTTGAGGGGGAAGAGAAAAGGGTAACAGCTGAAAGAGAGCATGAGAGTGTTACTCATAAATGGGAAGACAAGGTTGTATGGAAAAGAGCATAGCTAAGACAAAGTGTGAACTGGAGCCATATCTTTCATGGTCTGTTAATCTCACCTGCTTCCCAAGAGGAAAAAATAATAACAAACCTCAGATACATCACTCTCAGGTTTCATGCCCTGTCTTCAGCTTTCATCAGGCCAGCACACCTCGGGGCTCTCTCTCAGTCTCTGGTTCTGCCCCGTCTCTGCCCCACCTTTCCCATGAGTCCTTGGTGAGAGTTCTTGGGAAAGAAAAGGTTGGTGGCTACAGAAGTTCTCTGTGGCTGAGGCTCCAGTTGTAGACCATTATGCCAGCCCATATTTAGCCTTTAAATATTTGTTAAAAAGTCTACTGTTTCCGGCCAGGCATGGTGGTTCACGCCTATAATCCTAGCACTTTGGGATGTGGGTGGATCACCTGAGGTCAGGAGTTCAAGACCAGCCTGGCCAACATGGTGAAACCCTGTCTCTACTAAAATTACAAAAATTAGCTGGGCATGATGCCGCACGCCTGTAATCCCAGCTACTCAGGAGGCTGAGGCAGGAGAATCGCTTGAACCCCGGAGGTGAAGGTTGCAGTGAGCCTAGATCATGCCACTGTACTCCAGCCTAGGTGACAGAGCAAGACTCCATCAAAAAAAAAAAAAAAAAGAGCAAGACTCCATCAAAAAAAAAAAATGCAACTGTTTCTTCTTACTCTCATCTTTGGAAGCTTTCTCCTCATATGCTATTCCACCATGGATCAATGAAGCTTTGTGACTCTTCTAACCTGATATGGTTTGACTCTGTGTCCCCACCCAAATCTCCTGTCAAATTGTGATCCCTATATGTTGGGAGAGGGGCCTGGTGGGAGGTGATTGGATTACGGGGGTGGATTTCCCCTTGCTGTTGTCGAGAGAGTGAGTGAAATCTCACAAGATCTGATGGTTTAGAAGTATGTGGCACTTCCCCCTTCTCTCTCTCTCTCTCTCTCTCTCTCTCTCTCTCTCTCTCTCTCTCTCCTGCCACAGTGTGAAGAAGATCCTTGCTTCGCCTTCACCTTCCACCATGACTGTATGTGTCCCCAGGTCTCCCAGCCATGCTTCCTGTTAAGCCTGTGGAACTGGGAGTCAATTAAACCTCTTTTCTACGTAAATTACCCAGTCTCAGGTAATTATTTATAGCAGTGTGATAACAGACTAATACACTACCTAAAAGGAATTCACCATTTTCTGTATTTTTGTTCATTTACATAGTTTTGCATTTACACTCTAAAAGGAGAAAGTTCTCACTGTTAGGGTGGCAGCAATATTCTCTTATGACTTTCTACATCCTAAATGGAAGCAGAAGTCTAAAATTGTCTTCATTAAAGTATATGTATATTAATATTATATAGTGTGTGTATATATATGTGTGTATATTATAAAATATATATATCATTAACTTTTATATATGTATAATATATATTTTTATATATCTTATTTTATTTTTCTTTTTTTTTTTGAGATGGAGTCTTGCTCTGTCGCCCGGGCTGGAGTGCAGTGGCCGGATCTCAGCTCACTGCAAGCTCCGCCTCCTGGGCTTACGCCATTCTCCTGCCTCAGCCTCCGAAGTAGCTGGGACTACAGGCGCCCGCCACTTCGCCCGGCTAGCTTTTTGTATTTTTTAGTAGAGACGGGGTTTCACCGTGTTAGCCAGGATGGTCTCGATCTCCTGACCTCGTGATCCGCCCGTCTCGGCCTCCCGAAGTGCTGGGATTACAGGCTTGAGCCACCGCGCCCGGCCTATATATCTTATTTTATGTACATATATATCTTATTAACATTATTCCTGTATATTAATCAGGGTTCTCCAAAGAAACAGAATCAATAGGATAAATATAAGAGGAGATTCATTATGGGATTCGGCTTATGTGATTATGAGCCCCAGGTCCCTCTATCTGCTGTCTGCAAGCTGGAGAACCAAGGATGCTTGGTGTAATTCAGTCTGTGCCCAAAGGCCTGAAAATGAGGGAGGCCAATAGTGTAAGATCTGGAGTCCCAAGCCCTGAGAACCTGGAGCTCTGATGTCTAAGGGCAAGAGAAGATGGATGTCCCAGCTCTAGAAGAAAGAATGAATATTCTCTTCTCCGCCTTTTTGTTCTGTGCAGGCTCCCAACTGATTGGATGATGCCCACCCACATTGATGAAGGTGGACCTTCTTTACACTCAGTCCACTGATTCAAATGCTAATCTCTTTCAGAAACATCCTTATGGATACACTCAGAAATACTGTTTTAACAAATACCTGGGTATCCCTTAAAACAGTCAAGTTGATACATAAAATTAACCATCACAATTCCTAAGTAGCTTATCTTCTTGTGATTCTGAATGGGATCATTTTTTCAGCTTAAGTCCATATCCACCATACAACGTAAGGTACTGTTTCAAGCCCCAATGTAATAAGTGACTTGCAACGGATCAAAACCAAGTTGACCTTGCTTTATAAATCTAGAAGTGAACCACCTAGGTATTAGCTGAGATCTTGGCCTCTACAAATTTATGTACCAAATTCATGCCTCAGGCAAGTATTCCCATGTTCAATGTTTCTGTCTAGAAGCATCTAAAAGAATTTACAGCTTATATGTCACTAAGCTTTTTTTTTTAATGAGAAATTTAGAATAAGCTAAATTTTATAAGTTTCTTTGTGACCACCTCCTGGGTCTTGGTTTTTGTAGTAACTCATCAACTCACAAAGGTAGTTCTGGGTTTCGTTTTTGTCATAACTCATCAACCTCACACAGGCAGTTTGATAACTTAGCAATCTCTTTTAACAGTCCCTTTAAACCATATTATGGGGCAGCAGTTGTCCATGTCTGAAGGAGGTGAAGAAAATCTGAGAAGGACCACCTGCCCTCTCCTCCTATACACAGCATGCAGGAGCACAGAGCATGCTGAGGTCTTGAGACAGGACAGGCAAACAGAGAAGGAAACCTTCAGACACAGCAGGACTTCACTGAGTTCTATGCAGCAGCCACCAGAGCTGGGAAAGAAAGTAGGAAAGCAAAGAGAGACCTCTACCTGAAGCACAAGCAGAGAGGGAGCCATAGAACTGAGAAACACGCCACTATCACTCTAGGCCTCCACTGAATACTAGGCAGCAGCTGCCTATGGCTGAAGAAGAGGCTGAAGAGCTCAAAGAGAACCATCCTATTCAGCAGGCAAACGTGTATTGGGCTGGCTGAAGGCTAAGTGAAGATCAGGAGAATTAAAAGAAACCCCACATTTACTCATACACAAGCCCTTCTTTAGGAAAGTTGCAGTCTTGCCTTCATATCATTTGAAGTTAGTATGAACTGTATCTCACTAAAGCCACAACAAAGTCCAGACTTTGCCCAACTCTAAATTAGTTTGACTCATTCTCCCACACTAATAGCCACAATCAAACTGGAGCATGTATTTTGGGGGGCCTAAATATTATTTATATATTCTCTGTTATTTTACACATATGAAAAAAGGGCATGTGACCCATCAAGAGAGAAAATAATCAATATAACAAGACTCAAAGAGGACTTTTTATGTTAGAATTATTAGAGAAGGACTTTAATATAACTATGATAAAAATATTAAAGGGTGTACCGAAAAAGACAGGCTACATGCTTGAATAGATGGAGAGTTTCAGAAGTGAAATTGAAACTTTTATAGTGTAGATATAATATATATTATATAAGTATATATTTATATACAAGTATATATTATATGTACTATACTATATATAACATATTTTATTACTGTACTATACTCTGCATACATTTACTATACTATATTTTTATACTTTTATACTACATATATACTATATAATATCTATATGAGCCAAACGGAACTGTTAGAAATAAAAAATACATTATCGGATATAAAGAATTTTTACTATGTGTATGTATATCAAAACATCATGTCATACACCTTTAAATATATATCAAAAAGAGAACAACTAACTTTGAAACAGAAAAAAATTTTTTTCAGTGGGCTCCTCAGCAGATCAAACACAGCAGAAGAAAGAACCAACGAATTTGTAGCCATGTCAACAGAAATTATACAGACTGAAACACAAGATGGGGAAAATAATGCATTTGCTGAATGTAGGACAATAGAAAATTGTGTAACATCTAAGATTGAAATTCAAGAATGAGAAAGGAGGGAAAATGTGGCAGAAGGAATATTTGAAAAGATGACGGTTAAGACTTTTCCCAGAGATCCAAAGAGCTCATTGAAATCCAAGGAGAATAAACACAAAGAAAACCATATGTAATGCTCACTACCTGGGTGTAATGCCCATGCAATGAACCTGCACATGTATTCCCTGTATCTAAAATAAAAGTTGAAGTTAAAAAATAATAACTGGCCAGGCACAGTGGCTCATATCTGTAATCCCAGCACTTTGGGAGGCCGAGGCAGGAGGATCATCCCTTGAACTCAGGAGTTCAAGACCAGCCTAGGCAAGATAGGATACCTTGTCGTCACAAAAAAATAAAAATAATAAACAATAATAATAAAACAACAAAAATGAAAACATATGTAGGCATACCAGTAAAATGTAGTATATGTTGGCATACCAGTAAAACAAAAGGCAAGAAGATATTCTTGAAAATAGCCACAGGAAACAAGACATATCCTATGCAAGGGAAAAGGGATGAGAAGATAAAAATAATTTCTGAGTTTTCTTTGTTTGTTTGTTTGTTTGTTTTTAATTTATTTGTTATTATTATACTTTAAGTTGTAGGGTACATGTGCATAACGTGCAGGTTTCTTACATATGTATACTTGTGCCATGTTGGTGTGCTGCACCCATCAACTCGTCATTTACATCAGGTATAACTCCCAATGCAATCCCTCCCCCCTGCCCCCTCCCCATGATAGGCCCCGCTGTGTGATGTTCCCCTTCCTGAATCCAAGTGATCTCATTGTTCAGTTCCCACCTATGAGTAAGAACATGCGGTGTTTGGTTTTCTGTTCTTGTGATAGTTTGCTGAGAATGATGGTTTCCAGCTGCATCCATGTCCCTACAAAGGACACAAACTCATCCTTTTTTATGGCTGCATAGTATTCCATGGTGTATATGTGCCACATTTTCTTAATCCAATCTGTCACTGATGGACATTTGGGTTGATTCCAAGTCTTTGCTATTGTGAATAGTGCTGCAATAAACATACGTGTGCATGTGTATTTATAGCAGCATAACTTATAATCCTTTGGGTATATATCCAGTAATGGGATGGCTAGGTCATATGGTACATCTAGTTCTAGATCCTTGAGGAATCGCCATACTGTTTTCCATAATGGTTGAACTAGTTTACAATCCCACCAACAGTGTAAAAGTGTTCCTATTTCTCCACATCCTCTCCAGCACCTGTTGTTTCCTGACTTTTTAATGATCGCCATTCTAACTGGTGTGAGATGGTATCTCATTGTGGTTTTGATTTGCATTTCTCTGATGGCCAGTGATGATGAGCATTTTTTCATGTATCTGTTGGCTGTATGAATGTCTTCTTTTGAGAAATGTCTGTTCATATCCTTTGCCCACTTTTCGATGGGGTTGTTTGTTTTTTTCTTGTAAACTTGTTTGAGTTCTTTGTAAGTTCTGGATATTAGCCCTTTGTCAGATGAGTAGATTGCAAAAATTTTCTCCCATTCTGTAGGTTGCCTGTTCACTCTGATGGTAGTTTCTTTTGCTGTGCAGAAGCTCTTTCGTTTAATGAGATCCCATTTGTCAATTTTGGCTTTTGCTGCTGTTGCTTTTGGTGTTTTAGACATGAAGTCTTTGCCCATGCCTATGTCCTGAATGGTACTACCTAGGTTTTCCTCTAGGATTTTTATGGTATTAGGTCTAACATTTAAGTCTCTAATCCATCTTGAATTAATTTTCATATAAGGAGTAAGGAAAGGATCCAGTTTCAGCTTTCTACTTATGGCTAGCCAATTTTCCCAGCACCATTTGTTAAATAGGGAATCCTTTCCCCATTTCTTGTTTCTCTCAGGTTTGTCAAAGATCAGATGGCTGTAGATGTGTGGTATTATTTCTGAGGACTCTGTTCTGTTCCATTGGTCTATATCTCTGTTTTGGTACCAGTACCATGCTGTTTTGGTTACTGTAGCCTTGTAGTATAGTTTGAAGTCAGGTAGTGTGATGCCTCCAGCTTTGTTCTTTTGGCTTAGAATTGTCGTGGAGATACGGGCTCTTTTTTGGTTCCATAAGAACTTTAAAGCAGTTTTTTCCAATTCTGTGAAGAAACTCATTGGTAGCTTGATGGGGATGGCATTGAATCTATAAATTACCTTGGGCAGTATGGTCATTTTCACGATATTGATTCTTCCTATCCATGAGCATGGTATGTTCTTCCATTTGTTTGTGTCCTCTTTTATTTCACTGAGCAGTGGTTTGTAGTTCTCCTTGAAGAGGTCCTTTACATCCCTTGTAAGTTGGATTCCTAGGTATTTTATTCTCTGTGAAGCAATTGTGAATGGAAGTTCATTCATGATTTGGCTCTCTGTTTGTCTTTTACTGGTGTATAAGAATGCTTGTGATTTTTGCACATTAATTTTGTATCCTGAGACTTTGCTGAAGTTGCTTATCAACTTAAGGAGATTTTGGGCTGAGACAATGGGGTTTTCTAAATATACAATCATGTCATCTGCAAACAGGGACAATTTGACTGCTTCTTTTCCTAACTGAATACCCTTCATTTCTTTCTATTGTCTAATTTCCCTAGCCAGAACTTCCAACACTATGTTGAATAGGAGTGGTGAGAGAGGGCATCCCTGTCTTGTGCCAGTTTTCAAAGGGAATTTTTCCAGTTTTTGCCCATTCAGTATGATATTGGCTGTGGGTTTGTCATAAATAGCTCTTATTATTTTGAGGTACGTTCCATCAATACCGAATTTATTGAGCGTTTTTAGCATGAAGGGCTGTTGAATTTTGTCAAAAGCCTTTTCTGCATCTATTGAGATAATCATGTGGTTCTTGTCTTTGGTTCTGTTTATATGCTGGATTATGTTTATTGATTTGTGAATGTTGAACCAGCCTGGCATCCGAGGGATGAAGCCCACTTGATCATGGTGGATAAGCTTTTTGATGTGTTGCTGAATCCAGTTTGCCAGTATTTTATTGAGGATTTTTGCATCGATGTTCATCAGGGATATTGGTCTAAAATTCTCTTTTTATGTTGTGTCTCTGCCAGGCTTTGATATCAGGATGATGTTGGCCTCATAAAATGAGTTAGGGAGGATTCCCTCTTTTTCTATTGATTGGAATAGTTTCAGAAGGAATGGTACCAACTCCTCCTTGTACCTCTGGTAGAATTCAGCTGTGAATCCATCTGGTCCTGGACTTTTTTTGGTTGGTAGGCTATTAATTATTGCCTCAATTTCAGAGCCTGCTATTGATCTATTCAGGGATTCAACTTCTTCCTGGTTTAGTCTTGGGAGAGTGTAAGTGTCCAGGAAATTATCCATTTCTTCTAGATTTTCCAGTTTATTTGCGTAGAGGTGTTTATAGTATTCTCTGATGGTAGTTTGTATTTCTGTGGGGTCGGTGGTGATATCCCCTTTATCATTTTTAATTGCGTCAATTTGATTCTTCTCTCTTTTCTTCTTTATTAGTCTTGCTAGCAGTTTGTCAATTTTGCTGATCTTTTCAAAAAACCAACTCCTGGATTCATTGATTTTTTGGAGGGATTTTTGTGTCTCTATCTCCTTCAGTTCTGCTCTGATCTTAGTTATTTCTTGCCTTCTGCTAGCTTTCGAATGTGTTTGCTCTTGCTTCTCTAGTTCTTTTAATTGTGATGTTAGAGTGTCAATTTTAGATCTTTCCAGCTTTCTCTTGTGGGCATTTAGTGCTATAAATTTCCCTCTACACACTGCTTTAAATGTGTCCCAGAGATTCTGGTATGTTGTATCTTTGTTCTCATTGGTTTCAAAGAACATCTTTATTTCTGCCTTCATTTCGTTATGTACCCAGTAGTCATTCAGGAGCAGGTTGTTCAGTTTCCATGTAGTTGAGCGGTTTTGATTGAGTTTCTTAGTCCTGAGTTCTAGTTTGATTGCACTGTGGTCTGAGAGACAGTTTGTTATAATTTCTGTTCTTGTACATTTGCTGAGGAGTGCTTTACTTCCAATTAGGTGGTCAATTTTGGAGTAAGTACGATGTGGTGCTGAGAAGAATGTATATTCTGTTGATTTGGGGTGGAGAGTTCTATAGAGGTCTATTAGGTCTGCTTGCTGCAGAGATGAGTTCAATTCCTGGATATCCTTGTTAACTTTCTGTCTCATTGATCTGTCTAATGTTGACAGTGGAGTGTTGAAGTCTCCCATTATTATTGTATGGGAGTCTAAGTCTCTTTGTAAGTCTCTAAGGACTTGCTTGATGAATCTGGGTGCTCCTGTATTGGGTGCATATATATTTAGGATAGTTAGCTCTTCCTGTTGAATTGATCCCTTTACCATTATGTAATGGCCTTCTTTGTCTCTTTTGATCTTTGATGGTTTAAAGTCTGTTTTATCAGAGACTAGTATTGCAACCCCCGCTTTTTTTTGTTCTCCATTTGCTTGGTAAATCTTCCTCCATCCCTTTATTTTGAGCCTATGTATGTCTCTGCATGTGAGATGGGTCTCCTGAATACAGCAGACTGATGGGTCTTGACTCTTTATCCAGTTTGCCAGTCTGTGTCTTTTAATTGGACCATTTAGTCCATTTACATTTAAGGTTAAGATTGTTATGTGTGAACTTGATCCTGCCATTATGATATTAACTGGTTATTTTGCTCGTTAGTTGATGCAGTTTCTTCCTAGCCTCGATGGTCTTTACATTTTGGCATGTTTTTGCAATGGCTGGTACCGGTTGTTCCTTTCCATGTTTAGTGCTTCCTTCAGGGTCTCTTGTAAGGCAGGCCTAGTGGTGACAAAATCTCTAAGCATTTGCTTATCTGTAAAGGATTTTATTTCTCCTTCACTTATGAAATTTAGTTTGGCTGGATATGAAATTCTGGGTTTAAAATTCTTTTCTTTAAGAATGTTGAATATTGGCCCCCACTCTCTTCTGGCTTGTAGAGTTTCTGCCAAAAGATCTGCTGTTAGTCTGATGGGCTTCCCTTTGTGGGTAACCCGACCTTTCTCTCTGGCTGCCCTTAAGATTTTTTCCTTCATTTCAACTTTGGTGAATCTGGCAATTATGTGTCTTGGAGTTGCTCTTCTTGAGGAGTATCTTTGTGGCATTCTCTGTATTTCCTGTATTTGAATGTTGGCCTGCCCTACTAGGTTGGGGAAGTTCTCCTGGATGATATCCTGAAGAGTGTTTTCCAACTTGGTTCCATTTTCCCCCTCACTTTCAGGCACCCCAATCAGATGTAGATTTGGTCTTTTTACATAATCCCATACTTCTTGCAGGCTTTGTTCATTTCTTTTTCTTCTTTTTTCTTTTGGTTTATCTTCTCACTTCATTTCATTCATTTGATCCTCAATCACTAATACTCTTTCTTCCAGTTGATCGAGTCGGTTACTGAAGCTTGTGCATTTGTCACGTATTTCTCGTGTCATGGTTTTCATCTCTTTCATTTCGTTTATGACCTTCTCTGCATTAATTACTCTAGCCATCAATTCTTCCTCTTTTTTTTCAAGATTTTTAGTTTCTTTGGGCTGGGTACGTAATTCCTCCTTTAGCTCTGAGAAATTTGATGGACTGAAGCCTTCTTCTCTCATCTCATCAAAGTCATTCTCCGTCCAGCTTTGATCCGTTGCTGGCGATGAGCTGCGCTCCTTTGCCAGGGGAGATGCGCTCTTATTTTTTGAATTTCCAGCTTTCCTGCCCTGCTTTTTCCCCATCTTTGTGGTTTTATCCGCCTCTTGTCTTTGATGATGGTGATGTACTGATGGGGTTTTGGTGTAGGTGACCTTCCTGTTTGATAGTTTTCCTTCTAACAGTCAGGACCCTCAGCTGTAGGTCTGTTGGAGATTGCTTGAGGTCCACTCCAGACCCTGTTTGCCTGGATATCAGCAGCAGAGGCTGCAGAAGACAGAATATTTCTGAACAGCGAGTGTACCTGTCTGATTCTTGCTTTGGAAGCTTCCTCTCAGGGGTGTACTCCACCCTGTGAGGTGTGGGGTGTCAGACTGCCCCTAGTGGGGGATGTCTCCCAGTTAGGCTACTCAGGGGTCAGGGACCCACTTGAGCAGGGAGTCTGTCCCTTCTCAGATCTCAACCTCCGTGTTGGGAGATCCACTGCTCTCTTCAAAGCTGTCAGACAGAGTCATTTGCGTCTGCAGAGGTTTCTACTATGTTTGTTATTGTTTACTGTGCCCTGTCCCCAGAGGTGGAGTCTACAGAGACAGGCAGGTTTCCTTGAGCTGCTGTGAGCTCCACCCAGTTCGAGCTTCCTAGCAGCTTTGTTTACCTACTTAAGCCTCAGCAATGGCGGGCGCCCCTCCCCCAGCCTCGCTGCTGCCTTGCCGGTAGATCACAGACTGCTGTGCTAGCAATGAGGGAGGCTCCCTGGGTGTGGGACCCTCCCGGCCAGGTGTGGGATATGATCTCCTGGTGTGCCTGTTTGCTTAAAGCGCAGTATTGGGGTGGGAGTTACCCGATTTTCCAGGTGTTGTGTGTCTCAGTTCCTCTGGCTAGGAAAAGGGATTCCCTTCCCCCTTGCGCTTCCCAGGTGAGACAATGCCTCACCCTACTTCAGCTCTCGCTGGTCGGGCTGCAGCAGCTGACCAGCACCAATCGTCCGGCACTCCCCAGTGAGATGAACCCAGTACCGCAGTTGAAAATGCAGAAATCACCGGTCTTCTGTGTCGCTCGCGCTGGGAGTTGGAGACTGGAGCTGTTCCTATTCGGCCATCTTGCTCCGCCAATTTCTGAGTTTTTATCAGAAATACTGAAAGTCAGAAAACAATGGAGCATCAATTTCAAAGTGCTTAAAAAATAAGCCAAAAAAACCCCTATCAACCTAGAATCTTATAACCAGTAAAAATATCCTTTAAATCTGAAAGCAAATGAAAAGATGTTTAGACAAAAACCAGACCCACACTATAGGAAATGCTAAAAGAAGTGTATTAAGCTAAAGGGAAATGGCAACAGGTAAAAATATCAATCTACAGGAAGGAAAGAAAGGCACTAGAGAAAATAAAATGTAGGTTAATATAAAGGACCTTTTGTTAAAAAAAATTACATGTTTGTAATTATATAGAAATGAATTGTAAATATGTTTATAATAATGTATAACGTCTTTAAATCTCTTTAGACAACTGTTGATTATTTAAAGTAAAAATGATAACAATGGGCCGGGCGCGGTGGCTCAAGCCTGTAATCCCAGCACTTTGGGAGGCTGAGACGAGCGGATCACGAGGTCAGGAGATCGAGACCATCATGGCTAACACGGTGAAACCCCGTCTCTACTAAAAAATACAAAAAGCTAGCCAGGCGCAGTGGCGGGTGCCTGTAGTCCCAGCTACTCAGGAGGCTGAGGCAGGAGAGTGGCGTGAACCTGGGAGGAGGAGCTTGCAGTGAGCTGAGATCCGGCCACTGCACTCCAGCCTGGGTGACAGAGCAAGACTCCGTCTCAAAAAAAAAAAAGATAACAATGGATCATGTGGTTTATGACATTTGTAGAAATAAAACATGATATTAAGAGTACAAAGGCTGGGAAGAGGAATCACAAGTGTCCCATTATGAGGTGCTTACATTATTTGTAATGTAGCAGAACACCTTTTGAATAGACTGTGATAGGTGAAAGTGAAGATTATAATCTCTAGAGTAATCATAAACACAGAGGCATAACTTAAAAGGGATAAATAGAGGAGATAAAAGAGAATACTTTAAAAAATAATAATCAATCCACCTAAAGGGAGGCAAGAAAGGAAAAAAGATGAACAAAAAACATACACAACAAATAGAAAATAAATGCCAAGACTGGGCGCGGTGGCTCATGTCTACAATCCTAGCACTTTGATAGGCCAAGGCAGGCAGATCACTTGAGGTCAGGAGTTTGAGATCAGCCTGGCCAACATTGTGAAAACCTGTCTCTACTAAAAATACAAACATTAGCTGGATGTGGTGGTGCGCATCTTTAATTCCAGCTACTTGGGAGGCTGAGGCAGGAGAATCACTTGAACCCAGGAGACAGAGGCTGCAGTGAGCAGAGATTGCACCACTGCACTCCAGCCTAGGAGACAGAGTGAGAGTCCGTCTGAAAGAAAGAAGAAAGAAAGAAAGAAAGAAAGAAAGAAAGAAAGAAAGAAAGAAAGAAAGAAAGAAAGAAAGAAAGAAAGAAAGAAAGAAAGGAGACCAAAATAAAAAACTAGGTTTAAACGCAAACCTATCACCAATTACATCAAACGTAGATATTCTAACTACCTCCTTCCCAGAGGTTTAGAAAATAAAGATTATCACCATGGCTACAAAAAGTTCCATCTAAATGCTTCCTACAAGAAACAGAAATTAGCCTAAAGATAGAGAAGGGTACTGGGAGCATAACTACTCCTGCATGGTTTTTTTGTTTTTTGTTTTTTTGTTTTAGTTTACGAATGAAAACTTCATCATGGACAAACACTGATCCGCAGACTAACACTTGAAATGCATTGGTGTAGAATACACTGGAATCTGGGAGTTAATTCAAAAGTTATGTTGTCTAAGGTTAAGATTTTATTTGGGTCCTGGAACACGTTTAGTGGATGCTGTCTCAGCTCACCTGGAAGCAGATGTCTGATGGCCTTATTTCTAGGCACAAGTCCTCATTAGTCTCCTCAGCTTTATAAACATAATAATAATATCATTTATTGAGCACTTACTATACACTGGTTATTGTGTTAAATACTTTACTTGTGTAATCATACTTAATCCCAACAACAACCCCACAAGACAGACACTAATGTTATTCACATTTTATGGAAGAGAACCCTGAGACTTGGCAAAATTTTTAACTTGTTTATTACTGCACAGTTAGTTGAGTTATGGAGTTAGAATCCAAAACATCTGTCTGACTGAAAGCCCTGCACTAAATACTAGTGTGTTGTTTGATTGCCAACTCTAAATAGGATTCACCTCTCTACTTGATTGATAATAGACAACAGCCACAGCTTAGGTATCAACAAGGGACTATTGGTTGTCACTGATACTCAGTGTTTACCAGAAGTTTAACTAAAAGAAAATATATTTAGGGAAGATTGCTCAAAGGATATGCAGGTCATCCATACTTACCTGCAAGTCTAAAATCCAATATGTTGTCCACCCAAACCACTGGATATCTGAGCACCTAATAGCATTCTTTCTGCCTCTGAGCTATTGCTCACTGTGAATTTTTGCACCCCAATGTGATTGCCAAAGCCTACATTAAGACTGATTAAAAGAAACCCCATGCAATGTATTTGTTCTTAGAACAGCAGATGGTATAATTTCACCTAACCAAGAGGTTTATTTTTACTTTTGGTCCCTGTGACTGACCAGAAAGCTTGAGCCAAATCTGAGGCCCACCCATAACAACAGTCATCATAATCTGCATTTTCAGAGTCATTCCTGGCTCAATTTTATGTCTCCACCCTTGTTTATTCCCTCTTTTGTTCTTTTCTAACCTCATTTTCAATTTATCTTATCTTGTATTTTCCTTAAATTCTTCAGGAGTAAGACTTGACATAAATATAAATAAATTTGAGGAAATCCACCAAAATGTAGAAACAATGGTTACCTCTGGGTAGCAGAAGTATAGATTTTTTTTAACTCTGCATTTTCATAAAGGGTCTCACGTCCTGACCATAAACGTTCTTTCTAAGTATGAAAATATATTTCTAATTATAGATAAACTGTAAAATTCTAATTTTTGTTAGGAATGTTGTTGGTGCAATTGCTGACCTATTGGTTCAATGAAATCTCAATCAAAATTCTATTGGGCTCTTTTGTAAGTTGAAAATTTTTAAATAAAATTTATATGGAAATGGCAAAGAACCTAGAAGAACCTAAATAACTTTGGCGGCGGGAAGAAGTCTCACACCATGCAATTCAAGACTTACTAAGCTGTAATAATCAAGACAGTATACTTTTGGTTTTATAGCTCAATCAAACAAAAGAGTTCAGAAATAGATCTACAGTTATATGGTCAATTGATTTTTGACAAAAATTCCAATGCAATAGAGAAAGGACCGTGTTTCAACAACTGATACTGGAACAATTGGATATCCATATAAAAACGTTCAATCCTTAACTCACACCGCATATATAAATTAATTCAAAATGGATCATAGTCTTAAATGTACGAGCTAAAACTGTAAAACCTATAGAAGAAAATATGAAACAAAAGCTTTGTAACCTTGGATTAGGCAAATAATTTTCACATAAGAAACAAAAAGCAAAAACCATAATAGAAAAAAACTGCTAAATTCAGCATCATCAAAATGTAAAACTTCTGCTATTTGAGAGATACTGTTAAGAGAATGTAAAGACAAGCCACAGGCTGGAAGAAAATGTTTGCAAAACACATACCTAATAAAAACTTTATCTAGAAAAAAGAACTCTCACAATCAATTATAAGACAAATAGCTCAAGTAGTGGGCAAAGGATCTGAACAGACAGTTAACCAAAGAAGATATACAGATGGCAAATAAGCACACGAAAATATGCTTGACACCACTGATCATTAGGGAAATGCAAATCAAAACCATAATGAAATACCACTACACATCACTAAAACGGCTAATACCAAGCTCTGGTGAGAGAGGCACCTGGAACTTGTATCCATTGCAAAATAGAGCAGCCCTTTTTGAAAACAGTTTAGCAGTTTCTTTAAAAGTTTAACACATACCTACCATACAACCCAGCAATCCTATCCCTAGGTACTTACCCAAGAGAAAAGAAACCATATGTTTACGGAAAGAACGGTATGCCAATGTTTACAGTAGCTTTATTCACAGTAGCCAAACAGTGGAGACAGCCCACCAATGATGAATGGATAACCCAGTTGTGGCACATCCACACGTAGCAATAAAAACGAATGAATTACTTGTGTGTGCAACAACTTGGAAGAATCTCGAAAAAAGTATGCTAAATCAAAGAAACTAAACCAAAAAAAGGCTACATCTTATATCATTCAAACTGTATGACATTCAGGAAAAGGAAGGAGGAAATCAGATCAGTGTTTCCCTGGGGCTAGGAGTGGGAGAAGGATAGTGACTACCAATGGATAGGAGAGAACTTTTGTGGCAATAAGAATATTCTGTATCTTCATTGTAGCTGTTACATAACGGCATACTGTTGTCAAAACTCATCAAATGGAATACTTCTTATGACTAAATGTTATTGTTCATAAATTATGCTTTAGAAAACCTAATTTTAGAAAAAACACTTCATAGAAAATAAAAGTAATCATATTTTAGAACCTGGGCTATGGAAATATTTTCTAAATAAGATCAAAATGTAGCAAAAACAAAATATTGATAAAGTTGGCTCGCATTAAAGCCAAAGTCTTTGCAATAATCTGACTACAAGACTCTATGTGAACTGGTCCTGTGGCCATTCTGACCTGAGCACCTTCCCCTCTTTATTCATTAAGCCCAGTCCAGGCACACTGGTCTGCTACTCCTTAAATACATTAGGTGCACTACTACCTCAGTGCTTTACCAATCCCATTCTATAATGTTATGCCTCCTTCAACACAGAGGATATCTCTAAGGTTGACTATGGCCATGCAAGACCCATCTCCCCCAACTTGGTCCCTCAACTCTAGGTGTCATTGCCAACCAGACCCAGGTAGGCCCTACTTTTTGGACTGGGAAGGGGAGCAGATGAGCCTGAGAGAGAGGTTCCTGTTTCTCCAGTATTCGGAGTTGGTGACAGCCAAATGCTGTGTTTCCAATGAAGATACTGATCCATGGAGAGACTACGCTTAATTTTTAATTATTGTTCCCTTAGGAGAAGACAAACTTTTAACCACAGATGCCACTTAATTAAACCACAGAGACCTTCTCTGCGTGGCTAATTAGTATCAAAGCAGATGAGCCAGGAGATTCTCAAATGAAGTTTCTCTGGGGCCTAATTAACAAGAATGGAGCAGACCCCACAGAGGCAGCTACATGCGCACTGAAACTTTTCTGATATTTTACACTCAAAGCCTCCTAGTTTCCTCAAGAGGTTCTGATCACCAACTAACACCATTATCAAAATCATCTTCCCAGCCGGACCCTGCCTAACTCTCTAGCCTCATTTCTCTTCATGATCTATCATTCTCTCTATTGCCAGAAATAACAAATAGGTTCCATCTCTTACCCTGCCACTATTTAACTAAGAGTAGCTCCCTGGAGTGCTAAGTTGAGGATGATTCAAAGGTTCAAATCAATCCCCATGAGAAATAATGCTCTGTGATAGATTAGCAATGTCCGTCATGGACATGGAAGATTGTAGGATGAAAGCTATATATTCTCCATCTCTGCCCTATACCAAATCCTGAACCATGCTGCATTCCTAGAACACTTAACACTTCTTCACACCTCCATGTTTTTGTAGGTTATTGTGATATCACTCCTTCTCTTCACTCAGTCAATGCCTAGTTGCTATCCTTCAAGGCCTGACTTCCCTATAGCTGTCTCTGAGCATCCTTCCTTATCCTTGGGTTCAAGTGGGATAAATAATTTTCCCCATTGTACTTTTAACATCAGATTGCTGTTGCAATTACTGCACTGATCTAAGTATTTGGGGTACTGCACAAGAATAACTCCTAGAGAGAAGTTCTTGGTGAATGATATGAGAAGACAAAAGAGACTGGTAACGACTCTCTAGTGGGAAAAGGAAAACAAAAAGAATAGAGGTATTTATAGCAAGGAATAGAAAGACAAAAGATTAGAACCTCTAAGAATAGAGAAAGAATGAGAGACACGCCTCCTTAAAGTTACTGTGAGGGTTAGCTACATAATAGTCCATGATATTGAAAGCAGAGTGGGGAATTGATGAAGCAAGCATAAACCGGGTGAATCATATATCATCAGAAGTCCTGTACTAAAAAAACACTAAAGGAAGAAAGAAAATGATCGCAGGTGAAAGCACAAAATGCAAGGAGTGCAGTGCAATGGAAAGAAAAATAATGTGAATACTCTGAAAGAATATTGCTTACTAAAAGCAATAGTAAGAATGTCTTGTGAGGTTTAAAATGTGTGTTGAATTAAAATACATCAAAACTCTAACTCAAAAGGCAGGACAGGAGCAAATGGAGTTAAAGTGTTCTACAGTTCTTGCATTTACTATGAAATGGTAAAAATATAAAAATATATTGAGCTTTAATAAGTAAATGATATACATTATAATGTTTAAGGCAAGAACTTAGAGAATAAAATGTATAACTAACAAACTAATAGAAGAGCAAAATTTTAACAGTAATTTAAAAGAAAAGAAGAAAACAGAGAAAAAGGAACAAAAACAGGCAGGATAAATAGAAAATATACAGCAAGATACTAGAATTTCTATTGCAGTAATGGCAAAGCATCTTGTCTCAGTCTGAGCCTTTCATTTTAATAATTTTAAATTATTGGTAGGGAAACTCTGGGGAAAAAATTTTGTTTGAAGGCTTTTGAGCATAACCAAAAGCAGGTACAAAATGGAAGGAATTAACCTTGCAAGAAGGAAATCACCTGGGTGAGATTCATATTTACTTGGCTTTTCTTCTGAGGGCATTCTCCAGGTTATACAATGCAAGGTGGTTAACACTCAAGCAAAAAGCCAATATATCAACATCTGGATTGATGGAGGGGACATTACTACTACATGCCTTACATACATTAAAAACATAATAAAGGGGAGACTGATTTGAGTAATAATAAAACTCTGGTCTCCCACACAGGGGCTCTGTGTGAATTACTCTTTCTCTTGCAGTTCTCCTGTCTCAATAAACCAGCTCTGTCTAGGCAGCAGGCAAGGTGAACCCATTGGGTGGTTACAAATTTGGGGGCTTGCCCAGGATTGCCCTTGTGGCTACCTGCCCATAGTCCAGTAGCCCCCCTCCAGTGATGGGTCCAGAGGCCAGCCCAAGCAGCCACCTAGTTCTCTTGGACTGGAACTGATTCTGGTACTCTCTCTACTGTCAGGGTGCTGCCAGCCCAATGTGCATGGATTTAATTGCAGTGGAGGAAAAGTCCTGGGGAGATGTCCCATAACTGCAGCCCTATCACAGGGTGTCTGCCGTAGCCCTACTGCAGGGTGTCTGCATTGGTGAGTATCCAAATGCTGCCAATGCCTCCTTCCTTCTCCTGACTGGTTCTGTGGACCTATGGTAGGGTGTCTGTCTGTAGCCCCATTGTGAGGTGTCTGTTTGTAGCTCCACCACAGGGTGTCTGTCTTGGTTCAGCTCCTTCAGGGGTCACAGTTTGTCTGTAGTCCCACTGAGGGTGTCTGTCTCAGTTCGGTTCCTGAGGGGTCTCGGTTGGCTCTCCCTAACTAGTAGGAAGAGTCCTGGTTTGGGAGACTTCTCAATCAGGAAGACTTTGGAGAGATTTCTCAGATGGAGAATGGGAGGATAGTTAGAAGGGATACTCTTGGAGTTCTTGGCTAGGGATCTGATTTGGAAGGCCTTTGTCTATCTCATCTTTGTGTGTGTTTGTATATGTGGAGCAGATCTCAGAAGGAATTGCTGACAGAAGTCCAGCAGGCCTAACTCAGAGAACATCCCCCATCCTTATTTGACTGGTCACATTCAGTGAGCCCTGCAGAAAGCTCAACAGGCCTGACTTGGTGAGATTGTCCACTCTTTGTCTTGCCCAGAGACCACCCACTGAATTACTGTTCAAAGATCATGCCTCCCCACCTGGAGTAGACCAAGGACAACAGGGACCAATGGGAGAAAGTTTGAGCCTTGCCATGTTGATACAGGGTCCTGAACGAGGTGACTAGTGTCTGTTTTGTTACATGTATTTTGCTTCAGCTGGGATGGAAAATGTTAATTCAGTTTTCTATGCAGCCCATTGTGCAACATCTTGCAAAATTGAGAATCTTTTGTCTCTGGTTCCATAAAACAAAAAAGGGTGATTTTCTGTTGTAAAGGGGCTTAACCCCTACAGCTATAGTACAGCAAACAGGGTCATCAAAAGTCATTTCATTCTTCTGGCATTTCTTGGTGTGTAATTAACTAGGTAGGAAATACACTTTATGGTATAGCTATGGAGGGATACTTGGCTCTTTGTACTCCTCGAACACAGAAGCATGCTCTTGGCCACCCGGAAGATATGGCAACATCCCCACTGAGACATAAGACTCCCATGCAGGATGGGCTGATTACAAAATGGGCTGATTGGCTTCGGGTTGCCTTGCAATGAAATGCATGGTAGAAGCAGTGCACTATCTTCTCCCATAGGATTTCCCTCCTTTTTGGGGATCCAGGATCCAGTATAAAATAACACCCTATCCCAGCACTTTGGGAGGCCATGGTGGGCAGATCACTTGAAGTCAGGAGTTCAAGACCAGCCTGACCAACATGGTGAAACCATGTCTCTACCAAAAATACAAAAATTAGCTGGGCGTGGTGGCAGGTGCCTGTAATCCCATCTACTCAGGAGGCTAAGGCACGAGAATCACTTGAAGTTGTAGAAGTTGCAGTGAGCCAAGATTGTGCCACTACACTCCAACCTGGGCGACAGAGCAAGACTCTGTCTCAAAATAGAATACAATACAATACAAAACAATACAATACAATACAATACAATACAATACAATACAATACAATACAATACAATACAATACAATACAAATGGCACCCTTAATTTTGGGGAACTGTCTTTGCCTTCCAGCTGTGCCTCCTTATTAGGCCCTAGAAACTGCATGCTTTCCTGACCCTGTTCTCCCAAAGTACTCCACCCAGAAGCCAGTAATCCAATTTTAAAACCTAGCAAGTGAAAAGTCTTACAACTGTTGGATCTTCTGTCCGTCTGTCTGTCCGTCTGTGTATTTATGTCTTGTTTGTATGATGTTTATATTTTAAAAGCCCTGATTAATTGATTTAGAAAAATAAGTGCTTAAATCATATTTTGTCAGAAAAATAGACACTTTAATGCCTTTTTGTTCACACGACTTTATTAATATTTTGGGGGAAAAAGACAGTTTTAAAGTTTATTGGTAAAATAAAAATGTCTTCAAAACATAGGCATTTGTTCTAAATTTAAGGTTAGACAACAGATTTGCTAACTGCTTTAAGATCATAGACTGCTTCTTTGACTTTTGATAATTGTTCAATTTACCTACTTTGTAGCATGAGATTCTAGATAAGGCCCGAAGACATGGAGTTAGCCATGCCCCCCATCCCCACTCAACCCTCTGGCTATGCTGGGAAGAGTCAGACCTTATCTGCACTTCTGTCTGATGTCCTAGGTTCCATCCCTAGTACATAATTAAAATTGCTTATCAAGTTTTTCCACCAAAAGTAAACATTGCTAATAGTTAACGTTGTAACATGTAATTGAGACTACTTGAGAAGCAGTTTTATGTACAAGGTGTGTAGGAAAGTAGAATGTGTTTTTGGTAAAAGATTATACTTTTATAATGAGAATATGGCATGAGAATATGGCTTTTGTTAAAGGGAATGTAATTTTATCTACTTCAGAGGGTTTTAAAGATCATCTTAACCTAAAAGACTAATGGAACAAAACTTAAAGTTTAAGCAAAGTGAAAAGGGTTTGTGAAGGCTTGGTCTTGTAAAGAAAGTTCTGTGGGTATGAGCAAGTAGGCTAAGATTTGAAGGGGATTATTTAACTTTCTTCCATAGGTTGAACATTAAAATAAAATCACACTAATGCAGGGCCAGAATGTGGGCCCATGTGTCCAAATAACAGGATTTTCTTAGAAAATTGATCTACTGTTTAACAGAAAATTGTAAAGAGTTCTAAAAAGTTTATGAAAATCTTACATTAGGGTCAAACTAATTAAAACCAGATAGATTTATAAAATTTTACTTAAAAACTAGCTTTAGCATTAAAGATGCAGTAAAGCAAACATGAAATATGGTTTTCTCTTTTGAAAAATATCTTTATGTAATATTAAGAGATAATGAAAGGTTTTTGTTTGCCCCTTTGGGTAAATTACAGTGAAAAAAAAAAAAGAGAAGAGAAAAGAGAAAAATTCAGATGGCCTCTTGCTAACTTCATTGGGTCTCGTTTGGAAAGCTGTGTCTTTTCTATCAAAGTAAAGGTTTTTGCCTTTTAAAAAGCTTTTTCGAGTTACCACTTTGGATAAATGAACAACCCATGATCCTATTTTGTGATATCCAGTGTTTTAAACCTTTGATATTTGACAACCTTTCCAAAATCAAATTATAAAGTATGTCATTTTCTGATCTAACTAATCCTTTAGACTTTAGGTCCCCTGAAGTCCAAAAATAATGTGT
The DNA here is from genome assembly GCF_043159975.1 of Macaca nemestrina. Classification (NCBI taxonomy): domain Eukaryota; kingdom Metazoa; phylum Chordata; class Mammalia; order Primates; family Cercopithecidae; genus Macaca; species Macaca nemestrina. The sequence goes on along the minus strand of NC_092138.1, from coordinate 93,251,481 downwards.
TTGGCTTATTTGGTATAAAAATCATATAGGAAGTATTGTTGAATATAAAATGGTGTTTGGCTTTCTTTGGGCTATATTTGTGTAAATGTTTATTGGTATATGTTCCAAAATTATGTGAAACTTCTATAATTCTGATATGACTCAGTATATGTTATCAGTAATAATGATAATTTTTCTGTTAAATTAGTGTGTGCCACAGAGGCAACCAAAATTCCTAGTTAACTGTGGCTATAGTAATGGCTGTCCTAAGACTTTCTGTCATCTACAGACAATTGTTGTCTTATTACAATCCTCTTCAAAAGGTGTTTTATAATAGGCTATAGGACTTTGAGAGGTGTTCTTGAATGCAGGTTTCGAATAACTTTGGAGATTGTGACATTAGAATAGAGGAAAAACTTTTGGGACTCTCATGGAAAGCTGAAATGTTCATGAATATCAAGCAGAACAGGAGTTAACTGAATGGATCGAACTAATAAGAAACTAATCATTTTTTTGACTTTTTTGCTAAAAACATTGCTGATCCTTTTCTTTCCAGAGCCAAGAAAACTTATCTTTTGAGCTATGTATAGCTTTTAACAATTGAGTATAATATACTCCTGTGATCAAAATTTGGAGCATATTTGTTTCTCTCTACCTGATTTCTCCAGAAAATTTGGAAACTACTTGAGCATTCTCAACTTATCACAGTATAGGCATAAGTGCAATAAGAATCTGCTTTCTTTTGTAACGGGACACAATTGGAGAAACTGGTTACTTTTCCAAGACTGGAATGGCATGTTTTCCTTTAAGGAATCTAACTTGACTTACAGAGCCAATAAAAGCCCCTTGGTAAAACTAGCCTCATACCTTGTCTATACAGTCCCTGTATAGGGTTCCTGACCTTTGGTAAGTAAAGCATGTCACTTTTTAACAGGCCCAAGAGCCCCAAGTTATCCTGGGACCTCAAGAGGAGAGGAATATACCTCACTCATAGTAATTTGAGGGTACAAACCCATGGATGGGCTCAGCTTTTAAAAAATCTTATCTGAGATTCCTTATGGAATAGAGTTCCATCAAAGCCAATTTAAAAAGCCAATGTGGGAATAATTATTCTTGCTGCACTTTATGCAAATAGTCAGGCCAAATATAATAAAACTAAAGTTTATTTTGCAAACAAATCAGTTATATCATGATCTGTTTTTAATAAAAATGGGAACTGGTGAGAGAAAAATTATGCTTAAAACAAACTATAGTATACCTGTTGTTAGCTGTTCTTGACTTTTTTCTGCAGTTTGCACTAGATCCTAAAGTCTTTGTGGGCTACAAGTCTCCAAACTAATGCTTTCAAATATTTACTTTTAAAACTGGGAACTGCACTCCTTACCCTAGTACTCATGATTTACCTTATAATATGGTGTTCCCTTAAACGCAGTACAAAAGTATAGATAACAATACCTTGCCTTTTTCATGCAAGCCTTGGAACCCCAGCCAGGCCTGCATGAGTATGCTCAGACAGTTGCAAAGTGGTTCCACTCCTCTCACTTTCGGATCAACACCAACCTCCACTACATCCTGATCAGCAGAAAGAAGTTAGAGCGATCTTCACCCGTTTTCCATCTTCTTTAGCCAACACCTTAAGATTAAGGTGTTATAAAACCCAAAGGGAGAGATTGAAACCACCATTGCAAAATTGTAACTGAGACAGTGAAAGAGATCTGACCTAACCAACTCCATCTTGCTTTTAACTTCCAAGCTGTCCTTGTTCATTTCCTGGGCATAGGCACAGCTAACTTTGGGAAGAACTTAGTTTATAGTTTAAAACAAAGAATGAGAACAGGCCTTTCCCAAGGCAAATTCCTTCCTTGCCTGGGGACTAGACTGCCTTTTTAGGACTAACAAATTAGCCACAAGATTAGAAATTATGGGCCGGACACAGTGGCTCATGTCTGTAATCCCAGCACGTTAGGAGGCCAAGGTGGGTGGATCACATGAGTTCAGGAGTTGAAGACTAGCCATGGCTAAACCTCATCTCTACCAAAAATATAAAATTAGCCAGGTGTGGTGGTGAATGCCTGTAATCCCAGCTACTCAAGAGGCTGAAGCAGGAGAATTGCTTCAACCCAGGAGGCAGAGGTTGCCGTGAGCAAAGATTGTGTGATTGCAATCTAGCCTGGGTGACAGAGCGAGACTCTATCAAAAAAAAAAAAAGATTAGAAATTATGGTTTAGGAGCCATGTAGTTAAAGGCTACAATATTCTGACTCTCCCTAAACTGCTCATAAGATCAGTGCTTCAGATATTTTACAGATCCTGCACTTGATGCATCAGCTAGCACCACACAGATCGAGAAACTAGCTCATCTGATCTTGTGCCACCCTACCCAGGAACTGACTCAGAATAAGAAGACAGCTTCTACTTCCTGTGATTTCTTCTCTGACCTAACCGATCAGCACTCCTGGCTCACTGGCTTCCCCCTACCCACCAAGATGTCCTTAAAAACTTTGATCCTTGAATGCTTGGGGAGACTGATTGGAGTAATAATAAAACTCCAGTCTTCCCCTCACCAAAAAAAAAGTATAATAAAGGAGCTAGGCATGGTGGCTAAAGTCTGTAATCCCAACAGTTTGGGAGGCCAAGGTGAGAGGATTGCTTGAGCCCAGGAGTTCAAGACCAGCTTAGGTAACATGGCAAAGCTCCATCTCTACAGAAAAAACAAAAATAAGCTGGACATGGTGGTGCGCACCTGCAATCCCAGCTACTCAGGAGGCTGAGGTGAGAGTATAACCTGAGCCTGGGCAGTCGAGACTGCAGGGAGTCGTGATTGTACCACTGCACCCCAGCCTAGGTGGCAGAGCAAGATCCTGTCTCAAAGAAACAAAAATTAAAAAGTATAATAAAGGTATATTGTGAACAACTCTCTACCAATAAACTCAACGACCTAAGGACAAATTCTTTGAAAGACACAATTATGAAAAAGACTCAAGAAACACAGAAAATCTAAATAACTCTGTATCTCCTTTTAAAATCAAATTAATGACCTAAAACCTTCCCAAAACAGATTCTCCATCCTCAGATGGCCTTATTAATAATTCTTGCTTTTTGTTCAGCTTTCTGATCTACTCATTAATAAGTTCTATTAATTATTTAAAGAAGAAATAATACCAACCTTATGTAAACTCTTTCAGAAAGTAGAGGTGTGGCATTTCCCACTCCATTTCATGAGACCAGCATTACCCTGATAACATAAGCATAAATATAAAACATAAAAATAAACATAAAAACATAAATATAAACCAAAAAATCTACTTAAAATATTATCAAATTGAATCCAACAATACATAGAAAGACTAAGACCTTATGTCCAAGGATGGTTTATCCCAGATATACAAAATTGTTTCCACATTTGAAAATCAATTCATGGCCGGGCGTGTTGGCTCAAGCCTGTAATCCCAGCACTTTGGGAGGCTGAGATGGGCGGATCACGAGGTCAGGAGATCAAGATCATCCTGGCTAACACGGTGAAACTCCGTCTCTACTAAAAAATACAAAAAAACTACATGGGCGAGGTGGCGGGCGCCTGTAGTCCCAGCTACTCGAGAGGCTGAGGCAGGAGAATGGCGTGAACCTGGGAGGCGGAGCTTGCAGTGAGCTGAGATCCGGCCACCGCACTCCAGCCTGGGCGACAGAGCGAGACTCCATCTCAAAAAAAAAAAAAAAAATCAATCCATGTAATTTACCATATCAATAGAGTAAAAAAGAAAAACAACTTTAATATCTCAATAGATGCAGAAAAAGCATATAGCAAAAAAAAAAAATCAACAATAAATAGAACTCTCAGTAAGCTCAGAATAAAAAAGAACTCTCTCAAACTGATGAAAGGTCTTTCCACAAAACACAGCTAACATTACACTTAACGGCAAAAGACTAAATGCTGTCACCCTAAGATAGGGACAAGGGAAGGATGTCTTCTCTCACTGATTCTACTAAATATTGTACTAAAGATCCTAGCTATACAGCATGGCAAGAAAAAGAAGTAAAAAGGCATGCATGTTAAAAAGAAAGAAGTAAAATTGTTCTTATTCAAAGATAACACTATCATATACATAGGAAGGCCATAAAGGTTATGAAAGGAAAATATATCTACTAAAGTCAATATGTAAATTTAGCAAGTTTCCAGGATCCAAAAAGTCAAACGTATTTCTATATACTAGGCAAAAAAAAAAAAAAAAAAAAAAAAAAAGCCAAAGTTAATTAAAAAAAAAAAAAACAGTTCAGCAATTTATCCACATAACAAATCTGCACATGTACCCCTTGATCCTAAAATGAAAGTAGGAAAAAAAAAGAATTTCATCTACAATATCATCAAAAACTTTAAAATACTTCTGGCTAAATTTAACAAAATCATACAAAATCTGTACACTGAAAACTACAAAACAATGCTGAGATTAAAAACCTAAGTAAAGGAAAAAATACACCATGCTCCTAAATTGGAAGTCTCAATATTAAGATGTTAATTCTTCCCTACTTGATCTATAGATTCAACACTGTCCCTATCAAAATCCCAGCAGCTGTTTTTATAGAAATTGACAAGGTGATTATAAGATTTTTATGGAAATTCAAGGACTTAGAAAAGCTAAAATCATCTTCAAAAAAATTTTTTAAACCACAGTGGAAAACTTATACTGAACATTTTCAAGACTTACTAAATAGCTACTTATCTGCTCACTATAAAGCTACAAACCTGTGTGATGTTGTCATAAGCATAAATAAATTAGTGAAACATAATGGAGAGTCCAGAAATAGACACACATATATCCAGTCACTTAGCTGTTTATAAAGGTGCTAGTGCAATTAAAGGGGGAAGGAGTAGTCTATTCAACAAACGATGCCAGAGCAACTAAATGTCTAAATGGAAAGAAATAAACCTTGGCGCTATCTGTATCATGGCCTTATCATATGTTATGCAAAAAATAAGTTAAAATGGAGTGGAGACCTAAGCGTAAAACTACAAACTTTCTAGAGAAAAAAACAGGAGAATATCTTTGTGACATTGCAGTAAATATAATTTTTTATACAGGATAAAAAACAAAAACACTAACCATAAGGGAAAAATGGGTAAGTTGGGCTTTATTAAAATGTTTTAAATTATATTCTTCAAAGTTATGTTAAGAAAATAAAAGGGCAAACCACAGACTAGGAGAAACTAATTGTAATTCCTATAACTTATAATAGTGATAAAACAAACAACCCAATAAAAGGGCAAAAGGTTCAAACAGACACATCATAAAAGAAGATATGCAAATGACCAATGATATATGAAAAGATACTCAATGTCATCAGTTGTCAGGGAAATGAAAATTAAAATTACAGTGAGATACCACTTAATAGCCACTAGGAAAATGGTTCAATTAAAAACATATGAGAGCCGCCGGGCGCGGTGGCTCAAGCCTGTAATCCCAGCACTTTGGGAGGCTGAGACGGGCGGATCACGAGGTCGGGAGATCGAGACCATCCTGGCTAACACGGTGAAACCCCGTCTCTACTAAAAAAAATACAAAAAACTAGCCGGGCGAGGTGGTGGGCGCCTGTAGTCCCAGCTACTCGGGAGGCTGAGGCAGGAGAATGGCGTAAACCCGGGAGGCGGAGCTTGCAGTGAGCTGAGATCCGGCCACTGCACTCCAGCCTGGGCGACAGAGCGAGACTCCGTCTCAAAAAAAAAAAAAAAAAAAAAAAACATATGAGAACCAAGTGTTGCCAAAGATGTGGCACCACTAGGACTCTCATACGTTGTTGAGGGAGTGCAGCACATTACAACCCCTTTGGAAAACTATTTGGCAGTTTCTTAAAAGTAAATACCTATCTACCATATGATCTAGAAATTCTACTCCAAATATTTATTTAGAGAAAACTATTACATTATTTGTTTGCATATCTTCTTTTATGATGTGTCTGCTGAAATCTTTTGCCTTCTTGTTGGGTTGTTTGTCTTATCCTTATTAGAAGTTATAAGTATTACAAATATTTGTGATATTTAGTTAAGAGAAAGGAAGACTTACATTCACAAATGACTTGTATCAAATACTCACAATAGTTGTTTTCACAGTAGCCCAAACTGTGAATCTAAATGTCCATCAGCAAGGATAAGCAAGGATAAACAAGCAAATTGCTGTATGTTTACACAACAGAATGCCACCCAGGACTGAAAAAGAACAAAATAACAAACTGCTGATAAACACAGCAACATGGATAATTTCACAAGACATTACATTCAGCACAAGAAGTAAGAAACAAAAGAATATATATAGGCCAGGTGTGGTGGTTCATGCCTGTAGTCTCAGCACTTTGGGAGACTGAGTCAGTAGGATCACTTGAGCCTAAGGGTTCAAGACCAGCGAGACTCCATCCATATCAAAAAATAATAATAATAATTAAAAATTAGCCAGGCGTGGTGTGTGTCTGTAGTCCCAGCTACTCAGGAGGCTGAGGCAGGAGGATCCCTTGAGCTCAGGAGTTCAAGGCTGCAGCAAGTTATGATGGCACCACTGCACTCCAGTCTGGGCATCAAAATGAGACCCTGTTTCTTTAAAAAATTAATTAAATTAAAAATAAAGAATATATATAGTATGATGCCATTCGTATGAAGTTCAAGAACAGGCTAAACTATCTACAGTGCTGGAAGTCAGGCTAGTAGTTACCTCTTTAGGTTAAAAAAAAAAGCTCAGGTAGGCCAGGTGCTGTGGCTCACACCTGTAATTGTGGCACTTTGGGAAACTGAGGCAGGAGGATTTCTTGAGCTCAGGAGTTCAAGACCAGCCTAGGCAACATAGGGAGGCCCCATCTCTACAAAAAATTAAAAATAAAAATAGGCCAGGTACAGTAACTCACGCCTGTAATCCCAGCACTTTGGGAGGCCAAGGCGGGCGGATCATAAGGTCAGGAGATCAAGACCACCCTGGCCAACATGGTGAAACCCCATCTCTACTAAAAATACCAAAAATTAGCCGGACATGGTGACGGGTGCCTGTAGTCCCAGCTACTTGGGAGCCTGAGGCAGGAGAATCGCTTGAACCTGGGAGGCAGAGGTTGCAGTGAGCCAAGATTGTGCCACTGCACTCCAGCCTGGCGACAGAGCAAGACACGTCTCAAAAAAATAAATTAGTTAAATTAATAAAAAATAAATTAGCCAGGTGTGGTTTTGCATACCTGTGGTCCCAGCTACTTGGGAGGCTGAGGAGAAGGATTACTTGAGGCTCAGAGATCAAGGCTGTAGAGAGTTGTGATCACGCACCTCTGCACTCCATCCTGAATGACAAAGCAAGACCCTGTCTCAAAAAAAAAAAAAAAAAAAAACAAGTTTAAGCTGTACACTTGAGATGTGTGCATTTTAATGTAAGTAAAATATGCCTCAATTTGCATTGTAAATTTATTTTTAAGACACCTCACTATTAAGACTTTGATGATTTTTCGGTCACTACTCTTCTGCTAGCAAGCTTATGCCCACAGGTACCCCTATACTTTACCAAGTTTTACATTGCTCAAAGTCCATTCAATGGTGAGATTCCCTGCTCCCTCCCTAAATTGCTAACAATTAGGGTCCAGACCAGCTGTCATTTTGAATGGCAGCTACAAGTTCAGCTATATTTATGAAGCACTATATGTAAAAATAATCTACTGGAACACTTAGTTGGGGAACTTATGTTCCCTATTTTTCCAAATCAGCAGAGACTCCACCTCTGAGCTCTTGTCTAGCTGAATGATAAAGGCAATCAGATTCAGACCAATGACCAGAATGCTACTTAACCACAGCGATCATGCAGAGAGGCTCACAAAGCAAGGCTGTTCAAGAAACCCACACAATGCACAATGCCTGATGGTCACTGACCTTTTCAAAGGCTTATGGAATTATTTGAGACTTGGAAGAAATAATATAGTGTCCCAAAAACTTACAAAATGAAAATTATAAATATTTAATTAAATGTCTACAAAATGTATTATGTTAGTCAACTAAAACTTACCTCAACATATATATGTAAATTATACTAAATGTGCTATAAGGCTACATTTTAACATGTTTGGTATGAGGTAGGAAGAGGCATCCAATACAGATTTGTCTTAACTGCATGAAGGTCAGGAAAATGCGGCCTTGCTTACATGTCATATGGTAGCTTCTCTGTCAAGTCTAATAAGCTCCTCCTTTTTTTGTGGACATGGAGATTGCAATTGCTTCCTTCATTTCTGGAACCATAATGGAAGTCAGCCTACATGGTCCTAGCAACCAAAAGCCCAAGCTCTTGAAGAAAGAATCCTAGACGACAAGGCATGAGAAACAGCCATCTGGTAGATGTTAGAACCTTTCCTTTTGTGAGACCCCCTCAGCCTGTGATGCATTTGGAGTAACTTTATTTCTTACTCTGCTTGCCCTGTGTGCCATCCCAAGATCTGAGAAGTCAACTGACAGTTTCTGGGGTCACAGATCCCAGAAAACTCCTGGAGCGTAAGTCATTTGAATGTGTGTTCACTGCGTTGTTGTTTTTTTTTTTGGTTTTTTTTTGTTTTTTTTTTTTTTTTTTGGTTTTTGTTACCACTGACCTTCAGGATGGAATGGAAAGAATATTCTTTTGGAATGGAAAATATATGTGCTTAGGAGTTACCCACACCTGCATCACTCATGTTTATCACAGGAAAGACTCTTAGGTTTTGGTCATCATTTAGCAGTCATTGGAAACAGCGCTGGGCTGGAGTGGGGGGGTGGTTTCATCCAGGATCTACCACTTACAGGCTTTATGACCTCACATAAATGTTTTCTCTCTGAGCCTCAAATATCTCATCTGTGAAATGGAAGGAAGAACCCCTATTTCACAGAGCTGCTTGCATGAGAATTAATAAGGTGTGTGTATCATGATATTAGCACAATGCCTGGCATGTAGTGAGTGCTCTCAACATTGTCAGACAGAAAGAAGGTTAATAGTTGCCAGGGGCTGGAAATGGAGAGTTACTGCTGAAAATGGTTAGGGGATTTCCTTTGGAATGATGAAAATGTTCTAGAACTAGGTATTGGTGATGGTTGCACCACATTGTGAATATACTAAATGTCATTCAATTGCACACTGTAAGGTGTTTAAAATGATCAACTTTACATTACATGTATTTTACCACAATGAAAGCAAAATAACTGCTAGACCATCTTTTCCATCCCATAGGGTGAGTGGGGAGGAGGAGGAAATTAGATCTGTCCTGAATCCCTCCCGTAAGGGCAGGAACTGAGAATCAAGACAAGAGCAGGTCCTTGAGCATCAGCCTGGTGAAGGAGGCAGAGCTTGGGTTGGGGCCTCACTGAGTGTGGCTCACTTGGTGAGGGAAGGGGTAAGATCAAGTGGGCAGCAGGCGGAAGAGAGACGGCACTGCTTTGAGATTTCAGATAACCAGTTATGTGCAGTGAACGTCACTGAGGAGGCAGAGTGTGAGTCATAAATCAGAAAGGAGACAGCAAGCCTGGAAAAAGTGAGTCATGGGGAGAGGAAAGAAAACGTCATTCATCTAAAGAGAAAAAGAATGATCAAAGGCAGTATGATACAGTGCAGAGGGCTCTCTCTGAGGCCTATGGATAGAATCATCTGGAAGTGCATCAATATCAACAATGCCCACCACCCTCCACTCCCCCATCCCTACTGTGGTTCTGGTTCTAGATGATTTGGACAGGGCGCATGGTGGAAAAAGGGCATGCTTTGGAATTTCATGTGACCTTCTACCACTTTGTAGCTGTATGACTCCAGAAAAGTCACCTAATTTTTCTGTGTCTCAATTTCATCCTTTGTGAAACAGGAAAACCTACCTACAAAGTTGTTAGGAAGAGTTAATAAAATAGGCAGGTAAAATACATGCCCCAGAGTAGATGTCTAGTAAATATATGCTCCCTTTCTCCTGTAATGGTACATGTACACTCATGAATCTATTTTCTTTCCATCAGTCCATGAAGCAAGATAAGACACAAAAAGAAATTTTGAATAAAGAAGTGGAAACATTTCCCGTAATAAGTGTGTTTAAAGATGATGTTTTAATTACAGCCCTCATTATAAGAGTTAAAACCGGCCCGGCACAGTGACTCACGCCTGTAATCCCAGCACTCTGGGAGGCCGAGGCGGGCGGATCAGAAGGTCAGGAGATCGAGACCATCCTGGCTAACACAGGGAAACCCCGTCTCTACTAAAAATACAAAAAATTAGCCGGGCGCGGTGGCCGGCGCCTGTAGTCCCAGCAACTTGGGAGGCTGAGGCAGGAGAATGGCGTGAACTCGGAAGGCGGAGCTTGCAGTGAGCCAAGATCACGCCACTGCACTCCAGCCTGGGCGACAGAGCGAGACTCCGTTTCAAAAGAAAAAAAAAAGAGTTAAAATCTACCATAGAGGGCATGATATTTATTCATAATAGTCAAAAAATGGGAACAACCCAAATGTCCATCAACAGAAGACTAGATAAATCAACTGTGATATACACGAGTTACACAGCAATAAAAAGATCAAGCTGCTGATATACACAGCAACATGGATGTCAACAAATGTTATGTTGAGCAAAAGAAGTCAAACACACAAAAAAAGTACATACTTTATGACGCTATTCAAACGAAGTTCGTGAGTAGACAAAACTAATCAAAAGCGATAAAAGCGAAAATAGTGGTTACCTTTCGGTGGTTTTTGACTGGGAAGGAGCACAAAAGAGCCTTCTAGAGTGCTGGGAATGTTCTATATCTTGATTTCTTTGGCGGTTTATACTTGTGTAAAAATGTGTCGAATTATGCACATAAGATTAGTGCTCTTTGCTGTATGTTATACTCCAGTTGAAGGCAGGAGGGAGACTGAACTGCCACAGAAATCTGCAAGGGTGTACTGCCGCATTGTTCTGAAACCCTAGCTACAGTTGTACAAATGGCCCAAAATCCCTTTTGGCTAAAGGATAAAGATTGAAAGCAAGACCATCCTGGCTAACACGGTGAAACCCCATCTCTACCAAAAAATACAAAAAACTAGCCGGGCGAGGTGGTAGCACCTGTAGTCCCAGCTACTCGGGAGGCTGAGGCAGGAGAATGGCGTAAACCCGGCAGGCGGAGCTTGCAGTGGGCTGAGATCCAGCCACTGCACTCCAGCCTGGGCGACAGAGCGAGACTCCGCCTCAAAAAAAAAAAAAAAGATTGAAAGCAAAAGACGTATCTTGACCAAATGTGGAGGGAAACCAACTTTGAATGAAACACGAATAACAGGTAAGATAGTGAAGAAAGTGCTTCATTGTGATTACTCTTAATAGTACTCAATAAAAGTATCTTTTAAGTTTTAGTATTTCTTTTTGTCATTCACGCATAGCTGTTTTAAGTTAGAGTTCATTTTTATAGGAAAAGTACGATAAAGTTGAAAAGTGGGTTGTAGGCATGTCTAACGTATTTTTGTGTGTGACGTATTTTGTGTGTGGATACATAGTAGGTGTGTATATTTATGAGTTACATGAGATGTTTTGATTCCGACATGCAATGCATAATGATCACATCACAGTAAATGGGGCATCCATCACCTCAAGCATTTATACTTTATGTTACAAACAATCCAATTCTACTCTTTCACTTATTTTTAATATACAATTAATTTATTATTGACTATAATAATCCTGTTGTGCTATCAAATATAAGATCTTATTCATTCTTTCTATTTTTTGTACCCCTTAAACATCCCTCTTTCCCCCAAATCCCCTACTACCCATCCCAGCCTCTGGTAACCATCCTTCTACTCTCTACCTCCATGAGTTCAATTGTTTTAATTTTTAGCTTTCCAAATAAGTGAGAACATGCAAAGCTTGTCTTTCCGCACCTGGCTTGTTTCACTTAACATAATGACCTCTCGTTCTATCCAAGTTGCTGCAAATGAGAGGACCTCATTCTTTTTTATGGCTGAATAGTACTCCATTGTGTATATGTCCCACATTTTCTTTAACTATTCATCTGTTGATGGACACTTAGGTTGCTTCCAAATGTTGGCTATTGTGAATAGTACTGCAATAAACATGAGAGTGCAGGTATTTCTTCAATATACTGATTCCCTCTCTGTAAGTACATACCCACCAGTGAAACTGCTGTATTGTACAGTAGCTCTTACTTTTTATTCTTATTTTTGAGGAAACTGCAAACTGTTCTCCAAAGTGGTTGTACTGATTTACATTCCCACTAAGAGTATACAAGGGTTCCCTTTTCTCTACATCCTCTCCAGCATTTGTTATTGTCCTTCTTTCGTCTCTCTCCATTTTAACTGGAGTGAGATGATATCTCATTGTAGTTTTGATATGCATTTTTCTGATGATCGATGATGTTCAACACCTTTTCATATACCTGTTTGCCATTTGTACCTTTTTTTTTTTTTTTAAGATTGATTTCCACTCTCATTGCCCAGGCCGGTGTGCAATGGCACGATCTCGGCTCACTGCAACCTCTGCCTCTGGGGTTCAAGCGATCCTCCTACCCCAGCCTCCTGAGTAACTGGGATTACAGGTGCCCGGCTAATTTTTGGTATTTTTAGTAGAAACGGGGTTTCACCATGTTGGCCAGGCTGGTCTCGAACTCCTAACCTCAGATGACTCACCTGCCTTGGCCTCCCAAAGTGCTGGGATTATAGGTGTGAGCCACTGCGCCCAACCTTGTATGTCTTCTTTTGAGAGAAGTCTATTCAGATCTTTTGCCCAATTTAAACTGGATTAGTAGGTTTTTTTCCTGTAGAGTTGTTTAAGCTTCTTATATATTCTCATTATTAATCCCTTGTCAGATGGATAGTTAGCAAATATTTTCTCCCATTCTGTGGGTTCTCTCTTTGTTGATCATTTCCTTTGCTGTGCAGAAGATTTTTAACTTGATGTGATCCCATTTATCCATTTTTGCTTTGGTTGCCTGTGCTTGTGAGGTATTACTCAAGAAATCTTTGCCTACTTCAATGTCCTGGAGAGCTTCCACAGAGCTTTTGCATAGTAGTTTTATAGTTTGACGTCTTAGATTTAAGTTTTAATTCACTTTGATTTGATTTTTGTATATGGCAAGAGATAGGGGTCTAGTTTCATTCTTCTGCACATGGATTTGCAGTTTTCCCAGTATCATTTATTGAAGATTAACTGTCCTTTTCCCAATGTATGTTCTTAACAACTTTATCAAAAATGAGTTCCTGTAGATGTATAGATCTATTTCTGGGTTCTCTAGTCTGTTTCATTGGTCTACGTGTCTGTTTTTATGCCAGTATAATGCTATTTTGGTTACTGTAGCTCTGTAGTATAATTTGAAGTCAGGTAATGCGATTCCTCCAGTTTTGTTCTTTTTGCTTAGGACAGCTTTGGCTATTCTGGGTCTTTTGTGGTTCTGTATAAATTCTAGGATTGTTTTTTCTGTTTATATGAAGAATGTCATTGGTATTTTGATAAGGATTGTCTTGAATCTATAGACTGCTTTGGGTAGTATGGACATTTTAACAATATTGATTCTTCCAATCTATGAATATGGAATATTTTTCTGTTTTTCGTGTGTCCTCTCCAATTTCTTTCATAGTGTTTTATTTTCCATTGTCAAGATCTTTCACTTCTTTGATTAATTTCTAGGTACTTAATTTTATTCGTAGCTATTGTAAATGGGATTACTATTTTCAGAATGTTCACTGTTTTCATATAGATATGTTACTAATTTTTGTATGTTGATTTTGTGTCTTGCAACTTTACTGAATTTGTCCACCAGTTCTAACAGTTTTCTGGGCTTTTCTTTGCTAGGAGACTTTTTATTATGGCTTTGATCTCATTACTTGTTATTGGTCTGTTCAGTTTTGGATTTCCTCATGATTCAGTGTTAGCAGGTTGTATGTGCCTAGGAATTTATCCATTTCTTCTGGGTTTTTCAATTTATTGGCATATAATTGCTCATAGGAGCCTCTAATGACCCTTTGAATCTCTGTGGTATCAGTTGTAATGCCTCCTTTTTCATCTCTGATTTTATTTATTTGGGCCTTCTACTTTTTTTTCATAGTCTGGCTAAAAGTTTCTCAATTGTATTTATTTATCTTTTCAAAAAACAACTTTTCATTTTGTTGATCTTTTGTATTGTTTTCTTCATTTCAATTCCATTTATTTCTACTCTGATCTTTTTTTAAAAAATTTTGGGTTTGCTCTTGATTTTCTAGTTCTTTAGGATGTATCCTTGGATACATTTGAAGTCTTTATGTCAGCACTTACAGCCATAAAATTCCCTCTAAGTACTACTTTTGCTGTATCTCATACATTTTGGTATGTTGTGTTTCCGTTTTCATTTGTTTCAAGAAAAATTTAAATTTTCTTCTTAATTTATTCATTGACCCACAGGCCATTCAGGAATGTATTGTTTAACTTCCATGTGTTTGTACAGCTTACAAAATTCGTCTTGTTATTGATTTCTAATTTTATTCCACGGTGGTCAGAGAAGATATTTGACATTATTTCCATTTTTTTTTAATGTTTTAAGACTTGTTTTGTGGCCTATCATATGGTCTGTCCTTAAGAATGATTTATGTGCTGAGAAAAACAATGTGTATTCTGCAGCCACTGGATGAAATGTTCTGTAAATATCTCTTAGGTCCACTTGGTCTATAGTACAGACTAAGCCCAATGTTTCTTTGTTGATTTTCTGTCTGGAAGATGTGTCCAATGCTGAAAGTGGGGTATTGAAGTCCCCATCTGTCCAATGCTAAGAGTGGGGTGTGTTGAAAGCAGGATGTTGAAGTGGGGTGTTGAAGAATCCAGTAGGATTGAATACCCCAATTTTTGTATTGTGGTCTCTCTCTTTAGCTCTAATAATATCTGCTTTATGTATATGGGTGCTCCAGTGTTGGGTGCATGCATATTTACAATTGTTACATCTGCTTGTTTATTGGAATCTTTTATCATTATATAATAATCTTCTTTTTCTCTCCTTATAGTTTTTGTCTTGACATCTATTTTGTCTCATTTAAGTATAGATATTCCTGCTCTTTTTTGGTTTCCATTTCCTGGAATACCTTTTCATCCCGTTGTTTTCAGTCTATGTGTCTTTATAGGTAAAGTGTATTTCCTGTAGACAACAGATCTTTGGATCTTGTCTTTTTATTCATTCAGCCACTCTATGTCTTTTGATTGTAGAGTTTAATCCATGTGTATTCAACGTCGTTATTGATAAGGACTTATCCTGCCATTTTCTTATTTGTTTTCTGATTGTTTTGTTGTCTTCTCCTCCTTCTTTCCTTCCTTCTTGTCTTCCTGTTAGTGAAGGTGATTTTCTTTGGTGGTATGTTTTAATTTCTTGCTTTTTATTTTTTATGTATCCATTGTATTTTTTTATTTGAGGTTACCATGAGGCTTGTAAATAATATTTATAACCCATTGTTTTAAATTTATGACAATTTAACACTGATTACTTTAAAAAACTAACAAATAAGCAAAGAGAAAGCTAATAAAAACTCTACACTTCAGCTTGTTCCCCTCACTTTTCAACTTTTTGTTGTTTCTATTTCTATCTTATTGTACTGTCTAGGTCTTAAAAAGTTGTTGTAGGTATTATTTTTAACAGTTCATCTTTTAGTCTTTCTACCTAAGATACAAGTAGTATATTTTAAGTATACTTAACATATATCTTAGTTGTACACCACTTATATATATCTTAAGTATAACAAAATTACAGTGTTCTGTGTTTTTCTGTGTACCCACTATTACTAATGAGTTTTGTACTTTCAGTTGATTTCTTCTTGCTCATTAACATTCTTTTCTTTCAGGTTGAACTCCATTTAGCATTTCTTGTAGGACAGGTCTGGTGTTGATGAAATCCCTCAGTTTTTGTCTGTGAAAGTCTTTACTTCTCCTTAATGCTGGAAGGATAATTTTTCTGGATATATTATTCTAGGGTAAAAGTTTTTTTCCATCAGCACCTTAAATATGTCATGCCACTCTCCTCTGGCCTGTAAGATTTCCACCAAAAAGTCTGCTGCCAGACATATTGGAGTTCTGTTGTACATTATTTGTTTCCTTTCTCTTGCTGCTTTTAGGTTCCTTTCTTATCCTTGCTCTTTGGGAGTTTGATTGTTAAATGCCTTGAGGTAGTCTTTGGGTTCAATCTGCTTGATGTCCTATAACCTTCTTCTACTTGAATATTGACATCTTTCTCTAGGTTTGAGAAGCTCTCTGCTATTATCCTTTTGAATAAACTTTCTACCCCTCTCTCTCTCTCTCTACCACTTCTTGAAGCCAATGACTCTTATATTTGCCCTTTTGAGGCTGTTTTCTAGATCTTGTTTGTGTGCTTCATTGTTTTCTATTCTTTTTGTCCCCTCTGGCCATGTATTTTCAAATAGCTTATATTCAAGCTCACTAATTCTTTCTTCTCCTTGATCAATTCTGCTATTAAGAGACTCTGATGCATTCCTTAGTAGTCAGTTGCATTTTCAACTTCAGAATTTCAGCTTGATTCTTTTTAATTATTTCAGTCTCTTGGATAAGTTGATCTGATAGGATTCTGAATTCCTTCTCTGTATTATCTTGAACTTCATTGAGTTTCCTCAAAATAACTATATCGAATTCTCTATCTGAAAGGTCTAGAGGTGTAGGTATATGACGTTTCTCTGAGAGATAGAGAAAGATCACATATTTTATCTCTCTAGAATCAATCCCTGGTGACTTACTTTGTTTCATGAAGTCATATTTTCTTGAATGATGTTGATGCTTGTGGATGTTCATTGGTGTCTGGGCATTGAAAAGGTAGATATTTATGGTAGTCTTTGCATTCTGGGCTTGTTTGTACCCATCCTTCTTGGGAAGGCTTTCCAGGTATTCGAAGAGACCTGGGTGTTGTGATCTAAGTTTTTGGTCACTGTAGTCATATCTACATTAGGAGGCACCCCAAGCCCAGAAATGCTGTGGCTCTTGCAGACTTACAGAGGTACCACTTGGTGGTCTTGGATAAGATCTTGGATAAGGTCTGGATTACCAGGCAGATATTCTTTTTCTCTTCCCTTACTTTCTCCCAACAGACAGAGTCCCAACAGACAGAGTCTCTGTCTCTGTGCTGAGCCGCCTGCAGCTGGGGGAGGGGTGGCACAAGCACCCCTGTGGCCACCACCATTGGGACTGCACTAGGTCAGACCTGAAGCCAGCACAGCACTGTGTCTTACCCAAGGCCCATTATAACCACTACCTGGCTACCACCTTTGTTCACTCAAGGCTTTAGGGCTTTACAGTTAGCAGGTGGTGAAGTCAGCCAAAGCTTGTGTCCTTTCCTTCAGGGCAGCAAGTTCCCCCAAGCAGGTCCATAGATGCTGTTTGGGAACCAGGGCCTTGAGTTGAAAATCTTAAGAATCTGCCTTTTGTTCTATTCTACTGCAGCTGAGCTGCAGACAAAGCCATAAGACAAGTCTTTCCCACTCATCCCTCCCCTTCCCACAGGCAGAGGAGTCTCTCCCCATGGCCACCACCACCACAGGCCCATGGGGAGTACTGCCTGGGCTGCCACCAATGTTCACGCAAGGCCAAGGGTTCTTCAATAAGCTTGTGGTGAATGCTGCCAGGCCTGGGACTCACCTCTCAGGGCAGTGGTCTCCCCTCTGGCCCAGGTCAGATCCAGAAATACTGTGCAAGAGCCAAGGCCTAGAATCAGGGACCCTGAGAGCCCACTTGGTGCTCTGCCCCACTGTGGCCGAGCTAGTACCTAAGCTGCAAGACGAAATCCCCTTTACTTTTCCTCCTGCTTTTCTTAAGTAGAAGGAGTCTCTCCCCATAGCCACCACAGCTGGGAAAGTGCTAGGTCACATCTGAAGTCAGCACATCTCAGAATCTCACTCAAGGGCCATAGTGTGTACTACCTGGCTACGGGTGCTGATTATTCAGGGCCCAATGGCACTTTAGTCAGCAGGTGGTGAATACTATCAGGACTAGATCCTTTCATTCAAAACAGCAGGTTCCCTTCTGCCTTATATGGCCCATATAAGCCCAGGGTATGTCTAGAAATGTCATCTGGAAGTTAGGTCCTGGAATGGGTGCCTCAGGACTCTGCCCAGTGCCCTAGTCTGCTGTGGCTGAGCTGGTATCCAAGTTGCAAGACAAGTCCTCTTTACTCTTCTCTCCTCAAGCTGAAGGAAGGAGTCTCTTTCAGAGCTGTGAGTTGCACTGCCGAGGGTTGGGAGAGGGGTGGCGCAAGCACTCTCTTGGCTATCTCAACAGGTCACATGCCCCTCAAGTCCACTGGCTCCAAGCGCAGATCAGACTTTCCTAGGAGTTGTAATCCTTGTGGCCTATACTGCCTTTCAAGTTTATTTAGAACCCCAGAGCCCTTTAGCCCATTCAGCAACTGGGATGGATGGTTCCCCTCTGGCTAGGGCTGGTCTAAATTCTCCCTCATGGGTACTAGCTGAGTGTGACCTCATGTTGCTTTCCGCTGTAACAAGGCAACACTGAGTTCTAACACAAAATCCCACAACCACTACACTCTCCCTACACAGATTCTCTGTGCCATATGGCTCCTGCCGGGGATCGGGGGAGGGATGGCTCTGGCAATTCAAGACCATCTTTCCTACCCTCTTCAGTGCCTCTTTCAGTAATACAAAGTTAAAACCAGGTACTGCAATAATTTACCTGAACTTTGGTTCTAATGAAGGTGTGCATTTGTGTAGATAGTTGTTAAATTTGGTGTTCCTGTGGAGAAGACAATTGGTAGAAGCTTCTATTCTGCCTTCTTGCTCTGCCTCCTGCGTTTTTTTAACTCAAAAATTACTAAAAGAGTGGACTGTGTGTACTCAACAGTCTTTGTGTCTCTGTTGTTCTGTAATTACATAACTTCACTTCTTAAGCTCTTTGCTTGCAACCATATTGAGCTGCTACTAGGTCAACAGTAAGGCCATTGTGATGGTCTTTGTAGCATTCTAGGGATAGGGACTACAGAGGCAGAACAGAAGTAAGAAAATTCAGATTCACTGAAGTAGACTTTCCATGTTTCCCAGCCCCTTTGAATACCTTTCCTATGTATGAGGAATTTTCCTCATTATGGGTTCCTCCTTTTCAAAGCACAAACCAGAAAACTCACTTTCCCATTCTTTCTTGTAGCTGCAGTACAGACACATGAGCTGGGCTCCACTGATCAGACACAACATAAAGATAATTTTAATTCTAAGTAGAAAAAAGAGAGGAAGCAAGTATTGCACAGAATCCATTTTCCAGCAAGACTGGCTGTAGAAGCAGCCTGTTTTGGGGGGCAGCAGTAGTAGGGTTTGGGCAGCAAAGGTGTCATTTGAGATGGCTGTGTCCATGGCAGTAGCAGAGGCATCTCCACTGGACAGTGGCCACCATTCCTAGGTGCAAAGCCTCCAAGCCTAATTCCCTGGTCCTCCCAGTGGCTCCATGAGCTATGTATAAATTCCTTCCTGTTTATACAGTCTAGAGAAGGCTCTGTTGTTTGCATTGAGAGTCCTGAATGAATCACCCATTGTATTAGTCAGGGTTCTCCAGAGAAGTAGAACCAATAGAATATATGTATATTATTATTATAATTTAATTTCCAATAATCATATAATACAGGGGTTTGTGTATTATTTGATTATTGGAACTCAAATAATAATATACATCTATTGGTTACATGTGTAGGATGTGCAGGTTTGTTACACAGGTAAATGTGTGTCATGGTAGTTTGCTACACCGATCATCCCATCACCTAGGTATTAAGCTCAGCATCCTTTAGCTATTATTCCTGATGGCCCGCCTCCCACCCTCCAACAAGCCCCAGTGTGCGTTATTCCCCACCACGTATTCATGTATTCTCATCATTCAGCTCCCACGATTAAGTAAGAACATGCAGTATTTGGTTTTCTGTTCTTGCATCATTACTGAGAGAGGTAGAAATATATATATATATATATATTTCTATATATATATATATATTCTCTCTCTCTCTCTATATATATATATTCTCTATATATATATATATATATATATAGAGAGAGAGAGAGAGAGAGAATATATATATAAATATAAACATATATATATATATATATATATCTTGAATATCCATGGGTTCCATATTTGTGAATTCAACCAAATGCAGATCAAAATATTCAAAATAATAATACAATAAAATAATACAAAGAAAAAATATAGTATAAGAACTAGCATTTACACTGTATTAGGTATTGTAAGTAATCTAGAGATGATTGAAGTTATATGGAGACTGCACATAGGTTATATGCAAATACTGTAGCACTTTATATAAAGGACTTGAGGAACCACAGATTTTGGTATCTACAGCGATCCCTGAAACAAATCCCCCACAAATACCAAAGAATGGCTGTATATAGCTTTATTTTTAGAAATTAATTCACACAATTGTTGGGGCTGGCAAACCTGAAATCCATAGGGCAGACTAGCAGGCTGGAAACTCAGGCAGGAGTTGATGGCTATAGCCTTGAGGCAAAGTTTCTTCTTTTCCACAAAACTGCAGTTTTTGTTCTTAAGGTCTTTCAACTAATTAGGTATGGCTCACCCAAATTATTTAAGTACTCTTTTACTTAAAGTCAACTGATTGTAGATGTTAATCACATCTACAAAATACCTTCACAGCCACACCAAGATTAATGTTTGATTAAATAACTGGGTGCTATAGCCCAGCCAAACTGACAA
Source organism: Macaca nemestrina (assembly GCF_043159975.1). NCBI lineage: Eukaryota > Metazoa > Chordata > Mammalia > Primates > Cercopithecidae > Macaca > Macaca nemestrina. The sequence continues at coordinate 93,230,837 of NC_092138.1, read as the reverse complement.
ATAAAACCAACCATCACATCCACCAAATCAAAACTCCAGGAACAAATGTTCAAATTACAAGCATTAAGATTATTTACTCTGAAGAAGCCTTTTTGGTGCATTTAGCCTGTTTCCCTTTGCAAAACTTTCATGTGCAGTTGCCCGTGCTAAGCAAAGTCTATCTAATCTAGGCACCTGCATTCAAGAGAGGAATACCTCTGGAACCCATCCCATTCTTCCATCCCCAAAGCCCGTCCTCTGGCTGCCATCAGCTCCTGGTTGGACCACAACTGTAGCCTCCTCAGTTCTGCCAGCTTCCTGTCCATCCTGCTCTGCTCTGTCGTCCACCCTTCCCCAGGGTGCTTTTTCCAAAACACTCATCTAATTGCATCTTCACTGATTAAAAGTCCCTCCAGGCCATTAAAGTGCTTGTGTCACTCAGCCCAGCAGCCATAAAGGCTTGATTACAAGCAACAGACACAAACTCCAACTGATTTAAGCAAAAGAGGAATTCCTGGAATAGGTCACCGGATGGAAGGAAAAGCTAAAGTCTTGAGAAGGGCAGGGATCCAGGCTGCCCCGGGGATCTCAGAAGCAGAAACAAATTGACCATCTTGTCATAGCCAGCTGTGGGGATGAATCAGAGTCAGTGACCTCAGTCTCCATGTGCCAGTTTTTAAGGAGAGGGTGTCTGATTGCCCAGGATTGATTCACAGGCCCACCCCTTGGCCAGAATGCACCCCTGATAGAACCACCAAGACTGAAATTAGTAAGAGAGGAGATGATTCTCAAGCAAAGTAAGAGGTATTAGCAGAAGAGGGGAAAGAGAACCTGCAAGAAAGGACAGGACACAAGCTCTTCATGGACACTTCCGGCATCCAAAGGATCTTTCCACATCAGAGCCACTGCTAGAGCAGGGAAGGATTGCATTCCCTAAATTCAGCAGGGGCCAGAAGGAATGATGGGAGCAGTTTCCAGGCAACTAAGGAGAAACAGGATTTTCTGGACTGTAAGACAGGAGACTTAACGCCAAGGACTGTCAGACTGAACTCTAGTTTCCCCTGTTGTTTCTGGGCCATAGTTCTTCCTGAGAAATGCTAAGCCCAAAGTATGGATCATGAAGAACCTTCCCTCAACCCCTCATCTTACCGCTCTGTCCTCTCTCTCGGCTGCCTACAGAGGTCCTGAGAAAAGGGTCTCGGGACTGGGGTGGAGGGCTGTCTGCCCTGAGATCACTGCTGTTGGGTCTCTGGTCTTGAAGAGCGCAGTAGGGGAGGACAGAGCAGAGGGGGTTAGAGGGGAAGTCACACTTACCTTGTATATATCTATCTTATTTCATTGTTTCCTTATTTATGGTCTGTTTCTCCGCCACTGGAGTGTGAGCTCCATAAGGGCAGAGCCTTGTCTGTATTGATTACTCACTGCTGTGTCCCCACACCTGTTACAGGAACTGGCACATAGTAAGCACTTAGGAAAATACATATTTGGAACTGAATGAGTAGCCTGAATATCAGGTGGAGGCTACACTCCACCATTCTGTCTTTGACCCTGAGCCAGACAGGCAAGATCAGGCCTGGAACTGACTCAAACCAGGAATCAAGAGGAGCACAAGCTCTGGACTCAGCCTGCGTTTGGCGTGTCACACGACGACTCTGAGGCTGCTTCCTTGGTTTTGAAATGCAGATTATACCACGCACTTCACACTGTTGGTGTGAGAACAAATGAGAATTGAAAGTGTGAAATTGGCACACAGGATGTGCTCTCCTCCCCGGGTGCCCCTCTGTTGTTTGCTCTGTAAGGGAGGAAGTTGTTTTAATCAGATGATGAGAACTGAAAGTTATATCTCCCGGGGCTGGGGCAATGGGTATTTTAGGAGAGCATCCTGAAAAGGGCAGTGCCTGGCCCGCAGGGAAAAAGAAAGCACCAGTGGTAACATGTCTACACAGTGATGGGCCCAAGGATCCCAGCAGAAAATCTCATGCTGCAACCTCTAGCACGCCCAGCTGCGGCTAGGAGAAAGGCTAGCCACATTCGGTTGCCTCTGCTTTGGGTGATGGGACCAAAAGAGATATATAACAGGCAACTTTAGAAAGCGAATTTTATTAGCTTCATGAGAAACAGCTGCCATGAGTCAAGACCTGGATGGGGATAGAGCCCTGGTAGCTTCCAACCAAAGGCATGAATAAAGCCCACCTGTTCTCTCTACATCCTCAGACCAGGGTCTTAGTGGGGGTCCCAAGAAGAACACCCCACCTCCTTGCCCCCTCAGTGCAGGCACAGATTCAGGGAATGCATTCTTGTTGGACCTTAGGATCTCCCGCTCTATGATATCTCACTGAACAGGAAAATGAATCAAATCCACATTCTAGAAACTCAGATGCTGACAGATTTGGGATACGAGCCACTGTTCTGGATCATCAGCCAGGAACACAACACTTTGAATCACCAATCAGAAAGTCAAGATTCTGGAATGCCAAATAAGAACCCCTTAACTTTCTAGCAGATTTCATCAGTAGCTCCACATTCTAGAATGCCTGTGTTACAAATCAACCAGAAATCTGACATTCTAGGTTGTCAACTAAGAACCCAGTATTCTGGCAGACCAAATGAGAACTACTCCTAACAATCTGATGGGCTAACAAGGAATTCAGCATTCTGGAAGAACAAATAGAATCACAATATTCCAGATAATGAGTGAGACTTGAAGTTCTAAATGTCAGCCCCAACACTCACCATGCCAAACCAGAAAACGAGCATTTAAGACCATCAGCCCTGGCCTCAACACTCTGGAATGACAAGCACAAAGCTCTCCCCTCCAGAATGCTGCTTTCCTGCCCCTCAGAGCTCTGTGGATGGTCGCTCCACAGCAGGCCCATCATCCTGACTGGCATCCGGCACACGGAAGGAAACATAGGGACAGGTCTTGGTGTTGAGGCAGACCAGCTTCTTCAGTGTGGCCGTCTTGACGATGTTAAAGCCCATCTCGCCACCAAAAGTGCTTGGCTTCCAGTACTCCGGAGAACAGATGGGATTCCCTAGGAGACCCTTGAGGGAAAAGGGAGCCCCAATCTCTATCATACTCTCCCCAAAGATAGAGTTTGGATGGCACTTTTCAAGAAGCAGCCCAGGGTAGAACTCCAACGCGTCAATGTCTCCATACAGCTCCTCCAACTCCGCTGCCATCTCCTTCTCTCCTACAAGGAGATAAGGGGAAACGCTAGCCTCAGATCCATGATGCCATTAAGGTCAACCTGGGGTGTGACCCTTCTCTGTCCACCTTTTTCTGGGGATAATAGGGACTCCAGGAGAATAACTTGAGCAACTGAGCATGTGCCCTAGAATTTGGCCTGGTTGGCACTGGGGAAAAGGGTCAAGAAGAAAATCACAAATTGCTCCTCCTCAGGGACTGGGTCTAGGGAAGGAAAATGCTACTAAAGAGAAAGTCAGAGGCCTAGATCTGCCCCCAAACAGCCTGTAAGCTTGAGCAACTCTGGGCCCTAATTACCTGATGATTACAGAAAGGAGAATGCTCCCCATCTTGCTTCCTTCACAGACAGATTTCAAGACCTTAGCCTGGGCCAAGCCCTTTTATTACTAGAGCTCAAAGATGTAACATGTCCGAGCTCACACAGAAATTCAGTGGCAGTGTTCCTTCTGCCCCGGGGACCATTTGCCATGGGAGACTAAAGAATAACAAAGATTGCTGTTTCAGGATCTCAGGGAGCTCAGGTACAGAATCTGCTCCACTCTGCAATACCCACATGTTCACGGATAGTGGCCAATGGGAGATAGATGTGGAGCTTCCCTGCTTCCCTGCCCAGTTCCTCAAATCCATCTCCATTGGGAACTCTCATGGGCCATGTCACACCCTGCTTCAGTGGCTCCCCACTGTATGTGACAAGGGTTGGCAACTTGGCTGCCCAATATCTGAGGATCTTGGGGGATATATATATATATATACTCGCATATATTTATATATATACATATATATTTATACACACATATTTATATAGATGTGTGTATATGTATATATGTATACATATGTATATGTATATATGTATACATATGTATATATACTCTTCATATATATTTATATATGTATATATACTCTATTCATATATATTCATATATATGTATATATACTCTATTCATATGAATATGCAGATTCTTGGGCACCACCCAGGATGGTTGAATCAGAATCTGTAGGACAGGCATCTGAGATTTGGTATTTTAATCAGCTTTCTAAGTGATTTTTATGCAGCTGGCCCATAAGTGGGTACTTAGAAAGCACTAGACAGAATAAAACCCAAAATATTTAGTATGAAAGCCAAGATTCTACACGGTTTGGCCCCAACCTTCCATCACTAATCACCCTCACAGCATAAGCCCCTTGCCCCAGCCACATCTACGACTGTTTCCCCAGATACCTGCTGTCTGACCTCTATGCCTTTGTACTTTCTATGGCTCTGCCTAAAATGCTCCTCCTTCTCTTCTCCCACTGGAAACTGCCATTTGTTCTCCAAACCCAGCCGAAAAGTCACCTTCTCTCCCCAAGCAGGATTATTTACCACCCCGGCACAGCACTTCCACGGCCGTTATAAGTCTGGTTGTTACACATTGCCACATGTATGGTCCCGTTCTATTTCCTTGATGTCTCCCTGACTTTGCTGCCAGTCCCTCAAGGGCAGGGACTGCATCCAGGAAACAACTGCTCACCTACGAGCTCCTGGAAGGAGGTGTAGGGCTTCATGCCAAACCTCTTGCGGTACTCATTGAAGGGTTGCAGCCGCATCTCCCGAGACTCCCTGATGACATCCACAGCCACGTGCAGGACGTGGTGGTCCATGTTCCTGCCCCCACCGATCTGCCGAGAGAGAAGTACAGCAGTGGTCTGGGAGCCAGGCCAGGCTGTCCTGGAGCCTGGGTAAGTTCCTGGGACAACAGCTTCCAATGGGAGTCCCTTCTGAGCTAGGATGGAGAGTGCTGGACAGCCTAGCAGCTGTGATGCTGTAGACCTGCCCCTGGGCCTGCTGCTGTCATGCTGTCTCAGGAAGCCCCTCTGAGTCTCAGCTTCTTCATTTTTTTGTGTGAGTTTTTTTTTTAGACAGTGTCTCACTCCATTGCCCTGGCTGGAGTGCAATAGCGCGATCTTGACTCAGTGTAGCCTCAACTTCCTCAGGCTCAAGCAATCCTCCCACCTCAGCTTCTCAAGTAGCTAGGACTACAGGCACGTGCCACCATGCCTGGCTAATTTTGTTTTATTTTATTTTTGTAGAGGTGAGGTCTCACTATATTGCCCAGGCTGGTCTCAAACTCCTGGCCTCAAATGATCCTCCCACCATGGCCTCCCAAACTGCCAGGATTACAGGATGAGCCATCACACCCGGCAGCTTCCTCATCTTTGAAGTGTGGAATGGACCAAGAGGACCTCTCTTGTGGTTCACACTGCTCCCCAGTCCGTTGAATTACACCAACAGGTAGTGTAACCCCCTGTGAAGGGAGGGAAAATAGGACTCAAAGCTCAGGTAACCTGGTGAGATAAAAGAGGCTGCAGAAAAAGCTTCTGATTACTAACAATTAAGACGCATTAGTCTAAAGAAAGCTCTGGTGCTGGCCAGGCATGGTGGCTCGCACCTGTAATCCCAGCACCTTAGGAGGCCAAGGCGGGCAGATCACTTGAGGCCAGGAGTTTGAGACCAGCCTGGCCAACATAGCAAAGACCTGTCTCTACTAAAAATACAAAAATTAGCTGGGCATGGTGGCAGGTGCCTGTAATCCCAGCTATTTGGGAGGCTGAGGCAGGTGAATCGCTTGAACCCAGGAGACAGAGGTTATAGTGAGTCGAAATCATACCACTGCACTCCAGCCCACGCAACAGAGCAAGACTCCATCTCAAAAAGAAAGAAAGAAAGAAAGAAAGAAAGAAAGAAAGAAAGAAAGAAAGAAAGAAAGAAAGAAAGAAAGAAAGAAAGAAAGAAAGAAAGAAAGAGAGAGAAAAGAAGGCTCTGGTGCTTAGGATGAAACAATAATGTTCATGCTTAAGAGATAGTCATTTTAATAGAACAACTGTAATTGGGCAAAAAAGAAAGGCATGGTTGGATGAAATCATATGAGCAAAGCAAGCAGAGGATGGTGCCAATTACAGCTTCACAAGCTGTGGGGCTGTTGAGGGTTGAACTGTGTTCCCCAAAATATTAAATATCTGTTGAAGTCCTAACTCTCTGCATCTGTGAATGTATCCTTATTTGGAAATGAAGTCTTTGCAAAAGTAATCAATTTAAGATGAGATCCTACTGGATTACGGTGGGCTCCAATCCAATAACTGGTGTCTTTATAAAATGAGGAAAGACAAGCTCAGGGAGTGCACCACAGGATGATAGAGGCAGAGACTGGAGCTCAATGCCTCTGCAAGCCGAGGAATGCCAGGGACTGTTGGCCACCATCAGAAGCCAAGGAGGCATAGAGCCTTGAAAGGGAGCATGGCACTGCTGACACCTTGAATTCAGACTTCTAGCCTCCATCTGTTGCTCTGAGCTTCCCAGTTTGTGGTACTTTGTTGCAGCAGCCTAAGGAAACTAATATAGGGACCTTGGGCAGCTATTCGAGCTAAGTTTGAGTTCCCACATATGTAAAAATGGGGAAGGGAAAAGCATCTACCTGATATGGCTGTGGTCTATTTAAATGAGATAAACTATGCAAAGCTGTTATCTCAGTATTGGTCACATGGGAACCCCTGAGAGGGTAGCCATGCACAATGGTTACCAGGGAAAGCCTGTCTTAACATCACTCACTCTTCTTAATATCCTGAGAGTCGCCTGTAATCCCAGCACTTTGAGAGGCCTAGGCGGGCAGATCGCTTGAGCCTAGGAGTTCAAGACCAGCCTGGGCAACATGGTAAAACCCCATCTCTATTTTAAAAAAAAAAAAAAATCTTGAGAGTCAATACATCTCTGTGGTCTTTCTGCCTTGTGCCAGGTACGAACAGGGCTCTTCACACACATCATCATGGTCATTCCTTGAAAATGCTTTGAAAACTGTCCAGCCTCACGCAAAGGTTACTGTCTCTGATCATGTCTTGTGTCCCCACAAAGAACCATAAAGAAACCCATAAAGAGGCCATAAAACAGCCAGCAGCTGCCCACCTGTGGCAGCAAAAGCTAATTTCAGTCAAATTATCAGAAGGAAATGGAAATCCATGTATGCCACAACTTCATGACAGGGTTTAGGGACGAGGATTAGAGAGAAGCAGAGGACTGGGAGGCAACAAGGGAGCCAGAGACTGCGATGAAGCAGATAGGAGCTTCCGAATGTGGAGAAGGGGAGATTGAGGAAGGAGTTGGCTGGGAATTGCAGGGAAAGAGAATGCGTTTGTTTGCTAGGGCTGCCATGACAATGTACCACAGACTGAGTGGCTCAAACAATAGAAATTATTTCCTCCGGCCGGGCGCAGTGGCTCAAGCCTGTAATCCCAGGACTTTGGGAGGCCAAGACGGGTGGATCACGAGGTCAGGAGATGAGACCATCCTGGCTAACACGGTGAAACCCCGTCTCTGCTAAAAAAAATACAAAAAAAAAAAACCAAACAAACAAAAACTAGCCGGGCAAGGTGGTGGCGCCTGTAGTCCCAGCTACTCTGGAGGCTGAGGCAGGAGAATGGCGTAAACCCAGGAGGCGGAACTTGCAGTGAGCCGAGACCCGGCCACTGCACTCCAGCCTGGGCGACAGAGCGAGACTCCGTCTCAAAAAAAAAAAAAAGAAATTATTTCCTCTGTCTGGAGACTGGAGGTTCAAGATCAAGGTGTTGGCAGGCTTGGTATCTTCCGAGGCCTCTTTCCTTGCCTTGTAGATGGCTGTCTTCTCCCTACATCTTCATGTGGCCTTCCCTCTGTGTGTGTGACCTAATCTCTTCTTCTTATAAGGACACCAGTCACACTGGATTAGGGCCCACCCTAATGACCTCAATTAAACTTAATTACCTCTTTAAAGACTTTGTCTCCAAATGCAGTCACATACTAGGTTCTGGCGGTTAGGATTTCAACATATGAACTTTAGGGGAACTTCAATTCAGCCCATAGTGGAGGTTTATGATTTAATAAACACCATAGGCAGGCACCATTACATATATTACCATACCCTGAATGTCCTTATGTTCCTCAAATTGCCATGTCCTCTGACTTCCATGCCTTTCACCCATGCCGTAATCTCTACCTGGAACACAGCCATCCCCTGCCACTAACACCACCTCTTACCCTGGGAAATCTCTATCCCTCCTTCCAATTTCTGCTCAGACATCACTTCTTTTCCCATAACCCACAACTCTGGGTCAGATGTCCCTCCCTGACTCCCAGAGCATGGTGGGTTTTTGTACTGTGGTTTATAGCACACTCTTAGAATTCTGATAACATAGGAGAAGCTCTTAGAACAGTGCCTGACACACAGTAAGGGCCCTAATGCTGTTAGCTGTCATATGACTGCCATCACTTTCTAGGGTGTGAGCACTAAAAGATGAGCCAAGAACCACATAGGTCTTGTTCCCACTACATCTCCAGTACCTGGCGTAATGTCTGGTATTGTGGAATGAACAAATGAACCAAAGAATTCATGCAGGAATGCTTACAACTGCCCTGTAGAAGTGACATTAGCCCCATTTTACAGAAGAGGAACTGGAATTTGGACCCAGGTCTGCTGGATCCCTCAGCCCACCTGCCCTCACCAGCACTCCTCTGGGGCTTACCCGGCCAGCGCTCTGGCGAGAGAAGGCATCCACCAGGGCCTCGACCCCATAGTCCACCAACATGGAGGTGTTGAACAAGAACTGCTCGTAGCTGTACTCCTGGGAGCCCACCTTGAAGGAGTCAGGCATGAGGGGGTGCCAGTGGTAGAGATGGTTGAACTCTATGGCAATGCGGTTGCGGTACTGGAACTGGACACCAAACAGCAGCTCTGGGTCAAACTTTAGCTGCAGGAAGTAGCCACTCAGCTGCTGCACGTACTCCTCGATGACAATCCTGATGGTCTCCCCTGGGCAGGGAAGGATTGGAAATAAAGTCAGCCAAGCACAGTGATTTAGATGCCCAGCTTGGAAAGCAGGCCAGTTCATGAGAGGTGCTTGCTTTTGGTCTGTTTATTGTTGTTGTTGATGCTTATTTTTATTTTTAGAGACAAGGTCTTGGTCTGTCACCCAAGCTGGAGCACAGTGGTATAATTACAGCTCACTCCAGCCAGGACCACCCGGGCTCAAGCAATCCTCCCACCTCAGACACCCAAGTAGCTGGGACCACAGGCATGCACCACCACACTCAGCTTTTTTTTTTTTTTTTTAAGAGATGGGGTCTCGCTATGTTATCCAGGCTGGTCTTGAACTGCAGGCCTCAAGCCCTCCTCTCACCTCAGCCTCTCAAAAGCCCTGGAATTACAAGTGTGAGCCATCATACCTGGCTTTGCTGTTGATGTTTAATTTTGTTTGGCCTCTTCCATTTTGTCTCTTTGTAACAGGATGTGAAAATAGAACTTTTGGTCTATTTTGACTGAGGTCTCAAGACAAGAGCACCAGCTACTCCCACATTTCAGAGGGAGGTTCTAGGCCCAGCTAAGCAGGACATGCAAAGGAGGTGTCCAAGAATTGGTCTCGTGACCTCCCTCCTGAAGCCCATTAAAAGAAGGTGGAGAAACTACAAAAGATGGAAAAGTGGAGGATTTACTGGTGAGAGCTATCATCATGCTAACACCCTTGGTGATAGAGGGGGACTTCAAGGAGATCACTCAGAGCTGCTGCAGTGGCAAAAGGGAATACTGAGGACAGAAGGGGAGCCCAGCCCTAAATATATTTCAAAAAACGTATTTCCTATATGTTCTTACATAACAGGAGACTTATAAATAAATTTTTACTCTGCCCCCTTTGTAGCTATAACCAGCTAGAAAGCAAAAAGCCAGAGAAGATGCAAATTGAATATTCTGTAACAAAATTAAAACTGGGCAACTAGATACTGAAAGAAACTGATATTTAGGCCAATTAGCCATTAGACAAATTGGCTTTTAGAAGTTGATCTGGAGCTACAGACTGTGGGATCAGTAGACCTGGATTCAAATCTTGGCTTTATCACTTCGAGCCACCTGAGCTTGGGCTGAGTTACTTAATCTCTCAAAACCTCACTTTCCTTAACTGTCAAATGTGTGTTATAATAATATCAGTGTGGCCGGGTGCTGTGGCTCATGCCTATAAACCCAGAACTTTGGGATGCCGAGGCGGTAGATCACCTGAGGTCAGGAGTTCAAGATCAGCCTGACCAACATGGCAAAACCCTGTCTCTACTAAAAGTACAAAAATTAGCCAGGCGTGGTGGTGGGCACCTGTAATCCCAGCTACTCGGGAGGCTGAGACAGGAGAATGGCTTGAACCCGGGAGGCAGAGGTTGCAGTGAGCCAAGATGACGCCATTGCACTACTGTCTGGGCAACAGAACAAGACTCCACCTCAAAAATAATAATAATAATAATAATAATAATAATAATAACATCAATGCAATACTATATTACGGTTGTTGAGAAAAGTAGATAATGAATACAGCGAAATTGCTGACACAGTGCCTGGCATAAGAGGGTGTGTCCATATATGTCGGCCAAAAGTAGGAATACTAAGTGTAGACGTGAGGGGGAATCCCTTTCCAATACTCGCATGTCACAGAAGATCAGACTGAGGCTTGCAACCCCTTCCCATTCAAGAAGATACCCCTTCGTGATGGAGTGGAAGTAGCATAAATTTTGGTGGCAACCAGACCTCAAGTCTCCATGTGCTGAGTGTCCCTGGAGAATTCACTTAACCTCCCTGAATCTTGATTTTCATAGGGTAATCATACCTGGCTCATGAGGTTGTAGGGGAGTTAAATGAAGCACTGGATGTGTGGTGCCCTAGGGTCCTGCCTTTGGTCACAGCTTCATCTCCAGCCAGTGTGCTGGGCAGCCTCCAGTTTTCTCTGGTCAAGGTCTCTGCGATGCTGAAACTTCAGAACCAGCCCCTCTTCCCTCTAGTGACTGTTCCTATTCCCAGTGCCTGGCTCTTTGTGGCTCCAGTGAATTAGGCTCTATAATTGGGACCAGCCAGGCCCAGTGGTGCCCAGAGGTGGGGGAAAGGAGTTACTGGTGACTCAGAGTGAACATGGTCTGGACAGGGATGTCAGGGGCCAAGCTCCCAGGCAGGAAACCATCTGACATTTTAGGTTGCAGACTCGCCCCCATAGGGAACACAAAAATATCCTGTCCCTGAGTCATCTAGAAGCTACCAAACTGCAGGAAGGTAGATACATGCAGGGAAGGGAACATGAAGATTCCTGAAGGCAAGGCAAGCTAGAGTTTGACCCTGCACATGCTGGGGACCACAAGTGTGCATCTGGGTGCAGCACATGGGGGAACTGAGACTCAGGGTGGCTAATCAAATGTGCTGAGTCACCCAGCTAATAATCAACCATCACAGTCATCCATTTTTCTGAAGGCCTGCTATGTGCTAGGTGCCTTCCCATCCATGATCTCAATAAATCCTTACAATCATCATTCACCCCAATGTACAGATTTGGAGACCGAGGTTTACAGAGGTTGAGGGGCCTGCTCAAGGTCTTCTGGCCACTAAGCAGAAAAGCAAGGATTCTAATCCCAGCCTCCACCTCTAAATACCCCCCAGCCCTCCGCTTCTCAGGATGGAGGGCATGACCTTCCAGGGCAGGGCAGGTCTGGAGTCCTCACCTATAAGGATGAGGCGGGTCGTCTGGAAAAGCTGCTCATCACCCCAGGTTGGGTGCTCAGCCTTCAGCAGGTCACACACACGATTGTGCTCGCGTAGCCAGAGCGTGGCATACAGCATGAGCCCGGGAAGCAGCCCAAACACCTCCTGGCCCACGGCCATCTGGCTCTGGGGCGGGATGCCTCGGGGGTAGTGCATCAACACAGGCGCCTCTTCTACCGAGGGCGGGTACACTTCTCCGTCCAGCACCTGTGGGATGGGGCCACCTGGCAACCTAAGGTTGGGGGTCACCCCCAGCTGCCCACAACCAACTCCCTCCCACTCCTGCTGGAGCTGCCAGTTCCCCTCAGCCAAGGCTGTTGATTCCACCTCCAAAATGTCTCTTAAAATCAGTCCCCTGCTCTCTATCTCTACCACCACTACCTCAAGCAACCCACCCTCATCTTCCACTCTGACTCCTTTCCCTAAGCGGGTTCCCTATGTCCACTCCTATCCCCACACAGGCCAGTCTCTACACTGCACACAAGCAAAAAAGAAAAAAAGAGAGAAAAAAAAAAACCATTAAAAAGAAAAAATATTGCATCATGAGCTGACTTAAAACCTTTCCAAATACTCTCTCTGCTCTTGGCAGAAAGTAGAATTCCTTAACACGGTCCCCACAGACATCTCCACCTTCCCATAAAGTCATTGTTACCCTCGATCGCTAGGCTCAACAAATGCTCCCATTTTTATACTCCCTCCAAGTCGCCAAGCTGCTCTCCACCTCTAAGCCTTTGTACTTGTTAAACCCTCTACCTGGAAAGTCCTCTCCCATTCCTAGCATCCCTAACTCCTCCTTATCCTTCATGCAACTCTGGGTTTATTTGTAACTTCCTAGGGAAGTTTTACCCACCATCCAAACACTCTAGTGGCACTCACAGCTTCTCCTTGGTGGCAGCTACAAGTGTACCTAATTATTTGGCAACTTCTCCATTCATTCAGTAAATACATGCCAAGAGACTACTACATGCCAAGTCCTGTTCTTAGTCCTAAAGATTCAGCATCGAACTTTGCTTTGGTGCTTGCCTAAGATTTACATGATCCAATATGGTAGCCACTAGCCACGTGTGGCTACTGAGCACTAGAAACTTGGCTAGTGTGAATGGAGAACTGAATGTTACTTAGTTTATTTTATTTAGGTTTTTCTTAATTTCTATTTGAATTTTAAAACTGATACTTCAGCTGTTGGAAAATCTTTAAGGATGCATGGAACAAGTCGGACGTGTCACAAGTTGGACATATCACTCTACTTATTCAGCTGTACATTTTATGAAATCTTAATACAGATTAGATCACTCCAGTGAAAACTGAGCATCCAAATTGAGAAGTCCTGTGAGTGTGAAATATATACCAGATTTTGAAGCTTCAGCATGAAAAAAGAATGTGACATATTTTATTAACAATGTATTGATTACATGTTAAAATGCTAATCACCTGGACATATTGCATTAAGTAAAATGTATTATTAAAATCCATTTCACCCGTTTCTTTTTCCCTCTTAATATGGACATTAGAAAATTTTAACTATGTATGTGGTTCACATTATATTTCTGTTGGACAGTTCTGATTTAGACAAAAGCCCTCATAGAATGAGCATCCTAGAGTTTGTCTGTGGTTTTTTGAGGGCAGGGCCCATAACTATAATGGTCACTACTCAATCACCTGTGCCAGGTATACTCTCGTGTCCAATTAATATTGTGGAATAATTAAATAAATACATGCAGACTACAAATGTTCATCTCCTATTGAGCTCCAAAATCCACCTCCCTGGCTGACATGGGAGGCCACGTCTGCTCCTCACTGGCTTCTCACACCTGCTGCCTCCTCCCAGGGTATACTGTCACTCCTGGCACACGCCTCCCACTCCCGTGGTTGGCCCTCTCTGGACATGACCCAGAGCCCTCCCGCCCCCAAGCAGTCTTTGCCAGGGAAGACCATGGGAGACCCTTCCCTCTGCCCTACCCCCGGTCCAGCACTACCTGGTATTTGAGTTTCCCATCCTTAAAGAGCCGCAGTTGATACTGACGTTCCAGATTATCTCCATAAATGTGACCGAGGTCTACCTGTGGATAGAGAGGAGGTCCCTCAGGTCACCAGGGTTCCGGCCCACTGTCGATGACATGTGTGTGCCAAATTAGGTCCAGAGCAGTTCTGAGCCCTTCCTAGGTACTCACCCCATGGCCCAAGGCCTTGGTGAAGCCAGGACCCATCTTGCCAGAAGTTTTGAAGAACTGGTGGGTGAAGTGTTGTGCAAAGAAGGCAAACATGAGGTTCGTGCCTTGGGGGTCAGGTATGAACTTCCTCCTGAGCAGGAAGCGGCGGGCCAGGAGCTGGGCATCTGGCAACTGCTTCTTCCCTGGTTGCAGGATAGGAAACAGCAGTACCTTCTCCTATCTGGATCTTGCTGCCCTAGGGACATCTGGGCTCACCAGGCAAACTGGCCCAAGCAGGAAGCCCAGAGTGGCCTCCTCAGTACCACCTCCCCACCACCACCAAGTAACTCACTCTACCAAAAGACTCTCAAAGTATTTATGGGTGAAGTGGCATGATTCTTAGAATTTTAAGTGGCATGATTTTTAGAATTTGATTTAAAATACTTTACAAAAGTATGAGAGGTGAGAAATGAAATAAGATGAAGAAAATGTGGGTAAATGTTGAAACTGAAAGATGGGTACCTAGTTCATTCTACTTTTCTCTCCACTTTTGTGCATCTTTGCAATTTTGCCATAATGAAACTTTTCACCAAAAAGAAATAAAGAAACAGAAAAAAACAAACATGCACTCTCTTCCCCTGAGTCAAGGTTGCCTGTGTCTGCAACTGACTATGCCATTTGCTAGCTGTGTGAACACAGACAAGTCATCTCATCTCTCTGAGTGTCAATTTTTCCATCTTTAAAAAGGGGCAGATGATGCCCATTTGATACAGTGAATCTGAGGATTGCAAGAGATAATGTAAGCATGGCAGAGAACCAGTGGGTATAATTTTTTTAAATCAAAGGTCAGAAAGCTTTTTCTGGAGAAAGCCAGATAGTAAACATTTTAGTCTTTGTAGACCATACAGACATGTCACATCTATTCAGTTTTTGCTATTGTAGCAGGAAAGCGGTCACAGATGACACATAAACAAATGCATGTGGCTGTGTTCCAATAAAACTACTTGCAGAAATGGGGGGGTGGGCTGAATTTGGCCTGCAGGCTGTAGTTTGCCAATCTATTTTATTTATTTATTTATTTATTTATTTATTTATTTATTTTTGAGACAGGGTCTCACTCTATTGCATAGGCCAGAGTGCAGTGCCACTCTGCACTCTGGCTCACTGCAGCCTTGACCTCCTGGGCTCAATTGATCCACCCACCTCAGCCTCCTGAGTAGCTGGGACTACAAGCACACACAACTACACCCAGCTAACTTTTGTATTCTTTTGTAGAGAAGGTGTCTCACCATGTCATCCAGGTTGGTCTTGAACTTCTGAGCTCAAGCAATCCACCCACCTCAGCCTCCCAAAGTGCTGGGATTACAGGCGTTTGTCACCACACCTGGCCCTGTCAACCTATTTTAAATGATGCCGTTCTTTCTATGTCTGGCATAAAGACAAGTCATCCTTAGAATAAGTATTGAGAGGCCTTCCTTAATTATGTCAGTGTTAAATGAGTTGTCACCCAATGCCCTCACAGAAAGGAACAGAATATTTTGAGTTCTGGTAAAGGCACCTCTTCACAATGCATCAAGATGTGAGCCCTGCTGTTGAAGGTTCAAGATCAATGGAAATTATTTGGATTAAGATGACTGACTGGGTTCCTCTGGCAGCAAAAAATATCAAGTACCCCTAAAGAAAATCCACCAAAAGGGAAGTCAGAGGGAGTGATCCATCAACCGTAATTTGGAATCATCACTCACTGACACTGGGCAAGCATTGATTTCAGCAAAGTTGGCAAGACCTAGCTATCCTGGTAGAACAGTCATGCTTTGGGAATAGCAGCTAACCATGTGATTGAAAATCATCAGAGTAGTGCCCCAAGCAGGGACAGGGTGCGAGGTCTTGAACCCAAAAAAGGACACAACCATGAGGCTGCACAGGACTGGCATTCAACAGTGCCACCATGTGGCAGGAACTGAAGTATAGCAGCAGTGGACTAATGAACCTCTCTTGTCCTCTCTGTACTTGACAATGAACAGATGGGTCTGAAATGAATAATATCCCAGGTTTTTGGATAATTGCAGGTGGCATGGGAAGGTCTTACAAGGAAGAACCCTGCCAGTGTGGCTGAGTGGAGTTTTGAGCAATGAAAGAAAAAAATGTGACTTATTTGTACCTTACACTGGTGAAGCAAGTAAAACTACTTACATTTGTAAAGAACCAAACACAGAGACAGCACCCAATAAATAGCTCACTATTCATTCTTTCCTACATCATAACTTCCAAGTCACATCCACCTCAGCGGGACCTAACTCATCATTAGAAAAGGATCAAGCAAAGAGGCACCCTGGAACTATGGAAACATCGGTCTGACTCTACGTGACCTCAGGCAAGACCCTCTGCTGCCCTTTCCTGTTCTCAGCCCAGGCTCTGGACATGTCATATGTCTTGCTTTGGTCTAGCCATCTGCAGAATTGGGTCAATAATTGTTCTTCTGCCTGACTTTTTCCAAAGAGGAGAACTGAGCACCTCCTGTGATCCCCAGGTCCAGCTCCTCACCCCATTTTACCTTTGGTTCCCATGGGCGTGGGGCAGTCTTTAGGCACAGAGGGCAGAATACGAGTGTAATAGCTCACGTTGGAGAAAGACTCCCAGCTGATGTAGTCATGTGCTGAGTTGTAGGTGGGGGGACTGGGGATAAGGTTGGAGCGCACTGCAGAGAGCAAAAATAATGGTGACAAGGGTGTTTCCACCCCCAGCTCCACCCCAGTTCCTGCCTCCTCCTGGATTGGGGCTTATTTTATCTGGCATCATAGACTCTCCCCACCCACTACCCTTATCAGATGTAAAGAATTCAAAAGGACTGGCAGGATTGCTTGCTCCCCCAGGTCAGGGGGCCCTGCCCCACACCCACCTGTGAGTACCAGGCGCATGAGCAGCTCTCGGATGAAGGTGGCATTGACAAACTCCCAGAACCAGCGCCCGTGTGTGAGCAGGAAGTGGGTGAAAGAGGGGCTGGGCCGCAATGAATTCCGGAGCCAGGTCCATAGGCCAGCTGCAGGAGCAATGGGAGTCACTCAGTTCGTCCCTCCTAGCAGGACCAGAAGTAGCCAGGGTGGAAGATAAGGCACTGAGGACAAGGGCCAGGATGGAACAGAGTAGCACCTATGGGGAAGTGGGTAAGGATGGAACCTTGGGAGCAATGACACATGACAGAGCCAGAACCAGGCATGAGGACAGGGGCCAGGGCATGTGGTGAAGACTCACCATGGAACCCTGAAGCAGGGAGTAAGGGTGGACCAAGCGTGAGAGCTCATGCTGAAGCCAGGTCAGGGAGAGGGGCAGAGCCAGGCAAGGAAGGAGAACAGGGCCATGGCCAGAGAGGAGGGTAGGAAGTTAGGGTCTAGGAGAAGGGGCCCAGGGAGCAGGAGGGTGCAAGAGGGCAGGAGTGAGGGCTGAAGGCCCAGCTCACGGATGGTGCAGTTGGGGCCGGAATAGCCCGTGCGGGTGCAGTCACACTGGTAGCGGTCAAGGCCGAAGCGGACACAGATGCCCTGGTGCTGGCATGGATAGTAACAACAGGGATTCACTGTGGGTGAGAAATGGAGGTCAGAGACCATGCTAGGGTGGCCTCCTAACCCCCATCTAGCCCCTGATGGGGGAATGAGGGGCCAGAGGCGTGGACTTAAGTTGCAGCTCCGTCCTGAATCACGGGGTACCAGAGTTCCAGGGTTCCCCCAAGAGCCCCCCACCGTTCCCACCTCTGTGAACATAAAGCCCGAATCCTGACATTTCCACGCCCTGCTCTGGAACTCCAGCCTAGCCCACATCAGGCCCCCAGGGGAAGTGCCCCCTCCCTCCCTATTGCCACCAAATGGCAGCAAGAGAAGAGTCCAGAGCCCTGGCTGTGACACTGAAGGTTAAGAAAGAGCTGATAAAACTCCACAGCCACGAGCTTCTAGAGCGTTCACTTCCTGCCTAGTCAGAGTCCAGCAGCAAGGGCAGGCCGGGGCGGGGGGCGGTCAGAAAAGGGACAAGGATGAGGAGGGGGACTTCTCCCAGACCACCACCCCAGGCTCTGAGCACCTGAACACTAGGAAAACGAGATCCCTCACCACCCCTCCATTTCTGCAGAAGGTAGAGAAGAGCAGGTATCATTATGCCCACATTGCAGATAGGGAAATTGAAGCCAGAAAAAGGGAGAGCCAGACCTATCGTCCCACAAGTCTCACCAGACCAAATGCCCATCCCTTCACTTCCACTCCACCCCCACAGCCTCAGCAGCCAAGTCTAAGGAAAGAAGTTTTCCAGAACCCTGGGGACAGAGGATGGGTGTGCAGAAGGAGGGGGACTCCAAGGCCTCAGCTGCCTCAGCCCCCATTCCTGATGGAATCAGACTTGGCCGGCATCAGGGTGGGGTCTGGGCTCTAGGATCCGGAGGAAGGTCACAGACCAAGGGAATAGGAGAGATAGGACTGGAAAGATCTCCTGGGAGGGTGCGTGGAGCTCTGGCGTCCACCCTGCTGCCTCCTGGAGAAACTCTATGAGGAAGTCCCTCTCAGCATCTAACCCAGATCCCTCAGACCACCACACCCTTGCTAAATCTGCCTCCGTGATTCTTTAGCAGCAAAGTTACAGACTCCTCAGGTTCAGTAGGATCCACTATCACCCCCACCACCACCACTGCTCGGTAAAGGAAGCTGAGGTTCAGGGAGAGGTAACAACTTGGCCAACGAAACAGAACAGAGCTGGGTAGACCAAAAACTCCTAGCTCCTGGCAGAAGGCTCCATCTCCCAGAAAACGCCGGGCTCCTTTCTGCAAACATACTTCCTTATCTGGGCTCAGAGCCAACGTTATAGGGAACATGCATTCTTTGTGCAACTGGTTATTGCAGGTCAAAAGGGTAGTGAAAGGCGGGAGCAGCTGAGGATGAAATACTGTCATCTCGGGGTGCTAGGATCAGAGAGCATGACCCTGGGCAAGACCTGTCCCCATCCCCTGCCCTGGTCTCAGTCTCCTCACTTCACAGCACAGGGCTTGACCCGGGCAGCAGAGTCCTCTTAGTCCCCACGTCGAAGACAGAAACACCACCACACACACACACACACACACACACACACACACACACACACACACACAAGCAAGGACCACAAGAATCATGAAAATAGTTTTGCTTAAGCCCTGGCAACTCCCTACAGCCCCACAATGGCCCCAGCAGGGGTGTAGGAGGGAGGGGTCGGGGGAAGAAGGCTGGACAAAAAGGCTTTATCAGGCAGCCACAGGCGAACCTGGCAGGCAGGATCCAGGGAAAGGGCCTGGCAGTACCCCAGCCCCGCCTCCCCCAGCCACAGGCCCAGAAAGGCCAAGAGTCCTCTGGATCAGCCCCCATGCTGGCTCAGAGGTCTGCTCCCCCGAGAAAGGACTTGTCACTCTTGCTGGAACTCTCCTTCTTGCCCCTCCTGCTGGCCTCTCTCAACTGCCCAGGAGCTCCTGTAGCACCCACTGCCCAGCTCCCAACCCTGGCACATAAGGCCCTCTAGGACTCAGGGTCCAGTTCTACCACTCTAAGGGCACAGGGGTTAGGCCTCCCCTAGGCTCAATTTCCCCATCCCTGCCACAGCAGGGATCTCAAAATGAACTCCAGAGGTCCCCGCAGTTCAAACACTGTGCGCCAGCCCCTCCCTTAGCCCCAAACCCTCAGCGTCTCCATCCTTTATCCAGGCTGTTAGCCTCCTTAATACATTTCCTCCAAATCAGCTGAGCCCATGCCTTGCCTCCCCAAGAAGGCTTCCCCGAATGTCCACACTCCCTTCCTCCCACTCTCCCTTGTCCTGGCTCCGGGTTCCAATTCAACCTGCTCTTCTCCACCATAAGCTTCCAGGAGAAGGGACTCCCACCCCTTCCCTTCCCCGGCTTTCTCTTCCCCCAGTACAGGCTATGCACACAACTGGGGCTTAACCCAGGTCTGAGATCCAGATGTGGTAGCCAGAGCTTAACGAATGTTCGTGGAATAAATAAAATGAAGTGAGGAGACTGGCCACCTCCACCCTGACTAAAGGGAGTCCCTCATCTTCCAGACCCTCAACAGCTGTCTGAGGTGGAGCCAGAAGGCCTCCCGCTGTGGCCCTAGAGCTCTGCCTCCGCAGGCAGAAAAGCCACAAGCTCCAGACGCTGAAGCTGGAATGGCTGCCCACACCCTCCCTGCCAAGAGAAGCTGTGCAGAGCTGAGGCTCCTCCCTCCCAGGCCGGCCTGTCCAGCTTCCCCCCTCCTCCCCCGCGCTCCCCATGTTCTTTCCATAAACACCAGCTGCTCCGGGACAGGAAAAGTTCTCCCAGGAAGGACAACAGTGGGTCTGCTGCTGGTGCCCCAGGGCACCAGGTTGGGCAGAGAGGAGACTGGGTGCCACTAGACTACAGCCGGACCATCACAGTCCAGCCAGAAAGCCAGGGCTCTAGCTGACCAAGTCCACAACCTTCCACACCAACACTCATTTATCTCCCCAGTACTCCCTAGGAGAGGTAGATGAGACTCCCCATTGCACAGTGAGGAATGTGAGGCCCAGAGAAAGCAGGAGGCTTGCCCAGATCCCTCTGCTTTGAAGTTGCAGAGTCAAGACTTAAATTTCCTCCTCCTCCTACTCCTGGAGGTGCCCAGGACTGGATTTGGGGAAGGGATGGAAAGGGAGAGTCGCTTTGATGCACAGACTGGGGATGACCCAGGTGAGGTGGATTTGTCACATTCCTTCAAAGTGAACCTTGAAAATCCAGAATGAATGAAACCAGGACCCAGGGGGATCACCATCTCCAGCCATAACCAGACCTTTAGGAAGTATTCATGCAGGAAGGCCTTCCTTCGGTCTAACTTCAATCCTACATGTTTTCATACCAACTCAGTTCTGCGCTCAGTGGAGGATATTCCTGTTCATCAAGAAAGAGAACCAGGGAGATGCAGGCACCGAGTCTAATTCAATTTGAGTCCCCCACACTCAGCACAGGGCCAGGCACCAAGTAGTTGCTCGGGAGAGCTGTATTAGAGAGCGGATGCTCTTACTGGCTGTGCATTCTTGCACAAGTCCCTCCCACCTCTGGACCCTCATTTTTCTGTATATCCCATGAAGGGGGTGCAGCAGGTGGGCTAAAGGAGGCCTTCCATTCGACGTCCAGGCCTTCTACTCTGGGTAGAACCAATCTGTCCCTCTCCATTATTTGTATCAGTACAACCTTCCCACAACTGTCCCATCAGCAGAGAACTGTCCCATTTGCTCTCACTGAGTCCCCAAGACACGTAGAGGCAGACGTGACCAGCACACCACACTGCATGCCAGACACACGTGGTGGAAAGGCCAAGCTGCTAGTCCCCACCCCCACAGATGAGGACTGTCCAGGACTGCCTGGTTCCAGAACCTTTCCAAGGGTTTGGGCAAGGAAACATCCCCCAGCCCAAAAGTCAGGGCTCCAGGTCCAGGACTGAGCGTGACTAGGGGATAGGCACAGCGAGGGAACACCAGGTCCTCCAGGATGCGGAGGCGTCAGGCTGCAAGACTGCCCAGTGAAGAGGCAGGACCCAAATCCCCTAAAGAATAATATTTAGAGAGGCTCTGGGGACCTGGCAGCCAGAGAGAAAAAAAAGGGTGAAGGACCCTGACTGGTCTGGCCTGGGTCCCAGTTCCCACACCTAAGCACCACCGCACCAGACCTAGACAACTGGGCCCAGCAGCTGGAAGATCCTGCTGGAGAGGAAGCCCCCTCCTGGTCCACAGACCCAGCTGGTGCTGGCAGAGCAGGTGCAGGCACCTGGGCAGCCTTGGCACGGCTGGGATCTTGCCCCATGTGCCCGGGTCAGTTGGCCTGGGGCTCCTCTGCCTGGCACACAGCTCTGGTTGCCAGGTCGTGCCCTATCCCCATCTAGAAGATGGGCACTGAGTCAGGTCCAGAGACTAGAGGGGAAGTACTTGAGGATTCAGGGTTCACCGGTACAGCCTTGCCTCCGGGCTGGCCTCCATCTCCTCCCCTAACAGAGAGGGAAAGCAGCATTCTCTCCCTCCGCCTGCCCTCTCAGGTGAGTGCAGCCCTCATCTCTTCATCTCCTTTGCCTCTAGAGGCAAAACACAGGCTTTGGCTTCCTGGGGCAGATGCCCAAGTAGCTTGACCCTCAGTTTACTTGCAGACTTGGAAATACGAGGGCAACCCAGACCTTCTGCCCCTGCACTCCACCTGTCATTCGTTCTTTCCTAAATCCTTGCAGGAGCCTCAGTACCGGTTTTCCGGCCTCCAGTCTCATCCCCACATTATGCATCCATTCTCAGCCTCCTGCTCCCAATTACCCTTATGGTGTTTCATGGTCGAGTCTCTTACTGTTTCCCCCACCCGCCACCTCCTTCAAGGTCCAGTCCAAAAGTCATCAGATCCAAGAAGCCTCCCACAATTCTTCGCACTGAGAGGCAGCTGCTCCCTCCCCTGAGTTCCGCACATCCCTGCTCCCTCCCCTGGGCTCCTCACACCCCTGCTCCCTCCCTTGAGCTCTCCACACCCCTGCTCCCTCCCATGGGCTCCCCACACCCCTGCTCCCTCCCCTGGGCTCCCCACACCCCTGCTCCCTCCCCTGGGCTCCGCACACCCCTGCTTCCTCCCATGAGCTCCGCACAGCCCTGGTCCCCTTGGATGACAGTCTGTTGGCATTTCTGGCTCCACCATCAGCCTGTGACCTCCTCCCAGCTCTGTGTCTCCAGGCCCCAGCCAAAGACTGGTATAAATAAGCCCTTGGGAATGAAAAAAAAAAAAAAAACTCCATGTAAACATTTATTATATAAAAGGAAACAGAAAAGGCAAAGAACAAAAGAGCATAGACCGTGGCTCATTGTGCATTAGTGAATGGACTAAAAAAGAACACAGGCGAGTAGCCCTGTATACCAAGAGTGCCTGGATGGAGCCAGCTGGGGGCTCAGAGGAAGTGCTGGGCTGATCCAGGGACTGACAAGATGGTTCAGCGAGGCAGCCTGATGAGCCCCTTCCACTCCCCACCACCAGCTCACTGTGAGGACTCAGACAAGTGGCCTCACCCCCTCTGGGCCTCAGAGTCCCCTTCTGTAGACTGGGTCTAACGCACGTCTCTGGCAGGGCTGTTGAGAGCACCAAAGAAGTGGATGTCCACAACCAACCTTTGTAAACTTTAAAGTGCTGGCCACATGAGTCTTCCTCCTCTTCTTCCCATAAACCAGACTTTCATTCAACCCAAACCCTTTCCTAAAGCACCCTCCATCCTCTCTTTGGGTTCCCTAAATGCCACCCACCCAAAGCCTCTGTTTCAGGAAACTTGGTCAGATCCAAAGTCCACGTACATATCTTTCCTCTCTCCCCTAAGCACCAGATCCTTAGAGCATCACAGCAGAAAGTGCAGACCCTTCTGCCCCCTCCTGCCCTCTCTGGGTCTCATTTTAGAGATTTGACACAGCTAGGTGGTGGAGGAAACGATGTCCAGCTGGGACACACGCTCACACACACGCACACACACAGAAACAGTAAGCTGGGGGAGGAAGGTTGGCTGAGGGAGGAGCTGAATTCCTTCACCTGGAACCTGGCACATGCATGGGGGAGGGAGGGGCGGAATTTCCCCATCAACCTCCCCCATGAAACCCAGAGTGGCTCAGGGTCCATTGTGGGTAGAAGCAGCTTTCTGTAGAAAGACCTTGTGAAGTGTGTGGAGGCAGACAGACCTGAGTTCAGATCCTGGGCCCACCATGTGTTGTGTGAGCTTGGGGGATCATGGCACCTACTGAGCCTCAGTTTCCTCATCTGCTCAATGGGGATCTCTTAAACCCCAGAGGAAACATCGCGGCTCCTAAATGTATTTCTATCTCCCGTGTTCTCCCAAAGTCTTCACCAGGGGAGACCTTCTCCACTGGCAATGGGAATCAGGATGGGTTCCCAGACGGTTAGTGGCTGGAGAAAGGGAACTCATTTCCCTTGGTGCCTGCGGCTTCCTCCCAAAGAGGCCCCTATAGGAAACAGTGGGGTTGTTGGGTGCAGAAGCTGCTTAGACATCTCGGGCCCAGAACAGGTGAGGGGGGTGGATAGGGACAGTCCCTTCTCCCCAAGTCGGCACCAGATCCCACTCTGCTGTTTCCCCTGAAGGGCCCATTAGCCAAGGCCACACTCCCGGGGGGCTTCAGAGAGCCCCCATCCGTCCAAAAGACTCAGCCTCAGTCCCCTTTCTCAGCACCGCGAGCAGAAAGGGAAAGCTGAGCCCGCTGGAGGGGAAGGGGGGGTTGAAACCAGACCAGGGGCGCAAGACCGGGGGTTCCCGTGGGGAGGGATGGGCCGCCTACCTGGCGTGGGCGCCCCTGGGTCCGCTAGCAGGACCGGGAGCTGCGGCAGCAGGAGCAGGAGCAGCAAGAACTGGAGCAAGAGACTTCCTGCAGAGGAGAGAGACGAGGGGCTGAGCCTGGCATTCAAGGCTCCGCCAGGAGGCCAAGAAACTTCCTGGCCGCGCAGGGCACCGGGGTCGCACTCACGGCTCATGGCCCGGCTGCTGGGGTGCGGGACGCAGAGTGCAGGCTCCTGTGCGTGCGCCTCGCACACTGCCCGGAGCTCCGGCCCCTCCCCTCCCCACCCTTCTCCCGGCTCCACCCCGCCCCTCCCTCCAGCTGTCACCTCAGCCGCCCGCTTACTTCCTCTGCCCAGCCCCGGCCAAGGCATTTTATTAATTAGTGTATGATCGCCGCTAAGGCGGCTTTTCACCCGAGATCCTTGAAGCACTTACGCTTCTAATGCCTGGTGGCACTAGATATAGACAGGAAACTGAGGCTCAGAGACGATGCTCAATGCTGAGGTCACTCAGGGCTTAGGGACAGAACTGAGGATGGAAGAGGCTGGTCTGAACCACACACCCTGCCCCGCAGAGAAGAAAGGGTCTCAGAGTCCCCTTCTGTAAAATGGGTCTAACGCACTCTACAGAAAAGGGTAGAAAAGGACCTAGAAACGGGGCAGTCCGCAGAGAAGAAAGGGGGCTAGAAATGGAGCAGTCCAGCCTGGCCTGCATGTGGTTTCCTAAATGAAAAACTCACTACTCTTTAGACAGATCTAACAGGAAGGACTTACTTCCCCCATGGGTTGGTCTCGGCCCCCTAAAGCCACAGGTCTCTGCCAGAAATGAAGAGATCGGGCTCCAGTCCAAGAGAGCCTAGTTCAAAACCAGACTCTACAGCTTACTGGCCGTGTCACTTTGGACAAGGTACTTATCTTTTCCAGCCCTCAGTATTCTCATCTACAAATTTGGCTTAATAGCAAAAACCATCCCAGAGGGTGGTTGTAAGATTCAATGAGAGAATGCACACAGATCTCCCAGTGCAGTGCCCAGCATGTAGTAGGTGCTCAGTTATCAGAAGGCATTTTTTTTCAAAGATCTCTGAATTCAGATTCCAGGGCTGGCCAGGGTCCATGCTCTAGCTAGTCTCACATCCACCACCGAATTTGCAGAATCCCAGCATCCAGCTTTCCTTTTCTCCAGCTCAGGAAACACCTAGAAGGAGGAAGGAATAGGCCCCAAATCACCCAAAGTCCCCTGGTCCTGGCACCCACAAGTCATCTCCCTCAGTTACCCCAGCACACCCAGCCATCCTGTGGGCCCCACAGTGGGGAAGGCCGGCAGGAGGGCTCAGAGGTTCTTGCGCTGGCTCTTGGGCATCGCTGGGTGCAGGGTAGAAATTATGCCAGGTGGGAGAGGTGAGATCTGCTGGGAAGCCCCTCCCCCATTCTCACCCAAGCTGTTCCCATGCTCCCCTGGGACAAAAGCCAGCTGCCCTAGGGAGACAGAGCAAGCCAGGGCAGACCTGGAGAAGAAGTGGAGCAGGCGGAGGGCCTGGGGCTCTCAGGGTGCCAGGACTGGCTTCAGCCTTCCCTACCTCCCCAGACCAAGTGCCCCCTGGCATTTACAGGGCAAGGAGATGGGATTATCAGCAAAAGGGATGGGGACAGGGTAGAGGTGTGGGGGTCCAGTTGTCCAAAGAAAGGGGGAGTTTCTGGTGAGAAGAAAGGAGAGATAGGCTTGAATGAGGTTCCATCTTCCACTCCCAGGCCCTCCCTCCCTTTGGGCCCTGAGCCCATCAAGTCACCACACCTGTGCCTCCTGCTGACTTCCAAGCCACCCATCTGCACTCAAAACAAGAAACACTTGTGTGGCCCTGGCACTGATGGGAAGAGCCTTCACCTCAGAATCAGAAGTGAGTTCAAGTCACTTCTTCCATGGTGTGACCTCAGACAAGCCTCTAGGCCTCACTGGGCCTCTGTTTCCCCATTTGAACAACAGAATGAGTAGGTCTCTGAGGACTGGTCCAGTTCCAGCATGGAGCAATTGAGCCCTCACTGCAGCCAGGCTCTGTGACCGGCACCACAGATCTCAACACAGCTGCAATACAGGAGAGGATGGAGTCTGAGAGAGCAGGCAGGGTGCCGGGGCAGCCCTCCAGGGATGGGGCAGGACCAAGAGCATGGAGTGGGGAGAAGGCAGATGACAGAAATGGTGGCAAAGGTGCCAGGGCTTGGTGACTGATTAGCACTAGAGCTTAGGGGAAGAAAGGTACTGAAGACACCTAGCTTTCTGGCTCAACGCTGGTGGTAATACCCAGGGAGGGGAGCTGGCATGAGTAGGTGGGATTTGGATTTGGGTTTGGGTTTCTTGTGTTTGAGATCAAACCTTCTCCAGCTTGGCCCATGGGCCAGCACCCGCAACTGCCCCAGCATACAGCTGGATACATAGGGGAGAGGTCTGGGGCAGCCCTTGCACCAGACCTGGGAAAGACAGAACAGCACAGGGCCACCTTTTCCTGCTCCCTACTGCACAGCCTATAGTCTAAATGTCTGGGACTGGTGTCACCATGCTAGTCCTCAAGATGGTGAGCTTCCACTCATAAGGCAAGTCCACCTCCCATGTCTCCTGGGAGGCCTCCTCTAACATGCCTCTTCCTCCCCTTTCTCTCCTCTAGGAAGCCCCTGTGCCTTCCCTGGCCACAGCAGTGCCACTCTTGATCACATTGTCCCTCTGCTCCCCCAACCTTATGAGGCTATGAGAGTCTTAGTCACTCTTGTAGCCCCAAGGCCAAGCTTAGGATCTGGCAGATAAAAGACATCCAGGGAATGTTGGTTGCTTGAACAAAGAAGTGAATGAGTATCTAAAGGAGTAGTGAATGCATTAAAAAAACAGGTCCAGCACCAGCCTCATCAAAGTGACTGCCAACCACCCATCTGCTGTGACGACCACCAAAAGTATCACTGCCTGCCTTAGTTTCCCTGCCTTCTCCAGCTTGTCCCATGGGCCAGCGCCCCCAACTTTCCCACAGCTTCACCCGAGGCCCTGAGCCCTTTCCAGCTAAGGCAGCAAGGACCTCCTTCCCTATACCCCACTGGTGAGAAGGGGTAAGATTTCTCTCTACATAGCCCCCTCCCCATTATCCACACCAATCGTGTGCCCTCCTGCTCACCCTAGCTACAGCCTGGATTGTAATGCTCCTGGAGAGGCCTCACTCCCGCTGGGCCCCACCCACTATTTGGAAAACCAGAGCTGACTCTTACCTGAATCACTCATGGACCCAGCCCCACCCGGCCCCACCTCTGCAGGCAGCTTCGCAGTCAGGCAGGAAGGCTCTGGACTCAATTCAACATCTCTTCAAATCCCAGTCCTCCACCCCACCTGACCTCTCAGTGTGACCTTAAGCAGTGAACTGTCCTTTGTGGGCCTCAGTTTCCCCATCTGTAAAAACGTGGTTAATAATGCCACTCTTGCGAGAGTTGTTGTGAGGATGAAGTAAGATAGTCCCTGTGGGCATCCCCAGCATTCAGTAGGAGCTCAATGCTAGTTCTTTACTGGCCCTTGCTTCTACTCCCTACCCGAGCAAGAGGGTTCCTCCTCTTTACCTGTTCAGAAACAGGTTAGGGTTGACCATTGGAGGTAATAATAATAATGGCTAATATTTCTTGAATATCTACTATGTGCAGGGCAGAATGCTCTGTATTTTAAATGCACTGTTACATGTGATTTTTCTCAACAACCTTATAAAGTCAGTATTATCACTTCCATTTACAGAGAAAGAAACTGAGGCTCAGTGCTGAAGCAGCTTGTCCAAGATGCACAACTAGTAAGGGTCAGATTTCAAGGCCCAACCCCTTTGTTCTGGAATATCAGGTACCCGTACCCAAGGCCCAGCATAACCAACCAGCATTTGAAGTTAAAAGGGAACAGAAATGCTCTGTTAGGATGGTAGTTGGCTTGTGGGGCGATGTGGGGGATCTAATTTAGGGAATATAGTTCAGCTGAGAAGCTGAGAATTGAGAGTCACAAAATAATGTTTTGGTTTTGTTGTTGTTTATTTTTTGTCAGGGTCTCACTCTGTTGCCCAGGCTGGAGTGCAGTGGTGCGACCTTGGTTCACTTCAGCCTTGATCTCCTGGGCTCAGGTGATCCTCCTACCATAGCCTCCTGAGTAGCTGGAACTACAGGTGCACATCACTATGCCCAGCTAATTTTTTTTATTTGTTTTTTGTTTGTTTGTTTGTTTCTATAGAGACAGGGGTCTCACTATGTTGCCCAGGTTGATCTTGAACTCCTGGGCTCAAGTGATCCTCCCACATTGGCTTCCCAAAGTGTTGGGATTACAGGCATGAGCCACCACACCCGGCCCACCAAATGTGTTTACATCCCTTTCTCAATGAAACCCTCACAATAGCTGGAAGAAGAAGGTATCATGATCCCCATTTTGCGAAACAGGAAAATGAGGCTCAAAGATTTCCCTAGATTACGCAGAGAGGAAGAAAAGTGGGAGGAGTTTTAACCACTTCTGGAGCACTTACCATGTGGCAGACATTATGCGAAAGGTTTTTGGTGCATCATCTCCTAACAGCCCCATGAGGTAGATTTTCCTCTTGTCCCCATTTTTATAAACAGGAAAATTAACTGACTTGCTATAGCCTATACCACAGGCTACATATAGGTGGTAGAGTTGGGATTTGAGCCCTGGCCTGTATGATTTCAACATTTACAAGCATAACTCCCTATGACACTCATCGCTGGTTATCTTGGATCCCAAACCCTGAATCCTTAAACAAACACCCAGATCCTGCCAGGGATGGGCCAAGAAGATAAACAAGTGGGAGACTCTAAGTGGAGAGTCCCCAAGTTCATCTGGGGAGTTTCCACTGCAGGGCCCTCTGCCCCACAGACCTCTCCACTAGACAGCCAGCACCATCTGATTGGCACAGGATGGCTGAGTGGTCATGCCATGGCATCCTCCCCAGCCAGCCCCCCCACCATCAGTGTAATCTGCAGAGCATCAGATATCAGCTCCTGGGATCAGGGGACTCAGCCACCTGTGACGGACAAACCGGGGGAAAGAGCTATTATCTGGCCAGGGGACATTGCTCAGGAAGTTTATGGGGCTGTAAAACATCAGTCCTCTCACCCCACTTCCTTCTCCACCATAGTGGAAGGGAGAGGAAGTGTTTCCACAGCCCTCCTCTGGCATGTGGGACACTCTTCTAATTCTGTTTAGAACCTTCAATAGCTCCCACCATCCCCAGACCTCAGCCTGGACTTCAGGCCCTGGCATTTGCTAAGCAGCAGGATATCATAGAAAGAGCCCTGGAATAGGGACCCAGTCGATCTGATTTCTTGTAAAATGACCCCCTGAAATTACTGTGTGACCTTGGGCTAGTAACTCTTCCTCTTGGACCTCAGTTTCCCTACATGTTAACTAAGCATGGTGAACTAGGCATGCTGAGGATGAAGAGCAGGAGTTTTGGTGTAAGGCAGACCTGGGTTCAGAGGCCAGCTTCAATTCTAGCTGTGTGAATTTGAACCAGTCATTTGTCATCTCTGAGCCTCAGTTTCCTCATCTGAAAATGAGAAAAATAACAGTATTTGTTTCCTGGGACTGTTGTGAGGATAAAATCACTTAGCTCAATTCCTGGCACTCAGGAGGCACTCAGTAAATAATGATTGCTGGTAGAATTATTATAATTAATAAGTATAAAATTACTCCAATTCTGTCATTATGGCCCCAGATGCAAGGAAAAAAAAAAAAAAGTTGGACTACATGCCTAGAAAGAATTTAGGAGAGAATAGTGGCCAGGCGCAGTGGCTTATGCCTGTAATCCCAGCACTTTGGGAGGCCAAGGTGGGAGGATTGCTTGAGTTCAGGAGTTCAAGACCAACCTGGGCAACTTAGCAAGACTCCATCTCTCTAAAAAAACAAAAGAGAGAGACAGAATGGTTGCAGGCAAGTGCTAGCTTAGTGTGTCAGGAATGCATGTGGTTACATATATCAAGAACTCCAAATATGGAGGCTTAAGCCCAAAAAGGAGGGAGAATTATTTCTCTCAGATGACAAGAAGTCCAGAGGTAAGCAACCCAGCCCTGTTGTGGCTTCTCGGCATCTCAGCAGTGCCATCAGGAGTTCAGATTCTTTCCATCTTTCAGCTCCGTCATCCTCAAAATAGTTTGTGTCCTTGCACTTAGCACTTCATGCCCATGTTCCAAACAGGAAAAGGTTGGAAAGGGAAGAGACGGCCCCAGGAGATTTCCACTTTACATTTCTTTCACCAGAACCATGTCACGTGGCCTCACTTGGCTGCAAAGCAGGTTGAGAAATCGAATTTTCTGGAACAGACAGGGAAGAGAGAGTGAGTTGAAAATGTCTGCCAGACTCCAGAAAGAGCCTCTTTCTGGCATGGGCTATGGTTTCGGACGGGTGGCTTCTCTGGAGAATTCAGTAACCAGTGCATGCTGCAGACAACAGAGGTGAGCAGACTTCTCTTGTCCCAGGATAAGGTCTGGGAATAGCAGGATCACAGTGGGTCAGAGGCAGCTGCTCCCTAGAAGAAGGCCCAATCCAGCCCCACTCAGGTGACAAAATCAGAGACTAAGAGCCAGGCAGGGACTTGCCCCAACAGGCCAGGTATCTCTCCTCACTGTACTATGGCCTCTTGTAAAGTAAGCGACCTTGGAACAAGTCACATAAGAAACAGTGCGACCCAATGCAAGGACACCTCATCCTTAGAAAACTTGCACCCAATGAACTGAAAATTTAGGGCACAAGACTTCGCACTTCCAAAAATTCCTTCTGTTCTCAGGCAAGAACCGTAAAAGTCCATTTTCTCAAGCCTTTCAAACAGAACTGGACAGACTGACTCGTCATTTGCATGGAATGTGTGTTCCTGCTTTAACACTTCACTAATAACTTATCGTCATTCAGCCATATACAGTATAGAGAAACATTTTTGCTTACATTATCTTCCCTTTTGATCTACACAGCAATCTTTTGATGTAGATGTTTTGTGTTTGTTTTGTTTTGTTTTTTTGAGACAGGGTCTCACTCTGTTGCCCAGGCTGGAGTGCAGTGGCATGATCACGGCTTACTGCAGCCTTGACCTCCTGGACTGAAGCAATCCTCCCACCTCAGCCCCCTAAGTAGCTGGGAATACAGGCACTCACCACCATGCCTGGCTGATTTTGGTTTGTTTGTTGTTGTTGTTGTTGTTGTTTGTTTGTTTGTTTTTATAGAGACAGAGTTTCACCATGTTGCCCAAACTGATCTTGAACTCCTGAGCTCTAGCGATCTGCCTGCCCTGGCCTACCAAAGTGCTGGAATTATAGGTGTGAGCCACCGTGCCTGGCCAACATAAGTGTTTTTAGCCCCTGAATAAGTGAAGATTATTTCTATTACAAGCAACAGACACAATTCTAACTAATTTTTGCAAAAGAAGGGGAGGTATTTTCTCTCAAGCTGAAAATCCAAGGACAGGCAAGGCTATATCCAGAAATCATATCAGGTTCTCTCTCCTACCCACCCCTGCCCCTCTCTCTCTCCACCCCACCTCTCTTCTCCTCCCTCTCATCTCCTTCTCCTTTTCCTCTCTCTTTTCCTCTTGTTGGCTTCATCCTCAGGCAGGTTCTCCCCAAGGGACGTTACAGAGGTCTCAGGCAGCTCCAGGTTTATGCTGTTCTCATGCCCCAATCCCATATGGGAAGAGAATGCCTCTTTCTTGGCCTCTGGTACCAGGAGTTCTTGGGACACTTGTGATTGCTCCAAGGATAGCTCACACACCTGTACCTGAACCAATGACTGTGAACAGGAAGATGGAATGTCCACATGCTGACTGGCCAGTCCCAGACCACATGCCCAGGCAACTGAGAATGGGAGCAGGATGTTCCTCAATAGAAAACTGGTTGCAGTCACCCAAAGAAGAGGGAAGGGATGCCGGATGGGCAGGAACAACTGACGGCCATCAGCACTGCGTCTCTCCATTTCATAGACAAAGAATCCAGGGCTCCAAGAGGGGAAGTGGCTTTTGCCTGGAGCCTCAGAGCTGGTAGGTTAGGAGCCTTACTGGCCTTGGGCCCTGGGCCTGGATGGAGAGAAGGGGGAGGGCCATGTGGTGAGAGCGCTTTTGCGTGTCCAGAACCCAGATTGCTTCAGACCTCCTCACGAGAGAGGGAGAGAGGTTTGCAAGGATGCCAGAAGCCAAAACTGCTTCTTCTCCATACTTCTTGGTATTTGCTTGAGCAGGAAAAGACCTTCATGTTTATTGAGCAACCAAGGCATGCTAGATACTTCTGGTACTTCACATATATAATGTCTTCAATCACGTTTTTCAGAGGTGGGAACTGAAGCTAAGAGACATAAAGCGATTTATCCAAGCCAAGTCACACAATCTTGGAATGGTAAGGCCCAGGTCTGGAATGACTCCAAAGCCTGTGCTCTTTTCTTGAATGTTTTCTCAATGGGGTTCTGTTGACAATGTGTGTAGGACTGTCCTGCACAGGGCAGAAATCTTAGCTGGCTAACAACCAAAATTTGCAATCCTTCCTGCACCCCGCATATCCAACCTCCACCCTCAGGAGGCTACCTCTGCCCCTGGGTGATGACCTCAACCACCTCACCAACTCTGGTTCCTTTCCATGGACCCAGGGACTCACATAGAGAAAGCATTTGGCTGGGTGTGTTGGCTCACACCTGTAATCCCAGCACTTTGGGAAGCCAAGGAGGGAGGATCACTTGAGCCCAGGAGTTCAAGACCAGCCCGGCCAACATGGTGAAGCCCCATCTCTACTAAAAATACAAATACGAACCAGGTGTGGTGGTATGTGCCTGTAGTCCCAGCTACTCAGGAGGCTGAGGCAGGAGAATTGCTTGAACCCGGGAGGTGGAGGTTGCAGTGAGCCAAGATCGTGCCACCGCACTCCAGCCTAGGTGACAGAGCAAGACTCTGTCTCAAAAAAAAAAAAAAAAAAAAAAAAAGAGAAAGTATTTCATAAATGTTCCCTAAATGAATGAATGGAATACTCTTGAGTTGATCAAAAAGGACTAGGTGTGAATCCCAGCTGTACCATTTGCTAGCCAGATGGCATTGAGCAAGCTACTTAAATCCTCTGTGTCTCAGTTTCCTTGTCTATAAAGTGGGGGCAATCCTAGCATATCCTCATAGGGTTTTTAGGAGGATCAAATGAGTTAATGCTTGTAAAAGGCTTAGGACACTGCCTGGAGGCTTAGGACACTGCCTGGTGCTCAAGGGTTTCATCAGCCTTTGTTCAATGGGGTGAATGAATGAATGACTATTTATATGTTTGTAAACTATAAACTCTGATTATAGTTCACACACACTTTGGCTTTTGTTATCTTGTTTGATCCCCTCCGTCACCCTGCAAGAGAGCATTATGTACATTTTACAGATAAAGAAACTCAGGCAAAGAGAGATGAGGTGACTTGGCTGGAGATTTCTGCTTGTTGAACTGCAGTTCTAAAATTTCAGGCTCTGGCTTCTCTCTATGCATGCTATCCCCACAAATATACATATTTTAAGCCGAGAATGAGCAAGTGAATGAAGGAGTTGCTGAAATCCTGATCCCAGGCCCTCAGAGCAGCTTGATGGGGAGAGCTGCCCCGGCTCCACAGCTGGGAGGAGTCAGTCTTCCCTCCATCCAACCTGGGACTCTCTCGTGGGGCTGCCCAGTGGTTGTGTGGGGTAAGTGTGGTGTGCTTGTGTTGGGGGGAGGTATGTGTGTGTTGTGGTGGGGAAGGGGGTATGTGAGTCATCAAGGCACTGGGGAAGGAGGAGGCGCAGCCATCCAGCCAGGACCACAGTACCACAAGAAAGAACCAGGTGGTGAGTAGGACGTGCAGCTGGCTGCCCACAACCACCCACTCCGGAGGAGAGGAGCACCAGCTCTGTGAGCACCCCAGAGACTCCAAACCTGAATCCCTCCCTCAGGCCACCCTCAGGACAGAAACTGGGAGCCTCCTAGGGGCACCCAACACCCTGCACACAGGAGTGACCTCGCCGCTTTGTGATTCCTTCAGTTCCACTGCACCCATCCTGCAAACACTCAGAACATGACATCTTGGCCTACCTCCAGACAGGCCCTGGGAGTCCTCAGCTCTCAAGGAGCTCCGAGATGATGGGATGAACCTCAGGAATAGAAAACAAAGGAGAGAGGAGAACGCCAGGAACCTCCTTGCAGGGACTCACCTGCCAGATTCTTAGGAGGGTCTCAATTCCCAAGTGCTGAAGGTGCACAAACCAGCACCTGACCTGTTGCTGCCTTGCTGAGGCCACAAGTTCCACGACCAGACCTCCACCTGCGAAGTGTCTCTGGACTGCCCACTCCCTTATCTTCTCACCTCTTCTCTGACAGACCATTCAGCCCACATTCTCTGCACCCCAGTCTCCTCTGACCCTCCCTCTCAGTCCCCCAGCACCCCACCACCACCCTAGCTCATCACTCCCACTCACCTCCCCTACCATCCTTTGGTTGCTGTCACCCCAAACCACCTATGGTTTTCTGTCACTCTCTTGGCAAAAAGGGACACACTGACCTGGGTTTACATCAAACTAGCTGTGTGACCTTGACCTTGTTGCTTCAATTCCTTGGGCCACAGTTCCCCCACTATAAAACAGAAAGATTTTGTGAGTGTTCAATACAACAATGGAAGCAAAAATACTTACCACATATTAGGTGCTCAATAAATATTATATTTTCTTTTCTTCAAAGGCTGCTACCTAAGAATTGGGTTAAGAAACGGAGAGGGGAGACTTTCTCACCTTTATGCTCCCCTTCGTTCTCCTTAAAAAAATTGTTTCCAGCCAGGGATTCATCCAAACAGAACTTCTCGGCAAGAGTGAAGATTCTGCAGGATATTGACTCTCCACTGGAACATGCTGTAGCCTGGGAGGCATTTATGAATCACTTTTGGGGTATGTCAAGGGGATACTGCATGTCTAGGTTCATTTCAGCATTATTCCCAATAGCCAAGAGATGGAAGCAACCTAAGTGTCCATCAACAGATACATGGATAAAGAAAATGTGGTGGCCGGGTGCGGTGGCTCACGCCTGTAATCCCAGCACTTTGAGAGGCTGAGGTGGGTGGATCACAAGATCAGGAGTTCAAGACCAGTCTGGCCAAGATGGTAAAACCCATCTCTACTAAAAATACAAAAATTAGCCAGGCATGGTGGCAGGTGCCTGTAATCCTAGCTACTCGGGAGGCTGAGGCAGAGAATTGCTTGAACCCAGGTGGCAGAGGTTGCAGTGAGCCAAGATTGAGATTGTACCACTGCACTCCAGCCTGGGCAACAGAGCAAGATTCCATCTCAAAAAAAAAAAATAGAAAGAAAGAAAATGTGGTAGGTAGACGCATTGGAGTACTACACAGCCTTTAAAAAGATGGAAACATTCACAACATGGATAGAACTGGAGGACATTATGCTATGTGAAATAAGCCAGGCACAGAAAGACAAGTACTGTATGATCTCACTTATATGTGGAATCTTACAAAGTCACTCTCATGGAAGCAAAGAATAGGAAGGTGGTTACCAGAGGCTGGCAGAGGGAGGTGGGGAGGAGGAGAGATGGGGAAGGGAGAGATGCTGATGAATGGATGCAAAGTTTCAGTTAGAAAGAAGAAGTTTTAGTGATCTATTATACCTGCATGGTGACCACAGTTAATAATAATCTGTTATATGTTTCAAAATTGCTAAAAGATTTTCAACATTCTCATCACACACAAAAAATTACAAGTCAGTTAAGTGAAGGATTTGTTAATTAGCTTGATTGAATCTTTCCACAACAAATACACAGATCAAAACATCACATTAGCCAGGAGCGGTGGCTCACGCTTGTAAATCCCAGCACTCTGGGAGGCCAAGGTGGGCAGATCATCTGAGTTTAGGAGTCTGAGACTAGCCTGGGCAACACAGTGAAACCCTGTCTCTTAAAAAAAATGAAAAGAAAATTAGCCAGGCATGGTAGCATGTGCTTGTAGTTCTACTCAGGAGGCTG
This sequence comes from Macaca nemestrina, assembly GCF_043159975.1. Lineage (NCBI taxonomy): Eukaryota > Metazoa > Chordata > Mammalia > Primates > Cercopithecidae > Macaca > Macaca nemestrina. The sequence continues at coordinate 93,194,624 of NC_092138.1, read as the reverse complement.
AGATGGGAAGATTGCTTGACTCCAGGAGATTTAGGCTGCTGTGAGCTTCGATCATGCCACTGCACTCCAGCCTGTGCAACAGAGCAAGACCCTGTCTAAAAAAAAAAAAAAAAAAAAAAAAAAATCACATTTGATACGGTTTGGCTGTGTCCCCACCCAAATATCACCTTGAATTGTAATAATGCCCACGTGTCAAAGGCTGGGCCAGGTGGAAATAATTGAATCACGGGGGTGGTTTCCCCCATACTGTTCTCACGGTAGTGAGTCTCACAAGAGCTGATGGTTTTATAAATGGGAGTTCCCCTGCAAGCTTTCTTGCCTGCTGTCATGTAAGACGTGCCTTTGCTCTGCTTTGCCTTCCATCATGATTGTGAGGCCTCCCCAGTTAGGTGGAACTGTGAGTCGATGAAACCTCTTTCCTTTATAAATTACCCAATCTTGAGTATGCCTTTATTAGCAGCATGAAAACAAACTAATACACATTGTACCATATAAATATGCATAATTATTATTTGTCAATTAAAAATAAATTAATTTTAAAAATAAAAAGGAACTACCTTTGGGTATTTTTTCAAATTACACACACACACATACACACACACACGTGAGCACACATGCACATGCAATGAGATTCTGATATTGCTTTCTTCCCATGCCATCATGAGCCTCCATTACCAATAAGAGTGTATAGTACAAAAGAAAATGGAGAAACACTGAGATAAATCATTTATATGCCAAATCTTGTCAGACTTACAGTCTGCTTAGATCTCAGCCATGGACACCTCCCCTCACCATGTCTCTCTTTGCTGGAATCTCACACCACCTTCCTGAGGCACAATTCTCCTGGATCTGTCTCCTAGGAGCCTTTTAACTTTCTTATCCCAACCAACCCAACTTAATTCAGCTCAACTCAATGCATCTTGACTATCCTAAATTCAACTCAAGCCAACCCAGTTCAATTTACTTCCACTCAACCCACTCAAACCAAACATTATGCAAGGTTAATCAAACTCTCAACTCCAGTCAACTCAACCCATTCCAACACAACCTGGCTCAGTTTAACTCTACTAAATTCAGTTCAAGTCAAACCAACTCATCTCCACTCAACCAATCCCAAACCAAACTCCACTCATTCAACCAAACTAAAATAAATTTGACCCAACCCTTCCTGACATGACACAACAACGCAACTCTACTCCACTGTACTCTACCCAAACAAAACCAATTATACTCAACATAATTTAACTCAACTAAACTCATCCCTGTCCAGCTCAGTTCTTCCTTTATATCTCCTCCTTCCTTCCAACAATAAAGACCTTCCTCCTACCTCCCCACCAGATATCCTGTCATTCCCTAAATGACAAAAAGTAATGCTTATCCCTAAACGATAGGATATCTGGTAGGGAAATGGAACACAAGAGTTAATACCTGATCTAATGAAAGAAGGGGAGATTTTTCTTTGGACTTTGCCTCTCCTCGCTCTTCTCCCAACTCTAACCACATCCCCATACATATAATAACCATTATTCCTCCCTGACTTTGCCATTTACTACTACCCTTTAATGAAACCCCAAGGCCACGAAGCCTCAGGCCTGTGAGGGCTTTCACCTCTGCCCACACCACCTCTAGGGAGGTGAGATCTGGAGGAGATTTAGATTGGGGGGCAGGGAAAATTCCAAAAGAAGATTTGATGGGCAGAAGAGGGACCACCAGACTGGATACCTTGCAGGGAAAAGCAGGGTCTGAGCTGACCTCCAGGGAACAGAAAACTCTGTCCCTGGCTTCTCTGCTCCATCTGCCTGGCACTGTCTTCCCTCCTTTTTATGGCCCAGTCCTCCTTTGCCTGCCTTTATCAGCTTTGCGCTCTTTCACTCACTCTCTCTCTCTCTCCCTCTCTCTCATTATCTCTGCTCTGTCTGTGTGTGGCTGTCTTGGATTCCCCTCCTCTTTCAATAATTCTGTATTACTGTCTTCCTCTCGTTGACTCTTCCCTCTCTGTCTCTGTTTCTGGCACAATCTGCTTCATGTTCTAAGCTTTGGGTGGGGAATTATTCCTCCTAAACGGAGATGCCCCTGTCCCTTCATCCCCTCCACCCTTTCTCCACCAGGGGAGCCCTAGGTCAGCCCCGACTGCCTGAGAACCAGGAGCTAAAGCTACTTCCCCAGTCATAAAATTAGCATTAGACACAGTAGAGCTGGAAAGAAACTGAGGCCAATCTTCTCATTTTATGGATGGGGAAACTGAGACCCAGAGACTGGAGGGGGCCTGCCCCAGATCATTCGGAGTTAGGGGAATCAGAATGAGGCCCTCCTGAGGCTGGAGAGCCCAGAATCTGAACCCAGACTAAGGAGATTTGAGCATCAGGCTGGGAGGTGGGTGGGAAAACAATAGTGTCTGTCTCCAGAAGCCATCTTTGCGAACAGAAGTATCAATCGCCATGCCATTACTTTCTCAGAGCAGTGCCTCACTGACTTGCTTTTTCCTCCATCTCTCTCTCTTCTCTGTGCCTTTCTGTACCTCTCTCTAGTAAAATGTATTGTTTGGAGGGTGGGGAGGAGGAGAGCCAAGAAGATTCTGGGTGTCCCTTTGATGAGAGTCATCCACCGCTGACCCCAACTCTTCCACCTCTTGGGGTCAGGACTGCAGGCACCATTCTGAGAGCACCAGGGGGAAGGCCTCATAGGCCCAGGGGAGAGGAGGAAGCAGGGGTTTGGCCTCCCACCACAGAGTGGCTGCTTGTGAGGGATAGGGCTGGGGTTTAATAACTCAACTATCCTAAATTCAACTCAGTTCAGTTTACTTCCACTCAACCCACCCAAATCAAACCTTACCCAAGTCAATCAAACTCAATTCCAATCAACTCAACCCAACCAAACCCAACCCAACACAACCCAACTCAGTTTAACTCTACTAAATTCAGTTCAAGTCAAACCAAGTTCTAGTCTAGACTGAACATAGAATCCAGCCATTGCACCCTTGGCCACAGGCCCCCCAGCCAGCTAGGCACAGCCTCCATGACTTTGTTGGTCAGAGTGAGCTCTCAGACAAGGCCAGGGCTGCATTCCTTCCCACCCACCTTCCCCGCTCCGACCCCTATCAGCCAGCTGGATAGTCCAGACTCCAGAAGCAACCAGCACTTGGGGGGCGGCTCTTGGGCCAGAGGCAGGCTAGGGTAACAAAAAGACCCCTCACCGCTCCCACGGCACTCAGGGTGGCCCCTCCTGCAGCCCAGCTATCTCCTCCCAAGCCTGTGACCTGCTGTATCTCTAACTGCAATCCTTCCCACTAGAGTTGACTCCATCAGCAGCTCAGAGTTCCTGGGCACCAGCCTGGGCCTTCCTCAGAACTCTAGGATATCTGAATATAGAAAAGGAGAAGAGAAGGCTATGTGGTCTGTGTGGTGGGCAGAGGAGAAGCTGGGAGGGGGTGGGGTGGCTGCGGAACTAGGCTCTAGGCCCATGGACAGGCGCCACTAGCACCCATCCTGACCCAACCTCCAGTTCCCTCCCCAGGCCTTCTCTGAGGCCCAGCTTCCTGCCTTTCTGTAGGGAGTATCTCAAGTCATTGAGCCCAAACCTCCATTCAACTGATCTGGAGACTGAGGCCTACAGCTGGAAGGAGTTTGCCCGAGAACAAGAAACAGAGAAGGAGCTGGAATCCAGGGCTCCTGGCCCCCAGGCCAGGGTCCTTCCCCAGTTGGCTCTCAAGATGGAGTTTGTTTGGGGCCCTGATTTCTGCCCCATCTGCCCAAAAGGTCAAATTCAGGCAGCCCACCTCCAACCCAGAGAGTGTCCTGTTTCTTAGAACCCACGAACTCAGGCACTGGAGGGAGCTGGGAATCCCAGCACGCTCCAAGCCCTCCCTTCTTCCTCTTCCTTCCCTCTTCCTCCGGCTCCTCTGTTGACCTCTGGCTGGACTGGCTCTTCCTTCCTCTTTCCCCAGAACCCCTCTCCCCACCCCCAACAGCACTGGGGATAGACAGAGAGGAAGGATCTCAACCCAGGCCTGGACCTTGAGGCACATGGGTGGCAGACGTGCAAGGCAAGAGTTCATTTGCAGCCACGTCATCAGGCAGTCTGCATTCTTGGACCCAGGAAACTGAAATCCACCTCCTCAGTCTCCCGCTGACCCTGCTGCTGCTCAGGGCCCACAGCACAGGTCATTTTCTCTGCCCAGTGGGCCCTCAGAGTCAGGTAAGCAGCAATCACCCTCCCTGCCAGCATCACTGTTTCCAGAGGCGACAAGCTCTTGGAGGCAAGCTCCTCCAAGAGGCATGAGTCCCACCTCAGCCCTTACGAGCTGTGTGACTTTGAGCAAGTCACTTTGCCTCCCTAAATGGCCAAACCCTCATCACTAAGATGGAGATAATTGTGTGCATGGGCTTTAAAGGAGAAAAGAGATAGCATGGATAAGCACGTGGCACAGAACCTGGCATTTAAATGGTTAATGTCATTATGAAGTAGAGGAAATGCCCCTGTTCTGGCCATGGCTTTTCACCAGATTTGTATTATTTATTTTCAAATCCTTTCTGAGTCTAATCTAGTTTTTTAGTTACATCCTATAGCACGGAGTTCAAAGTTTAACTTAATAACCAGTGCCTGCTGGCTGGGTGCAGTGGCTCACGTCTGTAATCCTAGCACGGGTGGATGACCTGAGGTCAGGAGTTCGAGACTAGCCTGGCCAACATGGTGAAACCCTGTCTCTACCAAAAATACAAAAATTAACTGGGCATGGGGCCACGTGCCTATAATCCCAGCTACTCGGGAGGCTGAGGCAGGAGAATCGCTTGAACACGAGGGGTGGAGGTTACAGTGAGCTGAGATTGCGCCGCTGCACTCCAGCCTGACCCACAGAGGGAGACTCCATCTCAAAAATAAAAATAAAAATAAAATAACCAGTTCCTTAGTGCTTACTTTGTGCTAAGCACCTGGAACAAGGAAGAATAAGACAGAAGCTTCTGTACCCACAAGGTGCCCACACTGTGGTGGGGGACACAGGCATTGACCACTGACCGGACAATGACCATGAGATAAGTCCTGGGAAAGAGGAGAAGAGGAGGTAGGTGAGGTACATGCAGCGCACCTAACTCAGTCCCCAGGGTCTTCCCAGAGAAAAGGTGTTCTTAGCAGAGAAGACAGCATGTGCAAAGGCCCAGAGACAGAGAGCTCCCCTTTTGAGGAATTCTTGAGAAGTAGATTACATCTCAAGTGGATTAACAGCTAGTACAGTTGACCCTTGAACAATTCAGGGGTGGCAAGGCATGGTGACTCATGCCTGTAGTTCCAGCACTTTGGGAGGCTGAGGCAGGCAGATCACTTGACATCGGGAGTTTGAGACCAGCTGGCCAACATGGTGAAACCCTCTCTCTACTAAAAATACAAAAATTATCTGGGCATTGTGGCAGGCACCTGTAATTCCAGCTACTCAAGAGGCTGAGGCAGGAGAATCGCTTGAACCCAGGAGGCAGAGGTTGCAGAGAGCCTAGATCATGCCACTGCACCCCAACCTGGCAACAGTATGAGACTCTGTTGCAAAAAAAATAAAAATAATGCAGGGATTAGGGAAACTGACCCCCATACGTCAAAAATTCACATATAGCTTTTGACTCCCCCAAAACCTAACCACCGATAACCTACTGTTGACCAGAAGCCTTACCAATAACATGACAGTTGATTAACACATATTTTATATGTTTTATATATATATATAATATGCTATATTCTTACAATAAAGTAAATTAGAGAAGAGAAAATAGAGCCCCAATAAAAACTCTGAACCCTAAAGCTCAGGTGCACTTCCCCAGTTGGCAATACTCCACGGACATTGTCACACTGATACTAGGAGAGTGACACATTCTGATTCCATGAGAAGGAAAATGGAAGCTTTACTTTATGCTTGAAAGAAAATCCCCTGGGCTCTGCCCTGTACATCTCTCCCTTTGGCTGATCTTAGTCTGTATCCTTTCCCTGTAATAAACTATAACCATGAGTATAACAGCTTTCAGTGAGTCTTGTGAGTCTTTCTAGCAAATTACAGAACCTGAGGGTGGTTTAGGGAACCTCTTGAACTTGTAGCAGGTGTCAGAAGTGATGGTGGGCAGACCTGGTGGCTCATGCCTGTAATCCCAGCACTTTGGGAGGCTGAGATGGGCGGGTCTCTTGAGGCCAGGAGTTCAAGACCAGCCTGGGCAACATAGTGGGACTGTGTCTCTACAAAAAATAAAAAATCAGCCTGGCATGCTAGTGCACGCCTGTAGTCCCAGCTACTCAGGAGGCTGAGGTGGTAAGATCATGTGAGCCCAGGAGGTCGAGACTGCAGTGAGCCATAATCACACTACTGCACTCGAGCCTGGGTGATAGAGTGAGACTTTGTTTCAAAAATAATAATAAACAAATAAATGAATACACTTTAAAACTTTAAAATTTTTTGTGCAGGCACAGTAGCGCACACCTGCAATCCCAGCACTTTGGGAGTCCAAGGTGGGCAGACCACTTGAGCTCAGGAGCTCGAGACCAACTTGGACAACATAGTGAGACTTCATCTCCGGGGAAAAAAATTAACACAAAAATGATTTTTTAATTTTTTAATTAAAAAAATGTAAGAAATGAAGGTGGGCCGGGCACAGTGGCTCATGCCTGTAATCCCAGCACTTTGGGAGGCAGAGGTGCGCAGATCACAGGGTCAGAAGATCAAGACCATCCTGGCTAACACGGTGAAACCCCGTCTCTACTGAAAATACAAAAAAAAAATCCAGGTTTGGTGGCACGCACCTGTAGTCCCAGCTACTCAGGAGGCTGAGGCAGGAGAATCACTTGAACCTGAGAGTTGGAGGTTGCAGTGAGCTGAGATCACACCACTGCACTCCAGCCTGGGCAACAGAGTGAGACTCCATCAAGAAAGGAAAAGGAAAAGGAAAAGGAAGGAAGGAAGGAAGGAAGTCTTGTCTTGCGTGGAGACTCTGCCCTCTAACCTTGTAATTGGCCCCGACTTAGCACAATTTCTTACATGATATTTCAGTTAATCCTCACAATAACCCCCTTAGGCACTATTATCATCAACCCCATTTTGGAGACTGGGAAAATGAGATAAGGAACCTGACTGAGGTCACATAGTTATCAAATGACAAAAGTGAAATTTAAAAGCAGATATGGGCCGGGTGCAGTGGCTCACGCCTGTAATCCCAGCACTTTGGGAGGTTGAGGCGGGTGGATCACAAGGTCAAGAGATCGAGACCATCCTGGCCAACACGGTGAAACCCCGTCTCTACTAAAAATACAAAAATTAGCGGGGTGCCACAGTAGTAGCCTGTAGTCCCAGCTACTCGGGAGGCTGAGACAGGAGAATTGCTTGAACCCGGGAGGTGGAGGTTGCAGTGAGCCAAGATCGTGCCACTGCACTCCAGCCTGGTGACAGAGCAAGACTCCGTCTCAAAAAAAAAAAAAATACAAAAAATTAGCCATGCGTGGTGGTGGGCACCTATAGTTCCAGCTACTCGGGAGGCTGGAGAATGGCGCCGAGATCGTGCCACTGCATTCCAGCCTGGGAGACAGAGTGAGACTCCGACTCAAAACAAAAAAAAAAAAAAGCAGATACCCAGGCACTAGCATCTAAGCATCTACTCCTGTAACCACTATGCTATGCTGCCCAATTAGTCGGGGAAGGAGGGGGCCTGTGAGAAGCAGAGCTAGAGGGTTTGCAAGGGACTATTCCCAAGACGGATTTCCTGGCAAAAAGGCTAAGTTTTGTCCTGGGGGTAATAGGGAGCCATTGATGGTTTTAAGCAGGGAGAACATAAGTATCCATGCATTTTAACAAAGTCCCTCTGGATGTAGCCTGCGGAGTGGATTGCAGACAAGCCTGAGTGGGGAGAAGACCAGGTGAGGACAACGAAGCAGCTGGACCTGAGTCGTGGTCTTGGGAATAGAGAGCATGGGACACATGCCATATGTGCCTAAAAGGTAGGCTTGACAGGACTTCGGGACAGACCGGATTTAGGGGAAAAGGGAGTAGGAAGAGTCAAGGGTAAAACCCAGGCTTCCAGATTAGACAATTAGGGTATTACGTCCCTTAGACTGGGAAAGATAGAAGGAAGAACAGATTTGAGGTGGGCCATACCACCATTAATGGTCCCAGATTCCCAAAGGGGTCAATGCCCCAGAACAGGGCAATCCCCACCCAAGCACAGGATCCCTTGTCTAGACCATCAGTTACCAGGATAGTGTGGCTAGCTCCCAGCAGAGAAGTGGCACCCTCCCCTACCTGTGAGTGGCCACCAGGTGGCAGCATAGGCCACCTTTTTTCAGGGCTGGCCTGGCAGGTGGGCCAGAGGAGGGAAAAGGGAGCATCTATCGCTGCTGGAGATTCAGCTTTGCCACCTGACCACAGAAACTGGACCACAGGCCTGTGGAGATGAGTTCCTGCAGCTACAGAGTCAAAAAAGCACCAATCTAGGAGTCAGGAGTCCTGGGTTCTAGATACACCAAGGACCCAGAGCAGACACATGCCCCTCTCTGAGGCTCCAGGTTTTCCTTAAAGAGGGCAAACTCTCCTTAAGGAAAGAAGGCCAGAGCTGCCAGACGGAGTATTAATTCCTTCTCTGCTTTCCGTCCCCAACAGCTGTGGCTTTTAAACATATTTTTAGAGGCAACTTCTTTTTTTACAAACAAAATCCAAGGACCCTCTCACCCCCTGCACCTCCATCCCATGTATGAAACAGAAAACATGTTTACACTGATCTGCTCTGGTTGGAGTAGAAGCTGGGGACTCTCCCAAGCCCACACAGAGGATAAAATCTTCACCCTGACACTGAGGTCCCTACCTCTCCAGTGCCATCCTCATTCTCCTATCCAGACTAAGTGACCTTTGCCCGTCCTGGACTTTCTCTTGGGAATATCCTTCCCCTCCTCTCTTGATTCAAACCCTCCTCATCCTTCAATGTCAGATCCCTTGACACCTCCTCCAGGGAGCCTTCTCCAAAGCCCCTAATGGAAAGCATCACTCCCTCTACCACAATGCCCTGGCACCTCAGTCCCCCACAAGTACCAAGCACCTGCTGTGTCCGGGCAATGCAAACAAGTGAATATCATCTCTCTTCTCTCTGATCCTGAGCACCTGTGGGTGGGGGACCATGGCTGGTTCCCCCATAACAGAGTGTGCCCAGCCTCACCCAGCTGGGAGCTGGCAGACCAGCCTCTGCCCCACCAGGCTTCACTGAGCCACATTAATGGTCACCTTTTCTGGGCTTCACCTTCCCCCATCTGTATAAGGGGGACAGCTAACATTTAATCAGGACTGTGTGTAGAATCAGGACTACCTACGTAATTTGAGGGGCCCTGTGCAAAATAAAAATATGCAATCCCTTGTTCAAATATTAAAATTTTCAAGACAATAGCAGTAGAGCATTAAACCAAGCACAAGTCACACATCTGTGGAGTCTGAAATCAGCCAACCTGTGCCCAAGTGTGGGGCTGCGTCAGCCAAAAAAGATGGTCCGTTTTCTTCATGTGAGTTCACTTTCTGTTGATCAAGCTGGGGACCAGCAGGACTGCATCCTCCCATTAGGGAGCACCTTTTCTCAAGTCAGACAAAGGTATGGTATTGGCCAGCAGTCACCCCACCCGAGACTTCATAGCACTACCATGTAAAATGGGCTTGCTGAGTGAGGAGAGGGAACCAAAATCCAGACACAAGAAATTGGAGACCAGGGACCAGGTGTAGTGGCAGGCACCCATAATCCCAGCTACTCTGGAGGCTGAGGCAGGAGAATCACTTGAACCTGGGAGGCAGAGGTTGCAGTGAGCCGAGATCATGCCACCACATTCCAGCCTGGGTGACAAAGTGAGACTCCTTCTCAAAAAAAAAAAAAGAAAAGAAAAGAAAGAAGGAAGGAAGGAAGGAAGGAGAGAGAGAGAGAGAGAGAGAGAGAGAGAGAGAGAGAGAGAGAGAGAAGAAGAAAGAAAGAAAGAAAAGAAAGAAAGAAAGAAAGAAAGAAAGAAAGAAAGAAAGAAAGAAAGAAAGAAAGAAAGAAAGAAAGAAAGAAAGAAAGAAAGAAAGAAAAGAAAAAGAAAAAGAAAGTGGGGTTTTATACCAGAGACATGCAATCAGGACAAGCCAGAGGGTGGAGATCAGAAACAGTAAACCTCACCTCAGAGCAATGTGATTCAAGGTCAACTTCCAAGTTCAGAGGCCAAAAGTAGGCGCTCAGTCCTTGCCTTGTTCTTTCAATCAGTATTTACTGAGCAGGTGTGCCAAGCACAGTTCCAGGCCTTATGATACAGCAGTGAGCAGGACAAAGTCCCCTTCCTCCCAGGGTTCACATTCTTGCGGTGGGGAGAGGAAATAAACATTATTAAAAGAAAATAAATGAACCACCCAACTAAAGATAAGTGATATGAAGAGAATTAAACAGGGTGAGAGGGAAGGACTGCTGGTAGGTGGGTGGTTCATATAGGGTGGCCAGGGAGAGTCTCCCTGAGGAGGTGACATTCAAGCTGGGCTCTGAATGAAATGGGGCCAGCCGGTGCCCCAGTTGCAAGGCATGGGGGTGGGCGTGTGGAGCTGCCTGCAGGAGAAGAGCCTGCAGATCCACACTTTGCCAGAAAGGCAAAGGCGAAGGCAGGCTGGGCAGGAAGTCTGACCGCCTGTAACCATATCCCCAGGAAGGAGGAAGCCAGGAAGACGCTTTCAGCAGTCGTATTCATCAAGGCCGCTGCTCTAACCCGGGGCAGCACCAGAGGCTCCTCAGGCCCGATCCACTTTCTGCTGGGCCGCCTGGGGAGGGGACAGCAAGGGAGGGAGGACGGCCCTGGATTCTCTTCCAGACAATAAATGCTTCCAGGTTCCTAGGGAGCATTCTGTGAGCCACAGCGGCATCTGATCTCAATTACCCCCGGGTGTAGGGTTCCCCGACTGGGCAGGGACAGGGGTGGAGGGTAGGCCGTTTCTCTATAATCAGAATCTCCTGGCCCAGTGGATGAAGACACCTCAGGACAGGTCCCCAGAATTTCAGAATGCAGAAGAGGGTTCTCCCCAAAAACAGAGGTCTGGCTGTGTGTGGGTGGAGCCTCTGTTTCACAGCCATTTTGCTGTGTGACCTGGTGCCACTCACTTAACCTCTCTGGGCCCCTGTGGGAACTGTGAAGATTCAACCTTTTCCTTTCCTACCTTTTCCCCCCAAAGAGGCAAGAGGACAATCCAGGCTTAATACTATGGGCTGGGCTGGGCTGCAATGGGGGGGGTTGCTAACTCCTTACTTTTTCCTGACTTGTTTAGATCTTAACCCTTATGCAAATATGTCCCCGCCCAAGATTATGGTGCCAGCATTGTCAGGAGTAACATCTCCCAAACCAGAGCAAGGCCGAGGAGCCCCGTTCCTCAACCAGCTTGGGCAAGACACTTTATCTCTCTGGGCCTCAGTTTACTCATGTCCACCTCTAAAAGGGGTGTGAGGATTCAGTAAGCATCAGGTGTGACGCCAGTTCACCCAGTAAGTGATCATTCCATCAGTTTTTCAATCAACAACCACCATGAAAGTGGCTACGCCTCTAAGCATGGGAGAAAGTCCCTGAGTTGGTAAAAATTTTGCACAATAGGGTTTTTGTGATTGAAGGCCTTGAGCAAGTTTTTCCTCTTCCAGGCCTCAGTTTCCCATCCATAAAAGTGCCTGCAGATAACGTTCCCCTCAGAAGAGGGTGTTTTAGGCCAGAGATGTGGGGCATGGCTCAAGCTACAGTGGTAGGTTTCCTAGCTGGTGAAACCTTTCTCCGAAATCCTGGGTTTCACTGTGCACCTTCTCTTTTCAGGAGACTGTTGGGTTTTTAGCAGGGCAGGAAACTGGACGCGGAGAGTGGAGGGGGCGAGCACGTGGGTCTTCCCTGAGATAGGTTTCCAGCAGACAACGTTCATTTCCCAGGTTCAGGGATGCGGCGAGCCGGGATTCGAACCCGTGCATCGAAGCCAAGGGGCGGAGCCGGGAATGGACACCAGGGTCAGCGGAGCGCGGGGCCGCGCTTCCCCCGGCCGCCCGGGCCGCACCGCGGGCGCTCTTTCTCCTTTTATGTCTTCGCGGGGCCGGGAACTCCCTGCTGGGCCGCGGCCCGCAAACAATGCGCGCTTCCTGCCGGCCCAGCCGGGCCGCGGCCAGCTCACTCCCCGCCCTGCGGCCGCCGGAAAATGACTGCAGCCCGGGGTACAGGGGGTCGCGCCCCGGGAGATTGCCGGAGCCGCCCACCGAGGGCTGCCGGGCGAGGGTGCGAGGTGACCTAGCGATAGCCAGGCGGCAGCGGGCAGGCGACCGTCATGTACTCAGGCGCGCGCACACGCCTTCTGCTGGTCGCACCCCTTGTGACATGCGTGTCTGTGCCATGCACCTAAGTCTCCACTGCACGCTTCACGTGCCCCACACAGCCGCATTGCCTGCGCCGACATCCATGTGTTGCTTCCACACGTGGTGGCTGAGTGGGTGGGCATCTACCAGGGGCCAGGCCCTGTGCCAGGCACTGGGGGTCCAGCGTGAACAAACAGAAAAGCTGGCCAGGCGTGGTAGCGCGCGCCTGTAATCCCAGCTACTCGGGAAGGTGAGGAGGGAGGAGCGCTTGAGCCCATGAGTTACAAGCTGCAGTGGGCTGTAATTGATGGTGGCCAATACAACAAAAACTAAGAGCTTTGGACTTCTGAAGTTTATGCTCTAGTGAGGGAGGAAACAACAGAACATACTAAATTACTGCATTATATGGTATATTAAAAATCGACACTTTCATGGAGAAAAGGGAAGAAGGGACTGTGGTGGGAAATTGGGACTGTTTTAAACAGGGTAGCTATGGTTATTTTAACTTAAGGTGACACTGGAGCAAAGATGCACAAAATACGTATCACAAACAGATATATCTCAAAAGTATATACAATATATACCTCCAAGAATATGTATTACACAAACACACTCTGCTTACATCCACATGCCTATAAATACCCCATGCATAAGCACCTCACATACATCTGCACATACTAGACCATATAAATGCATGGTATACAGTATGTACATAGTCTAATATGTTACATGCATACTATATCTGCTACATGCATTTTTTTTTTTTTTTTTTTTTTTTTTTTTTGAGACAGGGTTTCACTCCCATCACCCAGGCTGAAGTGCAGTGGCACAATCTCAGCTCACTGCAACCTCCACCTCCCAGGCTCAAGCAATTCTCTTGCCTTAGCCTCCTGAGTAGCTGGGACTACAGGTGCACACCACCGCACCTAGCTAATTTTTCTATTTTTTGTAGAGAAGGGTTTCGCCATGTTGCCCAGGCTGGTCTTGAACTCCTGGGCTCAAGTGATCCACCTGCCTCAGTCTTCCAAAGTGCTGGGATTACAGGCATAAGCCACCACCTGGCCTACATCTGATCTCTCTCTATGGCATCTGTATCTATAATATGTATCACTTCTATGCACACAGGTGTCCTACTGTGTGCCATGTGCACATTTATGCCCATGCCTGCAGCTTAGATGTATACATATGCAGACCCCAGGTAGACCATATGTGTATCACACCCCTCAAGTATGTGCTTGTCTAATTTCATAAGCCACATATCGATACAGTACATCCAAAGACATCATAAGACATGGATTTACATGCCTTGTGTTCATCATGTAAAATATATCATATATTCATATACCCAAATACATGTGTCATAAGCCTTGTGTAAATGTATGTCTATACACACCACACAAACACACCTACACATCTGTCTCTCACAAATATACTACATACCCATTTCCCAAACATTCTTGTAGCTGTTCTATGTGTCCCATATCTACATGCAAATAATAGCAATAACATTTACCAAGTGATTACTACATGCCATATGCAGTGCTGGGTGGATGACCTCCTTCAATCCTTCGGACAGGCCTATGCAACAGGTTCTATTCATTTAGCCTGGCAGCCAAAAGTTCACACCACAGTCAGATCACCTGAGTTTGAATCCTGGCTTCACCATTATCTAACCTGTGGCAAGCTTCTGTTTCCCCATCTGTAAGGAGGTAGTAGTACCTCCTTTTTCGAGTTGTTGGGAAATCAATGAGATCATCATGCATGAGAAACGTATAGTACAGTGCCACACGTAGACTAAGTGCTCAGTAAACGTTAGCTCTAATTATTAGTATCCGTGTTACAGATGAGAAGTCAGGCTCAGAGGGGTTAAATGACTTGCCTAAGGTCAGACAACCTGTAAGTGGAGGAGGCAGTTCAGCATTCCATAGTACTGTCTCGAGCTCGTGACCCCAATCACACAATGGGGACAAATACACACACACACACACACACACACATCAGGCACATTCCGTGTAGACTGCAAATGCTCACATCATTAACCCATGCCTCACATAGTTCCCCTGTACCTATCACACAGACATAAACTCATTGAGCATCTATAGTTTTATTTGTTTATTTATTTATTTGACTTCCAACCTCTGCCTCCCAGGTTCAAGTGATTCTCCTGCCTCAGCTTCCCCAGTAGCTGAAACTACAGGTGCCCGCCACCACACTCAGCTAATTTTTGTATTTTTAGTAGAGACAGGGTTTCGCCATGTTGGCCAGGCTGGTCTTGAACTTCTGACCTAAGGTGATCCACGCACATCGGCCTCCCAAAGTGCTAGAATTACAGGCATGAGCCAGTGTGCCCAGCCCGACTTCCAACCTTTATTTTAAGTTCAGAGGCATATGTACAGGATGTGCAGGTTTGTTACATAAGTAAACGTGTTCTATGGTGGTTTGCTGCACAGATCATCCCATCACCTAGGTATTAAGCCCAGCATCCATTAGCTATTCTTCCTGATGCTCTCCCTCCTCCCACCCTCCGACAGGCCCCAATGTATGTTGTTCCTCCCCATCTGTCCATGTGTTCTCATCATTCAGCTCCCACTGTAAGTGAGAACATGCAGTATTTAGTTTTCTGTTCCTGCGTTTGTTTGATGAAGATAACGGCTTCTAGTCATTGAGCATCTATACAATCAACAGCTATCCACCATGTGCCAGGCTAGGTGCTGGGGTATAGCAGTCAGCAAAATAGACTTCCTCCTTGCTTTCATGACACTTACCAGCACACACCACTGTGAATACATACTACATGTAACCTGCATACATGTGGCCCTGCTGTGTGCACGTTTCCCATATGTAGCATCATAAACATACAGCCCATTTGCACGAACCACTCCCTTGCCCCCTTGCTGGATCAACCCAGCTTGGACAACATAGGAAGACCTCATCTTTACAAAAATAAAAAGAATTAGCTGGGCACAGTGGTGCCCACCTGTAGTCCCAGCTACTAAGGAGGCTGAGATGGGAGGATCGCCTAAGCCCAGGAGGTCCAGGCTGCAGTGAGCCATGATTGCACCACTGCACTTCAGCCTGGGTGACACTAAGACCCTGTCTCAGAAAAAAGTCAAAAAAAAAAAAAAAAGCTGGATCACCTGCACATAATCCACGTAGACACATCTCCTATCATTTACCCACACCCAGTATATTCATACCACTTGTACCTGCACCCCACACATACACTCCAAAGTAGAGTGTGCACACAACAAATGTATATGTACCATATACACATCTGCACATGTTCATTCACCCTCTGCCAGTGTACACGCTTTCCTTAAGGCATTTACCTATAACCTGTGTGCATACACATAGCCAGTGTGTGTGACTGGTGTACCTGTTCCCCTATCTACCCCACACAGGCAGCTTGGGAGGCCCAGGCGGGCTCCCCTGGGTGGGTCTGATGTGAGGGTGGGGGGTCAAAGAGGCAGAACCTGGACCCCCATCACAGGGGAGAGAAGGTGGCCCTTGGCTTCACGGCTGGTGGCCAGGAAATTATAGTCGACACCAAACCAAAGCAGCCTCTTCGAGGGCCAGGTAATCAGGCCTCTCCCGGATTTGGTGTGACAGCTTAAATGTTCTAATTCCGCTGCCAGGGCCCCCACTCGCCAACTCCGGCCGCGGCCCAGGCCTCGGCCCTCTGCGGTAATTAGACCCACGTTTTCATTACCCTGAGATTAGACAGGTCCCCTCCGGCTGGGGGACGCCCACAGCTGCACGGGAACCATCCCCCGCACGAATGCATTTACCTGATTATGGAGTTTATTTTATATCAATTGCTGCAGAGTGTTGGAGGCCCGCTTTGCCCTACCCACTGCTCCCCGGGCCCCAGAGGCCTCTACCAACCCCGGACAAGTAGTTTCTGCCTAATGTACTGATTCTGCCTCCTCCAGGCCCTGCAATTCTGGAGGCCCCAATGGCCCCCTGCATGGACTGGGTCCCCTGTTTTAAAATCACTTAAGGAATCTGAGGGGGATGAGAGTTAGAAAGGGCAGGAGGAAAGCATTCCAGGAATTTTCTCCTGGGGTGCATGTGGAGGTAGGGATGGAAGATTCCTTTAGGGATCTTCCTTCCAAAGCTATGTTTCATTTATTCATCCAACGAATGCTATTCAGTCCCAGAGCTAAACGCAACACCACTGATGGGTGAGAATGTTCATTCATTCAGCACCAACTGTGTGCCACAGAAGAATATGCACGTGGCCCCTGCCTTCCTGGAGACCACAGTCTAGAGGGGGAGGTAGGCAATAGTCATTGCAGGTGACTTTTGCTTAAATGAGGGTGGTGAGATTTGCAGGATGATACAGAGTGAATAAAGGAAGTTTAGGAAGAGGGGAAGCATTTCAGGCAGAAAATACAGCAAGTGAAACAGCCTCCAGAGAAAGAGGGTCTGATGTGACTGAGGAATTGACAAAAGAATGAATCTAAAGTTTAGGGCATGAGGGGCAGTGGTAACACCTGAGAATCAAGCTTTGCAGGACACCAACCATAAAGGGTCTCAAATGCCATGCTAAATTGTTTGTACTTTATCCCGAGGACACGGAAGCCATGGGAAGGCTTTGAGCAAGGGAGGAACCCATTGTCTGCCATTTCTGTCTCAAGTGCTCACTATGTGCCAGGCATGGTTCTGAATGCCTTGTGTATGGGAACTCATCTTATCCTCTCATCAGCCCCACAAGCAAATACTCCAGGCTCATAATCCCTTAACCACGAGACCGAAATTCAAAAAGCTTCAGTGACCAAAAAGGTTTTCCGTAGGTCTGATGCCAAATCTGACCTGGACTAAGGAGAGGCTATTTTAGGTCTTCATTTCACTACCCGATATGAATATTTATAAGTTTTTGGGGAAAAAAAATGAGTGAGTTTAATTATAAGAAATGCCGTAGACCCCACTGGGAGGTCACGCAGCACACAGGATATGTTTTGCATTAGACTTTAGAATAAGAAAAACTCTGAAACTCAAACTTTACAGGTTTTAGAGAAGGGACTCTGGACTTAGAATCTTTATGTTACAGATGAGGAGACTGTCATAGAGCTGGGTTAAGTACCCTACTCCAGACCACACAGCAATACAGATTCAGGCAATATAGATCCAGACTGTACTGGCTTCGGAGTCTGACCTCTGCAGCGCGCACCCTCTCTGATGGTGTCCAGGCCCGGCTCAGAGTTTCAGAGGCCCCTGGAGATGGGAGAAGGAGCTAGCACTGCTCAGCACTTGCTGTGAACCTGGCCCTGTATGGACCCTGCTGGCCCTTGCTGCACCCAGCTGTGGGCATATCTACCCCATTTCAGAGGTGGGGAAAGCAAGGATCAGAAAGGGGCATCAGCTTGGCCAAAGTTCTGCAGCAAGAGGGTAGCAGGCCAGGCGTGGTGGCTCACACCTGTAATCCCAGCACTTTGGGATGCTGAGGTGGGCGGAACACTTGAGGTCAGGAGTTCGAGACCAGCCTGGCCAACATGGTGAAACCCCATCTCTTCTAAAAATACAAAAATTAGCTGGGTGTGGTGGTGCATGTCTGTAATCCCAGCTACTCCAGAGGCTGAGGCAGGAAAATCGCTTGAACCCGGTGGGGCGGAGGTTGCAGTGAGCCGAGAGCGTGCCACTGCACTCCAGCCTGGGTGACAGAGCAAGATTCTGTCTCAAAAAAAAAAAAAAAAAAAAAAAAAAAGAGGGTACGGTAGCAGAATTGGGAATGGGGCCCAGGTCTGGAGTCACCAGAACCCTGATCTTCTTGCTTTTCTGGGGACCAGCAGATGAGACACAAGCTGGGCCTGGTGGGGTTAAGGACGTAGACCCCAGTCAAAAGCAGATCTTGGCCAAGAGCCCCAGCCCCAGGCTGCAGGCAGCACAGCTACTGTACTCCAGGCCCTAGG
The DNA here is from genome assembly GCF_043159975.1 of Macaca nemestrina. NCBI lineage: Eukaryota > Metazoa > Chordata > Mammalia > Primates > Cercopithecidae > Macaca > Macaca nemestrina. The sequence continues at coordinate 93,176,386 of NC_092138.1, read as the reverse complement.
TGACAGCCCCCACCCCACCTCCACCCCCATCAGGGCTGCCTCAGCCTCACTCCTGGGCTGCCCCTCTTGCCTCTGTGCCCAGCTCCCTCCAGAAAGCCTGCCCTGATTCCTCCAAGCCAAGCTTCTATCTTCCTCATATTCAGGCACTCTGCTTATGCCCTTCGTACTCCCCTTCACTAACTCAAAGTGTTTTTAAGCCATTTTACTCACATGGCCTCACCTGCCCAGGGATGTGGGGGTCCTCCCTTCAGAAGGCCAAGTGGTGCCAAGGGACTGAGCACCAGCTCTGGAGCCAGAATAGACCAGGATTCAAATCCTAGCTGGGATCATTGTTAGCAGCGTGATTCGGGAATATCACTTTACTTCTCTAGATCTCAATTTCCTGAACTGTAAAGTGAAAACAATAGTAATAGCATCTCCCTCACCGGCTGTTGTGAAGATTAAATGAGGCAATGCTTGTCAGATGCTCCAGCACGAGGCCTCTACTTGCGGTAGCTGCTGCCATAATCACTCTTAGCTGCCTGATTCATTTTTGACCCTCAGTAAGTTCTGATCATTCCTTTCCCTGCTACAAGGGATGCTCAATTTTAAAAAGGAAAAGGAAAAAAAGCCCCTGAGCCTGGCCCTTCACACTGCCAGGATGTGGCCCTTGCCACTTCTGCCTCATGTCCTAAGACTTCCTTTTGCGACCCCTGACTCTGCATTTGTACTTCGCATGTTCATGGTTCCCTGTCCCCTCTCCAGGGTTTCTTACCTCCTGCCTCTGCTTGTACCATTTTGACACCTGGCACTCCGTCTCCATGCCCCATTTATGCATGTCTCAATTCTATGATTCACTCATTATTTACTCATCCATTTATTCATAACAAATGTTTTATTGAATGTCTACTTTGCGCCCAGCTCTGTACTAGCTACTTTCACATAAGCTAATCTTCATGACAGCCTTGCAGAGGAAAGAGTATTGTCTGCATTTTATAGAGGAAGAAACTGGGCTCAGAGAGGTTCAGTCACTTGCCTGAGATGACACAGCTAGCAAGTGGCAGAGCTGGGATTTGGCATGGTCCTATCAGCCTCCAGAGCTCAGCTATTTCCTCTCCATCCTGCATGTGCTAATGCGCAGGCTGGAAAGCAGGCATGGTAGGGGAAGGCAGCCCTCTGTGCCTGGGTGGGAGAGAGGGGAGTAGGGAAAGGAGAGGCCAGCTAGGTTCATTCTGCCAGGAGAACCTGGGGGAGGGGAAGCAGGAAGGGAGCTTCTTTGGGGGCAGTCTGCCACAGACAGCAGCAGGTTAGTCTAGGATGATCCCAGTCGGCTTGAAGAGTCAGTGGGAGTCCTCTTGAACCCTCCCCACCCAACTCCAGCCCCCTCTTCCAGCCTGAGTGAGAATGGGTCTGTGATGAAAGAGAGCTGGCTGCTTCCCCGCCGTCCTTCCCTTGTCCTGGGAGGGAAGGACAGATGACCCAGTGCAGGTCACTGTAGGAAGGCTCCAGAGTTCAGAAATGAGCCCCTCCCCTGCCTCCTCCTTCCAGGGCCACAGCTCTAAGAGGGAGCAGTCCTGAGGATCTCAACTCTGCCAATCCCAGGCAGAGGCCAGCTCTGGGCAACATGTGATCTGAGAGCAAAGGAGCAGATGTGGCCTGGGAAAGGGAACACACAGCCAGACCCAGGGAGATGGGGAGATGGACAGGAAGGCAAGGGAAGGGATGGGGGAGGAAGGGACAAGGAGACACACAGGGAGATGGAGACAAGGAGAGATAGGAGAGAAATGCACACAGAGATGCAAGCAGAAAGAGCCTAGGGAGGCTGAGCGAAAGCAGAAGCAGAGGCAGAGGTGTAGGCAATGAGTGGATGAGGGGGGCGTCCATTCAACCAGGAAAGAAGACACCTTCCTGACTACACACAGAAGGACAGAATGATGAGGGAATGGTCCCCAGGGGCAGCCAGAGGAACAAGAAAGTGGCCCTCAGCCTGCATCAGGAGGCTCTCGCTTCAATGCTGTGTGACTTTTTACCCAGACCTCCCCGCTCCAGACTTCAGTAGTCCTGCCAGCCACACGGGAGCCCTCTGCTCAATTCAGATTCCTGCACCTCTACAACCCCAATCTAGGGAGCTGAGGGCAGTGACGGGAAAGAACCTGAGCCTGGAGCGGCGGCTGCACAGGTGTGTCTCGTTCCTGCCCATGGTTGGCTAGCCACTTCCAGCTTCCATCGTGTCCGTGATGGCAGTAGCTTGGGTCCCTGACTTTTTGTGCATCCACATGTCTCTCTCTGGGTCCCATCAGGTCTGTGTTTATGTCTGAAGATTTTATAAAGAAGCTGCACAAAGGAAGTGAGGTTTGCAAAGTGCAGACCCCTGTCTTAGCTCTAATGCTCAGCGTGTGGGATATACAGCTGTTAGCCCTGGGTCCTCTTCCTCCCCACACCCACCCTCCAGCCTTGGGCCTGGTGTCAAGTCCAGGCCTGGACTATGAATCGTGACAGCCACCAGAAGCATTTGGAGGGCAGACCAAGATAGGAGGCTGGAGGCTGCCTTCTGGGAATGGAAGCTGCAGGAATCGAGACGACCAGCCCTAGGAAGGTGACCCAGGAGAGCACAGTCACCAGCGGCTGACCTCAGGGGCTCTAACAGGGCAAAGGAGCAGAGGTGGGCTGGGCCCAGAGCGCACAGTCAGGGCTGGGGAGGGTGGCTTCAGGAGTCACAGAAAGCACCTTCTCACTGTGGAATTATGTGAGGCGGAAGAGGGTCTTTACAGGGAAGGAGCTTCTCATTCCTGGGGAGGATAAGTTTCCAAACAATTGGACAAGGGTGTTATAGAGAGGATTCAAGCATCAGATAATGGATGGATTAAGATACTTCTGAGGCCCAATTCTGAGAATATCCTGGCCCTCCACCCAATAAAGCAATAGAGAAATCCAGAAAATGATGCCGGAGACAACTGCCTCAGGCTCCAAAATTTCCCACCTGCCTCGGGCTGGGTTTTGTCTCTTACTGGTTGCCCACAGGGTCACAGCTCAAGCCCTCCAAAGGGAGTAATGACAGTGATTATGATCATAACAACAGCAGCAAATACACAGCAGGAATGCACTGTTATAGCCCCACCAGTTGTTAAAAGATTGAAACATGTCCACACCAGTTGTTAAATAGCCACTGCTCCAAGCATCTTGAGCACACCCACCCCTGCCAGCCCAGCTGCCAGGCCTTAACTTCACATTCCAGTCTCTGCCCAGAGAGAGAGAGCCTGTCCTACTCGGAGCATCCCTGTGCCTCAGTTCACCTGGAAAACATTATCCTGAATGGGGTGCCCAATCTTGGCCACAGAGGCTGCCCACTGCAGGTGCCCCCTCCTCCAAGGCCCCTCTCCCAAAGCCTGAGCAATCAAGGCTGCTGCCTCCCTGGGCTGGTACAAGTGCCCGCCTCCTCCCGGCCCCTCTCCTCACTGCAAACCCAGCTCATTTGCATGTAGATCGCGCCTGCCACCATGGGTGCTGGGGTCAATTGAAACTCAAGAAAAGAGAAGAAATTTATGCAAAACTGTTGATTGCATTTGTATGTAATGAAATCATCCAATATTCATCTGACTATAGAATCTAATCTGAGAAGAGAACTGAAGGACATGAGTGTCACTGCAAAACCGTAATGAGCCACTGTAGTGATTAAAAAAGCTCTTGAGCCTTCTGAAAATCCAGGCAGAAATAGCGTCTAATCAACTCTGAATATAGGAGGCGAGATTGGGCTGGCGCGTTGCGCACGGCCCGCCATGGCGCTGGGGGTGTATGGTAAACCCTGGTGGCCGCGGTCTGTGGGTGCCAATCGCCCGGCACCCACCACAATCAGCCGAGTCCTCGGTGCACAAAGCAATCGCTGCCTCTCGCCATGCAGAAAGAGCCCGATCACAGCTGTTGTGAAGAGCAGCTTGAGGCTTCTGCACCAGCCTCAAAGCCTCACCTAAGGCCTCTTCTGGGTTCCTTCCTCCAACCAAGAGGCAGGAAGAGTTTGGGGACCTGGGCCTGCCGTACCTGGACACACCTGTGGCCCAGCCAGCCCCAGGCAGGGGAGGGTCTGTGTCTCGCAGAAGCCCTGGCTCGTCACTGAAATGTCACCTCCTCTGTGAGGCATTCCCTGACTGCCCCATCTAAAGTGACAACCCCCTACCCCCACCCCCGACACCGCCCTCCCAATTCTTTTGACTCCTGCTTTGTTTTCCTTCACAGCACTCAGCTATGCCTGGCACTATGTCATTTCTCTATGGATTTAATGCCCGTCTCTCCCAAGTAGACCGTGAGCTCCACAAAGGCAGGGACTTTGTGATGGTTGGTTTGCCCTGTGGAGTGTGGAGAACCATGCCTGGCACTTAGTAGGTGCTCAACAAGCATCTACCAAGATGCTTAAATATTTGTTGAATGGCTAAATCAGTTTCACTAAGCAGTCACATGTATTTATTTGTGCATTCAGCAAATACTTGTTGAGTATACAGTGTGTGTCAGGCTTCCTCCTGGGGACTGAGCATGCAGTGTGAATGAGACAGTTCTTGCCTTTTCAGAGCTCACAGTCGGGGCAGGAGACAGACATGAAAGTCATTACATATAGTCAGACGGGATAGTGTGGTGTGGGAGAAGACCAGAGGCTTTCAGACCTGCTGAACCCAATCTGGGGAGGTCAGGGAAGGCTGCCCGGAGGGAGTGACATTGGGTTGAGAGCTAAAGGATGTATAAAAGTTAGCAAGGCCAGTAGGGCCTGGAATGACCCAGGCAGAGAGAACAGCATGTGCAAAGTCCCTGAAGTGACACTTACCGGTGGGGAGCTGAGAAGCCAGGGCAAGGAGAGGCTGGGGTGAGATGGGGTCAGAGAGATAGTCAAACCTTGTAGTTAAGACCTTGGGTTAAGAATTTTGGATTTTTTCCTGGGGGTAATAGAGAGCCTCTGAAGGCTAGTGGCATGATTTGCATTTGAAGAGTTTATCCTCTGGAGAAAACCGATCAGAGGGCCAGGCATGAAGAACAGAGAGACTGGTTAGGAGGCTATTCAGTCATCCAGGCAAGGGGGAGCCACTGAATGTTTTTGAGCAGGACATTATAGCAAAGGCTGTGTTTTTTTGCTGTTGTTTGTTTTGTTTTTTGAGACAGAGTTTTGCACTTGTTGCCAGGCTGGAGCGCAATGACGCGATCTCGGCTCACCGCTACCTCTGCCTCCCAGGTTCAAGTGATTCTCATGCCTCAGTCTCCTGAGTAGCTGGGATTATAGGCATGCGCCACCACGCACGGCTAATTTTGTATTTTTAGAAGAGACAGGGTTTTTCCATGTTGGTCAGGCTGGTCTCCAACTCCCGACCTCAGATGATCGGCCCGCCTCGTCCTCCCAAAGTGCTGGGATTCCAGACGCCCGGCCTAGGCTGTGTTTTAAGGTTATTAATCTGACGGCGAGAGATAGATGGGAGGAAGAGAAGTGAGGTAGAAGCCAGAAATCAGCCTGGCAGTCCATTCATTCATTCATTCATTTGTGTATTCCTCATTCAACAGACATCTCTGTGTGAAAGCTGCCCTTCTCTGCATTGTAATTTATAGTTTCCAATCTGCTCTGGGTTTTGATACCAAGTTACCTGTTATTAACACAGGTTCTAAAGCTGGCATCAGTCAGTTCTGAGACTCCAAGCGACTCTGTGGATCATGAGGCTGCTTATTTTGGCATGGACTTTCTGACATCAGTGTTCTTGTGAGTCATTTGCCCTGTTTAGGCCTTAAATTCCTCATCACTACAAAGAGGGTGCCAAACTAGATTATCTCTAATACCCTTCTCTGCTCCCCAAACTCTGCAGTTTTTTGCCCCATGAAGGCTTAAAGACACCTCAAAGCCCGGTGGCTCAAAAATCCCAAGGTGTGGTCTGACCTGCTGTCTGTTAGACTCCACTCAGCAGCCAAAGCAGCAGGGAGGAATCAGGAAATCTGAGTTCAAGTCCCAGCTCTGCGATTTACTGACTGTCGCCAGTGGATGAGTTCTTCCCTTCTCTGTGCTTCAGTATCCCACCTGTAAAACAGAGAGCTGTCTAGAAGTGGGGAGAGCTATAGCAGACTCGAGACCCCCCCAACAGGTCAGATGGGGGTCCCAGTTCCAACACTCACTGCCACCTGTGACTTGAGCAATGCACTTGGCCTTTCTAAACCCATTTTCTCATCTGTAAAAAAAATCTAAGCCCAAAGGGCTGTTGTGGGAATGAAGTTAGATAATGTGGCTTAGGGGCTGAGCATCACGTAAATGCTCCATAAGTAGTGGCTGCCTGGATGGGAGAGATGGGACTGATGTCCTTTCTCCTTCCTTCTCTACAATGGCTCCACTTTAACCAGCAACTGGGATTCGCTGGGGGCTGGGGAATTGTTTTTTGTTTTTTGTTTTTTGTTTCTTTTTTATTTGGAGATGGAGTCTTACTCTGTTGACCAGGGTGAAGTGCGCTGGCATGCAACCTCCACCTCCCGGGTTCAAGCGACTCTCCTGCCTCAGTCTCGCGAGTAGCTGGGATTACAGGCACCCGCCACCATGCCCGTATTTTACATCCATCCATGGAAACCCCACCCTTCAGCAGGTAAATAAACATGGTACATCCATACGGTGCAGTGGTCAGCCGGGGCCATATGTTTCAACAAGAATAGGGCCCTCAACACATGATGGGCAGTGGAAGAAGCAAGCAGAGTCCTATTACAGCACGATGCTATTTATACGAACTGGAATTACATAGACACAAAGCAATTCCTTTAAAAACAATGCCTAAAATGTTTAAAAGGGCAGGAGGAATTCTGAGGGATTTCTATTTTTAGTAGAGACAGGGTTTTGCCATGTTGGCCAGGCTGGTCTCAAACTCTTGACCTCAGGTGATCTGCCCGCCTCTGCCTCTCAAAGTGCTGGGATTACAGGTGTGAGCCACCATGCCTGGCCAACAATGGCTCCATTTAAACCAGCAACTGGGATTCGCTGTGGGCTGCTAGAATTTGGGTTTGTTTTCTTTTTTAATCTGTAGCTTTGGGTGGAAGGGGTTAAATGCATCTCTAGCCCACTAGGATGGGTTGGGGAACACTGCTAGCTAGAGGCCTTGTTAACAATGTGGCCATAAACAACCAGCTAACAAGCAACAAAGGATTCCTTGGCCACAGTAAACAAGACTTCCTCCTTCCTCCCTGAACATTTTTGAATAGCAGCTCCCCACTAGAGGTAGATCCTCATTCTAGAAGCCCTGCTTGGAATTTCAGGAGCCCCACCCTCCCACCTCCCCACACCGTAGTGGATTGTGGATGTTGGAGCTGAGAAATAGTCAGCACCTTCTTGGCTTTCTTCCTGCAGTAAGAGGGTGGAAGACCTAGGCTCAGTCTCAGATACCCCTGTACTGGGAGTCCCTGCCCTTGAGGGGCGGCTCATGAACATCACAAGGGGAAAGGTGAGGGAGAAAGTGCTTAGAGCCCTGAGAGTTTGGTACAAGTGAAAAAGGGAGACCGTGTCTGATTGGCGGACGCATTCCTGGAAGACTTCCTGCAGTCGGAGGTATTTGGGATGGGTGTGGAGGATAGCTAGAATCTCTCTTTCTCTCCCTGGGAAAAAAAAATATTAAAAGTACAGGGGAAATAAAAACAGAAAACGAGGTTAACAACCACACCTATTTTCACAGCTCCAAATTAACATTATGTCAAGTTTTCAAGTACATGTCCACACACACACACACACACACACACACACACACACACACACACACGATGACTTTAGCGTATTCTTTAAGTCTTCCCCCCACTCCCCAGTGTCAATCACCATTACGAATTTAGCAAGTATCCCTCACAATTCCCCCTGCCCTTTTAAACATTTTATAATGCAAAGTAGGCATCATTTTTTAAAGGAATTGCTTTGTGTCTATGTAATTCCAATTCGTATAAATAGCATCATGCTGTAATAGGACTCTGCTTGCTTCTTCCACTGCCCATCATGTGTTAAGGGCCCTATTCTTGTTGAAACATATGACCCTGGCTGACCACTGCACCGTATGGATGCTTACTTACCCGCTGAAGGGTGGGGTTTCCATAGATGGATGTAATCAGGGGAAGACATTCCAGGTAGAGGATGTGGCAGAAGCAAATGCATAGGGATAGAAAAGCACGGGTCCAGGGCGGAGGGAGCACCGGGCATATTTGGAGGAGCAGGGGAGGTGCAGTTGCCACACTGGACATCTGGGTTGTGGGGGAAAAGGCCCCCCACTCAGAGCCACCGCAAGCCCTCAATAATTCCACTTAACCATTTTCCAAGTCCTCCCCAGGGAGGCCTATGTTACTCTTTCCATTAATTGTCTCATTAATGACCCACTGAAGTCAAGTACCCATTGTTCTCTGGGCCTGGGGCAGCCTCCCTGGCTTTGCCCCTAGAGGCATTTGTAAACGTCTTTCCTTCCCCTGCTTTCCTTTGGCAGGCATCCTTATCTAGTCCCTGCAGCCCCGGCCGGGCTGATGTGACACTTCCTTTACCCACACCCTGAGCCAGAACCTCGGGCTGCCCAAAGCCACCGGGCCTGGCTCACCCTCCCTCTCCCCTACATCTCCAACTGCCTCACTCCGTCTCACCTATATATGCGTCTCTCTTCTCTCTGCTCCCCTCCCTTCTTTCTTTTTGTTTTTGTTTTAAGGAGCGAAAAGTTTAATAGGCAAGAAAGAAGGAAGGAAGAAGAAAACAGCTCCCCTGCATAGAGGCGGGTGAAGGGGGGGTGGTCAGATTCGAACAAAGAGAAATCCCCTCCCCTCCCTTCTTTCTAAACTGTTTCTCTTCCTGGTTTCTGTTGCCTTCTCTGTGTACTTCTCTGTCCTCCTCTGTGTCTGTCTCTATCTCAGTCTCTGTCTTCGTGGGTATCTCTTTCAGAGTATCTCTACAGATGATAATGTCTCTCTCTCACTGTCCCTGTCTGTTTTCTGTCTCTGGGACTGTCTCCATCTCTCTTCCAGGGTGTCTCTCTGTATCTTTGTCTCCTCTGCTGATCTCTGTGCTTGTATGTGTGCATGTGTGTGTGTTCCTATTTTTGTCTCTGATTCTGCCTCTGTCTCCCTCCCTCTGTCCCTGCATCTCTCTGTCTCTGTCTCTCGCCTCTCTCTGACTCACCTCCCCCAACCTGTCCTTCCTCTCTTGTGGGTCTCTGAACCCTTCTGATTGACTATTGTCCTGTTTCCAACCTCTGCCTCACTGCCACTGCTCACTCACCCATGGGTCCCCAACACCCACACAGGTCAAACCGCCTCCCTCCCTTACTTCTCTCCCTAGTTACAGCTCCAGCTTCCCTTTGATGACAGCCATGAGGACATCAGAACTAGGAGTAGGCGTGATGTCCCATAGCTCCGAGACTTTGGGATTCATACATCTGTGAAGTTAAAAAACAGAATGAAAGGAACCCACAGAATGTGACCAATTATTTTTTCTAAATAAGGATTTCTAAAGAATCACCAACTTATCATTTTATATTAGAAAGGATATTTTAATGCCAAAAACAAGAGAGAAAGCTCTAAGAATAGGTAATAGTCCATTAACTTAAATAAGCAATTTTATAAAAACATTTGCTACATTACCTTTATTTTACTTATTTTGCCCTAGATGGGTGAAGATGTTAGGGATTGGCACAGGCTCTCTGGCCTCATTGGAAACCAGAGATCTTGCCCAAGCCTTTCCCACAGAAAAATGGAGAGACCTTTTTTTTGCGGGAAGAAAGGGCAAAACTGGAACAGGACCCAGAAGCTCTCACTGGCTACTCGGTACTTCACAAGTCCCTTTCCAGCCCCACTGGTCTCTTCGTGAAAATAATGTATGAGGCTGCCTAGCTGGGGGTCAGACAGCAGACTCCCTGATGCCAAGTGTTCCTCTGTGTGGAGACAGAGTCCTGCTCTGTTGCCTAGGCTGGAGTGCAGTGGTGCAATCTTGGCTCACTGCAGCCTCTGCCTCCTGGGTTCAAGTGATTCTCCTGCTTCAGCCTCCCGAGTAGCTGGGATTACAGGCACCCGCCACTACACCTGGCTAAATTTTATATTTTTAGTAGAGACGGGGTTTCACCATGTTGGCTAGGCTGGTCTCGAACTCCTGACCTCAAGTGACCCGCCCACCTCAGCCACCCAAAGTGCTGAGATTCCAGGCATGAGCTACCGCACCAGGCCCTCTGTGTGTCTCTGGACATGTAAGTTAACCACTGTCTGTGCTTCCTTCCTCACTTGTAGAATGAGCAAAATACCAGCTAGCTCCTTGAGTTGCCTAAAATGTAGTAAAATTTGTTAGCCACTATTATTATCAGGAAGAGGGGGCCTGGGGAGTGGTGTCTTGAAAGAAGGGAGTTACCTGGATCCAGGCCTGAGCCAGGAAAGGAAGAGAATAGCACGGACTTCTGCCCTGCTCTCCCCTAGGCAAGCTGTGAGCCTCTGTCAGGGGCAGCAGCCAGCCTGCGGTGGAGCTGTTGTCTAGGGAGATTTAGGGGCTCTGAAGCCCAGTGAGGCTGCTTTGGAACTCAGGGATGCATGGAAAATGTGGGATGTGGGCAGAGACCTTCTCCCTTCCTCTTCAGGGCTTCCACTCAGCATGCTCAGACGCCCTCAGCCCAGGAACCAGTACTTTTGTCACAGACACTGACACTCCCAGGAGTGGAGGGAAAGCTCCCTCAAGTGGCATTTGTGGCTGCAGATGCCAGCAAAGGGAAGCGCCAGTGGGAAAGGAGTACAGTAGATGCCAGTGGCCTTGGATGCCATGTGGTCCCTTAAGATGTCTAGAAACGCCTGAGGCCGACTTAGCAGATGAGGTTGAAGGTCCTGGGCAGGCAGGTGAGGGTAATTAGAGAAACTCTGGGTTATTAATACAAATGTGACACCACTTGCATCAAGGCCTGGCAGGCCCCTTAGAATCAGACAAACGTTTCCTCAACACCTGCTCTTGCCAAGCACTGTGCTAGTCAGAGAATGCACAGACTAAGAGAGCAGGGGACTTTCTTGCCAGGAACTCACACAAGGCTTATCTAGGGTTACCCATGTTCTGCCTCTGAGTCAAGTGTCCAGAGACCCAGGTGAGGCCAGCCTGGAACATTTGCCACCTCTCTTCCCTGGTGAGCACCACTCAGGAAGGAAAGGAAAGGTATGCTGAAGGTAAGAATCAACAGGACTTGGTGACTTATTGGGTGAGGGACAGGGAGGCAAAAGTGGCTCCCAGTGTCCTGGCTTGGCACCTGGGTGGATGGTGAGGCTTTTCTTGAGAGAGGAAGTGCAGGTGGGTGGCTGAACGTCAGATGCTTGAGGCAAATCCAAGAGCTTAATAGGCATAGGCAGGTCTAGGGATCACGAGAGGCATCGGTATGGATAATGAATGAATGAATCGCAAGAATCGGGAGGGATAATGAATGAATGAGTTAGTGTAAGGAAGAACATGGACCAAGAAGGCCTTATAAGACTTTGCCTTCTGGTGGGGAAGGGGTTTAAGGGAGCACATACTAGGCAAAGAAAATAGCCTAAAAGGCTTGAAGGTGAGAGAAAGCAGCACAAAATTATTAGCTTTCAGACAAGGTAAGAATTCCGTTTAGCTTAAGCACTGGTTGTATCAGAGTAGTTGTAAGAGATGCATCACAATTAAAGGAATACATCAGATCCAGATTGCAGAAGTTACTGAATGCCAGGGTGAAGAGTTTACATAATTCAGCAGGCAACAGGGAACCACTGAAGGTTTCTGAGAGAAGAGTGACATGATAAAATCTATGTTTCAGGTTGTTCTAACTTAACAGCGTAGGATGGACTGAAACACAGATCAGAAGAAAGAAATGTAAGAGAAAGGGCTCATCAGTCACAGCTGTATATGCTCATCGGGCATATCTGCTGTCCCAATATCACTTGAGCCCAGGAGTTCAAGTCCAGCCTGGGCAACATAGGGAGACCCCTCATTTCTTAAAAAAAAAAAAAGAAAGAGAGAGAGAGAGAGAGAGAGAGAAAGAAAGAAAGGAAGGAAGGAAGGAAGGAAGGAAGGAAGGAAGGAAGGAAGGAAGGAAGGAAGGAAGGAAGGAAGGAAGGAAGGAAGGAAGGGAGAGAGAGAAAGAGAGACAGAGACAGAGATAATCACTTATTTTTATTCCACAAAAACTGAACTTCATCTATGTGAAGCAACCCTTTTCCTCATTCTAATCTCTAATCCTTAATCTGCTTAGGGCTAGAAAACCAAATCACTTATGTTAATACTGAATATAAAGAAAAAGTAAATGGGTTCTACTAAACATATCACTATTATAAATAAATGTAAATGAATTTAAGTGTCTGTTAAAAGGAGCTTTATATATACTTATACATATATACAATAGATTACTCAGCCTTAAAAACGAAATTCTGATACATGCTACAATATGCATATACTTTAAGGACATCATGCTTGAGTGAAAAAAACTCGTCACAAAAAGACAAATACTGTATGATTCCACTTACATGATGTTCCTAATCAAATTTATAAATTCATAAATGGTGGTTGCTGGGTGCTGAGAAGGGGAAACTGGGGTTGTTTAATGGGTATAGAAAGTCAGTTCTGCATGGTAAAAAGTTCTGGAGGATGGTTGTACAACAATGTAAATGTACTAAATGCTACTGTACTGGTTAAGGTTGGGCATGGAAGCTCAAGCCTGTAATCCCAGCACTCTGGGAGGCCAAGGTAGGAGGATCACCTGAGCTCAGGAGTTCAAGACCAGCCTGGGCAACATAGCAAGACCTTGTCTCTACAAATAATAATAATTTTAAAAATTAGCCAGGTGTGGTGGTGCTGTAGTCCCAGCTACTCGTGAGGCTGAGGTGGGAGGACTGCTTCAGCCCAGGTGGTCAAGGCTACAGTGAGCCGAGATCATGGCACTGAACTCCAGCCTGAGTGCCGGAGCAAGACCCTGTCTAAAAAAAAATGCTTGAGTAAATTTTGTTATGTATATTTTACCACAATTAAAAATAAAAATAAGAAAAAGATTTTCAGAATGGTTCATCAAACAAAACCCAATTCCAAAAAAAAAGAAACACACCTAAAATAGTGATTCTGAAAGCCTAAAAATCAAGAAATGGGGAAAGCAAATGTAAACAAAAAGCAAGCAAGAGCTATAATCCTGATATACAACAAGACAAAATTCAGACTAAGAGCACTGAATGAAATAAAGAAGATGTAAGCGTCTGGAGCGCTATGTATAAAACAACACAGCAGGACTTTCACAAAGCAGAATCCATTTTCATAAAGCAGAAAATGCAAGAAGAAAGAGAAGTGTTAATAGCAGGGGTCTGAAACACACCACTTTCAGTCCAAGACTCATCAAAGGGTCAAAAAATAATGGAAAACCTTAGCAACATAATCCATAAGCTACATCTCCTGCATACATATCAAAATTTGTACCCCTAAAATAGGGAACATACCATTTCAAATGCACATCATGAAAAATGACCATCTATTTGGGCAAAAGAAAGCCTCAAATTGGCTTTTGAGGATACAAGTTTTTATGATCACTCTTTTTCTAACCGCCAAGTTTCACTGAGTGGTTTCAATGCAACAAAGAATGTAGAAGCAGTTTGAAAACTAAAAAGCACCAAGCAAATATTAGTTACTGATAGTCAATACTGTTATTGCTATTATCATCATTATTCACTGCTTGGTGAACACTTTGTTTCCTCTCTGATATATTCTAGGGCAGATGGTCAAACAGACGGGGGATTAATATGTAATCTTTACTGTCTTCATAAGAGCTACCATTTCTTTGGTGTTTACAATGTGCCAGGTATTATGCTGTTTTACACGCAGTCATTAATTAGGAACAGCTTGCTATTTGTTTTATGAAAGCAAGACTTCTGCTTCTCTCATATCACTGTCCAGGTCCAGAACAGCATGAGGTCTCCTTTGAGTAAGTGTTCAGCGAAGACTTGGGAACCAAAGTGCACTGATTAAGGACCTACTTCAGTCAGACGTGGGTTTGAAATTTCATTCTAGCACTTACTACATGTGTGACCTTGGGCAAGTTAAACACCCTTTCTGAACCTCAGTTTTTTTTCACAGAAAAACAGATAATCATAACAGCTACATTAACAAGGACTGATCAGAAGTTTCAATGTAGTAACATGTGTAAAGGGTCTCACATGGAACCTGGTCCACTGTAGGCATTCAATAAATGTTGGTCTGAGGTTGAGGAGAAAGAACAGACCTTATCAGATAATCTTAGAATAGGGGCCTTTTTTCTTCAAAAAAAAAAAAAAAAAAAAAAAAAATCTTTAAATACAAATATCCTCCAATGCATGTGAAATAATTTATTTTTTAAGTAGTGTCATGGGGTAATAGTGAAATAAGTCATGGTAGATCCATATTACGGAATATTGTATCACAATGAAAGAATAAATTGTATCTACATGTACAAACATGGACAGATGACCATGATTGTTACGGGGTAAGAAAAAAAAGCAAACATCAGAATATGAATAGTTCCCCTCTCTCCTTCTAAAAAATTATATGGCTGGGCACGGTGGTTCACACCTATAATCCCAGCAATTTGGGAGGCTGAGGCAGGCAGATTACCTAAGTCAGGAGTTCAAGACCAGCCTGGCCAACAGTGTGAAACCCCATCTCTATTAAAAAATAAAATAAAATAAAATACAAAAATTAGCTGGGCATGGTGGCGGGCACCTGTAATCCCAGCTACTCAGGAGGCTGAGGCAGGGAAAACTGCTTGAACCAGGGAGGCAGAGGTTGCAGTAAGCCGAGACTGCGCCACTGCACTTCAGCCTGGGCGACACAGCAAGACTCCGTGTCAAAAAAAAAAAAAATGATCTATGGCCAGGCAGAGTGGCTCACACTTGTAATCCCAGCGCTTTGGGAGGCTGAGGCAGAAGGACCACTTGAGACCAGGTGTTTGAGACCAGCCTAGGCAACAAAGTAAAAAAAAAAGAAAAAGAAAAAGAAAAAGCCAGGTGTGGTGGTGCATAGCTGCAGTCCCAGCTACTCAGGAGGCTGAGGTGGGAGAATTGCTTGAGCCAAGGACTTTGAGGTTGCAGTGAGCTGATTGTGCCACTTCACCACAGGCGAGTGAGACACTGTCTCAAAAAGCAAAACAAAATGAAACGAACACACACACACATATGCACAGAGAAAGGTCTGGAAGGATATATACCTAATTTTAAAGGAGTAGGATTAGGGACTGGTGAGATGTATTAACTTTCTACATTCCAACTTATTTTGTAATTTCCAACACACACACGAAAAAAATAAACAGGATAAAAATTATCAAATTCTCTTCAGCCTGAATATTTCATGGGACTTTGAAAGTCATTAAACTGAATAGAAGAGGTAGTTAATTCTTCCGGCAAGTGTGAGAATTTCCACTCAGCGTTTCTTTTTGAGAGAGGCTGTAAGGGACAAGAGATGGAGAATGAATTGCTCCAGCATTACTCATTACATCCAAACAGGTAGTCTCATTCTTGTCCCTGTCACCACTGCAGCCCTGACACACAGAGTAACAGAGAAACTCTTTGATAAATGTCAGCTGAAATTGAGTAATCAGCTGAAAGCCATTTGCTGAGCTGTCTGACTGCCCTGGGCTCGAGGTTTTCCTTTATTCATTTATCATGATACAGCTTTGGCCAACATACACACAGGAGAGAAACTGTTGACATGTGGAACCCAAGTACAGAAAATCTTTCATTTTCCTCCCTGTCTGTTCACCAAATAAGTTTTTGTTTATTTAAAGACTACAGAGGATTTGGCTGTTAAGAACCAAATGCCTTTGGAGTGGAGTTACAACATAATTTATCATTTCCTCTGTTTATTAAAAAATCCTGCATCTTTGAGAAGCACATTTGCAGTAAGTGGGGGATTTCGGCCACTCATGAAAGACTGTTGCAAAGCCCCTGTCATGTGACTTACCCCAATAAAGGCTTCTTAATTGCTGTATCTATCCCTGCTCTTCCCCCAGCTGACTTCTAATCGTGTGATGACCACTTAGGGCTGGTGAATGGGGTTAGAGAACAGGTAAGTGGGGCAGGAGACTGTGTTAGTTTAACTTTGACCCAATTTTGACCTTGAATCCTCACTGCATGTTTCACCAGTGTAAGTAAAGGGGAAAGTGCAACCCTTATTGCCTCCAGCACAGGACAGAATATGGAGGAACTCAAAGAGCAATGAGAAGTTGGATGCTGCCTCGAAAGAACTCAGCCAGGCCTTGCCACCACCAAAGTGGGCTCCATTCTGAAAGCAGACACCTTGCAGAATTGGAATGAACTTCCTACTTTTCCACCTGAGAGATTATTATAGATAGCAATTTAGTTCAGTGCACTATGTACTCCCTCAAAACAGGGGCCATATCTTACCCATTTTTGTATTGCCAGTACGTAGTACAGTACCTGACAGTTGGTGCTCACTAAATGCTAATGAAGACAGCAGGACAGTGGTTCCTTCTAGATTGGTGAGACAGTGTGAGCCCAGAGAGGGCATGGAAGCTCCACACCCTGTCCTTCTCCCTAAACCTTGCCCTGTGTACCTCCTTCATTGGGTTGTTCAGCTGTATCTCTTATAATAAACCAGTGAATGTGTTTCCCTGAGTTCTGTGAGCTGTCCTAGGAAATTAACTGAACCCAAGGAAGTCAAGGACTCTAGTTTGTATTTGGTCAGTCAGGAGTATGGGTGGCCCAGACTCGTGACTGGCATTGACAGCGTTGGCAGTCTTGGGAGATGGAGCCCTCAACCCATGGGATCTGACACTATTTCCAGGTAATGTCAGAAATGAACTGAATCAATAATAAAAAATAAATTTAAAAAAAAAAAAAAGAAAAAAAAAAGAAATGAACTGAATTATAGGATACCCAGTTGGTGACTGCTGGAGAACTGCTTGGTGTGCGGGGGAAACAAACTCACACACCTGGTCACAGAAGTGTTCCATGTTGAGTGTGAAAGTATAAAAGGAAAAAAAGTTTGATTTTTTCCTTTTACATTAGCACATTAGGCCTCCATTTGAATGCCAGCTCTGCTACTTGCTAGCTATGTAACCCTGGACAAGAAACTTCACTTCTATGTAAATGACACTGATAATGAATCATGAAAACCTTCTACCACTTATCAGCTTTGCTTTGTTACTTTGGGCAAGTTACCTAATACTGTCAAGACTTAGTTTTCCTATTTGTAAAATGGAGATAATATACACATCTCTTAAGTTTACTGTCAAGATTATAAATAATGCCCAACTCATAATGGCTATATTAGGAATGAATGAATGAATAAAAAATAATTGGAGGGAAAAACCTAATAACCCAGCATCCGAAGATAGGCCACAATAAACCACTTGTCTGTCAACAATGGGCAGGCCCTGGGGGAAAGGTGTCTCACTGCCAAGTAAATGTTGAGAACAAGTACAAGAGTGGAAAATGATAGAAGGACAGTGTTAAGACCAAAAAGAAAAGAAGTCAGCATTTTCTGGGTAGCTACTATGTGCAATTTATTCACAATACAACATACGGCTGCCTACTATGCTCCAAGCATTACACAAAGTTCTGAGGATATACAGGCTAATTAAATGCAAAAAGGATACTTAAGAGTTCGTACAAAGCAGTAGACTATGCTATGAGAGCCAGTAATGAGGGCCTACGTTAGAGGGGAAAGGAAGACTTCCCAGAGGATGTGATATCCAAGACAAGGCCTGATTAAATAAACAGGACTGGCCAGGTAAGGAGGGGAAGAGAGATCCAGGCAGAGAAAAGAGCATGTGTGAAGATGACTCCGAAGCAAAACTACTGTTCTGGGTGCTTCACATACAGATCCTCAGTGATCATCAATCCAGACCAACTCTATTCTTTCCTTTGTGGTTGTTATTCCTTCCAATTTATTTAGATTTTATTGTTTAGTGAAAATGGGCCTCTAGTAAAGTGTCCAGTCACAGGTGAAGGCCAATATCAGCCCAAGCAGAATTTTCAAATGGGAACAGAGCCTAATTACTTGAAAAGGAGGCTCCTAAGATGAGGAGCAGGTGGTACTAAGCCTGCCAATGGCCTCAGTCCCTTGGCGACATCAAGTCAAAGCAAAAGCCTGAGTAAAGGCCCTTTGCCAGCAGCAAGTATTTTCTGAGAGTCACCCATGTCAGAAGGCTGAGAGCAGAAGAAGGAGGAAGAGAATGAACAAGTCTGAGTGTTCCACTGGAAGTCTGGGCCTCACAAGGACAGCCTTCTGTCAGAGTGGTGACAGTCTTCTGTGTGGATGGGGGAGGGAGAGAGGTCCCAATGTGCCACCCATGGGATCCAGCAGAAACTGGGCTCTGGAGTACTGCTGGTCCCCAGTGGACTTTCATCCAAGGAGTTCTTTGGTCTTCACTGCCAGATGCCTGTCCAGTTCTGCCACTGTGTCATCGGCCATTTGGCTGATCTGCAAGAACACAAAATGAGACAGCCTGATTAATGGGGCTGGAAAAGGGTAGGGGATGAATATTCCAGAAACATGAAGAGGTTATGTGAGAAATAATAATAGTGACAAAAGTTCACATTAAGTACCAGCCAGGCACTGTACTCAGAACTTTATATATATATATATTCTTTTTAACTCCTAACAGCAAACCCGTAAGATAGATACTATTATTATCCCCATTTTGCAGACAGGAAAACTGAGGCATTTAGATTACTTATTCAGGACACATAGCTAGAAAGCTAGAATGACAAAATTTAATCCACAGTATTCATATTCCACAGCCCAAAATTCTTAACTAGTAATCTACAATATAGAGAAGCTAGTCTTATCTGTTCCCTAATGAGCCTCTAGAATTTCCTACACCTCAAATACTTTGTATATAAAGCCCTCATACAAATTGATAAGAAGAATATTAAGATCCCAATAGTTAGGCAAAAAAAAAAAAAGCCTTGAAAAAAAAAATGAGGTACATCTGGTTAACAAACATGGAAAACAGACATCAAAGAAATGCAAATTAAAACAAGATACAATTCAGCTATCATAGCAAAATTTGATGCTGTGGTTTTTAATTACAATATTCAATGCCAGCAAGCTATGATGAAATGGATAAGCTCATATATCACTGATAGAAATTCAGATTGATGCAAATGTTTATACCATTTAACCCCAAAATCTCTCAACTGGGAAATTATCACATGAACAGGATCTGAAAAAATTTTCTGAAGTTCTATACACAAAGATATTTATCCCAGCTTTATATTTAATAATACAAAAATTAGAAAATCTAAAGTTATAGAATGGGGAAGTAGTTGAATACATATAGTCATTAAAAATGGTTAAGATTTTCTACTTCTTAAGGATAGGGTGTTAATATGAATAACATTCCAGTACATATCATGGAAACATGCTCACATTATCCTTGAACTGAAGAAAAGCAGGACACAAAATTGTGTATATACATAGTAGAAATGATCTCTAAAATATATAAACAAAAAATCGTGTATTTTTAAAAGCTGCAAGGAAACTTGTCAAAATATTAATAGTGGTTATATTTTAGTGATGGGAAGATAGGTAATGTATCGTTCATGTCCATCTCTGTCACATCCAGCCAAGGACTTAACACATATCAAGTTCTCAGGAAAAACACACTAAGTGAATAATTATTAAAGTTTTCTGTGCTTTTCTATATTTTCCAAATTTTCTGCAATAAACATGTACTCCCTCTAAGAATGAAAAACAAAACGCAATACAATATAGTAGCTGCTGCAGCCTCCTTCCTATGTCTAAAAGAGACTGAAAGCAGGAAGCCTTAGGCAGGAGGCTTTGAGGGCTGCAGCATGGTGCCAAGGATCTGCATGCTCAGCAGCATAGCGGCTGTTGGATATCTTTATTTGCAGACCACAGGCCTTGGCTAGGAATTGAGAACTAAATGCACTAAAAAGGGTAGAAACTAAAAAGGATTTAGAGCAATTGGTCCCGGGCAGGGAGGTGGCCAGGCTCTCACCATAGCAACAGTTGTACATTTTTTCAGCTGGAAAAGCAAAGCACCTGGGGGCTGCCAGACACTGCAAGAGTGGCTGGACTCAGAATGACAGTTTGGTCCCTCCTCACTCAGCTAGCCACAAAGCCTTGAGATGCTTTTGCCCTCCTGTGGCTGCATTGCATGCGGTGTGGCATGGTGCCCAGCAGTACTCCAACACCTGCAGGCTGGCAGCCTGGGACAGCCAGGAATGATGGCTGAAAGCCTCCTCTGGAAAAATGGCTTTGAGGGTAGTTTGGGGACAAGGATGGGGACTGGGAGGAGGGAGAGTACTTAGGGTAACAATTTGATAACATGGGTTCTGGGTGAAATTAGTGGGATGAAAATGTGCAGTCACATTTTCCCACTTTGACTCTCAGTTTCCTCGTCTATCAAATGAATATGCAAAGCACATTTTAAACTGGTTATTTGCTATTTCGTGTTACTATAACTTTTACTATCACTTCCTAACTTCTTTCCAATTAATCAATTAATGAAAATAGGGCAGGTGTGGTTGGTGGCTCACACGTGTAATCCCAGCACTTTGGGAGGCTGAGGTGGGAGGATCACTTGAGCCCAGGAGTTTGAGACCAGCCTGGCAACATGGGGAAATCCCATCTCTTAAAAAAACACAAAAAATTAGCCAGGCATGGTGGCATATGTCTGTAGTCCCAGCTACTCAGGAAACTGAGATGGGAGGATAGCTTGAGCCCAGGAGGTGGAGGATGCACTGAGTAGAGATGGTGCCACTGCACTCCAACCTGGGCAACAGAGACTCTCTCAAAAAAAAAAAAAAAAAAATTAGTGAAAATATTTACTAACATTTTACCACAGTACAAGCATAAGGTGTTCTTGGGGACAGCCTGCCTATAAGTTCATCTTTTCTACCTTTATCAGACGTCTTAAAATAATGATGATTAATAGCAACAAGGCCAACAACAGCTTCCACTTACTGAGTACTTACCACATGTCAGACACTTGGTTAAAACTTTACGAGCATTATTGCACACAATCCCTATAACATACGAAAGACTGTTATCTCTCTTTACCATATAATAAACATTATTTAACTTGACAGTTGCATAGTAGGAATGCAAAAGTGTTTTATCTTCTATTACTTCATTCAAATCCAACAACCTCACATAGCCTCTATAAAGTAGGTATAATAGGTATTATCCCCATTTTACAGAGGAGTAAATCAAGGCACAGAATGTTAACTGATCAGTCCAAGATCATATAAAAAGTCAGTGGTTGTAATCCCAGCATTTTGGGAGGCCGAGGCGGGAGGATCATGAGGTCAGGAGATTGACAATGACCATCCTGGCTAACACAGTGAAACCCCGTCTCTACTAAAA
The DNA here is from genome assembly GCF_043159975.1 of Macaca nemestrina. NCBI lineage: Eukaryota > Metazoa > Chordata > Mammalia > Primates > Cercopithecidae > Macaca > Macaca nemestrina. The sequence goes on along the minus strand of NC_092138.1, from coordinate 93,155,100 downwards.
ATACAAAAAATTAGCTGGGCATTGTGGGAGGCTGAGGCAGGAGAATGGGATGAACCCGGGAGGCGGAGCTTGCAGTGAGCCAAGATTGCGCCACTGCACTCCAGCCTGGGGGATAGAGCCAGACTCTGTCTCCAAAAAAAAAAAAAAAAAAGTCAGTGGTGTGGCTGAGCCGGGAACTCACCCATCTTAATGGCCAGTTTGAGGCTCTTATTCCCCTTTGGAGGGGTCCCATAGCACCTGGCCGAGTCCTTCTTCATTCCAGACAGGCTGTGTTAGGGACATTAAGAGTCAATCCAAGTTCTACATTTAAAGTCGCAAGACTGGGGAGAAGAGAAGGATAAAGAAATAGGGCGAAAAATTACTGAGGACCAGCCACCATACTAGCCACTTTTAAGTATGTAGCATCATTTGGTCCTCGTATCAATCCTGTGCTCCCACTTTGTGGATGAAGAAACAGAGGTTCAGAAAGATGACACCATTTGCTGACGTTAACAGCTAAGAAGTAAAACAGCCAGGATTTTAATCTAGGCCTGTCCCACTCCAAAGCAAGAACCCTTGCCAATATAATGCACTGCCTCATAGAGATTATAACATCATCATCATCGTTATCATCATCACATTTGCTACTTACAAATTCAGGAAAATGAAAGGCAGGGACAGAAAAGGGGAATGGCAGGAGCATGGAGTACACTCCTGTGGCAGGCCTGCCTATCAGCCATCCTTCCTGAGGCCTAGCTCAAAACACCCACTGCCTTGCCTGGACCAGCTCCCTGCCTGCCACCCGTCTGCCAGGAGCCTTTCCCTCCTTTAGCTCTGCTAGCACCCAGCTTTGCTCATTTCAGAGCAGCACTGTTTCTCAGGGAAAGGCAGCAGTGAAAGGATCTTGGCCAGAGTTACTGGTGGTTTCTGCCAAGTACTTTAATGTTCAGCAGGCGCATTTATAGCAAACCAAAGCCAAGGTGAAACAGCAGGCTGGCAGATGTCAGAGTCCTGAGCGGGAAGACCCCGGTCCTTCTTCAGCAAAGCTTGCCTGGAAGCAGGCTTGGGAAGTAGCGGGGGTGGGGGAACAGTTGAGGAAATTTGGGGGTCAAACATGACTACAGGGATAGAACCTACAAATGAATCATTTCATTCTTATTTTTATTTATTTATTTTTTTGAGATGGAGTCTTGCTCTGTCGCCCAGGCTGGAATGCAGTGGCACGATCTGGCTCACTGCAAGCTCTGCCTCTCGGGTTCAAGCGATTCTCCTGCCTCAGCCTCCCGAGTAGCTGGGACTACGGGCACCCACCACCATGCCCGGCTAATTTTTTATATTTTTAGTAGAGACAGAGTTTCACCGTGTTAACCAGAATGGTCTCAATCTCGTGAATTTGTGATCCACCTGCCTGGGCCTCCCAAAGTGCTGGGATTATAGGCATGAGCCACCGCGCCTGGCCTATCATTTCATTCCTATACACCAAAGATTAAAGAAGCATTTTTATAATAAAGCTTTAAAAAATCTGACCTCAAAAGATTTTTGAAAAATTAAAAAAGATAATCTCACACAAAATAAAATCCAAATTGTTTATAATCCCAGCTTCTGAAATGACCACCTTTAATATTTTGACATGTATAAGCTGCCAACCCTATGTACATGTGACTTTCCTTTATAAAAATAAAATCAAACTGCAGTATAATGTACCTTTTAAAAACAAATTCCAAAAAAATTTACCACATCTATAAAATATTTTTATAACTTTCTATGTAGATTTTAATGAATGTAAAACAATTTACTTCCCACAGTCAAAAATTTATAGAGTTTCCAGTTTTCTACTATTATATATATCAATGAACATTTCTATAAATAAGGCTCTTGATTATTTATTTTGGGCAAATTCCTAAGTTGCTAAATCAGAATTGTATAGATTTTAGTGTATATTATCCTCTAGAAAGGTCATATGGATTTATACAAAGAATAACAATCTTTTCTATAGAGTGTGAAAATAAAAGCAACACTTCCCAGATAAGCAACATTTTCAGCTCAGATAAAAAATTCTGGCCGGGCACGGTGGCTCAAGCCTGTAATCCCAGCACTTTGGGAGGCCGAGACAGGCGGATCACGAGGTCAGGAGATCGAGACCATCCTGGCTAACACGGTGAAACCCCGTCTCTACTAAAAAATACAAAAAACTAGCCGGGCGAGGTGGCGGGCGCCTGTAGTCCCAGCTACTCGAGAGGCTGAGCCAGGAGAATGGCGTGAACCCGGGGGTGGAGCTTGCAGTGAGCTAAGATCTGGCCACTGCACTCCAGCCTGGGCAACAGAGCGAGACTCCGTCTCCAAAAAAAAAAAAAAATTCTAGGTTCAAGTGTTAGGGGTTAAAAAGGCAAATTAAATACATATATATTTTAAAAACACAGTAGTATGTACCAAGAATCTTATTAAAAATATGCAATCCCTCTGTACAGTAATTCCACACTTGGGACATTCCAGTCTATTCTAAGGAAATCTCAACAAAGATACAGAGATATATATATACTCACTGCAACCTTACAAGAAAAAAGTTTAAACAAACTAAAATGTCCAAAAAGAGAGCTTATGAAAGTGAACACCACAACACCAACTATTTAACAGGCATCAGAAAGTGTTTTACAAAGAGTTTTTCGAGACATGAAAAATGCTAATGCCTTTGAGGTCAAACAGAAAATAAAAAGCTGAATACAAAATTGCATATATACTATATTTTCTCAACCATGCTTAAAATTATGTAGTTTTTTTTTTTTTAAGAAAAAAAAGTTAAAAAGAAATATTCCAAAATGTTAAGAACGGTTGCCCTCCAATGTGGGATGGTAGGATGAATTTTCCCCCATTGTTTTAAACAGTCTTCTGTACTCTAAATTTTCTCCAATGAACATATATTACTTTAATAATAAGGAACAAAAGTAAACAAAATTTTAAAGCTGTCTGATGAAGCAACAATCAGCCATAGCCTTGTTTTATATCTTTAAAACATGCATGCGCGCATACACACACACACGCACACACCCCAAAAATTCCAGTTTGGGGCCTTCTGACAGCAGAAAGAATACCATGAAGTGTATATAAGGCTCTCTCTTATTCCAAACTTTTAACTCTATGACAGTAAATTAAGTTATTAACTATCCCGGTTAAGAATAAACATTTAGCTGGGCTCACACCCATAATCCCAGCACTTTGGGGGGTTGAGGCGGGAGGATCATCTGAGGTCAGAGTTCAAGACCAGCCTGGCAAACATGGTGAAACCCCGTCTCTACCAAAAATACAAAAATTAGCAGGGCATGGTGGCACATGCCTGTAATCCCAGCTACTCGGGAGGCTGAGGCAGGAGAATCCCTTGAACCCAGAAGGTGGAGGTTGCAGTGAGTCGAGATTGCACCACTGCACTCCAGTCTGGGTGAGAAAAAAAAAAAAAAAAGAATAAACATTTAAATAATATTATTTTTTGAAAGGTGTCTATGATATATTGTGTCATATAAATAGTATGATACTTTTTCTTTTTCTTGTTTCGAGAGAGAACTTGAAGTTCTACACTAAAATGTTAACAATAGTCATCTGAGTGATGAGATTTCAATTATTTTCTTCATTGTTTTAACAGCAAAACTAATACAGCTATTTTCACTTTAACAAAAATCAACAGTAATTGGCTGGGCGCAGTGGCTCAAGCCTGTAATTCCAGCACTTTGGGAGGCCGAGACGGGTGGATCACGAGGTCAGGAGATCAAGACCATCCTGGCTAACACGGTGAAACCCCGTCTCTACTAAAAAAAAATACAAAAAGCTAGCCCGACGAGGTGGTGGGCGCCTGTAGTCCTAGCTACTGGGGAGGCTGAGGCAGGAGAATGGCGTGAACACAGGAGGCGGAGCTTGCATTGAGCTGAGATCCGGCCACTGCACTCCAGCCTGGGCGATAGAGCAAGACTTCGTCTCAAAAAAAAAAAAAAAAAAATCAACAGTAAGAAGCACTAAAGAAAAATTCTTATCTGAAGAGGATGGCAAAAAGCCAGTGCTAATGAGTGAAGACTTCCAGCAAGGTCTTTGTCAAGAGGGTTTTATCAAGAATGCTTGCTATCTGATCATTCTTCCTCTTTCAAGGAGCTGTGGGCTCTAGTCCCTGAGGCAGATGTCCTGGCTTGCTGAGTGAGGAGTGCCTGGCAGGCCCTGGAGGTCCATAGGCTTACCACCAAGAAGCAATGACAAGGCAAAGCAGTGAAGAAATCCCCTGGGAGAAAGACCAGGAGCTGGCCCAGCTGGAGCCAGGGCCCAGACTATTAATGAGGCCTGGTCAGTGCTCAGGAAAGGCCCGCCTAATCTCTGAACCTCCTCTTTTAGCTGATATAGGGAAAGAGGAGGGCAGAGAGATGGCAAGAGAGGAGCTCTGAGTGTGTGGGTGTCAGGTACACTAATGGTGCTTTCTAGCATACCAAGGAAACCATTCAAGGCAGAAATGACCAATCCCTTTTTACAGAAAACAGACTCCAAAGAGTCAAGCAACTTCCCCAAGGTCACAGGACAACAAGTGTAGAACAATCTTCTAGGTCATTATCTTCTACACGCGCTTTTACAGAATTACCTGAGAGCTTTTTAAAACTATACATTCTAGCTGGGCGCACCTGTTATCCCAGCTACAGGAGGACTACTTGAGCCCAGGATGACAAGACCAGCCTGGGCAACATAGTGAGACCCCCATCTCAAGAAAAATAAATTAATAAAATTAAGTAAAATAAAAATATACATTTCTAGGCAGAGCTACTGTATCAGAAAACATATCAGAAAATGCAGGAGTAGGGCCCAGGAAGCCACCTAAAATTCCCCCCGCCAGGTGATTGTTATGGCTCTCCTACTAGTAAATTGCTAGTAAAACTAGCATTTTAACTGCTGATGGAGGAGAAGGGGAGCAGCTAGTCAATTTATGGACTTCTTCAGGGGTCCCACTAAGGTTTCTCCTTGTTTCTCGCTTCTCTCTTCACTCCCTATCCAGCCCACACGCCTGTTCAATCTCCCTAAAATGCTGCTTTATCGTGGATGAGGAGGCTTTAAGGCCTATCAAACCCTTTATATTACATTGAACATTACTAATTCTATCTCTACATCTTTCTACAGGTGCCACTCAGGTTCAAGTCACCATCACTTCCTGGTTGGATTTCTGCAGCAGCTTCCCTGGTCTCCCTGCCTTCAGTCTTGCCCCCTACAATCTGTTTTTTACCTGGCCACTACAGTCATCTTTCATAAACATAGATGTGCTCTCTCCATCATCTAAAAAAAACCTTTTAAGCGTGTCTCTGTATGAGAATCACCTGAGAAGGATTTAAAATACAGATTCCTAGGCTCTATCCCAGATTCACTGACTCAATCTCTGGAAATGGGGCCCCAGATACCTGGATTTTTATAAGCTACCCAAGTGATTATGGTACTTTGGTAGATTAGATGTTGTTCAGCAAATATTCACTTCTTTCCCCAGACCTCCATAAATATATGTATTTCCTTGTACCAAAGATATTGAGCTTGGCCCAAGTGACTTGCTTTGGCCAATCAAATGTGAGAAGAGTAGGTGTTTAAAATGTACTTGAGTGGTTGGGCTTATGATCGTGGCATCTGCTGTTACCACGAAAAGAGGCCCTAGGAAACCTGTTGGCTCCGGAAGATTAAGAGATATATAAAGCAGATTTGAACCCAATCCAAGATCTGGAGTCAAGCCCACTGAGCCCAGGCTAGAATAGCTACACCCCAGCTGGCCCATGGAAATAAGAATAAGAAATAATGCTTTGATATTGTCGATCACTGAGTTTTGGGGTAGTTGTGTACCATTACTATGGCCACATATGACTTATATAGTCGCACAATGTAAGAAAGTCTGTACATGTTAACGTTCAAACCCCTAAACCTGGTGTACAAGACCTTCCTTCTATTATCTAGCCACTCTGTTTTCTTTATTCATTCCCTAGTCTTATCCTATGTTCAAACCCGCATGATCTAACTGAATATTGTTTTTATATCACCATACCTTTGTACATATGGTTTTACTTTTCCCCCTTGTCACTCACTATTTTACTCCAATAGCTTAAGATTTATTCAAGTGCCACTACTCAGCACACTGAGAACATTAAGTGCTCACTTCTCAGCAACCAGAAAACCAGACAGGAGAACATTAGTGTAAAGGCTCTGAAATCAGTCTGCCTGAGTATGGATCCGATTTCTACCAATTTCCAGCAGCGTGATTTTGGGCAAGCTATTTAACTTACTGGAACCTCAGTTTCCTTACTACCTACCTCATAGTTTTGTAGTGATGAGGGTAAATGAAGTAATATAAAGTGTTCCACACAAAACCTGGCACACAATACAAGTGTCTTATCCTCCTCTATGGATCCCTCTGAATCTGGCCTTAGGCTAAGCCCAGAACAGAGACTCAAGTCAATGTTGATAATGTGAATGAATGATGAGAGGTATTCTGTTTTAACTGTCCTCACCTCAAACATGAACAAATGATTCCTTGCGTTGAATACACAGATACTACTACATCTGTTGGCAATAGTACCTGTTTCTCTACTAGCCTAATGGTGTCCTCCGAGACTGTATCCTTGGATTTCTTCAGCTTGTTCATTGCGTTGGTGCGAACCTTCCGTAAAGAGTCTTTGGCCTTGTTGGTGTTCTGTTTGGCCAGTTTCACCAGCGTTTCTCTGTGCTCTCTGGTTACTCTGATAAAAAACAAAAAACATTCAACAAAATCATTCTATACATTAACTGCTGGCCAAGAATTTAACATCACTCTGTCAACCAGTTCAGCAGTTTGTATCTTTCCTCTCTGTGGGCTGAACTCCTGGAATTTCCAGGAGGAGGAAAACACATGTAAAAAGGCTTTAAGTTGCCCAAACGTGGGCACACTGGGTTTGACTTTGTATAAGGTATCAAACTTCCCAGTGAGAGAACTGGGATTCAGATCCCAATATTTCTGGCCTGTATTCCTTCTGCTACTCTTGTAATCTGTTTCAAGTGAATCATGCACTGCTGCCATTACTTCTGCTTCCAGGCAGAAAGCTCTTCATAGTCAGTAATATGAAGCTTGGGACTGAAAAGGACAAAACCACCAAGAGCCCATGTTTCATTTAAGGAATTGGCTGAAGCACTGATAACAAAGAAAGGAGTGACAAGAAAAGAGGCTGGGAAGCCATATCACAGAGAGTCTTGTAAGATCACAAACCACATTTTACAGATGAAGAAAATGAGGCCCAAAGAAATTTGGTACCTTATACAAAGTCAAACCCAGTCAAACCCAAGCTGGCCTGTCACAAAAGCCAATGGTCTTAGTATGACAACATTCCTCTGCTCCCCCCGGGTCCTAAAATGGACATGCTTATGCTTCCTGACCCTCAAATCAACACGGTTCTTGCTCAAGAAAGGACAATCCCAAGTTCTGGGTACATGTTCAGTGTGGAATAGTGATGAGCAGCTGTTAAAGATTTAGTAACATCTACCTTATATTTTCTCTGCTGAGAAAAAAATAATTTTGAGAAAGAATAAGCTCTGAAGGGAACAGTTATATTTATGTAAATCCATTTGGATTCAGCTATTTGAAGGTATTCTCAAAATAACAATGAGTCTAATTACTACTATTATTAAACCCCCCGGGCCACGTGAGTACTTTAAGTATGTTACTTCATTGATCCTCACAACTCTTCAAATGAGGAAACAGGCTCACAGACGTTAAGTGACTGGCCCGTGAGCATGAGTGAGAGAACTGGGATTCAAATCCCGATCTTTCTGGCCTATATTCTTTTTACTCTTGTAATCTATTTCAAGTAAATCATGCACTGCTGCCATTACTTCTGCTTCCAGGCAGAAAGCTCTTCAAAGTCAGTAATATGAAGCTTGGGACTGAAAAGGACAAAACCACCATGTCAGGAGTTTAGGGATTTGGATCAGATCTTGTTACTTTTATGGTTTTTAATTCATTGAACAAAAATCATGCTGACATGTTTAGGTCTCTTTTTTGTTCTGCCAAAGCATATGTCAGTATAAGGAAGGAACAGGAAAATTAAAACTTGATCCACTGATTCAAAAAACTTAATCCTGCTGAAATACTAAGAGAGGCAGAAAATAAATGAATCTAAGCCTTTAAGAAACCTCATAAACTTCTCCAGAAAGAACATACTGAAGTATTTGAGTATTGTATTTCATATAATTTCAAATAGGTATCTCACTGGTTAGACAATGCTTAATAAAAGAAAAAAAATTATCTGATCAACTTTTCTTTTCACTACACTGTTATATTTTAAATGGAGGAAAAAACATACATTTAAAAAATATAAAATGAGACTAAAAAATCCTTAAGAATTAAAGGCTACATAAAGAAAACAAAATCATAATATAGGTAATTTGGCCTTAATAAAATGTATCATTTTGTATTTATTAATGCAAATGTGACATTACCACACTATTAACACCAGTTTCCACATGTAATAGTGTCCAATCATTGACATTATCAAAAATATTTCCATTTCAGGATGCAAAGAGGCAATAATCAAAGAGATACTACAAGGAAATGGAGAGAGGAGTGCAGTGAGAAGGGGGAAAGGGAGGGAGGAAGACAAACCATGCTAGGCACAGGGAGGGCTGAGAGGGACAAGGGCATGTGTGTGCTCGGAGCTGAAAAGAATCTAAAATACAAGATCAGAAGCAGTTAGGGTGATGGCAAGGCACTGGTTCTGAAGTCAGACAGACTAGGTTCATACCTCTATCTATTGCTCAGAAGTTGACTATCCTTGGGCAAGCTACTTCATCTCTGTGAGCCTCAGTTTCCTTATCTCTAAAATGAAGATTTAAAAAGACACCTTACCGGAGGATTAAGAGAAGCAGACACAACAGATAAAGTATCAATAAAGAGAGCAGCATATATAGTAGCCTTGAATAAATGGTAGTGTTTATGAATGTTTTAATCAAACATGTTTAATTACTTCCTCATGAAACAATCACAGCACATCTGTTTTAGAAAAGAAACATATTTTATTATGGAAATATTTTCATTCTTTTCCGAATGTGATTAATACATCTGATCATCTCCACCTTGCATTCCTGGGGTTCTGTGAGTATACATTAGAGTTTGTGTTCCAGGCTTCTGAACTCAGCTGGTTAGTTCTCAGTACCCACTTTAAGTTGATATGCATTCACTCATCAAGCACTGGCTGAGCCTCCTACGCTCTGTGCCAGATCTTGGGCCAGACCAAGGAGCTTCAGAAGAGGCAGACCTGGCCCATCTTTTCCAGAGGCTCAGACTAGTGGTGGAGACAAACTTGTCAGCCACTACTTAGAAAGATGACTGCTGCTAGGATGGAAGGATGGATCTCCTGTGGGAGGAGCATGCAGAAAACACAACACTTCTATCTTGAGATCTGGAAACTGCCTTATGGATGCACAGTAACTTGTTAGCTGCAGAAGAAAGCAAAGTGCATTTTGGGAAGCACAGTGGGAGATGTAGCGAAGGGAGAGCATGAAGCTGAAAAGGGTACATCCCAGTCAAATATATTCTACAGGCCTGGAGTTTTCAAATTCTTCTTTAGCCACAAACCTTGGCTCCAAAGAAAACTGAGGCAGAGACCCCATTTGTAAAGCAGATAAAAAGAGACTACTTCAGTTGAAGAGGAGGAGGGGTGGGCTCTATCCTAGGCCACAAAACTCAGCTCTGCCTCCACTTCTGGACCTGCCACTTACAGGCTGAGTGACCCTATGCAAGTTATTTAAACTCTCTGAGCCTTGATCTTCTCATTTGGAAACAGAAATCAAAAACAAACAAATGAAACAGAACCTCCCTTTCAGAGTTATTGTGAGATTTAGATGAGGTAATACATGGAAAGCATCCAGTACAAAGCCTGATAGAGAATAAACACTCAGGAAATGGAAACTGTCTCTGCTGTTGTTGTTGGTTACAGTTTTGGAAGCCGTGAAGCATCTTCAAATAATGAAGAATCTATTCATGAAAGTTTTTAGTCAACAGAGAAATGACAGAGCAAAGATCTATGCTCTGGCGAGATGACTTTTTGAGATCTCACTGGTAATTTCATATCTCACAGACATTTCAAAATCCAAATGCTCTCAGAATGTAGCCCTGAAATTTTCTCTTTTCAATATTCATTCATTCAATCTATAGCTTCATTCAATAACTACTTACTAGGTACCTACTATAAGTTACTCACTATGACAGAAAAAAGGGAGACAGCATTAAATACACAGGAGTTTACCATCTGACAAGGAAGGCAGTCATTACACAAACACATACAAATTAATGAATAAATTACAGTGGTAATATGCACCATAAAGTCATATGGAGTTCTACAAAAATAATTAAGTGGGGAAAGGAGTCTGACCAACCTTTCTTTGTGGGACCCCAGGAACTAAATGTGGAGATACTGAGGCTAAGTGATATTTAAGTTGCGTAAGAGTTGGGGGGATAGTGAAAGATCATTCTCACCAGAGGGAATGGCATGTGTAAAGAATATAGCTCTTATAGGATGAAAAAAAGTGATAGTATTGAAAGAAGGCGGCAAAGACTATCCCAAAAGAGAAGGCTGGAGAGGCCGGCAAGAGAAAGGCTTTGTAAGCCCTTCAATGTCACAGTGGGTCTTAGTAAATCCACTGACAGCTCAACAAAATATGGTATAAGCATATAATGTTATTCAGCCTTAAAAAGAAATGAGAATGTGATATGTGTTATCACATGGATGAACCTTAGCATAAAAAACACTTAGCATAAAAAACATTATGCTAAGTGAAATATGCCAGACTCACAGAGACACATATTGTATGATTCCACTTACACATATTGTATGATTCCACTTACATGAAGTTCTTAAGAGTTGTCAAATTCATAGAGACGGAAAGTAGAATAGTGGTTACCAGGGGCTGGGGGAAGAGGGAAGTGGGGAGTTGTTTAATAGGTAAAGAGCTTTGCAGGATGAGGAGCATTCTAGAGATTGTTTATACAACAATGTGAATATACTTAATGCCACTGAATTGTACACTTAAAAAATGACTAAAATACAAGCCTGGACAACTCAGCAAGACCCCATCCCTACGATACACAATAAAATTAGCCAGGCATCATCATATGTGCCTGAAGTCTCACCTACTTGAGAGGCTGAGGCAAAAGGATCACTTGAGCCCAGGAGTCTGAGGCTGTAGTGAGCCATGATTATGCCACTGCACTTTAGCCTGGATGAGACAGCATGACCCCATCTTTTTTTTTTTTTTTTTCTGGAGATAGAGTCTTGCTCTGTCACCCAGGCTGGAGTATAGTGGTGCGATCTCGGCTCACCGCAACCCCCGCTTCCTGGGTTCAAGTGATTCTCCTGCCTCAGCCTCGTGAGTAGCTGGAATTAGTCGCAAGCCACCATGCCTGGATAATTTTTGTATTTTTAGTAGAGACGGGGTTTCACCATGTTAGCCAGGCTAGTCATGAACTCCTGATCTTAAGTGATACGCCTGTCTAGGCCTCCCAAAGTGCTGGGATTACAGGCGTCAGCCACCGCGTCTGGCCTGACCCTATCTTAAAAAAAAAAAAAAAAAAAAAAAAAAAAGACTAAAGCAGTACATTTTAAAAATTTATATTTTACATTAAAATAAGAAGAAACTTGATCAGATTTTTAGTTTGTGTAGACAGCAATATACAAACCAGATCTAAATACATGTAAGAGTCTGACCAGGAGCCTCTAGGTAGGTAGACGGGGAGCTCAGGACCCACCCTTTTGCAGTTTCTTGGCTGGGTGAGGAAGCCTTTTCCGCTAGGGTCAGAGAGCCTCTAGCACAAGGCAGGGGTTTTGGCCGAGCTGGCAGGGTCATACTTTGTTTGTACAAGCTCCACCAGGCAGATCTTCCAGTAACATCCTGGATGGGGGCCTTCCTGAAAAATTCCTTGAGCATGTTCCTATGAACAATAAGCAGAGGGCATGCCCCACTGCTAACTCACACAACAGAGAATCCCACTGACTGAAATGATACTTCCTATTGTTTCAATGAGAATGTGACACATGTACAAAGCTATACACCAGGTGTATATCAGAGGAAGTCACGCTCAGCTCAGGTAATGACAGCAAAAAAGTTGTAATGCAACAGACACGCAACTTCAGAAGGCTCTTTGGACACTTAAAGGGGGCTTTAAAATGTAGAAAGGACATGGTTTAGGGCCAAAAAGACCTAGGCTGAAATTCCAGCTCTGCTACTTGTTAGCTTTAGAACTTTGAGTATGCTATTCAACCTCTCCAAACTCAGTTTTCTCCTATACAAAATGGGAGTAAGAATATTACAAAGAGGGTGGAAGTGAGGATTAAATGAAATAATGGGGGGCAAGTACTTGGCGTGCTGTCAATATGTATGCACTGTAAAAACTCAACAAAGGACAGCTGAGTTATTATTCTTACTACAGAATCTCTGGGACTTGGGGAGAATAGAATGTGAGCAGTGAGAGAGAAAATGGTCACAAAGGATTTTGCCACTTGGAGCTTAGGCAACTGAGGGGATAGTGAGCAGACAGAAACAGAACGTGAACAGAGGAGAGCAGTAGGCAATGGGGAAAGCGGGGGACATGAATTCTGCTCGAGCAGCTGTAGGGAGCAGGTTAAGGGAGAAGGAAGCTGCACTTTCAAGGAATGGCATATCAAGATACATTCCTGACACTGCCACTGACAGAAACCTTGCCACCTCCTCCCTGGGCTTTCGGGACTCCCTTTACGGGAGCATGGGCCTGAAATCAGGAGCATCACGTGCCTGCTTCACTGTTTGCTGGTGGGAGCTGCCCTATGCCTTGGGGCTGCGGGTCCTGAAGGAAATGTTTTTGTTTGTGTAGCCTAGCCAGATTTCCTATGCTTCTAAGGACACCACCCTTCGCCTCACCCCACTAGCCTGTTTTACATACATTAATGTATCATAAAGACATTAGATCTTCTGTAGGTATCCTTTTAGCCCAAGGAAATCATACATTTTGGAAGGACTTCTAACACCAGTAGTAATTTTAGTTCTCTCTGGGGACACAACTGGGCACCTGCTTTCAAAGGACTATTCTGTGACTGATGCCTGGTTAAACCAGACATACCATCCCGAAACACAGCCCAGCCCAGCCTGACTGAATGAGAAAGGAGGTTGCGGTCAGGGGTCACAGCTCCACATTCCCAGCTGAGTGGTCTTAAGTCACTTGTCTTCTCTTTCCCTGTCGCCACAGAAGGATGGAAACCCCAGTTTTGGGGTAAGTGGACATAACTCTTGCCTCAGCTCCATCATACATGCAAAAAAGCACAATTTGGTGGTCAAAGCAAACCTGATTTCCAAATCCAGCTCTGCCACTTACAAGTTGAGTACCTGTGGACTTTAATTTTTCCTCTCTGAATGCAAGGTTGTCAGGTGAAGCACTTAAGAGAACAGTCTCTGAAGTCAGACTGTTGGGGCTTGAGGTCCAGATCTATCAGTTTTCAGCTTTGTGGCCCTGGGCAAGTTATTTTACCTCTGCATCAGTTTTTCCATCTGTCAAATGTGTATAATACTATTTACTTAACTGTTCTCCTCTGTTCCCATTCAGTCCCTCTTACAACAACTTAATTATTGTGAGAATTAAACAAGTTAATAAATGTGCTGGTACATGGGATGTACTCAATAAACATTATCTGTTATTTCCTCAACCGTCAAGTGCAGAGGGATGAGGGAGGCCATACAGGATTTTTCCAGTGTTATGAGCAAATGAGAGAAGATAGCTAAATGACTTTGCATATATAGGTAATAAACTATTTTAAGTTCTCAATAATATTATTAATAAAAGTAATTGTAATGTTTCCTACTAGGGGAGAACATAGCATAGTGGCTACAAGTCCAGGCTCTGGAGAAAGATAGCCTGTTCTTTCACTTATTAACTGTGTGACACTGGGCACAAAAAATCCCATTCCTCTGTGACTTACTTACTTCATCTGTAAGATAGAGATAATATACTGATCTCAAAAGGATGTTACAAGTATATTAGCTAATACATAAATGGCGGCCGGAACAACAGTTGGCACAGTGTTCCAGAAACAATGATTACATTATTGCATACTTACTACACGCTAGGCTCTGTTTGAGGGCCTAGGAATACAGCAATGAACAAAATTGACAAAGTTCTTCCTCTCTCCTCTCAAAGCACTCACATTCTAGTGAAAGCGAGACAGACACGGTAAACAATTAAGCAGATAAAATGACACAAAGTATATGAAGAAAATAAAGCAAGAGAAGGACATAAGGAGAGACCACATTATTATCATGGTAAGGCCCACTTATATTTGCCCAGCCACCTGACCCCAATGTCATCTGCTCCCCTTCAATACTAATAATAACGAAAACTGTTGCAGAGCCATTTCCCTGTGTCAAGTTCTGAGCTGATGCATTCTCCATGCATTAGCTCAGTTAATCTTCATAACATTCCTGTGACATTAGTGGCATGAGTACCTGGGTTTTACAGATTAGAAAGTGGACAGACTGGGCAACATGGTGAGACCCCATCTCTACAGTTTTTTTTTTTTTTTTTTTGAGATGGAGTCTTGCTCTGTCTCCCAGGCTGGCGTACAGTGGCATAATCTCGGCTCACTGCAACCTCTGCCTCCCAGGTTCAAGCGATTCTCCTGCCTCAGCCTCCTGAGTAGCTGGGACTACAGGCACGTGCCACCACATAAGGTTAATTTTTGCATTTTTAGTAGAGATGGGGTTTCGCCATGCTGGCCAGACTGGTCTCGAACTCCTGACCTCTGGTGATCTACCTGCCTTAGCATCCCAAGATGCTGGGATTACAGGCGTGAGACAGTGCCCAGCTACAATTTTTTTTTTTTTTTAAATTAGCTGGGCATGGTGGGGCATGCCTGTATTCTCAACTACTTGAAAGGCTGAGACCAGAAGATCCTTGAGCTCAGGAATTTGAGGTGGCAGTGAGCTATGATCATGCCACCGCACCCCAGCCTGGGTAACAAAGAAAGACCCTGCCTGTGGGGAAAAAAAAAGTGGGAAGTAGGGGTTCAAACAGATCAAGTAACCTGCTCAAGGTCACACAAAAAGTTCTTGGCAGACATGGGATTTGGGCCCAGTATAGCCTGACTCCTGAATTCCAGGCCTTCTGCTCTGTTCCTCTCTTGTTGGTGCTAGACAAATCTAGCAACTATTCTTACCAGTGGTGGTAATAATAGTACTATTCTCACATTAAGACCGGCTTAGATATATAGTTCATGCTACTCCCCGACACGTCCAAGAGTAGTGGGGAGAAAGAAGAGAGGGAATTTATGGAGGAAAGAAATGGAATAGTGATCTGATCTACGGTAGTCAACCGCTAGGTACCATAAATAGGTGCATGATACAAGGCATGGAGAAGAGAGGACGGGCAGGGACAAGAGAAACCTGTCCTTTTGTTTGTAATTTTTGCATAAGTGTTGGTGGCAACTTGCTCTTCAGCCTATCCTCCACTTTTGATTCTTGACTGAACGTCCTTGTGTGCTTCAATTGGTATATCTACGCTGGGAAGGAGCCCCATTCCACACACTTGGGACCTGCAATAGCAAGATGCACTCCTAAAAAGCCACAGGCCAGGTGAGAAGCAACACTGAACACAAGACAGGTGTTCAAAAACTGCATGAAGGCTTACCCAGGCCTGGAAAGTAGAAAGAAACAGTGTACTGGAACAAACCAGGAGAATGAATGGCCCTGCAAACGCAGCAATGGCAAGCAGGCAGTGGGAATAAAAGGGCTAAAGCAGCAGCTGCAGTTGCTCAAATGCAGTTTGTGTCTGCCCCAACCCAATTCAGGTCATGAGGCATTAATCTTTGAGGGTTTTTTTCTTTCAATATCCCTAAAGGGGGTGTGTGTGTGTGTGTGTGTGTGTGTGTGAGTGTGTGTGTGTGTGTGTGTGTGTGTGTGTGTGTGTGTTTCTTTCAATATCCCTAAAGGGGTGTGTGTGTGTGGGGGGGGGTTTTCTTTCAATATCCCTAAAGGGGTGTGTGTGTGTGTGAGATGTAGAAAAGGGTATTACCAGTATTTCCTGGAATGTGCAAACTATAGACACTACTCTGTAACAAGATCCACAAAGCAATATAGCAGCTAGCACAGGCAGGCCACAGAACTGAAAGGAAGTAGGTTTCACGTCGGCAGCCCAAGGAGCAAATGTGATAACATGGTAACAGCCCAGGCTTTGGAAACAGACAGATTCAAGTTTGAATAATGGCTCCTTCAATTACTAATCTGTGACCATGAGCAAGTTACTTAAACTTTCTGATCCCTAGTTTCCTCCTCTGTATTAAATCCATCTCAAAAGGGCATTTCTGGGCAGCAACGCGATCACCATGAAAATACGTACACAACTTTCGGAGGCCGAGGTGAGGATTGCTTGAGACCAGGGGCTCCAGAGGAGCCTGGGATACACTGTGGGACCTCATCTCTACAAAAAATTTAAAAATTAGCCAGAGACGGGTGGATCACGAGGTCAGGAGATCGAGACCATCCTGGCTAACACGGTGAAACCCCATCTCTACTAAAAAATACAAAAAACTAGCCGGGCGAGGTGGCGGGCGCCTGTAGTCCCAGCTACTCCGGAGGCTGAGGCAGGAGAATGGCGTGAACCCGGGAGGCGGAGCTTGCAGTGAGCCGAGATCCGGCCACTGCACTCCAGCCTGGGCGACAGAGCGAGACTCCGTCTCAAAAAAAAAAAAAAAAAAAAATTAGCCAGACTTGGTGGCTTGTGCCTGTAGTCCCAGCTACTTAGGAGGCTGAGTGGGAGGATCGCTTGAGCCCAGGAGGTCAGGGCCACTGATTGTGACTGTGCCACTGTACTCGAGCCTGAGTGGCAAAAAGCCTGTCTCAAAAAAAACAAATTAAAAAGTATACAAGATATTAAGTCAAAGGGGGAAACAAAGCAAGTTGTGGTATTGTAGACATTTTATCCCATATTCATCCTTTGAAATCTGGAAGGATACACTAACAATGGTTACTTCTGGGAAGAACAACTGGGGAACAATAAATGAACTTTTCATTATACTTCTGTAGGATTTGAATTTTTATGATAAACGTATGTTATTTTTGCAATTAAAAAAGATGAGAGCCATATATCTGATAAGAGTCTAATATCCAGAATATATAAAGAAATCTTGTAACACAAGAACAAACAATCCAATTATAAAATGGGCAAAGGACTTGAATAGACATTTTTCTAAAGAAGATATACAAATGGCCAAAAGCACATGAAAAGATGCTTAGCACCATCAGTCATCAGGAAAATGCAAATCAAAACCATAATAAGATACCACTCCACAGCCTCTAGGATGATAATCATAACAAGTGTTGGCAAAGGAATGGAGAAACTGAAATCCTCGTATATTGCTGGTGGGAATTTAAAATGTGCAGTCCTTGTGGAAAAGTTTGGAAGTTCCTCAAAAAGTTAAACATGGAGTTGCCATATGACCCAGCAATTAACTGGTCATAAACCACTCCTAGGTTTATATCCAAGAGAATTAAAAGCATGTTCACACAAATGTCCATAGCGGTGGTATTCACTTAACAGCCCCAATGTAGAGAAAACTCAAATGTCCATCAACTGAGGAACTAATATATAAAATGTGGTATAGCCATACAATAGAATACTATTTGGCAATAAAAAAGAATGAAGTACTGACACATGGAAGAACCTTGAAAACATTATGCAAATAGAAAGAAGCCAGTCACAAAAGACCACATATTGTGTGACTTCATTTACATAAAATGTTTAGAACTAGGAAACCCACAGCGATAGAAAAGTGGATTATTAATAGCCCAGAGCAATCCCTAGGAGAAGGTTCTGGGGGGAAAGTAAGGAGTGCCTGCTGATGGGTAGAGCATCTTTTTGGAGTGATGATGAAAATTTCCTAAAACCGATTGTGGTTACAACTGGTTGCACACCTCTATGAATATGTACTACTAAAAACCATTGAGTTGTACACTTTCAATGGGTGAATTATATTTCAATGAAGGTGACAAAAATGCCATATGCCTATCTAGTTCTCACCATTGAACAATACTTGTATCCTAGGTAGAAAGCCTGATGACAGGCAGCACGCCTCATGGCAGTAGAGACAGACAATACTCCCCCACAACAGTTAATAATCACCATGCAGGCCAGACGTAGTCTTATGCCTGTAATCCCAACATTTTGGGAGGCCAAAGTGGGTGGATCACATGAGGCCAGGAGATCAAGAGCAGCCTGGGCAACATGGCGAAACCACGTCTCTACTAAAAATACAAAAAAAAAAAAATTAGCCGGGTGAGGTGGCGCATGTCTGTAGTCCCAGTTACTCAGGAGGCTGAGGCAAGAGGATCGCTTGAACCTGGGAGGTGGAGGCTGCAGTGAGACGAGATCATGCCACTGCACTCTAGCCTGGGCAACAGACAGAGACTGTATCTCAAAAAGAAAAAAAAAAAATCACCATGCAGAAAAGTCATAGAATACTCAGTAACAATGGCTAGCCTGATCATGACAATTTAAAAAATAATATTAACTCTCATTTATTGAATTTCTTTCCTTTCTTCACTGGCATCAAATCTATACTGCTGTCTAAAGGTTCTCCCTGTCTACTCCTGTTCTCTTCTCCCCTCTATCCTTCACAGGAGTTTCTCCCAACAAATCTTCACAAAAGTAAATATTCTATGATCCCATTTTCAGGTGAGGAAACCAAGGATCAGAGAGTTGAAATAAGTATCCTAAAAGCACAAAGCTCTTTCTCCTGGTTTTCTTTTTAGAGTTTTAGTGACTGTCACCTTGGCTCCTGTAGCTGTCAACTGCACCTCTTCCTAGCTACACAGCTTCCCCTCTGCATTTACCTCCACCTAGGGACCATCCTGCCCTGCCTCACCCAGCTTGCTCTCCCTGGAAAAACCTGGTCATCATTCGTGAGAAACTGCACATCAGCGTATGAGGGGCGGGGGGGGGGGGTAATAAACACCTGAGAAAGAATTTAGGCTGAGGAACTATAACTCAGGGTTTTTTTACTGTTATCTAGGACACTCCCTGGTCTCAGTGGCATTCTCCTTCCTATCAACTTGGAACAAAGTCTGGGGGAAAGAGCCTAGTCTAGCCATAAAGTTTATCATCCCCAACAATGCCCAGAGGAAAATGACAATGGCAATTATCTAATGATCTTGAAGCTTTAGGAAGCAGTTCAGTGGGCTGAGAGTGCCAAGGAGAGTCAAGGCTTCTTGCCTTTATCAGGAACGTGAAGAAATTCTCACGCCATAAGCAGGACTAGTCACTAGATTTTCTTATTTGGGATATACCTTCCAGGAGGTCTTGCTCACACATAACTCATATTCAAAGAACAAACCAAGTGCTTATTAACAATCAAACTACAGTATGTCCGAGCAACTTAAATTCCAAGATACTTCCAACATAATGACTCAACTCCTCCCGTCTGTAAAAATGGAGGAAAAGACAGGGGAAAAAAAGAACATGGGGCTTCAGGAAGGTGGTTAGTGAGGAAGAGAAGAAAGGAGGGCATTAAGGACTAAAAGAGAAATCAGCAAACAGAAATAAATTATTACGTATTGGTTTTACTCCCAAAAAAATCAGGAAAAGGACATTTCCAAGAACTCCTTAACCAGGAGGATTATATAATAACAAATACTCTAAAATAAAGGAATTAAAATTTAAGTGCCTATGATATGCCAAGCCTCACACTATGAGCTTCATATAAAATATCCTATTACTCTTCAAAACCATAGATACCATTCCCATTTTACAGATAAGGAGGCTGAAGCTTCAAAAAATTGAGCAACTTGCCCAAGTTCACTGCAGTGGGCATGAAGGTATGCTGCTCAGATCACCCTCCAGTAGAACCTGCTGTGAGGGGCACAGATGCCTGACAACTTCCAGGCCCCACACCTTCGGATCCACTGTGACATTCCTGCTGAGATCACATCAAGGCCACATCCACTGTGCTTCTCCCAGTCAATGACCATGCATGGCAGAGGTACTAGAGCCAGGTTCTTATGCCTAAATGGGGCTGCTGTAGGGGCAATCTTTGCTCAGGAATGCCCCATCAGCCTGGCTGCACTGCAGTGTGAGTCTCCCTCCCCACAACCCTCTTCCTTCCCCTTCTCCACCAGTATCACACCTGCACTAGGTCTACTCCTGCTCCCTCTCCCCTTTGTCCTTCACAGACATTTCCTGCACATCTAATTCCATCCTGGCATCTGCTTCTCAGAGGACCCAAACTGACATACCCACAGTGACAGAATAGGGATTTGAACCCAGGTCTGTCTAACCCCAAAGCCCATCAATCTCTGTCTAACCACAGAGACAGATTAATTGATCAATAAATTATGTTGCTAAGTCCAACAATCTCAGATCTTACCTTCTGTGACCCCATCACTCCCTCCCCTCTTTGAGATACTTTCTTCACTTGGTTTCCAGGACCCTACACTTTCCTAGTTCTCCTCCTACCTCACTGGACACCTGTTCTCAGTCTTCTTTGCTGGTTCCTCCTCATCTCTCTGACCCCCAAACCTTGAAGTGAAGTGCCCAAGGCTTAGTCCCCAAACCTCTTCTTTTCATTACCTACATTTACTCTCTAAAGTAATCTCATCTAATTTCGTGGCCTCCTTTACAAGTTCATGATTCCCAAATTTATCTCTCTAGCCCACATCTGTCCTCTGAACTTCAGGTCCATATATTCAACAGCCTACTTGACCTCTCCAATTAGATGTCCAGTAGCACCTGAAAATAAATATGGACAAAATCTTCTCTTCTGCCAGGTGCAGTGGCTCATGCCTGTAATCCCAGCACTTTGGGAGGCCGAAGTGGGCGGATCACTTGAGGTCAGGAGTTCGAGACCAGTCTGGCCAACATGGTGAAAACTCATCTCTACTAAAAATCCCAGCCTTCCGAGTAGCTGGGATTACAGGCGCGTGCCACCACGCCTGGGTAATTTTTGTATTTTTAGTAGAGACAGGGTTTCACCATGTTGGCCAGGCTAGTCTCAAACTCTTGACCTTCAGTAATCCACCCACTTTGGCCTCTCAAAGTGCTGGGATTACGGGTGTGAGCTCGCACCTGGCCCTCATCTTCTATTTCTTTTTCCTCACTCACTCTGCTATAGGCACATGAGCCCTCTTGCTGTTCCTTGAACATCCCAGGTAGACTCCTACCTCAGGGCCTTTGCACTTTCTGCTTCCTCTGCCTCAGTGCTGGATACAGGCATGGTTTGTTCTTGTACATCCTTCAATTCTCTGCAAGTATCACCTTCCTCTGAACACTTCATGAACATCTACTTAATATTGAACCACCACCATCCCCACCTTCACAGCATCCTTTATTTCCTTTCACTGCCTTATTTTTCTCTACAGAGAGAAAAATATGACCATCTGACACACACAAACTATATGTGTGTGTTGTTAACCATCTTCCCAGTAGATGCTCCATTAAGGACAAAGGCTTTGTCTGGCTTATTCAACTACTTTATCGTCAGTGTCTAACACTATGCTTGGCATATAATAGGTACTCAATAAATGTCTGTTGAGTAAATTTATGAATGTCCTACAAGTTTTACATTTCAGCATAAAAACTCTTCATAAAAGCAGACAAGTGGTTATCTGGGACAGAGGAAGAGGACTGAAGACTGACATGCAAAGGGGCAGAGGATAACTTTTTGGGGTGACTGAACTGCTCTGTATGTTGATTGGGGTAGTAGTTACAGGGACACATATATCTGTCAAAAGCCATCATCACATATACTTGAAATGGATTCATTTTATTGTATGTAAGTTATACTTTGATAAAGTTGAATAAAACTAAATAAATACACTATATCCCAGACTGCCCCTTGAACCAAAAAGTGCAGACAAGTTCACTGTGAGATTAGGCATCCTGATGTGAGTTTTGTAAATTATGTTCCACATAGTTTGGGTTATCATATAATTAAATTTAAAAACATCAATTGCTATCCTTTGCTACAAAAACGAAGAAGCAAACGCAAAATAAAAACAGAAAGTACTCTCAGAAGTCCACGGATGCAAGAATACAGACTTACAAGTAAAACAAACCCAAGTTTGAATCCTGCTCAACTCTACCTTTACTAGCTAAATGAACCCAAGCAAGTTATCTAACAACTCAGGCTGACTTCGCTCATGCATAAAAAATAGGGAACAGAATGAGTTCAATAATAGAGTATAGAGCCTAGAATGCAGTATGCACTCAGTAAACAGTCACTTTCCTTAATATTATTATTGCCCTACAGTGAGCCAGGGAAGGCATTAAAATACCAATCGGGTTTCCTAAAAGAGCCACATCAAGTCTGGGTCTAAGTACCAACAGAGGGGTCACTTGGGTGTGTTGCAGATGGTTTTCTGGCCCTGAAATGTTCATGTCTCTAAGAAGCACAGTACTATGCAGTGATGTTGCAAATAAGCACTCAATCAAGGGCAACAGCCACAGCAGCCCCCACATTCTGCATTCACTTCTTTCCCAAGCACAGTCTCCACGCCACCACTTCCCACTCCCAGCAGAAGAACAGGAAGTAGGCCTTAGAAAATCATTCAGAAATAGTAAAAGAGAAAAAGTTTAAACTAAGATACTTGACATTTGGGAACTGGTTAAGTGTAAAATGCCAACAGTACACCTTTAGAAAAAGAGTGAGGAAGAAGTCTCACAACAGAGAGCAATGGTACACTGTTTTTTTTGTTTTGTTTTGTTTTTTGAGATGGAGTCTCGCTCTGTCCCCCAGGCTGGAGTGCAGTGGCGCGATCTCCAGCTCACTGTAAGCTCCTCCTTCCGGGTTCACGCCATTCTCCTGCCTCAGCCTCCTGAGTACTGGGACTACAGGCACCCGCCACCGCGCCCGGCTAATTTTTTGTATTTTTAGTAGAGATGGGGTTTCACCGTGGTCTCGATCTCCTGACCTCATGATCCGCCCGCCTCGGCCTCCCAAAGTGCTGGGATTACAGGCGTGAGCCACCGCGCCCGGCTTAAGTTTTTGGGTTTTTTTAGGTACAGAACACTAGGTATAGTACAATCCCATATCATTAGAAGAAAAATGAAGGAGATACCAGACATATGCTTGACTTTGCATTGGAAAAAAATCTAGAAAATCAAGGTACTAAAAGTGGTTCCCGAAGGAGAAAAGGATGGAGACATTTTCTCTTTTTTTTTTTTTGAGACGGAGCCTCGCTCAGTCGCCCAGGTTGGAGTGCAAAGGCACGATCTCAGCTCACCGCAACCTCCACCTCCCAGGTTCAAGTGATTTGCCTCAGCCTCCTGAGTAGCTGGGATTACAGGCGCGCCCTACCACGCCCAGCTAATTTTTGTATTTTTAGTAGACATGCAGATTCATCTTGTTGGTCAGGCTGGTCTCGAACTTTTGACCTTGTGATCTGCCTGCCTCAGCCTCCCAAAGTCCTTGGATTACAGGTGTGAGTCACCGTGCTTAGCCTCATTTAAATATTTTATGTAATTTTATTTAAAATAAAACCAACAGAGACACTGATGAAGGAACTGGAAGACAATCAAGGAAAGACGTAACCTTGGTGAGGAATGAGTCAATCATATGTAGTTTTGTTTCCTGGGTGAATTCATAGTTTCCTTATAGCATTTATTTAAAGCCAGGCATGAACTCAGCAATCTCAAACCAAAGAACCACTATTCTACTTAGTGTGGTTTTCCCATAGATATTTGGTAAAACAATGAGTAAGGGAGTGTATTCTTATTTGTTTATTTGTTTAGGGGCATAATGATGATGTGAATAAGGTGGAGGCAGAAACTTGGCCTGAACAAAATGAACCCCTGATCAAAACTTTTCAGGGCCCCTGATTAAGGAGTGAAAAGATGGATATTCCAGATAAATCTTCTATCAGGAGACAGGAACAGTAAGAAAGGCAGTAACAAAGACCCCAATTCTAATCCTACTTCTGCCACCTACTAGCTATCTGATATTGGGCATCAACTTCTGTGAGCTTCAGGACTCTCATCAGTCAAATGAGCCTAAAATAGTCTCTTCACCACATAATGTTATAAGAATTTAGGGAGAAATTGTGAAGTGTTCAGCTCAGCACTTCTAGGCATTATACCTCTAGTTTAGGTGGTTGATAAATTGTACCTAAAATGTAATTGCCTGAATTGGAAAAATAGAAGAAACTATTTCAGTATATCTCCATTAACAGGAATGTTTCAAAAAAACCAATCCAGTTGACTAACTTATCTACATAAAAATCACTGCCAGAGAAGCAAACAAAAGCTATCCACATTGTCAGTGGGAAAAGATATAATCCAGAGCCCCTAAGACTCAATGGTTCTTTACCTGAGGAGATAGCCATGATAAAAAACAAAAACAAAAACAAAAAACCCTCACATACAGCCACATAGAGCTGAGTCTCAGAGGCTGTAAAAAGAGGACTTGGTGATAAGGACCACTCAGGCTCCAAGCCTGACTGTTACTGATTTAGGACTTATCTTCTACCTACTTCCCCAAAAGATCAGAGGCAGATTATAGTTAACAGTCACATACTCAGTAGACTCACTTAAATAAGAATATGAGAATCAGAGGAATGTAATGAGGGTGAGGTAATAGGTGAGATCTGTTTCCATTGAAAATAAAATTTAGTTCTGGGTATCCAGAGTTAAGTCAAAAAAGCAAACCTACAGACTATCATTAGGCAGTGGAAGAATCAGGATCAATCAGAGGAGGCAAATTTTCCTAGAACTAAACTCAAACTTTCATCATCAGAAACTGATCTTAGAGGCTGGGCACGGTGGCTCACACCTGTAATCCCAGCACTTTGGGTGGCCAAAGTGGGTGGGTCACTTGAGGTCAGAAGTTCAAGACCAGCCTGGCTAACATGGTGAAACCCCGTTTCTACTAAAAATATAAAAATTAGCCAGGCATGGTGGCGGGCGCCTGTAATTGCAGCTACTTGGGAGGCTGAGGCAGGAGAAATGCTTGAACCCAGCAGGCAGAGGCTGCAGTGAGCCAGGATCGCACCACTACACTCCAGCCTGGGCGACAGAGTGAGACTCCATCTCAAAAAAAAAAAGAAAAAAGAAACTGATCCTAAGAATGTATGCTTCCTATTTCCCCTACCCATCAAAGTTCCAACTTAAGATTTGATGTGTTGTTTTCCTCCTCACAGCTTTGTCAATTACCAGCTGTGTGACCCAGAACCAATGCCTCACCTCTCTGAATCTCATTTTCTTCATCCCTAAAAAGGAAAGATGCTCCTATTTGTGAAAGGGGATGATGGAAATAGCATATTTGCTAGCATTAATTGAGTGCTTACTAAGCATCAAAAGCTTCATGTACATTATCTCACTGAAATCTCCCAATAAGCATATATGGCAAGTCCTGCAAATTATCATTTCACAGACAAGCTGCCCGAGATTCAGAGAGGCAGAGACAGGTGCCACTGTCACACAGCCAAAGAGCAGGAAGTGCTGGAACTCAATTTCATGCTTATGTGACACCAATGCAAAATTTAAACGCAAAATTTAACCATTAAACTTTTCTGCTTTCCCGAATATGTAAGGCACCTAACCATTCCTGGCACACAGTAGGTGCTCAACCTATTAGTTCCCTTCCTCCCTCCTTCCTTTTCTCCTAAAATTATATAACATGTAGAAAATTAAAAGTTTACTGAAGTATGTTTATATAGTTTAAGGAAATCATACCACTTAATTTATTTTCTCTATTAACCTCACCACATCTCTGCTTATCATTATGCACTAACCTATTTTACAAATAAGGAACTAGAAGGCAGCAAACAGCTAGGGCAATGTGCCCAGAGTCATATGGAAGTCACTGCTAAAACCAAATAAAAACCTTGATCCTCTTACGTATAAATCAACCTTTATCCTCTCACATGACACAGCCTCCATAATAAAGAACAGATCATTCATTTTTTTATCTGGAAAACTACCAAACGTTATAATTCAGTAAGGGGCCTCATGACCCCACTACCTTGTCAAAGGGAAGAAAGTATATAAAAAATGAGGTTTGCAGGAGCAGACGGTTTTGGTCCATCAACTTTCTCTTGGATTACACCCATTAACCAAAATAAAATAATGTAAAAAAAAAATGTAACAGATCCTCATATCTTTGGAAATTCGAGTTAAACTCACTGATCTTTCAAACTTACATACAATGCACCAACAGTGATCATTTACTCCTGTGGGGCTGCAGAAATGCATGTTGTCAACCAGATCTTTGAAAGAAAAATGTGATACACAACTGGGTCACCTTAAGAAGAATCTAAATCAGCAATGAGCATTTAGTAGCACAAATTCATAGCCCCATAGAATTTTGGAGCTTCAGAAAGGACCTGGCAGGCCACTAAGAATAATCCCTTCATCTGATATGTGAGGGAAACCAAGGCTCAGGGCAGTTAAGTGGCTGTCCGAGGTTTCACAAACAGGACAGCAAAAACTAGAAAATAAACCCACTGAGTACTACCTATTACCCTTGTAAATCTTGCTTCTAATGTCCATGCGTACCTTTAGCACTTTCCAGAATTACGCATCTACACAGAAAATACAGGAGAAAGTTAACAGAAAAACTCAGGCTTCAAATCCTGACTGCCATTTACTTGTCAGGTGATCTCAGGCAAGTCCCTTAATTTCTCTGAACTTCACGTTTTTCATCTATAAATGTGGGTCCTAGTAATTTCCACAAGCTTGATGCAATACAAACGAGAGACCTGGCACACAGCCTGTGAGCTCCATGAAGGCATACATCACGTCTATACATCCCCAGCACAGAGCCTGGCACATATACATTCTCGGAACATTCACTGAGCAAATCAATGAACTTGCCAAACAAACTCGAACTATCTGGTTCAAGCAGGAAGACTTGAACCCAGGTCCATCTGCTTCTTAAACATTAAGTTATATTGTTCCCAATTCACATGATTTCAAAGCAGAGTGTTAATTCAGCCTCACAGAGTACTGAGAGCACAACGGAACAAGACAGCTATTTTCTGGCCATGAGGCAGGAAAAAGTTCAGTGTGGGAAGTTTCTGAACTCCCCATGTTGGGATTGATTCTTGTTGTTTGAATGGGTATAGGTACATCATGAGGCTTTGGAATCATCTAAAACTGGGTTTGGGTCCAAGCTGCGGCATAAGTTGTGTGGCTTCCACACAAGCTGTGTGGCCTCAAAGGTATGACTTTACCTCTCCGAGCCTAAACTTCCATGCCTAGGAAAAAACCTACTTTACAGGGATTAAAGACAAATGAGGCAATATACGTAAAGGAATACAGGATAATGCGTGGCACAAAAAGACACTCAACTAGTGTTCAACTCCATTTCCCTTTTAGTTATCTGGAAGCTTCATTCATTAGGTCTTTGTTCAAATGTCCCTTTCTTCATGACCCTCCCTATCCATAATAAAAGCCCCAAATCTCTCTATCCCCTTACTTTGCTTTTTTTACTTCATTGTCCTTACTATCACTTGACATTCCATTACGTACTTATTTACTGTGCCTATGCAACTATTAGGGAAGCCCGAGGAAGAGAGGGACTTTTTGTTGTTTCTTTTGTTTACTGCTATATTCCAACAGCTAAGAAAGTATCTGGTATGCCATTAGTGCTTAATAAATACTTGCTGAAAGACTGAACAAGTTAATTCAACACTTATTTGGGCCTTGTTATATATGAGGCACTGTGTAGGAATAGGGATTTAAATATTTTGCTATGGAATCTGAGAAGATGTGTCTCACTTGGACTGCTGCAGGAGCCTCCTGACTGTTTTCCTTGTGTCCATTTTGTCCCCCTACAGTCCATTTGTTAAATCAGGAGCCAGAGAGACCCTCACATAGTCAACATCAGATCAGGTCACTCCCCTGCTTAAATCCCTCCACTGACTTCACATCACAATGAGAATAAAGCCCAAACACTCACCAGGACTTACAAAGACTAAACCATCAGCCTCTAGTGACTAGTCCAACCTCCTCTCCTACCACCCTCTCCCTGCATTTCGCACACACTGACTTTTTTCTTTCTCAAAAAGGCCAAGGTCTTGTATTTTCTCTTCTTTTTTTAATTTAAAAATGAACATTTTATTTTTATTCACCTAAAACTTTTAAATTCTAAAAAAATTAGCCGGGTGTCGTGACGGGCGCCTGTAGTACCAGCTACTCAGGAGGCTGAGGCAGGAGAATGGTGTGAATCTGGGAGGTGGAGCTTGCAGTAAGCCAAGATCACGCCACTGCACTCCAGCCTGGGTGACAGAGTGAGACTCCGTCTCAAAAAAAAAAAAACCTTTAAGTTCTATATATTTATATAACTAACAATATTCTGTTCTCATGCCTAAAATTCTTCAACTAGCAAGGACTAATGTAAAAAAAATAGCTCTTCAAAGAATATAAGTTAGAGACTACCAGTGTCAAGGTCTTTTCAGACTTGCGGCCTTTGTGCTTGCTGTTCACTCTGCCCAAAATGCTCTCCCCTAGGCTGGTTCTTTCTCATCATTTAGCTCTCAGCAAAAATGTTACCTCTATAAACAGTCTTCTCAGGCTAAAGGTGCCCCTGCCACCATCATCCTTACCAAGTCACTCCCTATTGGCTCCCACTGCCTTTTCTTGCCTCATGGCATGTCATTATCTGGAATGACTTTATTTATTTGTCCTACCTTCCCAACCAGAATGTAAAGTATGTAAGGACAACAAATTCTCAAGCTTACTGTTGCAAACCTCACATCTAGTACATAACAAACACTCAATAAGTATTTCTGAATTAGTAAAGTGATCTCAAAAGATGTTTGCCAGGGTGAAAGGTGCAGGCAAGGTATGTTATTGGCCTAATGGTATAGTAGGGTGTTTGCTGGTTTCCTTCCAAGGACAACCACTCCATTTCATTAAAATATGTGAATTTCAGCCAAACTTACTGGGGAATGGGCACCCGAATTAGCGTCCCTTCCACTTCTGGGTTCAGATTCATTCCACTTTCTCTTATAGCCTTGATAGCTGCAGCTGTACACTGAAAACCAGATCAAAAGGTAAACAGAATTAGTAAATAATTATTACCAGATGCAAGCCCTCTGTCGATAACTGGCAACCCATCTTGGCAGAACATGGAAACATTTAGTTCTGTTACCAGCAAGATCAGGAAGTTACATTGGTGTAGAGTGCTTTGATCAAGCTGAATAGCAAACTATGTCCACTCCTGGTACCACTGTACTGCAGGAGGAACAAAAAGAAAGAAGAAAAAATAAAAAGAAAACAGCTCTGCTTCTTTGAAAAGATTTCAATGGTTTGAGGCAACACAGATCAAAACCACAATAAATCCTCAAGGGAGGGGGGCTGGTCTCTGCAAAGACTGGTGTAAAGACAGATGAAAGATTTCATACGTAAAAAAATCCAGTTGACATTTTACACTCAAAATATACCAGTGCCGATTTGGAATGAGTAAATAAATTTAACTCATTCACATCTGCACTCACACCAAACTCACTCATATTTTGGAATGCAAAATGAATCTCTGCTGGTGTATGCTCCCGCAAAGGTAGCGTGGTATACTAGCTTAAAGCATGGGCTTTGGAGTCAGAAAGATCTCAGTTCAAATCCCAGTGCTGGTAACCATGTGACCCTGGGCACATGGTTAACCTCTCTGTACCTATATTTTGTCATCTGAGACCATGTAGCACCTAAACCTCAGAGAGGTAGTGAAATAACATGAGCGATGCATCTTGCTCTGTGCCTGGCACATAGTAATACTCAGGCAAGAGCAGTTATATAAACATATTATATACATTTATTATACAAAGGTAAGAATGCATAAAACCCCCAAACAAGGTGGAGTTGATGTCCTCATGTAGCTGAGGTACTGCTATCCTGCCCAACATCCTTCAGGGGCTTCTCTGAAAGTTTGCTCACTAATGGGCCAACTGGCACACTGGCACACTCATTTCCCAAAGTGCCTCACCTCACACTCAAGCAACATTATAACTACACCTGGTATGTAATCCTAAAGAATAACAAGAAAGCAGTGTGTAAGAGAGATCTTGTCATTGGCATGACAATGTGGAATTCATGAAAATAAAGCCTCTGATATTTTCAAAAGAATTTTAGGCTTGACCAGAGCCAATCCACATCACTTGGATTCAAAGGCCAATTCCTGCACTTGAGCTCCTCCTAGACTTTCTAATTTAAATGAATGGGGGTTGATACACACCTATTTTACTTTTCTAGGTTCTCTGCCCATAAAACTCATTCATTTCATTTTTATATAACCTTATTGCTACAGCTACCTGAGGTATTACTATAAGGTCACAAAGACAAACCAGAACTTCCACATACACATGCAGAATCCTCTTGGGAGGCTGTACACAGAATGTAACATATTGTGGCCACTACCTAAAATAGTACATTCTTTTTTTTTTTTTTTTTTTCTGAGACGGAGTCTCGCTTTGTTGCCCAGGCTGGAGTGCAGTGGCGCGATCTCGGCTCACTGCAAGCTCCACCTCCCAGGTTCACGCCATTCTCCTGCCTCAGCCCCCGAGTAGCTGGGACTACAGGCGCACACCACCACGCCCGGCTAATTTTTTTTATTTTTAGTAGAGACGGGGTTTCACCGTGTTAGCCAGGATGGTCTCGATCTCCTGACCTCGTGATCCACCCGCCTTGGCCTCCCAAAGTGCCGGGATTACAGGCGTGAGCCACCGCGCCCGGCAGTACATTCTTAAAATAGTACCTCTGGCCACAGATTATCAGAGCTGGAAGGGATCTCTGACGTAACCAAGTCTCTTCATTATGTGAACAGGAACTTGTAGAATAGGGTCATACCCCCAAGAGTAGACATGGTCTTCCCTGACAGCCCAAGAGAGATGTTTTGAGGACCCCCATCCATCAAACTTCCAGTTACTGGCAGACTTAAGAGGAGATTGAATAGGGATTTAATCCAATGATGCTGCTCTGCCTTTACTTTTTTCTAGACCCCAAGTTCAACGCATTCAATAATTATAACATTAAGGATGTGATTTTTCTTCTTTTTTCTTTTTTTTTTTTTTGAGACAGGGTCTCACACTGGCACTCAGGCTGGAGTGCAGTGGCATAATCACGGCTCACTGCAGCCTTGACCTCCCAGGCTCAGGTGACCCTCCACCTCAGCCTCCCAAGTAGCTGCGGGAGGGAAAAAAGAAAGAAGAGCTGGGACTACAGGTCCACACCACCACACCTGGCTAGTTTTTGTATTTTTTATAGAGATGGGGTCTCACCATGTTGCCCAAGCTGGTCTCAAACTCCTGGGCTCAAGCGATCTGCCCACCTCAGCCTCCCAGAGTGCTGGCATTATAAGCATGACCCACCATGCCTGGCCTGATTTTTTCTTAAACAGCCAAATTTAATTT
Organism: Macaca nemestrina; assembly: GCF_043159975.1. NCBI lineage: Eukaryota > Metazoa > Chordata > Mammalia > Primates > Cercopithecidae > Macaca > Macaca nemestrina. The sequence goes on along the minus strand of NC_092138.1, from coordinate 93,123,750 downwards.
GGAATTACGTTTGCGGTATAAAGGTTATAATCAAGGTAATAAAAGAGCTGAATAAAGAAATAAAATTAATTTTTCTCTGCAAAATAAATGCCATCTTCCTTAAAAAAGAAAAAACAAAAAAAACCACACAGTCTAAAGCTAACAATAAAGAGAGAATCTCCACTATGAAGGGGTAATCCAATCTCAAGTCTTTCAATCCTCTACTATAGCTTCTCATGAATGACTGATAATCATTACTATAATACCCCATCACCACTACCTGCCTTGCACAAGCTGACCCAAGTATTTCCATACAACCTTCCCCTATAGGCACGAGGGCGCCGACTACTGACACCAAGCTGGGCAGGAATTATGCCTCAATATTTACATCTTCCCAGTAAAAGTTAGAGTGCCAGGTACATGGTAAGTGCTCAGTAAAAGCTTGTTGATTGAATATATTAGTGATTTGGTTCAGATCTATTAGAAAAACTCATTTCCTTTACCTCATCTATATAACGGCTCAAAATCTTATTTTATACTTCAACTTTTCTGTGTCTTTTCATATTCAGAAAAATCGTGATTCAAAGTTTTATTTTACAAAGAAAACTACTGAATTCTACATATTTTTTCCTTTGACATGGTACGACACAGAACCTCAGGGAATTAGTCATGTTCTCCTATGACATCTGAAAAACTCTTTAGTTCAGACTAAGAGGCATACGTTCCTATAGACTTTCCATCTCTTATGTGTCATCCCTTCAAGGAAAGGATGCTCCACAGTATCATAGGGCAAACAGGTTGCTCTCAAATGATGACATAACTAACTGGTTGTGGCTGCTTGCAGTAGTGTATTGAGAAAGATCACAAATCTCATCTGGGGTCAGGCAGAGAAGAGTGATGTGATCAATCAGTACTGTCTGCCTTTGTTATTCTAAGCTAATCTGTGCTAAGTAACAACAACAACAACAACAAAATAGGACTTTTGTAGACAGGTGAACAAGTCCTTGAGAATTTGGATTCAAGTCAACTCTGCTAGTGCCGTATCAATTACTGACCTTCCATTTTCTTCATATCCCAATGTAAAAGTCTAAGAAAGTAGACATATAGTCTGTCTTAATAATCAGTGAATTCCCAGCACCTCAAATAGAAACCAATCACTTGTAAGGACTCAAAAAATATGTGCTGAATTAATGAATGAATGGTGAAAGGAGCATAGGCTTTTTCATGTCCAACAGAGATATGTTCAAATCCTGGCTCTGTCACAACAGTGTGAATCTAGTGGAGATATTTTACTTCTTTGAGTCTCAGTTTCCTCATCGATAAAATGAATAAATAATGCCTAATTTTACAGAGTACCTGTACTGATCATATGGAACAAAATATGAGAAAGAGATTAGTGACAAAGGAGACAATCAATACACATTCATTTTCTTCCTTCCACAAGAGCAATAATGGAGCCTGCAGAGTTGTGTGTGGTTTTTTTTAATTTTTTATTTTTTTCATTTGCCTTGTTTTATTCAAATCATGCTGTGGTTTTTATTCCCTTCTTTTCTTTCCCATCATTAACTCTAGCTGCAGGCAAGTTTATGGAAGGCAGCAACTATGTGTATCATTTATCAAGCAGGACACATGTTAAACAAATGCAACACAGTTTTCTGTCTTTAATGCATTCAAAACAATTATGCATGTAAATCTGCATCGTGTCACTACAGCGTGACACGGAAATGCTCGGGTTTGGAAAGAAAGCCAACTGTATGTGAAACAGAAAGAAATTACATAAACACTTAGAGGATTAGCTCAGCATTTTAAAGCCATGAACCTGGGTACTCTATGGTCAGCTTCTAAGCTGGAGGAAGGAAATTTTTAGTTAGAGCTATTTGTTTAGTATGTACAACAGATGAGATAAAGGAATTCAAAAGACAATGTAACTCACACTTCCTCATTCTGTCCCTGAAAATGAACCTCTCTACTGATATACTTGTAAGGATTTTTCCAAAACCCATGGAATTCTAACTTGAACAAATGGCAAAGATGTCTTGAGTTGAAAAATGAAGATATACTCCAACTTCTAAGAAAAAATTAAGCTGTTAATATCTCCTCTTGCTTCGTAAGATGCTCTCTGGTGGCCAATCAGGTGCTTCTTCTGTGAATGCCATTTTCTATTTAATAAAAGAAGTGGCTGGCTCTGAAAAAGCAATCTGCCTGATGAGGTCTTCAAGCTGTGTAATTAGGAGGCTATTCCCTAAATTGGCCCGCAGTGCCTATGGGATTAGATGAACGAGGAGGAGAGGCCTTAGTGGTTCAGAGGGGGCCAGAAAGAGAAAGAGTTGACAGCTCCCTTTTCATCAATTTCTCTGTTCCTCAGTAACACCAGGAATGAGTGCCTCCCTTTTATCAACCTAATAACAGGTATTCATCCATTCAAGGAAAATTTACCAAATGATTCCATGTGCCAGGCACTGTGTTTGGTGTTGGACACATGAGCAAATTAGACATTCCTACATTCCAAGTTTACACTCTAGTAAAAGTGAGATGACAAATGCGTACACAAATGTATACTAGTAAAAAGTACAATAAAGAAAAAGAATTGTGCTGTATAGGAGAACCTAGTGTGGAGGAATAATTCCAATTGGAGAGGTCAGGAAAGGCTTCTCTAAGAAGTGACATTTAAGCCATGATCCAAAATATAAGTAGCAATTAGTCATGCAACAGCGTTCCATGCAATGGGAACAGGATATGCAAAGGCTCTAAGGATGTAAAGGGTTTGGTGTGTTTGAGGAACTGAAAGACCAGTGTGGCTAAAGCACTGCACAAGGATGACAGTGGCACAAGACTGGCAAAACTGAAAAGACAGAGGCCAGATCAAGCAAAGCCATCTAGACCACAGTGAGGATTCTGGACTTTTTCTTAAAGATTGCTGGGAGCCACCAATAAATGCAAAGCATGGGAATGACAAATGACAAAATCTTTTATATGTACATATTTTTACTTATTTATTTAATATACAAGATCTTGCTCTGTCACCCAGGCTGCAGTGCAGTGGCATGATCATAGCTCACTGCAGCCTCAAACTCCTGGACTCAAGTGATCCCCCCACTGCAGCCTCCTGAGTAGCTAGGACTACAGGCCAACCCACCTCACTAATTTTTTTATTTTTGAAATTTTTGTAAAGCCAGGGTTTCACTATGTTGCCCAGGCTGGTCTTGAACTCCTGGCTTCAAGTGATCCTCTAACCTTAGCCTTCCGAAGTGCTGGGATTACAGGTGTGAGCCACCATGCCTGGCACAATATATATTTTTCAAAAACTCATTCTGGTTGTAGTATTGGAGAATGGAGTAGGGGAGTGGTAACAGCACCCTCACAGGTGTGCCTGGCCCATTAGCTATCAGAGCCCCTTGATTTGAAACTGTGTGTTCACAGTAAGGGCGTTCCCTGTCTCCTACCTCTAGCCTAGTTTGTCAAATCCAACAGGTCCAACGTTGGTCTATGACTTTGGAATACAACTACTGAAACAGACAATAAGAACAGGAGGATTCCTTCACCTCATATTAGCAGATGAGGAAATGGAGGCCCAGAGAGTGAAGCAACTTGCCCAAGGTCAAACAGCCAGTTGGTGGTAGAGATGGCACCCGATTCCAGGTACTCTAGGACTCCTAATCCAGGCCAATTCCTAGTGGACCAATAACAAAAAGGCCAATTACCTTCCTCAACTATACTTAAAATCATAAAGCCTCAACAATGCAATGACCTAATACAACCCACCTTCCAGTTATGGAAGCAGAGTGTTCCATGCAATATTCTGCAATGGTCAGTCTAGTATAAAAGGACTTCCTGGAGGGTCTACTCCAAATACTAATGCAGAAGTCACAAATTGGTGGCCCTCAGGCCACATTTGGCCCATTAAAATATGGTTTTATTTGCCTCATAGTCTTAAAAAAAAATGGAATTAGTCATCAATATTTAAAGAATAAAGATGTGACATTAAAATGTGTGTTACTAGCTTCTTCTAGAAACAAAAATCGTAGTATCAGGTAACACTGATTACCAGGCCTACATTCTGCCTGGCAATGATCAGCAGGAGCTGGGCAGAGGCATTCCACTCAGACAAGGCACAGGCTCTCCAGGTCACCAGAACCTTTCCACACTGGCCAAACACCAATCACTGCATCTCCAGTATTGTTTTTCTTAGATGGGACCCGTTTGGGTATTCAAACAACTTACCTAGCCTCTGTAGCATTTATGTTTAACAGAAAAGGAATCTGGCAACGGGAAAAGAGCTTTGCCTTATCCTTAAGTTCTCTTTATTATGTCTTCTCTCTTGTTTCATTCTAAGCTGAAGGAACACTTACTTCCTCCTGATATGACCCAGTCTCCTCCATTCCAAAAGAGACCATGGAGAGAGATTTTAGCAAGGCCACCTTACCTCTGGGAAGCTGGCCATATTCACCAAAATCAGCTGTGGCGACTTCATGGAGATCTGGCCAATCTGGTTTAAAGCAAGTTTCCCATCAGCAGTTACCACAGCAATCTTGTCAAGGGATCCTAGAAGAAAAATTATACAGTTTTAGAATTCCAAAGAACCTTAGTAGCCCCAAATCTAAGTCTCTATCTAATTCAGATTCAGGCTGGATGCAGTGGCTCATGCCTATTATCCCAGAGCTTTGGGTGGGTGAAGTGGGAGGAATGCTTGAGGGCAGTAGTTTGAGACCAACCTGGGCAAAACGGCAAGACCACATCTCTACAAAAATATTTTTTTAATTAGCAGGCATGGTGGTGTGTGCCTGGAAGACGAGCTACTCAGCAATGAGGCTGAGGTGGGAGGACTACTTGAACCCAAGAGGTAGAGGTTACAGTGAGCTGTACTGGCTACTGCACTCTACCGTGAGCAACAGAGTGAGATCTTGTCTCAAAACAATAATAATAATTCAGATTCAACAAACATTTAGGGATTCTTACCATTGTGACAAGAGTGTACAAGGGGCTTTCACAGGAACAGCAGTATTCTGTGATAGAAAAAGCTGGAAATGTTGACAGAACTAGGTTGGAATTCCTCACCAGCAACTAGGGTGGCCAACCATCCTGTTTGCCTGGAGCTGAAGAATTTTCTGTGACAGGGCTTTTTGAACTAAAACTGGAAACAGCTGATCACCCTCACAAGCAACTCTGCCATTTACTTGCTATGAAACCTCGGGTGAGTTACTTATCTTCTCTGTGCCTTGGTTTCCAACTCAGTCAAAAAATAACTACCTTAGAGGATTCGAGTGAGGACTGCAGCTAAAGGAGTCTAACTAAATATAAACAATGGAGTATACAATAAACACCAAAAAATATGCATTAAAGTTGGTACCTCTTATTATCCCTTTTAGTACTTACAACGACCCTGTAACACTGCATTATTACCCCCACTTTACAGATAAGAAAATAAGACTTGGGAAGAATAAACAGGCCAAGATCACAGGGGTGACAAAAGGAAAAACAAGCGCCAAGACCCAAACTCAGGTATGCTTAATTCTGATTTCAATCAAGGCTCTTTCCCTTACAAATGGAACTCAAACCCGGCTGTACATCAGAATCACCAGGGAGCTTTGAAAATTAGATTCCTGGGCCCCACCCCAAAGAGATCCTGATTCTGTAGAGGCTTCAGAGCCTGTGATTTGGGGAAGCCTGTAATTTTTTTTTTAGGTTCACCCACATGATTCTGACACAGCCAGATTTGGAACCATTTGCTTATACGACCCTTCACTGTGGTACTTAGATCCCCTTTAGAAACTAGCTCATTAAACAAAACAACAACAACAACAAAACTATTAACATTTTCCTGTTATCCTGGATATAATCTTTGTCTGCATCTAAATTCTGGAAAACCCTGGGAAAAATTTTCAAAAATGGCAAGAAGGCAAGCAATAAAGCTACAGTTACAGATGGAAAAGAGGCATTATTCAAACTCCCTTATTTCCTATGCAAATGAGAACTAGAAGAAAAACCTTACCATTCACAGTAGGAACCACTCAAGGATGGCTCATTCTGAGACACAAAGAGAAAAGTGGGGAAAAGGAGTCTTATAAACAAATTGGAGTTGTCCTGGCAATATGTTGTTAGAATAATGCAGTACCATACTGTGGCCCAAAGATCTGATTTGAGATACTCAACCAGATTCAATGTCATCATGAGACAGAAGGTTGCTGACACCAGTGGCTTCAACCTGGAAAAGTCCAGGAGGTATAATGGTAAAAGTCTTTGTTACTCTGAAGACCAATGACCTGAGTTCAAATACCAACTCTGCCACTTTCTGATTGTGTGACCATGGGTAGATTCCTTCAGCCTTCTTGGCCTCTGTTTCCTGATTTCTAAATGGGACATAAAAACTGTACTTATATCTCGCCGGCCACAGTGGCTAACGCCTATAATCCCAGCACTTTGGGAGGCTGAGGTGGGCGGATCACGAGGTCAGGAGTTTGAGACCAGCCTGGCCAACTCAGTGAAACCCCGTCTCTACTAAAAATACAAAAAATTAGCTGGGCATGGTGGCAGGCGCCTGAAATCCCAGCTAGTTGGGAGGATGAGGCAGGAGAATCACTTGAACCCGGGAGAAGAAGGTTGCAGTGAGCAGAGATCACGCCATTGCACTCCAGCCCAGGAGACAGTACGAGACTCTGATTCAAAAAAAAAAAAAAACTGTACTTACATTTCATAGGGTTTTTATGAAGATTAAATGACAGAACGTAGGAAAAGCACTTAAACTGTGTCCCAGTAAATGCTATTATTACTTCTTGACATTCTGTGTTTTAATTTCTCTAATATACTCTAATATTCTCTAATTAAACTCTGTTCTTAATTGCTTCAGGACCCTTGCATATATTTTTCCTTCTACTGCAAACACTCTTCTCTGTTCAGATAAATTCTGCTCATTCCTTAACAGTCAGATACAGTGGCATCTAATCTCAGCAATCTTGTCTCACCTCCTAGGCTGGATTACAAACCCCTTTTATAAGCCCCCAGCATCCGAGCACACATTTCCATAATAATGACAATTCTCTATATTTACTGAAAACTTCCTATGAGCAAGACATCATGATAAATGCTTTCTATAATGTATTTGCTGTTAATATCATATTAACTCTATGAGATAGTTATTATTTCTATCTTACAGACAAGAAAACTTGAGGCATACAGAGTAACTTGCCCAAGATGACAACAGCTCTTAATGGAGCCTGAATTCAAACCCGGGTCTGACCAACTCCAAAGTCATTTGGTCTTCACCACTCAGCTTTGCTGTATGGTTTTATACATACTGGTTTACTTGTTTGACCCTTCACATCAGGTTCTAGGCTCCTGGAAGGTGGGGACAATATATTTTCTCTCTGTATCAACAGCACATATTAATCAGCACAGAAAACGTGTTCAATAATGCTTTGATGATAAATGAATGTATGCATGGATGGATGAAAGGGAAGAGGACAACAATGAATAAACAAATAAACCTGTATCTAGACAACTGTTAAAAGGTGTCAGTTATCTGAGAGATAGAAATTGCTGTGAGAAAGAGGAAAATGTAGGGGGGTACCCGTTGTTTCAAACAGTAATGAAAGATAAAATGGAAGAATCTGGCAAAAGAGACTAGCTAAATTTAGTCTGTTTCATCCAGTCTCTTCATGGCCCAAAGTTCTATATAGAACATTATACAAACATAATCCTGAAGAGAAAGGAAAGAGGAAATACCAACAGGAGGCCTTTTGAAATGGATCTTAATTCAGTCTTCCTGATTTGCCGTAAGATCCTTTGCCACAGAAGTCCCCACACAGACTTTTCAGAATGCAATTGTGGTGGTTACCATTCCTAAATCCATATCGACATAATGCATCAAATCCTTTTCCCTCAATCTGTCCCCAGCGAGAATCTCCCTCAGCCTCATTCCTGCCCCTCATTTTCTCAGAGGTTAACATTTAACAAATTACACTCCCAACCTCTTTCCAGGCCCATCATCTTTTTAAGTTCAACAAGAGTGGAGCTTGCTGGCTAATTTTAAGTATCACATTTCTCCCTGAGCTCCTCTCAAACCGCTCTCTGGTTTCGGCTGCAGAATGTTAACAGGCCAGAAAGCACAAGGGAGACAGAGCACTTTATCAGTTTCATACCTAAAATAATAAGCAAGTTTAAAATAAACAGTTGAGAGAGATTGAATGGCACGCTCTACTGTCAGCAAAGGCAGAAATGCCCCAGCCCAAAGGTTGACAAATGACGGGAATGGTCTTCTAGTTTCACACTGGATCTCATCTCTGAACTCGGTATGTTTCTGATAGTGTTTATAAGTGGAGCTGTATTTTTCACTTGGTTTTCTTAAGAGCGAACTATTTCTAGTTTTCTTATGAACTACCCTAATCAAGACGTGAGTACAAGCAGCCCAAGCTCCCACAGGTACCTTCAGAGGGGGGTCCCAGGTTTGACTTTAGGATGATGACAATTTGCAAAAGGCTAATTTAACAGCAATTGGATTTTTCCTGCCTGCTTGAACCATCAGCTGACAACTCACTTCTCCATCACATCTGCAAACAGTTCGCCTAGACAGTTCTGACATTTCCCACTTAGAAAAGCCCCTTTCAGGAAGTTATTAACCCAAACGGAATATTCCTGGTCAAGCTCAGGGGTACAGAAATGCCTCACGTGGGCAGGTCTGTATCCATTTGGTTCCCAGTAAGGGATAAGAACTGCCAAACAGGACAAATTGGAAAAATCGGACCAAAAACGTCAGTTACTATGATACTACCTAGATGTGTTTATAGTACATTCAAAATAAAAATCTCATTTTTTTGAGAGTATAATTCCATGATAGCAAAGACAATACCTATTTTTGTTCACTACTATGCACTAGCACAATGCCTAGTTCCACAGTAGACAAAAATTTGCTGCATGGATAAATAAACATAGTGTTAACTACGCGCCAGGCACTGTGCTAGAACCATAATATATGTTACCTCATTTATTTTAACTCTCACCCCAAAGCTGTAAGTTAAGAATCAAACAAGAAAACAGAGGACCAGGAAACTAAAGTAACTGCCCATGGCCACCAGTTAGTAAGTGGTAAAGCTGGGACTAAAACTCAACTCTGCCAAACTCATGCTCTTTCCATTACATCCCTCCCCAGAACACTGGTTCAGTCACTAACCTGGTGAGGTCCTTATATTGAGAGTCTTATTGAAATTATCCTTGAGTGCTTCTATCACAGACTTCATTTCTTCATTCACCTCTTCCAAGTTGATTATATCCTCAACCAAGGCAGCATTAATATTCACTCTGGTTTGGGAGTGTCCTTTCCCTTTGGCTAAAAAGTGAACATTCAGTGAATAAAACAACAGCAGCATAAACAGAGCCAATAAGCAATTGGTGAAGAAGTGCCTACTATGTACAGGGAAAAATGTCAAGTGTTAGAAAATTATAAAACATTATCACTCCACTAAAAAAGAGCCTATATTAACTGAGTGTCAACTGTGCTAAACACCTTCTCAGATATTAGTGAGGAGACAGACTTTATAATCAGACACCCCAGGTTAAAAGTCTGGTTATAATGCATACTAGCTTTATGACCTTGGGCAAGTTACCTTTCTGAGTATCAAGTTCCCTACCTATAAAAGAATAATAACATCTATATTGCAAGGTTGCTACAAGGATACAAATTAAGTCATTCAAACTCCTAAAAGAACACTATTCACATGGCAGGGAATCCATAACTAAATTAATCTCTTACTTTTCAGAAAAGTAAACAGAAGATGAGAAAACCAAAGCTACTTGCCTAATGTCACAGGTCATGAAATGGAAAAGTCAAGATCTGGTTCCAGATCTGCCTAATTTTAAACCCATGAACTTTCTACTAGCCCATCTCCACAAAATCTAATTAGAGAGGCAGGAAATACATTAATTCATTAAAAAATAAACACTAAGACAAGAATACGCACATATCTGATGGCTGGTACAGAGTACAGACAAAAGGAACAACAGTAGTTTACAGACATTAAACACTACCAATGGTAGAGACAATGGCTTATATTTTAGAAAATCAACAGCATTGGGAGCTGAATATAATTTCATTTTATGTCTAAATCATCATGGTGATTTTTCATATACATTCTATGTGTATACATAGGTAATTTCTGTGAATGATGCAAATATTCTCGCATTTCTTTTATAGGGGATGGGGAAGGAGAAAAATAAAATTTTAAATAATATTTACAGTTTATTCATTAAACATTCAACATTTATTGAGATTCATTCAATAAATTCTGTTGAACATCTACAGTGAGCTCAATCCTGCACTATTTGTGTAGCATATTATAACTTTCAATGCAATTTCAAGTACATTCTCCTCCTTGCTATCCAAGATTGCTCTCTGAGGTAGGAAGAATAGAGATTAGTATTGCCCTCATTGCACAGATGAGAAATCTGAGGCACAAGTCATTTGAATGTTTTGCCCAAAGTAAACAACTGGTAAGCAACAGAGTGATTTTTAAAAACATTTATTTGCCCATGTTACCATTATGATTTGAAACCAATGGCTTAGGTTTTTTTTTTTTTTTTTTTTTTTCAGAACTGATAGAAGATGTGGGGCTTGGCACGGTGGCTCACGCCTATAATCCAGCACTCTGCGGAGCCAAGGCGGGCGGATCACGAGGTCAGGAGTTCAAGACAAGCCTGACCAACATGGTGAAACCCCATCTTTACTAAAAATACAAAAATTAGCCGGGCGTGGTGGCATGTGCCTGTAATCCCAGCTACTCAGGAGGCTGAGGCAGGAGAATCGCTTGAACTTGGGAGGTGGAGGTTGCAGTGAGCCGAGATCGCACCACTGTACTTCGGCCTGGGCGGCAGATTAAAAAAAAAAAAAAAAAAAAAAAAAAAGATGTGGATCTTCGGATTGAGAAACACAAGTTTCAAATGGGACAATAAAAGTAAATTCACACCTAGACATGTTGTGACTGCAGAAAACAAAGGACAAAGAGATCTTTATAAAAGCCCAAGAGAAAAGACAAATTATCCACGAAGGATTAAAATTTAGAATACTTTCCAAGAGCAACAACAGAAGCCAGAAACAATGGAAATAATATCTTCAACTTTAAAGTCTTTTTTTTTTTTTTTTTTTTTTTGAGACGGAGTCGGGCTCTGTCCCCCAGGCTGGAGCGCAATGGCGCAATCTCGGCTCACTGCAGGCTCCGCCTCCTGGGTTCACGTCATTCTCCCCCCCCTCAGCTTCCGGAGTAGGTGGGACTACAGGCGATGGCCACCACACCCGGCTAATTTTTTAGTAGAGAAGGAGTTTCACTGTGTTAGCCAGGATAGTCTCGATCTCCTGACCTCGTGATCCGCCCGCCTAGGCCTCCCAAAGTCCTGTGATTGTAGGTGTGAGCCACCACGCCCAGCCAACTTTAAACTTTTAGAACCAAATATGTACATTAAAAATTTAAATATATGTCTCTCAATATTGGAATGAATAGTAATATTTATGAATGAAATACTATGCAACCATGAGAAAGAATGAACTACACACAAAAATTTAAATGAGTCTCACAAATCTGATGTTGAACACAGAGGCCAGACACAAGAATACAAAACTGTACAGTACAAAGGCCAGATATGAGAATATAAACTGAACAGTAAAAAAACAGAGAAAACTAATTCATGCTACTAGAAGTCAGAATAACAGTTATCTGCAAAGGGTCGAGGGTAGTACTTACTAGAAAGAAGCACAAAGGGGACTTCTGACATGCTAGGAATGTTCTGTTTTTTGATCTGGATGCTGATACATAAGTAATTTCAGCTTGTGAAATTTATGATAGCTGCACTTTCCTAGAGTGCTTTTTTATTTCCATAAAAAGGTTAAAGAAATCAGTTAAGGGTACCCATCAAAACAAGAATTAAAAGTATATCTTCCAAATCAGCAGAATTTAAAAAAGAGAGAGAGAGGAATAGAGAAATTTAATCTAATAGGAAAAGAAGAAAAAATGATTTAAAAAGGTGTATTTCAAAATAGCTAAAAGAACTTAAATGTTCCCAATACATAAAAATGATAAAAGCCTGAGATGCTGGATACCCCATATACGCTAACTTAATCATTTATGCATGTAACAAAATATCACATATACCCCATAAGTATATACAAATACGTATCAATAAAAAATTGTTTAAATATGCATTTAAAAAAAAAAAGAAAAAAGAAAAAAAAGGAAAAAACATATAAGGAAAGTACAAAATAAGGCCGGGCATGGTGGCTCATGCCTGTAATCCTAGCACTTTGGGAGGCCAAGGTGGGAGGATCACCTGAGGCCAGGAGTTCGAGATCAGCCTAGCCAACAAGGTGAAACACCATCTCTACTAAAAATACAAAAAATTAGCTGGGCATGGTGGCACATGCCTGTAGTCTCAGCTACTTGGGAGGCTGAGGCACAAGCATCACCTGCAACTGAGAGGCAGAGGTTGCAGTGGGCCGAGACTGCACCACTGCATTCCAGCCTGGGCGACAGAGTGAGACTGTCTCAAAAAAAAAGAAAGTACAAAATAAAATAACACAAATATGCAGTGACGACAATAAATATAAATGGATCAAAATGACCAGTTAAAAGTGAGAGATCAGTAAGATTTTTAAAAATCTAGTTGAATATAACATGACAGTTTTAAAAAATTATACAAGATCACAGAAAGTTTGATGGATAGGGATGGAAAAATTCTAAGCCTGGCAAACATTAAGCAAAAGAAGGCTGGTGTAGCCACATTATCATCAAACAAAAAAGATTTTAAGACAAAATTCACTACTGGAAATCATGAGGACAACTTCAAAATGATAACAGAAAAAATTCACCCGAAAGATATATAACATATCTAAGATTAAATATATCAATTAGATAGCCTCAAAATTAATAGAATTAAAAGAAGAAACTGGCTGGGTGCAGTAGCTTACACTTGTAATCCCAGCACTTTGTGGGGCTGAGGTGGGCAGATTGCTTGATCCCAGCAGTTCAAGACCAGGCTGGGAAACATTGCAAAATCCAGTCCCTACAAAAAATACCAAAATTGCCCAGGCATGGCAGTGTGTGCCTGTAGTCCCAGCTACTTGGGAGGCTGAGGTGGGAGAATCAGTTGAGCCCAGAAGATTGAGGTTGCAGTGGGCTGTGATTATACCACTGCACTCCAGCCTGGGCAAGACCCTGTCTCAAAATAAAAAACAACAAAAAAGGAGAAAATGATCAATCTACAAGCATACCAGGAGAGTTCAATATACCTTCCTTGATAACTGATAATTGAGCAAATAAAAAAACAGAAAAGTTGATCAACAAAATTAGTCAATTTGATCTAATACAATACACCCAACAATAAGAGAATATACAGTATTCTCAAGCACACTTGGACCTTCTATGAAACAACCATGTTTTACACACAAATCAAATCTCAACAAAGACAAAATAATCTATATCATATAGAATATGTTCTCTCAACAGAGTAGAATTAAGCTAACCCCAAAACAACCATTTGTTTGAACAATTTTAAACACTTCTTAATAAACACTCATGGACTATACAGAAATGCATAATGGAAATGTTTAAATATTGAGAAATGACCATAATAAAAATACTGAATATCAAAAACTCAAGTCAGGCACGATGGCTGACACCTGTGATCCCAGCACTCCGGAAGGCCAAGGCGAGAGAATCACTTGAGCCCAGGAGTTCAAGGTTACAGTGAGCTATGACTGTGCCACTGCACTCCAGCCTAGGCAACAAAGCAAGATCTTGTCTCTAAAATAAATAAGTAAATAACATCATAGGAAGCATTTAAAGTTGTATTTAGACAGAAACTTCTAACCTTAATACTTTAAAAACAAAACAAAACAAAACAGGCTGGGCGTGGTGATTCATGCCTATAATTAAAGCACTTTGGGAGCCAAAGCAAGCGGATCACCCAAGGTCAAAAGTTTGAGACCAGCCTGGCCAATATGGTGAAACCCCATCTCTACTACAAAAAAGAAAATTTCAAAAATTAGCTGGGCGTGGTGGCGGGTGCCTATAGTCCCAGCTACTCGGAAGGCTGACGCAGGAGAATCGCTTGAACCCAGGAGGACGAGGCTGCAGTGAGCCAAGATCATGCCATTGCACTCCAGCCTGGGTGACAGAGGGAGACTGCAACTCAAAAAACAATAAAAAATAAAAATAAAGAAGAAAGTATTATTCACAGTGGTAAGATATGAAAACAACCAAAGTGTCTGTGGATAGAGAAATAATGTGGGTGCATGTATGTGGGGGTGTGTGTGTATAAAGTGGCATATTATTCAACCTTAAAAAAGGAGACCTTGCCATTTGCCATGGATGAACCCGGAGGACATTACACTAAGCAAAATAAGCCACACACAGAAAAATACTGCATGATTATACTTGTATGCGGAATCTCGGGGTGGGGGTTTGCTTGTTTGTTTTTCAGACAGGGCCTCACCCAGACTGGAGTGCAGTAGTGGGATCTCAGCTCACTACAGGCCTCAACCTCCCTGGGCTCAGGTGATTCTCTCACCTCAGCATCCTGAATAGCTGGGACTACAGGCGCATGCCACCATGCCTGGCTAATTTTTGTATTTTTTTTCTTTTGTAGAGAAGAGGTTTCACCACATTGCCCAGACTGGTCTCGAACTCCTGGGCTCAAGTGACCCGCCCGCCTCAGCCTCCCAAAGTGCTGGAATTATGAGCGTGAGCGACCATGCCTAACCACAGGTGGAATCTACAAAAAAGCTGAATACACACAGAGAATAAAATAATACTTACCAGGGATCGGCAGGGTGGGGTGGTGGTGGTGGTGAGCAAATGGAGAGATATAAGTCAAAGGATACAAAGTAGTAGATATGTAGGATGAACAAGTCTGGAGATCTAATGTACAGTATGAGGACTATAGTTAGAAATATTGTATTATACTCTGGAGTTTTTGCTAAGACAGATTTTATGTGCTTTTGCAAAGAAAAAAGGGGGTAACTATGTAAGATAATGGGTATGTTAACTTGCATGTAAGTAACCATATCACTGTATGTATATGAAAGCATCGTGTTTATAATAGAATTTTTCAAAGAAAAAAAGAAAACAGGAAAGGCCAAAAATTAATGAACTAATTGTCCAACTCAGAGGATGGAAAGAGAACAAGTACATAGGAGAAAGTAAATAACAAAGAACGGAAATCATAAAATCGCAAAAAAGAGAGATCAAAAAATTAAAGACTCTTAAAATGTTTATAACTACTGTCAAGAACAATTAAGAAGAAAGTAGATGCAGATAAATAATATTAAGAAAGAAAAAATGGACATGATTATAAAAACAGTATAAATCTTAATGAGAAAAATCTAAGTAGTCTCATAATCATTAAAGAAACCAATTCTAGGATTTAAAGTCTACCTACACACACACACACACACACAAACGCACGCACACACACACACAAATACCGGATCCATATTACTTTACAGGCAAGTTCTATCAAACACACAAGGAACTGATAATCCTGGTTTTTTACAGACCATCCCATTAGGAAAAAGAGATGCATTCCCCAACTTATACTATGAGGCTCAGATATTCTTAATACAAAAGCCAGAGAAGGATAATACTAGAAAACTATGCTCATGAAAACTAGAAAGTTACATTACGGCTAATGTCACATACCAATATAATCTAAAAAAATCCTAAATTAATACTAGCAAGCCAAATCCAACAATGTATAACACAGATTATGTATCAAGAACAAGTAGGGCTCATACCAAGAATGCAAAAGTGGTTTAACATCATAAAAACCTACTGATGTTGAGTCACATTAATAGATTAACAGAGAAAAATATGATTATCTCAGTAAATGCAGTAAGAACACTTGACTAAAGTTTAATATCCATATGAAACAAACTCCTAGCAAAATAGGGATAAAAGATATTTGCTTAAAAGAGAATACCAACAGCAAAGCAAACATAATGTTTTTCTGTTTAAAAATTTTTTAATTTTTGTGGGTACATAGTATACATATTTATGGGTTACATGAGATACTTTGATATATGCATGCAATAATAATCACATCATAGAAAATAGAATATCCATCCCCTCAAGTATTTATCCTTTGTGTAACAGACAATTCAATTATATGCTTTTAGTTAATTTTAAATGTACAATTAAATTATCACTGACTTTATTCACCCTGTTGTGCTATTAATTACTAGGTCTTCTTCATCCTTTCTAACTGTATATAATTTTGGTATCCATTAACAACCCCCAACTCCTTCCCACCCCTCCACTACCATTCCCAGCCTCTGATAACCGTCCTTCTACTCTCTATCTCCGTGAGTTCAAATGTTTTGATTTTTAGATCCACAGAATTGTTTTATTAGCTCTCACTTAGAGAACAAGTAAAGTTTGTCTTTCTGTGCCTCATTTCACTTAACGGAATGACCTCCAGTTCCATCCATGTTGTTGCAAATGACAGGATCTCATTCTTTTTTTATGGTTACATAGTATGCCATTATGTATATGTACCACATTTTCTTTATCCAGTCATCTGTTGATGGAAACTTAGGTTACTTCCAAATCTTGGCTATTGTGAACAGTGCTGCAACAAACACGAGAATACAGATATTTCTTCAGTATACTGATTTCCTTTCTTTTGGGTATATACCCAGCAGTAAGATTGCTGGATCATATAGTAGCTCTATTCTTAGTTTTTTGAGGAACCTCCAAACTGTTCTCCACAGTGGTTGTACTAATTTACATTTCCAACAACAGTGTACATGGGTTTCCTTTTCTCCACATCTCGCCAGTATTTGTTATTGACTGACTTTTGGATAAAAGTCATTTTAACTGGGGTGAGATGATATCTCATTACAGTTGTGATTTGCATTTCTCTGATGATCAATGATGCCAGGCACCTTTTTATGTGTGTGTTTGCCATTTGTATGTCTTATTTCGAGAAATGTCTATTCAAATATTTTGCCCATTTTTAAATCAGATTATTAGATTTTTTTTCCTAGAGTTGTTTGAGCTCCTTACATATACAGTCTGGTTATTAATCCTTTATCAGATAAGTAGTTTGTAAATATTCTCTCCCATTCTGTGGGTTGTTTTTTCACTTTGTTGATTTTTTCCTTTGCTGTGCAGAAGCTTTTTAACTTGATGTGATCTCACTTGTTAAAAAGATCTCTCACTTGATGAGATCTCAAACAAAAAATCTCCATTTTTGCTTTGGTTGCGTGTGCTTGTGCGGTACTACTCAAGAAATCCTTGCCCACTACAATGTACTGGAGAGTTTCCCCAATGGTTTACTGTAATAGTTTGATAGTTTGAGGTCTTAGATTTAAGTCTTTAATCCATTTTGATTTTTGTATATGACGAGAGACAGAAATCAAGTTTCATTCTTCTGCATATGGATATCCAGTTTTCTCAGCAACGTTTATTGAAGAGATTGTCCTTTCCCCAATGTATGTTCTTGGCACCTTTGTCAAAAAAAGAGTTCACTGTAGGTGTATGAATTTGTTTATGGGTTCTCTATTCAGTTCCACTGGTTTTTGATGTGGTTCGGCTGTGTCCTCACCCAAATCTCATCTTGAATTGTAGTTTCCATAATTCCACGTGTCGTAGGAGGGACCAGGTAGAGATAATTGAATCATGGGGTGGTTTCCCCCATCCTGTTCTTGTGACAGTGAGTTCTCAAGAGATCTGATGGTTTTATAAGCAGCTTCCCCCTTCGCTGGGCACTCATTCTCTCTCGCCCTCATGTGAATAGGTGCCTTCCACCATGATTGTAAGTTTCCTGAGGCCTCACCAGCCATGCAGAACTGTGAGTCAATTAAACTTCTTTCCTTTCTAAATTACTCAGTCTCAGGTACGTTTTTATCAGCAGTATTTGAGAACAAACTAATACAGTAAATACCAACACACTACTGGAAGAGTGGTGTGCTGCTGTAAGGATACCTGAAAATGTGGAAGCAACTTTGGAACTGGGTAACACGCAGAGGCTAGAACAGTTCAGAGGACTCAGAAGAAGACAGGAAAATGTGGGAAAGCTTGGAACTTCCTAGAGACTTGGAGGGCTCAGAAGACAGGAAGATGTGGGAAAGTTAGGAACTTCCTAGAGACTTGTTGAATGGCT
Organism: Macaca nemestrina; assembly: GCF_043159975.1. Taxonomy (NCBI): domain Eukaryota; kingdom Metazoa; phylum Chordata; class Mammalia; order Primates; family Cercopithecidae; genus Macaca; species Macaca nemestrina. The sequence goes on along the minus strand of NC_092138.1, from coordinate 93,105,633 downwards.
TTGATCAAAATGCTGACAGTGATATAAACGATGAAGTACAGGCTGAGGTAGTCTCAGATGAAGATAAGGAATTTGTTGGGAACTGGAGCAAAGGTGACTCTTGTTGTGCTTTAGCAAAGAGACTGGTGGGTTTTTGCCCATGTCCTAGAGATCTGTGGAACTTTGAACTTGAGAGAGATGATTTGGGGTATCTGGCAGAATAAATTTCTAAGTGACAAAGCATTCAAGAGGAAGGAGAGCATAAAAGTTTGAAAAATTTGGCCAGGCACACTGGCTTACCCCTATAATTCCAGCACTTTGGGAGGCTGAGATGGATGGATCACGAGGTCAGGAGATCAAGACCATCCTGACCAACATGGTGAAATCCCATCTCGACTAAAAATACAAAAATTAGCTGGGTGTGGTGGCACATGCCTGTAATCCCAACCATTCAGGAGGCTGGGGCAGGAGAATCACTTGAACCAGGAAGTCGGAGGTTGCAGTGAGCTGAGATCATGCCACTGCACTCCAGCTTGGCAACAGAATGAGACTCCGTCTCAAAAAAAAAAATAAAAGTTGGAAAAATTGCAGCCTGACAATGCAAAGGAAAGAAAAACCCATTTTTTAGAGATAAATTCAAGCCGCCTGCAGAAATCTGCATAATTTAACAAGGAGCTGAATGTTAATCACCAAGACAATGTGGCAAATATTATGTCAGACACCTTCTACCAGTCCCTTCAATCACAGGCCTGGAGGCCTAGGAGGGAAAAATGGTTTCTTGGGCCAGGTGCAGGGCCCCCCACTGCTGTGTACAGCCTTGGGACTGCATGCCAGCTGCTCCAGCCACGGCTAAAAGGGGCCAAGGTACAGTTCAGGACATTGCTTCAGAGGGTACAAGCCCCCCAGCCTTGGCAGCTTCCACATGGTGTTGGTCCTGCAGGTGCGCAAAAGACAAGAATCAAAGTTTGGGAACCTCCGCCTAGATTTCAGAGGATGTATGGAAACACCTGCATGTCTGGGCAGAAGTCTGCTGCATGGAGAACATCTGCTAAGGCAGTGCAGAAGAGAAATGTGAGGTTGGAACCCCCACACAGAGTCCCCACTAGGGCACTGCCTAGTGGAGCTGTGAGAAGAGGGCAACCATCCTCCAACCCAGAACTTGGTAGGTCTATCAACAGCTTGCACTGTGTGCCAGGAAAAGCCGTAGACACTCATTGCTAGCCTGTGAAAGCAGCCAGGAGGGGCACTGTAGCCTACAAAGTCGCAGGGGCAGGGCTGCCCAAGGCCATGGGAGCCCACCTCTTGCACCAGCATGACCTGGATGTGAGACATGGAGTCAAAGAAGATCATTTTGGAACTTTAAGGTTTAATGACTGCCCTACTGGATTTTAGACTTGCATGGAGCCTGTAGCCCCTTTGTTTTGGCCAATGTCTCCCATTTGGAATGGTTGTATTTATCCAATGTCTATACCCCCATTGTTTCTAGGATGTAACTAACTTGTTTTTGATTTTACCGGTTAGGTAGAAGGGATTTGCCTTGTCTCATATGAGACTATGGACTTTAACTTTTGAGTTAATGCTGGAATGAGTTAAGACTTTGGGAGACTGCTGGAAGGGCATGATCATGTTTTGAATTATGAGGACACGAGATTTGGGAGGGGCCAGGGGTGGAATGATATGGTTTGGCTGTGTCCCCACCCAAATCTCATCCTGAATTATAGTTCCCCACCTCTCATGGGGGAGGTGGAGATAACTGAATCATGAGGGCGGTTTTCCCCATCCTGTTTTTTTGATAGTGAGTTAGTTCTCAAGAGATCTGATGGTTTTATAAGGGGCTAATCCCTTCAGTGGGCACTTATTCTCTCTCCTGCCCCCCTGAAGAGGTGCCTTCTGCCATGATTGTAAGTTCCTGAGGCCTCCCCAGCCATGCAGAACTGCAAGTCAATTAAACTTCTTTCCTTTTTATTTTTTTAATTTTTTTTTTCTTTTTTTTTTTGTGAGAGTCTTGCTTTGTCACTCAGGCTGGAGTGCAGTGGCACAATCTTAGCTCAATGCAACCTCCGCCTCCTGGGTTCAAGCAATTCTCCTGCCTCAGCCTCCCAAGTAGCTGGGATGACAGGCATGCGCCACCATGCCCGGCTAACTTTTGTATTTTTAGTAGAGACAGGGTTTTGCCACATTAGCCAGGCTGGTCTCAAACTCCTGACCTCAAGTGATCCACCCACCTTGACCTACCAAAGTGCTGGGATTACAGACATGAGCCACCATGCCTGGCCTAAACCTTTTTCCTTTATAAATTACCCAGTCTCGGGTATTTCTTCATAGCAGCGTGAGAACGGACTAACACGGTCTACGTATCTGTTTTTATGCCCATACCATGCTGCTTTGGTTACTATAGCTCTGTGGTATAATTTGAAGTCAGGTAATATAATTTCTCCACAAACATAATTCTTAACATTAACATATAAGAAGTGTTTCCTATAAAGTCAGGAATAAAACAAAGATGGCTATTATCACCAGTCACATTTATTCAAATTATACTAAAGTTCCTAGCCAATCCAATGAAAGTGGGGGGGAGAGAAGGGAGGACAACAGGACAGGAGGGGAGAAGAATGGAAAGGGACATATGTGCAACACAACACATGTACAAGAATGCTTATACTAGCATTTTTTTTTTTTAGCTCAAAACTGGAAGCAACCCAAAAGTCTGTCAACTGTGGAATGGATATTAAATTGCGGTATATACTTTCAGTAGAATATCATTAAAAAAATAAAAATGCACAAACAACCATTATGTGCACAACATAGACATATGTCACAAATAGATTACTACCAATAGAAGTCAGACACAAAATCCATACTGACTTAACAAAGGACAAAACTAATCTGTGGTGTTAAAGTCAATATAATGGGTTATGTATCCTTACAGTGGGAGAGTAACAACTCAAAGGGACATGTGGTAAGTTTCCAAAACACAAGTGACAGTCTATTTATTGATTTGGGTGATGACTACATGATTGTTTTCACTTTGCGAAAATTCACTGAAGCACAAACTTATGATTTATGTACACATTTTTCTTTATATATAACTCAAAACACTAACATATATAAAAGTGACCAAAAAAAAAAAAAAGATAGGATTCCCCCAGCAATAAACCTGATTAAAGAACTACACAAGATTTTTTTTTGTTTTTTGTTTTTTTTTTTTGAGACAGGGTCTCATTCTGTCCCCCAAGCTGGAGTGGCAGCAGCATGATCATGGCTCACTGCAGCCTTGACCTACTGGGCTCAAGCAATGCTCCCATTTCAGCCTCCCGAGTAGCTGGGACCACAGGGATGCACCACCACATCTGGCTAATTTTTGTAGAGACAGGGTTTCCCCATGCTGCCCAGGCTGGTCGGAACTCCTGAGCTCAAGTAATCCAACCCCCTTGGCCTCCCAAAGTGCTGGGATTATAGGTGTGGGCCACCACTCCTAGCCTTGTGCAAGATCTGTCTGGAGAAAACTTGACACTATGATCATAAATTTCATATAGAAGAGGAGAAAGTCAAGAAGAAAAAGCATATGTGTGGTGAGGGGAAAGATTTGTATCACTAAATTGAACTTTATGACAGTAAGTCAGGCAGTATGAAATTTATTGCAGGGAGAGATAAGCAGCTCAATGAAATCAAGAGCTCAGAAACAATACCATATATATAAAGAAACTCACACAACGGGGGGACATTACAAATCTGGGAGTAAAGAGTAGGCTAATCAATAAATGATTTTGATACAACTTGTTATCCATCTGAAAAGGAAACTTCAAAAATTACCTCACATTATATTCAGAAATAAATTACCTTGCAACAGAGGGGTATTTCTTAAAGAAGACACAATTAATAAAGGACTGAAAAATATGACATTAAAACCCATTTCAACAAAAACATCATAAACAAAGTAAAAAGCAAAGAAGATACTTGTAACACATATTATTGACAAAGAATGAACATCCCTAATATAAAAGAAAGAATCGAATAAATCTAAAAGAAAAAGTCAAACAACCAACTTCTGCAGCCTCTAACGCCTCACCTCAAGCGATCCTTCCACCGCAGCCTCCTGAGTAGCTGGGACTACAGGTACAGGCCACCAGGCCCAGCTTTTTTTTTTTTTTTTTTTTTAAGAGGCAAGGTCTCATTATGTTGCCCAGACTAATCTCAAACTCCTGGCCTCAAGCAATTCCCACGCCTCAGCCTCCTGAGTAGCTGGGATTACAGGTGTGAGCCACAGCACTTAGCTTAACCAACTTTTATAGAGGCAAGCAAAGAAGACAAAACTGAATAGCCCACAAAATATGAAAAAATGCTGCTTATGCACTGTAGTCACTGTCTAGTGTACTAGAAGACTGCAATACTGTAGGCATCAAGAACTAAAGTTTCTGGTTCTGCCATTAATTATATAGGACCATGGGCAAATTTCTCACTAATTATCTCAGTTTCTTCGTTTATAAAATGGTGAGATCTGGATTAACTAGATAATTATAAGGATTTCTTCAATGGAAAATTACTTCTTCAATGGATAATTATAAGGATAAAATTAGTAAATGTATGGAAACTTTAAAAAATATAATGTGGGCCGGGCGCGGTGGCTCAAGCCTGTAATCCCAGCACTTTGGGAGGCCGAGACAGGTGGATCACGAGGTCCGGAGATCGAGACCATCCTGGCTAACATGGTGAAACCCCGTCTCTACTAAAAAATACAAAAAAAAAAACTAGCCGGGCGAGGTGGCGGCGCCTGTAGTCCCAGCTACTCGGGAGGCTGAGGCAGGAAAATGGCATGAACCCGGGAGGCAGAGCTTGCAGTGAGCTGAGATCTGGCCACTGCACTCCAGCCCTGGAGACAGAGCGAGACTCCGTCTCAAAAAAAAATAAATAAATAAATAAATAAATAAATAAATAAATAAAATAATAATAAAAATAATAAAAAATATATAATGTAACATACAGATCAAAGGTTATTACTATTAACAGAATATAAGTCTTCTAAGCATTACCGTTCTTTCAGCAATTTGTTAATTTTCCTATTACAGAAAGGGGAAGATCTGCATAAAATCAGAAACTAAGAGTCAGTGGGAAAATATTCAGCAGCATATATCTAGCGCCATTCTTGGGGGAGGACTCCCTAATCCACAACTGCAAATTGCTGGTGTGACTGACAATTTTCTATCACTCATTCTTTCATTCAACAAAATTTGTCAAAAATACTATATCCAGGCCCTGTTAGGTGCTAAATAAGAACAATATAGAACCTACCTTCATCAGGTCCAGCATAGAAGGCAGAAAAATGATAATCAATCTTACATTTAATTAATTAATCACTGCTGTTTTAAGTGCATCAAAGGTAAAATAACAGAATGCACGAGTGCAGTTAACAGGGGACTTGACCTAGTCTTAGAGGTCAGGGAAGGCTTCCCAGAGGAAGTAGCATTTAAGCTGAGACCTGCAGTACATCAAAGTCTCATTCTTGGATGACACAAGCCATTAAGATCATCCATCTAAATCCATGACTCTAATACCCACTTCACCCAACAACCTTCTGGTCTTAATTATACTTCCAACATGTATCTTCCTATATGGAGACAATATATTGATCCCTGCTACAAGCATTCTGGCTCGCTTGGCACTTATACCTCTAACTCTAAATCTAAAAGAAAGAAATTAGGCATTTTCTGAGCTACTAAGAAAACAAATGAGGCAGCATAGTAATAAGAAAACAGGCACTGGGTTGTAACACCATATCTGCCACTGTAACCTTTTAAGTTAATCAAATGAAATAGCTGAGGCCCCATTTCCTCATGTTAGCAAGGGGAGAAATTCAGTACATCTGAGATACCTGCCAGCTATAATTCAAGGGCCAAATTTAAGAAAGGGGCAAAGTAGGAGAGAACATCACATGTCTCTACCTTTGGCTTTCTTGGTAGCGAAATGGCGGACTGGTACAGCTGAATAGGCCACGTACTGCCTATGGCCATGCTGTCTTTCATGCACTGTCTTCAGTGTAACTTCTGAAACAGGTTTGATAGAGGCTGCAAGATAATTGCGAAAGGCAGGGTGGAACATGCGGAAGCACTTTAATCCCAAGGCCATGACTGAAGACGATCCTTGGAAACATCCACTAAAAAGAATAAGACAAAAAGCAGATCTAAGTAAAAGAGACCGTATTGCAACTTCAGATAATTCGTACTAATTATCAAGCAATTCCTATAAACTGAGCTAAGTACTAGACAATTTAAATACATTATCTCTAATCCTTTTCCCAACTGCCCTAGAAGAAAGTATTATTTGCCTCATTTTACAGAATGAAGAAACTAAGGCTTACAGAGATTTAAGTAACTTCCCCACTTTGGACTCCAAACCCCAAGTTCTTTCCACTGCACCAAAATGCCCATTAAGCAAATATGCAGCAGACTAAAATTTTAATGATTCTAATTAAACCCTTATATGAGAAAAGCACAAAATCTTGATAAAGTTTAAAGAGAGAAGGCAGAGCACTAGAAGAAGACTTTAAATAAGAAAACCATCTCAACAGGCATAAAATGACTGGAAAAATTCACACGACAGCATTTAATTAAAATTTTCTTTGGTTCCTTACGCACTGATTACCAATTAGGATGCCCTTTAATGTGAGTCTAAAGCATGATTGAGGTTTGAGGTCTTCCATGGTATAAAACTAGAGCTCTGGAAAATGCCACTCTCTACTGTGTTAACACAAGTTACGCATTCTACATCTGAGGTCTTTGACCATGGAAAGATGCCATTGCCTACAACTACCTCAGGATATAACACAGCCCTAGCTAACTGACAAATATATCATTAATAGCTTCTGCCAGTAATGTTGCTATGGCTCAGCTAAAAATTAAGAACAATTAGTATCAAATACCTGGAAGCTGCTTCCTTTGAGTAACAGTCCCACATCTTATGTTTTTTAAAAAATCCCATCCTAAAATTTTGATCCAACATAATGGAATGAATAACATGGGCTTTGCTGTCAGGAAGACCTGGAAGCCAATCCTAGCTCCATTACTGACTAAATACTCCTGAATATTTCTGCTCGTTGATTTCTTCAACTGTAAAATGGGAATAATTGTACTCATTTCTTAGGGTTGGGAATAATTAATGAGGTTATGCAAGTAAAGCCCTTGACACAGTACCTAGCAAACAGCAGAAGCCCCCCAAAATAATACCTGTTGAAAGCTATCACCTTTTCTTTCAAACTTTTTAAAAAACATTATCTTTATTATCTTTTGAGACTGAGTCTCACTCTGTTGCCCAGGATGGAGTGCAGTGGCGCAATCTTGGCTCCCAGCAACCTCCACCTCCCGGGTTCAAGCAATTCTCATGCCTCAGCCTCCCAAGTAGCTGGGATTACAGGCACACACCACCATGCCCAGCTAATTTTTTTGTATTTTTAGTAGAGACGGGGTTTCACCATGTTACCCAGGCTGGTCGTGAACTCCTGAGCTCAGGAAATCCACCCGCCTTGGCCTCCCAAAGTGCTAGGATTACAGGCGTGAGCCACTATGCCGGGTCTCAAAAACTATTATGTCAGGGTCAGACACAATAAAGAAACCTTGTATGTTAATAATGATGTACAAAATAGCCTACAATTAGACCTGGATGTAAATTTCAACTTTAGGCAATTTACTCTTCTGAGCATCACTTTCCTCATCAATGATAAAAATAACTTTGAACTTAAAATAAAATGAAATAATGAATACATGTAAACAACTAACATAGTGCCAGAAATATAGCAGCTTAATAAATGATGGCTATTATTTTTAAAGCAAATGAGTAGCACAAAGACAAATAACTTCTCTTGACGGAATTTTTAATAGTAAGGGATACTAGAAGTTAGTGATCAGTGTATGAAGTCTATAAAAACAGATTTGATGAAAAAAGGAATATTTTTCTTCTTTATTAGTATCAATAGCTACTATTAATTGAGGTCAAGTTTGGACTGTTTGCTTTACCCATATTATTTCATTTAATTCTCTCAATAATGCCACAAAGAACATATAATAATCCCCATTTTACAGACATTGAAACTGAGGTTCAGAGAGATTAAGTCACTGTCGAAGGACATGGAGCTAATAGCCAAGCTCTATTTTAGCAGAACTGTTCACAGAGGTTTGGCTCAGAGTGAAGTTTCTTTTTTTTTTTTTTTTTTTTTTTTTTTTTTTTTTTTTTTTTTTTTTTTTTTTTTGAGACGGAGTCTTGCTCTGTAGCCCGGGCTGGAGTGCAGTGGCCGGATCTCAGCTCACTGCAAGCTCCGCCTCCCGGGTTTACGCCATTCTCCTGCCTCAGCCTCCGGAGTAGCTGGGACTACAGGCGCTCGCCACCTCGCCCGGCTAGTTTTTTGTATTTTTAGTAGAGACGGGGTTTCACGGTGTTAGCCAGGATGGTCTCGATCTCCTGACCTCGTGATCCGCCCGTCTCGGCCTCCCAAAGTGCTGGGATTACAGGCTTGAGCCACCGCGCCCGGCGTGAAGTTTCTATATCTAGGTTTTTCCCTAATAAAACCAATGCCTAATTCATACTTACAACCAAATATGGCTGTAGAATAATGAGTAGTTTTTTTATTTTAGTCTACAGGATCTCAATCTGGCTGCTCCATTTAAGATAGGTTTCCTGGTGTTCCTGTTGCAGGTCATAATACCAACTCACAAAGCAACAGGAAATCAAAATGGGTTAGAAATAAACCACCTTTGACAGAAAACGCAGCACCCAAAAGCAGACCCAGTACACGTGAACCGGAAGACAACTCTATAAATAAACCACATTGCTGAAACGCGTAAGGCGTAGATTTTAATTGCGCAGAAGTCAGAAAATTTCAAAGTGGAAGTTCAATAAAGGCAGTCCTTTAGGTCCTTTACCTTAAGGGTGTACAAATTAACATTCTGTTCAGCACAGATAAAAGAATTAAAGTTGAAGAAAAATTTGTTGAGATCCCAAGTATTCGCCAACAAAATTAAGCTATACATAGAAGCAATGTGGGGAAGTGTCTGAGCTTTGGACGCAGTCTGGAACTGGAATCTCAATTCCTCCACTTACTAGCTGTGTGACCTTGGGGAGGTCATTTAGCCTCTCTGAGCTACAGCTTCCACATCATCATCATAGTGATATTAATGAGGCTTTAAAAAGATAACAATAATGACAACAATACCTAACATTTATATAACAATGACTACGTGACAGAAACTATTCTAGGTGGCTTACACACGTTAACTCATTTGAGCCTCATGATAACCCTGAAGTACTATGATTATTCCCACTTTACAGATTAAGAAAACAGAAGCAAAAATCTGCCTAAGATTTGAATTCAGGCAATCCAGCTTCAGAGTCTATGTTGTTAACTGCTATACTATGCATATAAAACACTCAGCATGGCTGGGAACAGTGGTGGGTGCCCATAGTCCGAGTTATTTGGGATGCTAAGGAAGGAGGATCACTTGAGACCAGGAGTCCAAGGCCAGCCTTGGCAACATAGTGAGACCTAATCCCTTAAAAACAGCAACAAGCCAGGCGCGGTGGCTCACACCTGTAATCCCAGCACTTTGGGAGGCCGAGGTGGACAGATCACGAGGTCAGGGGATCAAGACCATCCTGGCTGACACAGTGAAACCCCGTCTCTACTAAAAATACAAAAAAAAAAAAAAAATTAGCCAGGCATGGTGACGGGTGCCTGTAGTCCCAGCTACTTGGGGGCTGAGGCAGGAGAATGGCGTGAACCCGGGAGGTGGAGCTTGCAGTGAGCCGAGACCGTGCCACTGCACTCCAGCCTGGGTGACAGAGCGAGACTCCGTCTCAGAAAACAAAAAACAAACAAAAAACACCAGCAACAAAACACATACACACAGTACAATGCCTGGCATCCGGTAGGTACACAATAAATTGTAGCTATTATAACAGCATTCCGACTATTATTTTTTTTTTTTTTTTTTTTGAGACAGAGTCTCGCGCTCTGTCACCCAGGCTGGAGAGCAGTGGTGCGATCTCTGCTCACTGCAACCTATGCCTTGCGGGTTCAGGCAATTCTCCTGCCTCAACCTCCTGAGTAGGTAGGACTACAGGCACCCGCCACCATGTCCAGTTAACTTTTGTTTAAGTAGAGATGCGGTTTCACCTTGTTGGCCAGGCTGCTCTCGAACTTCCAACCTCAGGTGATCTGCCCGCCTCGGCCTCTAAAAGTGCTGGGATTATAGGCATGAGTCACCGCGCCTGGCCTGAATTTTTTTTTTTTTTTTTTTTTTTTTTTGAGACACAGTCTCACTCTGTCGCCCAGGCTGGAGTGCAGTGGTGTGATCTCGGCTCACTGCCACCTCCGCCTCCAGGGTTCAAGCGATTCTCCTGACTCAGCCTCCCAAGCAGCTGGGATTACAGCCGCCTGCCGCGACACCCAGCTAATTTTTGTATTTTTAGTGGAGACGGGGTTTCACCATGTTAGCCAGGATGGTCTCGATCCCCTGACCTCGTGATCCACCCGCCTGGGCCTCCCAATGTGCTGAGATTACAGACTGAAACATTTCTGTTAACTACTTGAAGCACACATTCTTTTTCCAAAGTTGAGGATCTCAAAAGATTTCCCTGTCTTTCACAGAAGGTTCATTTTAATTTTGGCTAGATGACCAACCCAAAGTCCTGGCTTATCCAGTCCCAGCAACTCCTTTCAATCCAGCTGTATACTAGCTTATAACATAAGCACTTTTATGAGTGTGCATATACACAGGCCCTTGTATATAAAATACTTTCACATGTATCATCTTATTTGGTTCTCATAATAACTAAACAGTGTTAATCACCACCAGTTTTTTACAAAATAAGAAAAGTGATCTTTCACTTCTCCAGTGCTCCCCCTGCTCCAGAGTCTTCAAACATGCCATTGAATCTCCTTGACAATCTTCCCTCACTTCTTTAACTGTTTGTCTCCGCTTTTATTTCAGATTTCAGCTTAACCATCACTTCCTCAGAGGACGGCTTCCTTGGCCATCTCCTACAGCCCAACTAGGTCAAGTGTCCTGTAGTCTGCTTTCACAACACCCTTAACTTCATCATAGCACTTAATTTTTAACCAAAAGCCAGTATTTATGTAATTACTTGATTAATTCCCTCCATATGACTATAAGCACTACAAGGACTAATCTATGATTTTCTTGTTCACTGCTGTATTCCCAGTACCTAGTACATTGCCAGAACACAGAAGACACTGTGAATGTGATGAATACATCAGTGAAAGTCCAGAAAGATTAATTCCTTGTCTAGGGTCAACCAGAATAGGATTGGAATCTACCCTTACTATGGTAGGTTCTGGGCTTCCCAGCGTTGCCTTCACTGTCTCTTGGTTTGCCACACTTTTGCTTAGAGATAGTAGAGCATGTTCTTCTCTAAATGCAGTGCCAGGTAAAGAAAGGTACTTGTAGTACCTGACTATACACAGAATCATCATGCACCTGGCACGGCCAAAGAATGAGACAGGTGCAGAAAGGGCTTTTGCCTAAGAGTTAAGACATCTGGATTCCAATATGCCTACCTTATCACTCCCTGCCATCTGTCATTTAGATTCATAATCACACGTATTCAAAAAGCATTTGCGGCAGCTCTACCAGTGACTTGTGACTTGTACCAAGTGATTTCTCCTAGATTTTGTTTCAACCATAAAATGAAGGGGTCAGATCAGGTTTTCATTCTTTCCAACTATAAAGCTTTCCAAAATTGGGGGAAATGCAATAGTGTGGTTTGAAACAAAAAAAGGCACTAAACTTAGAGAAAACTCTGAAAGAAGTCTTGGTTCCAGCACTTCCTAGACACGTGACCTTAAATCGGTCAAACTCTCAGGACCTCCGTCTCATCTGGAAAACGTAAATAACCATACTATTTGTCAGGGTTATGTAAATGGAGAAGGGCTACTGAAATGACAGTTGCTTTGCCACTGGGTGGCACAGAGTAGTAGTTAAAAGTTCAGGCTTAAGAGTCGGATAGACCTAGGTCTGAATTTAAGCGCCCTCACTTTCTGACCGCGTGACCCTGGTAAAATTACCTATTTGAGCTTCCGTTTCTTCATTATGGGAGGTAATAATATCTACTCCTACGGGATTGTTCTGAACCTCAAACGTTCCCGTCAAGTGTGAGGCTACTCTTTAGTAAGTTCCTCCGGCAGCCCCTAAATTCCTAGCTGGTAAAAGGAACCCCGCCCCCACCCCATGAGACTCGCTCCGATGCTACAGGTCCCGCCCTCAACCTTAAAGGTCAAGCTGGACTCGAACGGGTCGGGCACGGTAGTCTGGTCCCCTGAGGTCCCCCAGAGGTCCCTGAGTAAGGGTCTCTGGCACTCAGACCACACGCGCACCTCGAGGCCCTGTCAAGGACACTCACCAGCTATCGCCCAGGTTACTAAGGAAAGACTCGTGCGACGGCGGCGACCGCAGCTGCGCGGGCGTCGTGACGTCACGAGGCGAGGAGGCGGCGCAGGCGTAACGCGTCACGGGCGGCCTGGCAGCTGGCGGCATTGAGGCAGACGCGGCTAGAGGTCCGTGTGACCGCGGCGTCGGGACTTGGTTTCCGGGCATGAGCTGAGAGCACCACGCCGAGGCCACGAGGTGAGTTCGGCCGCGACATGTCCCTGCACCTCAGCGCTGGGCCCGCGAAGAGGTCTTACAGGAGGCCGCCCTCCCGGGACTGCATCTCAGGCCCCACCCCGGATTGTCCTGTCGCTGGCCCGGAAATAACAATCCGAGCAATGACCCCTCGCCTGTGTGAATTCGCAGCCAGAAATCGGGAAGCCAGGGTTCCAGGCTTGGCCAACCGCTTGCTTTTAGAATCAAATGTCTCCTCTTCTCTGGATTGCACTTTCCCCAGATGACTATTTCTGGCTTCCAGGGTTGTTTGCAGCTCAGCTGGAAGGATGAATGTAACCGCGTTTTGTGAACTCTGGTAGTCTAAAGGCTTGTTGCTATTGCAAAAGCAAAGCATTTTGGTAGTCCCATGCCGTCTTGATCTTTTATTACCCTTTACCTTTCCTCAAAAAGCCATATACTGAGCTGTCACCAAAATTGTCTTATTTAAGACTCACAACGACCTCATGAGACAGAAATAATTGTACCCATTCTGGGAAGGAAAAAGAAACTAAGGCTCCGAGTGGAGAAATGACTTGCTTCATTTAGTAAATATTGAGCACCAGCCGTGAGCCAGGCAGTGTACTTAAGTGCTGGAAATAGAACCATGATCAAGATTGGCAAGGTCCTGTCCTGTGGGAGCTTATGTTCTAGTGAAGGAAACAGGGAAACATTAAATAATACATTGAGTTAGCATTATATAGGAGGAAAAATGTGGAAAGGTGGCTATGATATAGAATAACAAGGGACTCTGTTAAGGAAGGCTTTTCTATGGAGAGGATACTTAAAGATCATGTGACTTGCTAAAGGCACAGTTACTAGGTGCAAAAGTCAGGATTTGAATCCAGACCCACATATCCTGCACTCTTAGCAGTAAAACATGGTACCTTTTTGTAGTAATAAGTATTAATAGCTATTGGTATTATTGCTGATTTTAGACATGAGAAAATCAGAATGTCCTGTCATTCAAGTCTCAAATGTCATCTCCTTTAGAGAAGCCTTCCCTCCACTCAATCTGAAGTCGTCCAGTGCCTGTCACATCACCCTGCTTAATTGTGTTTGTGGCGTGTATCACTAATTATATCTTCTTTATTTATTTTGCTTTTGTTTTGTCCTGCTCTCCTTCCAAACATAGGCATCCGGAGGATAAGGACCTTGCTTGTTCACTGCTCTGACTCCAGTAACTAGATAAGTCCTAGATAATAGAAACAGTGAATTTATTTTTTGAATGAATGATTTGTTTAAAAAGTAGGGAAAAAGGAAAGCAGAGAGAAGACAAAATGTGTCTCCCCTGGGATTAAATTTATATCTATTTTGCCTTTCTCCCAGGAGGTTAGAACAAGAGCTGTGTCTTTTTCATTTATCTATTTCAGTACATAGCCCAGAGTTTAACAGTTCCTAGTTGCTTGGCTTACATTGCTGAACAGATTAAAGATGTGAATGGGAAAGGAAGAACAATACCTCATGTGCAGGGTATTCAATAAACAATTAACTAGGGACTGCTGTGCTAGACTTTATAGGGTGTGCTGAGATGAATAAGAGGTAATGCCAGTTGTTGTGACTGACCTCACGGTTCCTGTAGTGCTGACCTCCAAGGCACTTCTGGGTATAGGACACGTGTTCTCTAGCAGGGATTTCTGAATTTTGGCACAGCCTGCTCTCTTACCAGCCCCTAAAGCTTTATTTTACATCTGTCATCTCATTTTTGGTCCTTGAAGCCTTAAGTTTTAAACAGGGCAAAATTTATTAAAGATGGGGAAACTGAAGCTCAGAGAGAAGTAACTTCCAGTGGAAATACCACAATTTGTGCTGGGCATGGTGGCTCACACCTGTAATCCCGGCACTTTGAGAGGCCGACGTGGGCGGATCACTTGGGGTCAGGACTTCAAGACCAGCCTGGCCAACATGGTGAAACCCTGTCTCTACAAGAAAATACAAAAATTAGCCAGGCTTGGTGGTATGCGCCTGTAATCCCAGCTACTCGGGAGGCTAAGGCACGGGAATCGCTTTAACCCGGGAAGTGAAAGCTGCAGTGAGCCAAAATGTGCCACCACCCACGAGCCTGGACAACAGAGGAGAGTCTGTCTCAAACGAAAGAAAGAAATGCCACAATTTGAAACGATGTCTTCTGACGCCAAGCTTTCTGCTCTTTCTACTGCTGTCTCCATCATAATCCTGTGTTCTCCTTGACTGTGAGATGAGACATTTCAGGAACTAAGACTAGTAATAATTTAAGCTAACATTAATTGAGTGCTTCCTAGGTGCCATGCATGGTTCTAAATGCTTTAGGTATATTAACTCAGTGAATCTGCACCCTAATTTCATGAGGCATTATTCCCGTTTTACAGATGAGGGAACTGAGGCCAACAGTGGTTAAGTAACTTGCACAGAGCTACATAGCTAGCAAATGGTGGAACTTGACTAACTAAGGAGGAAATTAGTCTCTTCTTCCTGGTCTGTCCCAAAAGAACAAACATGATAATAGCTAGTATTTATTGATTACTTACTGTTGTTAGATACAGTATTTAGTGATTTTTTACTGTCTTTAATCTTCACAACAACTCTATAAAATAAGCACTGTTCTCTCTTTAGATAATGAGGAAACTGAGGCCTAGAAAGTTCAGGTAATTCATCAAGTCACACAACCTGCTTTCAAACCCAGTTCTGTCTATGCACAGATTTCTTATATGGCCTCTTCTCTTTGCTATATTGTCTCTTCCTTGAGGAAAAGGGATGGAGTGCTGCTCTTCCCTGCCCATCCCTTTTAATGCCATTAAGACTCTTCCTGGTGGTTTCCAAGGCTTATTTTGGGTGACAGTTGTTGAACTAAAGTATCATGTAGTAATAGAGACTTTGGCCTCCTGCCCAGTCAGCCTCTGGCTACAGAGGAGGAAAACTTTAGTTTCTCCACACAGAACCACGCCCCTTTCACCTTAAATGGCAGCTTATGTGCTCTGGCTGCCAGAGCAGTTGTCCCAAGGGAACTGGTTCTGGAGCCCTGGTTGTGGAATCACTGAGGCCTTTGAAGGACTGCCCAGAGGGCATGCCCTCCTTGAGTAAATGTTTGTTGAGTTGAATTTGAAGTCTTGTGTTCACACTTTGTTACTCCCCTCCTGCCTGAATGTTCACATTTCCTTTAGTATTTCATAGACATTGATGGAAGCAGAAACCAAAACTCTTCCCCTGGAGAATGCATCCATCCTTTCAGAGGGCTCTCTGCAGGAAGGACACCGATTATGGATTGGCAACCTGGACCCCAAAATTACCGAGTAAGTCTAAATTACCTTAGTTCTTTACCTACAATATCGGAATGTTTTGTGGTGGTGATGTCAAGAAGAATTTTCAAGTGGTGTGGGATATAGTTTGACCCCTTTACTTACATCTTATCTTTGAAGAGATAAGATGTTGTTGTTAGCCTGTTATCTTGTCACTTTTTTTACATTTGGACTCTGCTACTGCAAGGACACAGACTTGGGTATCCTTTAATCCATATACCTGTTTTTTCCTATCTGCCAAAGACGTTCTCCCATTTCCAACTATTTGAATCCTTGTACCTAGTAGCTCTAGGGAATTATTCTCTAGAATCAGCCTTGGGAATACATTTGTACCCAGAATGAAGGAACAAGCAGAAGTCTCAGTACCTTTGCAAACAGGTCCCCAGAGGAGACCCCTTGACTGTAGTTCATGTTAAGCAGCCATAGAACTATAGAAGGTCAGAGTTGTAAGGAACCTTAGAAATCATCCATGTCCCTTTGGTTTTCATTCATTCATTAAATGATTTGAGTGCCAAGCGCCATGCTAAGTAGCTTTCAGACTTCTTAAATCTGAAGAACCCTGTTTTAAAGTAAAAGTAATAATCAGAGCTGTATATAAAATAACAGCTCAGAGTTGCTCTGACTAAAAGGGAGAAGAGATGGAGCCAAAATCTTTTGTCAACTACTACCCTTTCTTTGGCCATCCCTGTTTAGGCTCTGTAGAACTTCTAGGGCTCCACAGAGCACACTTGACAACCTCTGATGGGACCCAGCTTTTTTATCTTACAGTAGAGGAAACCAAGTCCCAAAAGACAGAAGTACCTTGCCCAAGATCACGAAACTGATTGAATTGCCCTGACTCCCTGCTCTTTTACATCACAGCCATTAAGATGAAAAGGGATTTCTTAGCTGAGAAAATTGAAAGGTTTTTCCCTTCTGCCAGTTGTTTGATAGGGGGAGGGTGGTGGTTGGTGGCCGAGTAGAATGAATGGATTGGCCTGTATGAGGTCAATGCTGAAAGCCAGTTTGTTTGTTTGTTTCTCTTTTTTTTTTTTTTTTTTGAGACAGTTTTGCTCTGTTGCCCAGGCTGGAGTGCAATTGCACAATCTTGGCTCACTGCAACCTCCATCTCCTGGGCTTAAGCGATTCTTGTGCCTCAGCCACCCAGATAGCTGGGACTACAGGCAAGCGCCAGCATGCCAGCTAATTTCTGTGTTTTTAGTAGAAAGGTGGTTTCACCGTGTTGACCAGGCTGGTCTCGAACTTCTTACGTCAAATGATCCACCCACCTTGGCCTCCCAAAGTGCTGGGATTACAGACTTGAGCCACCATGCCAGGCCGAAAGCAAGTTTTGAGCATATCATCAGTCCTAGAAGTTACTCCCTTTGGAACAGTGTTAAAGACAAGGGGAGGCCGGGCACAGTGACTCACGCCTATAATCCCAGCACTTTGGGAGAACGAGGCAGGTGAATCACCTGAGGTCAGGAATTTGAGACCAGTCTGGCCAACCTGGTGAAACCCCGTCTCTACTAAAAATAAAAAAATTAGCCAGGCATGGTGGTGTATGCCTGTAGTCCCAGCTACTTGGGAGGCTGAGGCACAAGAATCACTTGAACCTGGGAGGCGGAGGTTGCAGTGCACAGAGATTGTGCCACTGCACTCCAGCCTGGGTGACAGAGGGAGACCATGTGTCAAAAAAAAAAAGGTGAAGAGAGGAGATGAGGAAACCTGCTTCTTTGAGTGTGAGATGAGACAAGGTATATATGAGAGTTAGGATTAGGAAAGAGGAAAAAAAGGATATAAATTTATAAATCAGGATTATAACAAAAAGTTCCTTAAACCTACTCAAGCTCATATCAGCCAAATGTAAATACATTTAATTCCCTTAGAAATTATGATGGTATTTAAGATGTGTTGCCCATATATTATGTTATCTTGGTCACAGGGACCCTCGAGTAGATTGCATTTATTTCGGTTCTCTTTTATGGTTCATGGCTTTTGAGGGTGACTTTATGAATCTGAACAACCTCTCAACTAATGTCTTTTCATCAAAGAAGTTTTTTCCATCATCCAAAACCCAAGCTATGAGGGAATGCTCATAGTGCTTTCCATTCCCACCTCTGCCTGTCTAAATGGAAATCTAAAGTGTGGAAACAACGCTGGTTGTGTTGGCCGCACTTCTCTGTAATGAGACTTTTGTTCTAATTGTGTCCTGCTGCTTGACAGGAAGATTCAAACGGGCATTTGCCACCTCAGTTTATGTCATAAGTTGGAGTGTGTGGATGTTTTTTTCCAATTAGAACACTGGCAGGAACATTGAATCAGAACTTTCCCACTGATATCTCCGCTCTTTTTACATCAGGCCAGAGGTAGACATCAAATAATAAACTGTAGATCAGAGCGTGCTGGCTGGAAGTGCTGGGCTTTCCCTGTGGCTGGTTTCTCCACTTCTGTATCACCAAAGACCATTTTTATTATTTTTTTTCCTATGGATTCTTTTTTGTTTTGTTTTGTTTGTTTGTTTGTTTGTTTCACAGCTCTGTCACCCAGGCTTGAGTACAGTGGCACAATCATAGCTCATGGCAGCCTGGAACTCCTGGGTAGCTGGGACTACAGGTGCTCGCCACCATGCCTGGCTAGTTTTTTGTTTTTTGCTTTTGTTTTGTAGAGATAGGGGTCTCAGTATGTCTCTTAGGCTGGTCTCGAACTCCTGGGCTCAAGCGATCCTCCTACCTCAGCCTCCCAAAGTGTTGGGATTACAGGCATGAGCCACTATGCCTGGCCATCCTATGGATTCTTTACCTTAAAACATTTTATCTGTCAAACAGACTGGTTTATTAAATTGTAATAAATTTATGCTTAAAGATAAAACTACCACCAAGCGTGGTGGCTCACACCTGTAATCCCAGCACTTTGGGAGGCTGAGGTGGGTGGATCACAAGGTCAGGAAATCCAGACCATCCTAGCCAATGTGGTGAAACCCTGTCTCTACTAAAAATACAAAAATTATCCAGGCATGGTGGTGGGTGCTTGTAGTCCTAACTACTCAGGAGGCTGAGGCAGGAGAATCACTGGAACCCAGGAGGAGGAGGTTGCAGTGAGCCGAGATCATGCCACGGCACTCCAGCCTTGGCGACTCTTTATCTCAAGAAAAAAAAAAAAAAAAAAAAGAAATAACTACCAGTCATAGCTTATGGTTAACATAAAATGTTAATATTACCTCATTTAATTTACTTAATTACAGCAAAGGAACCTGACATTTTAGTAAAGTAAATCTTATCTTGTAGAAATAGATGATTTCCTTCCGTGTTTTTGAAATACAGAAACTTCTGGATCTTGTTCCTCTCAGGGCATGTAATGGTGAGCCTGGATGAACTATAAAATACAGTCATTCCCAAACATTGAAGGATTGCATAATGAAACTTATGTGAATATATGGTACCTGTCTTGGAGTGCAGTCTCAAAAAGTATTGCTTGAATCCAAATCTCTAAACTTCTAATGACTCTTTAATAGAAATTTGCAGAGCATCCTCCAGCTTTCCTGTTTAAACCTACCTTCTGTCCACATATTGCTGCCAGTTCCTGCCATTTCCCCATTCAACAGACCCTTCTTCCCAGTCTCTTTCCTATATGTGTCCCTACTCTCTACCTGATCTCTTTTATAAACTGATTTGAATACCTCTCCCTTTCAAATATTCTTTTACCTCTTGTTAGAAGACAATATAAACTTACTGTCATGAATGAATATGTAAAACAATGGCAATTTTTAAAAATAACCACTTTTCCACCCAGTTTTTTAGTTTATTCTGTGATTATTTCTAGTCATTCTATGTGTGTGTGCCTGTTGGTTATTAATCTGAGTCCTGCTCAAGTTGTGCTAGGATGTCTGTCAGCCTCCTCCCAACAGAATATGCGTTTCTGACTGTCTAGCACTCTAATATTACTCTTCTTGTTTGTTTGTGTTCACTCTCTGGTTGTACTACTGACCATTTTAGGGCTATGTTAGATGCCAGAAATATTTGTATGACTAAATAGATCTTGGAGATTAGGATTCGAGGGAGTGATGATGCATTCTTGTTTATGGAGGTAGTACATTCCAAACCTATGTTCTTTCCACTATATTCTGATTCCTGTCAACTATATTATATGTAATAATTTTTTACCTACAGAATGAGAATGTTCAACTAAATGATCTGAGCATTACTTCTAGCTCTAATACCATATGAATCTCTCTTACGTAACCCCTTAAAACTTTGTGAGGTAAGTGGAACAGATATTGTTTTCCCTATTATATAGGAAATGAAGAGTGAAGTGAGTTGGCTCAGTATACTGAAGTAGTTAATGATAATTTCCCACCGCCTAATTTAGTGTTGTTTGCACAAATATTCTAATTTTTGAAGAGTCATAATCAAAAGTATCCTATTTTAAATCTTAAAATGTAAGGTTTTCTTTTTTATTGTTATGAGACCCAATCTAACTGTAAGTGTAAGCAGTACCTCTGAATATCATTATTAGTGCCATCCACAAAGAAGCTGAAAAACTTAATGACCTAAGGCATTATCTATTTTCTACACTGTGGTTTTCTTTCTTTTTTTTTTTTTTTTTGGAGACGGAGTCTCGCTGTGTCCCCCAGGCTGGAGTGCAGTGGCGCGACCTCGGCTCACTGCAAGCTTCGCCTCCTGGGTTCGTGCCATTCTCCTGCCTCAGCCTCCTGAGTAGCTGGGACTACAGGGGCCCACTACCGCGCCCGGCTAATTTTTTGTATTTTTAGTAGAGATGGGGTTTCACCGTGGTCTCGATCTCCTGACCTTGTGATCCGCCCACCTCGGCCTCCCAAAGTGCTGGGATTACAGGCGTGAGCCACCGCGCCCGGCCGGTTTTCTTTCTAAAAGGGATAATACTGACTTTCTTTTTCAAGTATTAGATGTGCTGTGTAAAATGCCAAATTTGTAGCCACTGTATTATGCATATGGAAGTATGAAAGAGAACAAAGCCCATAGAAATGCTAATAGAAAGAGGATTCTGAGTGGAGGGAAAATCGTAAATAAAGGCCTATAAGTAGGAGTAAGAAAGATTGTTATGTGTAAGTAGATAATCAGGAAGATCTTTCTGACTTAAGCAAAGTTTGAATACTGGATGGGAATGAAAATAGTGGCTGCATTGATAGAATACTCTCAGGTTAAGACAGGGTCTTTAAAATTCATTCAGACAAGTCTGAATTTCATGAAAAAGAGACTCATTGTGGGTATTTAGTGGGAGACTGACATCATGAAGTGATGTGGGTTTGGTTGTTGTTGTTGTTTTGTTTTAGAGACAGAGTCTCACTCTGTTGCCCAGGCTGGGGTGCAGTGGCTCAATCTTAGCACACTGCAACCTCCACCTCCCAGCCTCAGGCAATCCTCCCACCTCAGCCTCCCAAGTAGCTGGCTGTACAGGCGTGTGCCACCACACTCAGCTAATTTTTTTTGTAGAGATGAGGTCTCACTATATTGCCCAGGCTAGACAATGATGTGTTAGTAGAGAAATTTTACATCAATATGTAGGATGAATTGGAAGGGCAGAAACTGAAGATGAAGATTCACTGAGAGAGATTGCCATGAACTAGTCTTGCCATCAGTTATCACCTAGATAGAGACAGTGAACTTGGAGACTGATGAGTGAGTCTGAGATGAGGAAAGTGATTGAAGTGGAGTGGAAGGTTGAGGTGATCCTGAGATTTCTTACCTGAGGAATATAAAAAGATCATGTCCCCCCTGACCCGAGGGATAGCTGAAAGGATCATCAGTTTGTGGCAGGGAGGAATTCAGTTTGTGGTATGTTAAGTAAACTTAAAAGCAGTGGCGAGCCATCCAGGTGGAAATGTCCTCCTGATACAGACTTTCAGGGATAAACTAGGTAAGCTGGAATGCAAGGGAAAATAAACGCATGAGCATGTGAGAACAGTGTGTTCACCCCGGAAGAAACCTGTTTCTCTCTCAGCCTGTTCCTTATGTCTCCTCATTGTCCATACTTCTTTTTATGACTTGGTTTACATGAAATGGCCTTCACTGTTTGGTTACTTAAATTGGAAACACAACAAGACCATTTAATAATGTACTTAGCATAAAACATAAATACCCATCTCATAGTAATTTCTATATACATTTATAAAGAAAATTTTCTCTACAACAAATTGTGCACCAAAAATAATCTTAAATGTCATTTCATGGGCTTCCAATTGCCTACAACATGAAATTAAAATTTCCTCAGCCCCTGACATCCTTCACAACCTGTCCTCTGCCTACCTTTCAGCCCCATCTTACTGGCTACCCCCACTCTATTCCAATGGATCAGACCCTTTTTCACCTTTGTCTTTGCACATTGCTTAGTACTCACTCACACTGACACAACCCAGTCACAGATATCATTCCTTTCACGAAGCTCTCCTTAACCACCACCTTCCCTGCACCGTTGGTCTTCATTCTGTGTACTCAATATTCATCCCCTCTGTGTACAAGCATCACATTGTTTTGTAATTGTTTGATTACGTCTCTCTCTCTATTAACTAGAATGTGAGGTCCTTGAAGGCAGGAACCTAGTTTTATTCATCTGCATAGCCCATATGCCTGCTTGGCTCTAGACACATTGTAGGTATCTATTTTAACATTTGTATAGATTAATTACTTCTGTGCCATTAGGCAGAAAAGCTGTCTTAAAGACCAATTACAGAAAACACTGATTAAGTTGCAGATATACGTGTGGGGCTGGTGTGCTAATTTTCTAGCTCCTGAAGGCTGCAGGGCGCACATTTCATTAAGTGAAGCAAGCCTATGCTGAGTAGTGTGCTCTCCCGCACTTCAGCAGCAGATAAAAGTGCTTGCAGATGTGAAAGCAAGATCCTTCAGGCTTTTTTCACTATCAGAGCCTGCAGTTCCCATCTCCAGGAAGCAAAATAGTAAACATTTCATTTCTTTTGTTTCGGTGTTCCGATAGTTTTAAGAAATTATCAAACAAGAAAAGAAATCCTGGAGAAGTTGAAAGACACAGACCTAAGCAGATGTTCCTGGAATCTTAAGGTCGCACTTCTTGGGCAGAATGTATTTGTTAGCTTTACAAAGAGTAATCTTTTGTCAGTGTGTGGTGTTTTTTTTTTTTTTTTTCTGAGTAAATTAAAATTCATTCCTTAGGAAATGCCAATCGTGTTACCTTCCTGCTATTAAGT
The DNA here is from genome assembly GCF_043159975.1 of Macaca nemestrina. Lineage (NCBI taxonomy): Eukaryota > Metazoa > Chordata > Mammalia > Primates > Cercopithecidae > Macaca > Macaca nemestrina. The sequence goes on along the minus strand of NC_092138.1, from coordinate 93,082,555 downwards.
AGAATGGAGCTAATGAAAAGATGACCAGCCCACAGTAGCCTTAGATTGTTTTTTTGGTTGTTTTTTTGTTTTGTTTTGTTTTTGAGATGGAGTCTTGCTCTGTCATCCAGGCTGGAGTGCAGTGGTGCTATCTCGGCTCACTGCAACCTCCGCCTCCCGGATTCAATCGATTCTCCTGCCTCAACCTCCTGGGTAGCTGGGACTACAGGCATGTGCCACCTCGCCCGGCTAATTTTTTTGTATTTTTAGTAAAGACAGGGTTTCACCCCATGTTAGCCAGACTGGTCTCGAAGTCCTGACCTCAGGCAATCCACCTTGGCCTCCCAAAGTGCTGAGATTACAGGCGTGAGCCACTGCGCCTGGCCTAGATGTATTTATTTTTTTTATTTTTTTATTTTTTAGAATAGGTTTGACTCCCCATTCTGTGGCAACTGGCACTGCGTTAAGATTTGGATGGGTTTAGTAATTGGAAGATGCTGCTGTGAATTAAATATCCTGGGGGAGACTCTTCTCGCCCATCTTTGTGTGTGAGAGACTCACCCTTGCTGTAAGCCTATTTAAAAGTCAAGTAAAACCACACATTTGCACTTAAGGTGTCTTCCTTTCCCCTGAAGTCACTTCCTACATTCTCTCTAGTGGTTGAGGTGTCCTGATGGGAGTTGGGAAGTTGGAAAGTAGGAAATCATGGTTGTTTAACCTTTCAAAATAGACCAGATTAATATCCACAATATGCCTTGGGATCCTTGCATTTGTCGCAGTAAACCTGTATTATGTCTTTCTTATTTCACTGTGTCAGACACTCGATCCAGGATAATGGACTTGCTTGTTGATGTGCATTAGTATCAAATTTAGTGTAGTGTATGGTCCATTTCATATCTTTCTGCCTCCCAAAGGAGATTCTTGCTCAAGAATAAAATTTTGATGAGTTTCTCTTAGAAAACAATGTGAATATAAATGTGGCTATAACGACAACTTTACTGACTCCCTGTGGGGTAGAATTCCCAGTAATAACAGATTTAGCATGTGGGCTGATACCTTTTTAGTATCACAGGGACAGCATTGTTTAGAGAAAACCTTGACTCCATTTGAATAGCACAGAGGATGCCAGGAGGAAGGCCAAAGGGAAAGGAAACGGGAGAGCTGTTGGTTTGTCTCACCCCCACATCAGATGACAGGAAGTCGGAATTGAGATTGGCCACAGCAACCTGTTAAGGCCACATCTGTTTGAATAACTTAAAAGCTCTATAGAAACCAAGTAAGTTTTGGAGTAAGGAATTTAAGAAGAGGATGAGGGGCAGAGTGGTAAGCAATAGCTTGGAGTGAACATCCTGCCAGGAATAAATTTCTTCCTTGACCATCTGTATTCTTTACTTGACTATACCCTAGAGTATAAACTGTTTCACAGCAACTGAGGTTGGTTAGTTACCCATAGCTGGATGATTTGTAGGACTGGCCGGGTTCCCCTGCCCTTTGTGAAACCGGCCTCAGTCGCATAGTTGTTCCACATTGTCCTAATGTTCAGTCATATCAGTCGTTGAAACTCTCAAGTGCTATGGAAGTATCACTAGCTGTGGTTTGATTAATGGTAGAGTTGCTTACAAGTGCAATTTGGGTCTAAGAATTAACTACAAAATCAAATAGGAAGATCTTCCAGGACTGTTGTTTGTTTGTTTGTTTGTTTGTTTGCATGAATGCATGTGTGTTTGTTACTTTGTTTATTTTTGAGATAGGGTAGGCTTTGGCTTTTGGAGGGTGGGTATGTGTTTCTAATGGAGTTATAGTTATTCACAAATGCTATTTCATTGCCAAGGAATTACAAATAAATAAATCAACACTATTTTTGAGCTTTTCAACAAAAGAAAAACTAATAGGGCTTGTAGGCCAGACAGCTGTTTGTAAGGTGTGGTTTTTTTGTTTGGTATTTTTGTGTTGGACAGATGCATAGCCATGACAATTCTAGTTCCCATTCCAAATAGAGGCAAACAACTCTGTTTGCCAAATAAACTAACATAGCAGTTTAGAGGAAGGCAGGGGGCTGGGGTGAGAGATTTCATCCCTGGGGTAAATTATCTCCTGCTTTTGTCTCACACTTCAGGCTGAGTGGCCAACAGAATTCCCAGAGCATACTCATGGACTCTTCTTTCTCTGCAGATACCACCTCCTCAAGCTCCTCCAGAAGTTTGGCAAAGTAAAGCAGTTTGACTTCCTCTTCCACAAGTCAGGTGCTTTGGAGGGACAGCCTCGAGGCTACTGTTTTGTTAACTTTGAAACTAAGCAGGTAATTAAGCTTTCTCCCCATTTTATAGTATTTATCAAACTCTGTCATAATTATTTGTGCATCTCTCTTGCCTACTAGAATAGCAGTTCCCTGTAGGCAAGAGCCATGTCTGATTCATCTGTGTGCCTTACATTGAGTCCTAAAAGAGATCCTCAGTAAACAAATGAATTAGTGACTTTCACAATTCACTCTCCCTTGGCCAAGGTTTAAGGCAACTGACTGACCTACATTTTTGACCAAATGCATTGGGATGCCCACATTGAGCACATGTACATCCCCCTCTCTATTCTCTTTTGTTTGTTGCTTTACTGGCTGGCCAACTGACAAAGCCTTCTTTTCTTTCAGTAGTTTTGCCCTGTGGTACAGAAACCTACCTGTGATGAGACACCCATAAAGACTCTTACTATTTCTTCTCAAGGTCTCAGAACAAATGCATATAAATTTTAATGTATGTAGAAGAGAGCATTCACCTTCAACCATGATATATACATGGATCTCCTTGTATTAAAATTTAGTCCTTGAAGTGGAAGTACATTGATGAAGAAATTGAATTTGATTGTTACTAAATGTAGAGATGCTGCATAGCACTTATAAATTTATTCATCATATGTAAGAACATCGCATAGTTAATGTTATGTTAATAATTTGGGCCTGGCTCACACCTGTGATCACAACTACCCAGGAGGCTGAGATGGGGAGATTGTTTGAGACCAGCCTGGGCAACATAGTGAGACCCTGTCTCTAAAAAAAATTTTTTTAATTATGTATGATGGTGCACCTATAGTCCTAGCTACTTGGGAGACTGAGGCAAGAGGATCACTTGAGCCCAGGAATTCAAGGCTGCAGCAAGCTATGATCACACCACTATACTCCATCCAGCCTGGGCAACAGAGCAAGACTCCATCTCATAATAATAACAATAATTTGTATGAGTGTTTTTCTTTATTCTGAAATTAATGTGTGAATATTATAGATGAAAATATAGATAACTGGCCGGGTGCAGTGGCTCACTCCTGTAATCCCTGCACTGTGGGAGGCCGAGGCGTGCGGATCACGGGGTCAGGAGATCGAGACCATCCTGGCTAATATAGTGAAACCTCGTCTCTACTGAAAATATAAAAACAAATGAGCTGGGCCTGGCGGCGGGCGCCTGTAGTCCCCGATACTCGGGAGGCTGAGGCAGGAGAATGGTGTGAACCCGGGAGGCGGAGCTTGCAGTGAGCCGAGATTGCACCACTGCACTCCAGCCTGGGCAACAGAGTGAGACTCCATCTCAAAAAAAAAAAAAAAAGAAAATATAGATAACTGAGAAAGAAAATGTAAATCACTTGGCCTAATACGCAGAAATAATCACTGTTAACATTTAGTCATATATCTTTCCAGTCTTTTTTTGTTTCTTCACATTCACACACACATAAACACACATTATGCAGTGTTGTAACACACAAACAGAATCATATTATCATGTTTATCATTCAAAGTATACTAAAATTTTTCTACCATTTAATCACATCAAGATACCATTTTGTATCTTGATATTGTGGTTTCACTGGTGTTTGTATGTACCTGTGTGTGTGGGGAGGTAAAATCATTGATCTGTATCTGAGATTTGGGCATTTTGTGATTGTATGTGACTTAGACTGCATTTAAAAACTAATCATTTTTGATAACTACATAATGTGAATATATAATATTTGACTAGTCCCCAGTTGTTAGCTATTTGGGTTGTTTCACTGGTATTTGGGTTGATTCACTAGTATAAATATCACAAAAGTGAGTATTTTTACAGCTCTAATTATGTATATTTGCCACATTTGTGGAGATGGAATGGCATCATCAAAGTCCATGCATAGTTTTTCTTTTCTTTTCTTGTTTTTTTTGTTTTTTGTTTTTTGTTTTGACAGAGTTTCACTCTTGTTGCCCAGGCTGGAGTGCAATGGCACGATCTCAGCCCACCGCACCCTCTGCCTCCCGAGTTCAAGCGATTCTTCTGCCTCAGCCTCCCGAGTAGCTGGGATTACAGGCATGTGCCACCATACCCCGCTAATTTTGTATTTTTAGTAGAGTCAGGGTTTCTCCGTGTTGATCAGGCTGGTCTCAGACTCCTGACCTCAGGTGATCTGCCCGCTACAGCCTCCCAAAGTGCTAGGATTACAGGTGTGAGCCACTGTGCCCAGCCTATAGTTTTTCTTAATACAACTGCCAGATTGTCTTCAAGAAATGATATATCAGTATGTTCTGAGATTGTATGGTAGTGTCATTTCTCCTTGCCAGTGCTGGGTATTTTTTATTTCCTCTAATTTTTTAAAATATGATAGCCAATAAGTAATACATTGTTACTCTAATTGTTCAAGTATTTTGAGTGAAGTGAAATAATGCACTATATAATTAGCATTCTTTTTTTTTTTTTTTTTTTAATACGGTCTTGCTCTGTTACCTAGGCTAGAGTGCAGTGACACAATCATTACCCACTACACCCTTGACCTCTGGGTTCAAGTGATGCTCCCACCTCAGCTGCTGCAATAGCTGGGACTACAGGCACATGCCAGCATGCCTGGCTAATTTTTGCATTTTTTGTAGAAATGGCGTTTCACCATGTTGCCCAGTCTGGCTTCAAACTCCTGGGCTCAAGCAAACTGCCCTTCTCTGCCTCCCAGAGTACTGGGATTCCAGGTGTGAGCCACCACACCTGGCCAGCATTTTTAAATATTTTATTCTTTCTTAATGATAAAATGAAGTGCGGTGAGAATTCCTTTTTTTTTTTTTTTTTTTTTTTTTTTTGCCCCGAGACATGGTCTCTCTCTGTCATCCAGGCTGGAGTATAGTGGCACGATCACAGCTTAGTGCAACCTCAACTTCCTGGATTCAAGCAGTCCTCCCATCTCAGCCTCCCAGGTAGCTGGGACCACAGGCACACACAACCACACCGGCTAATTTTTGTATTTTTTGTAGAGTCAGGGGTTCATCATGTTGTCAGGCTGATCAAACTCTTCAGCTCAAGCAACCTGCCTGCTTCGGCCTCCCAAAGTGCTGAAATTACAGGCGTGAACCACTGTGCCCGGTCTGGGAATTGTTGCAGACAACTAAAATCAGTGGTCATGTTTGGGCATAGATGTTAGCTTAAAAACACTGGAGTAGAATACAAAGCCTGGTTTATATTTCTGGCTCTTTTATTTATTAACTTTGAGCAAGTCTCTTAACTTCTTTTGGCCTTGATTTTCCATCTAAGAAAGGAAATTAAAAATACATATCCTTCGTAACTTATGGGAAGATGGGAGAATAGATGAAAGTATAAGAAAACATAGTGGGCATTTAATATTTTCGAATATATGAAAATATTTGAAATAATGTATACAGGTAGAAAATTATTTTTAAAAACATTTAAAAATAAAATATTTAAAAATAAAATGCCCCTGCTGGCAACTGCTGCTACTTTGGAACTAATAGAGTGCCCTATAAGTTCTTATTCACCAAATGAAGCTTAAAAGAATAAAATGTTTCTTACCTGACACTCTAGCTTTGTGTGCTGTAGTGGGGCAAGGATGATTAGTGAATATCCAATGCCTACTACACAGTGAGAACTCAGTAAATGTTTGTTAAATGTCATACTGGTAAGTTCTGTAGGAACAAGAGAATCACCAGTAAAACCAGACTGGAATGCCTACTGGCTTCTATAGCCTCTCCCTGCTCCCTGGGACATCCTATTCCTCCTCTGTTCCTTAAGCATTTCTTCACCCTCACTAAACATGGGTTACACTTGGCCGAATGTCTCATGGATGCAAATGGGGCAAAGAAGGTTTGGCAGGATGGAAAGTACAGCCAGGTTTCCTGGGAATGACCCAGAGTGACTGTTAGCCAGCTTCAGGAATTCCTTTCAACCATATTACTCCTGTGTCTGATGGGGAAAGGGTCAAGGAACTTTCGGTTCTGAAAACCAGGTGCATAGATTGACTCACACAGATACCTTGCTAACGGTCTGTTTGACTCACTCCTGCTTTTTCCGGCCTAGTTTCCTTGACTCCCATGCCCTTTAAAGCAATTATTCCTCACTATGAATCCAGAGAGTACGCCCTAGTCCAGGATATGGTTCCAGGGCCCTTGCAGGGAGTATAGTTTCTTGACATAGGAGGTGCTACCCTAGCTAACGGAAGTGTGTATATGGCTATCACCTAATGGGAACAGCACTATTACTAGCATATGTTAGGTGCATATCATATACTTCATGCTTTATATTCTTTGAGTCCTCACAGCAACCACTGAGGAATAAGTATCCATATTATCTATTAAAAATTATGTATTATTTATCTATATTTTACAGTTGACAAAGCTAGAGACACTTAAGTGAGCTGCCAAATATCATACTGCCAACAAATGACAGACCAGGATTTGAATTTTTGTCTGACTGACTTAAAAATTCACGCCCTTAGCCAGGCACAGTAGCTCACGCCTATAATCCCAGCACTTTGGGAAGCTGAGGCGGGCAGATCGTGAAGTCGGGAGATTGCGACAGTCCTGGCCAACATGGTGAAACCCCGTCTTTACTAAAAAATACAAAAAAATTAGCCAGGCATGGTGGTTCACGCCTGTAGTCCCAGCTACTCAGGAGGCTGAGGCAGGGGAATCGCTTGAACCCTGGAGGCGGAGATTACAGTGAACTGATATCGCACCATTGCACTCCAGAGCCTGGTGACAGAGCAAGACTCTGTCTCAAAAGAAAAAAAATGCCCTTTTTAAAATTCTGCCTTGTAAAATTGTAAACCCTTGCCAGTTATTTACCAAAAACAATTTGTTAGAAACTGAGCCATCAAAGCTAGTGAGGCCCTGTGAGAATACATATAGCTAGTTAAGCACTTCAGTTTTTAACTAACATTTGTCCCTTTCCTGGACAGGAAGCAGAGCAAGCCATCCAGTGTCTCAATGGCAAGCTGGCCCTGTCTAAGAAGTTGGTGGTGCGATGGGCACATGCTCAAGTAAAGGTATGTCTGAGAGGCTAGAAGGGCATCAAGCCTCATCCTAAATAAGCCTTCTGAAAGACAGTCATCCACTTACCCGTTTATGTCCCAATCTCTTCACGCCAGAAACAGCCATACTTCAGGCTCCTACTTGTATCTGCCATGTGTGTTACCAGATGATTTTCTTTTGAGAACATCTCAGGAGGGATTAAGTTCCTCGGTTATTTCTCTCCACATGCCCACAGATCCTGGTTTTGATTTTCTCATGTGGCCAATAATTACTACGCTCAGACCTCTGTCATTTCTTCAGGTGGAGGGTTCTTTGGAGGAAAAAAATGTATTTATTTTTAAAATCAGTTGCCATAGGCATTATTAGACTCTTCCCAGCCTCTGACTCTGGAGAGTTTGAATTTGTTTATTCTAAATGCTTGAGAAATGGGTAGTTTGTATGAGTGCTTAAAGCACTGGCATCTCCTTACTCCAGAAATCTTGGGAGTTACCAGGGTGTGGGTTCATGGGGCTTTGCAGTGCCTTAAGTCCCGAGAAGCAGTAGGCTGCCCTGTGCATTCTGTAATTAGTCTCTTGGGAGAATGCACTAGAAGAGCTTCAGCCATTAAAAAAAAAAACAAAACAAATGGCATTCTGTTCCAGCTGGCACAGAGGTGGTAAAGTGTGTTGACTAGAACGTTCCCAAGAGTTGATCTGCCTCCTTCTGCACTGGGGACTTGAAAAACCTGCGTGCACAAAGATTTGTGACAGTTTTGAGTTGGAACTGAAATCTTTAGCTCTAAGCATGGTTTTTGATCAGAGACTCTCTACCCCCTGCCCCAACAAACTTCCCAGTAAAGAGTCACAGAGACTAAACAGACATTTAAACTCAATATCCAAGCTGAAAAACTAAGTTCAGATACTTTAGATCCTTCTGAGTATTCCAGGTAATCACAGAGCCTTCTCAATTTCTAGGACACATTGCCTTAAAAATAGAAACAACAAGGAGAATTACCAAATGCTTTTTTACTCAAGGGAAAATCAAGTCTCATTTACCAAACCGGTTTTCTGGTTCTGCATCTCATTGAAAAGGCATGCAAGAGAAATCATCCTCCATTCCTGTCTTTCATTTGAAAATCTCTTTGCCTCACGGTTCTCTTCTCCTATAAATCTTTTTTGACCAGAGGCTCCTGATTGCTCTTCAATATTATATTTACTTTTTACAAGAAGTATGTAGTTATCTGACTAGGGCATGGTGGCTCATGCCTGTAATCCCAGCACTTTGGGAGGCTGAGGCAGGAGGATGGCTTCAGCCCAGGAGTTCAAGGCCAGCCTGTGCAATATAGTGAGACCCTGTCTTTATTGTTTCTAATAAAATTTTCAAAGAAAAAAAAAAGTATGTAATTATCTGACATCAAATTAAACTACTACTTTACTGTAGAATGTTTTCTGTATCAACAACTGAAAGCTGCTACAACTTTTATTCTTCACTCAGGCCTGTTAAGAGTTGAATGTTATGCTTGGTTGGTACTTTGCAAAATTTAAAGGGTTTTTTTGTTTTTTGAGATAGGGTCTGGCTCTGTCACCCAGGCTGGAGTGCAGTGGCAAGATCTTGGCTCACTGCAACCTCTGCCTCCCAGGCTCAAGCAATCCTCTCACCTCAGACTCCTGAGTAGTTGGGACTACAGGCATGTGCCAGCATGCCCAGATAATTTTTGGTTTTTGGTTTTTTAACAATAGAGACAGGGTTTTTGCCATGTTGCCTAGCCTAGTCTCAAACTCCTGAGCTCAAGCAATCTGCCCACCTGAGCCTCCCAAAGTGCTGGGATTAGAGGCGTGAGCCACCGTGCCTGGCCAGTTTAAAGTATTTTTAATAAAATAAATATTGTAAGAGGCGATATGTGACAGTTAAAATAAGAATATAAGAAGGCAACCCTCCTGTGTGTTTGTACCATCTGAGAAATTGAAAGTTGACATTTTTTTCCTACCAAATAAGGAGGAACTGATGACAAGATGGAAGCATCTTTTTCTAAACTTACAGCTTTTAGGCCAAAACTATGTGACGTTTTTCATTAATTCTAAATGTAAAGTAGTCCAAAAATTGTCTAGAAGTAAGATGATGCACTGATGGTATTAGTTTCTGAACCCACGCACTACAGTAAAGGGCTGGTTTTTGCCCAAGTGAAGTAATTTCTCTGTTTCTCATTTTCAGAGATACGATCATAACAAGAATGATAAGATTCTTCCAATCAGTCTTGAGCCATCCTCAAGCACTGAGCCTACTCAGTCTAACCTAAGGTAAGATGATGTACTATAGAAAGACACGGTAATTCAGGAGCTTCAGCCATATCATTATTCCATGTCTTCATAAAATAGTGAGTCTTCAGACTCTTAGAGTTTATTAATTTGACAAGAGATATGTTCAGTTAGTCTCCAGAATGTATACATTTCCTCTCCTTCCATCCACCTAAGGTCATGTAGTCCCCATTTACAGAATCATTCCTTCGAAAAAGACTGGGTGTAGCTACTACACACGAACCCTTGTGCTTGGCACTGGAAATACAAAGACAGATCAGTCATTACCCTAAAAACAAGCATTTTAATAAGGCCTTGGGTCTCTTGGGCATTTGTCATTATATACTAATTTTTACCCAATCTTAAGTTCCCTTATACAAAAGTTTGGTTTGCAGATATTTGATTCTGTGTACCATTGCAACAGCCATGACAGTTTTGGTTCTAGTTTGTACGAATTATTAGTTATTTCTTTGAAGTTTAAAACAGGAGAACTAAGGGTTGGGTAGAGGAAGGGGAAATTAAGTGGATGGTTGAGCAGAAGTAGAAGGTGGGTTTTTTGTTTGTTTGTTTTGTTTTGCATTGTAGCCTAGGGAGACATTTTAGCAATAACAATATCCAAGATTTATTGAGCTTACTCTGAAGCAGGCACTGTGCTAAACATGTTACATGTAGTATGTCATTTACTTATGGCTGAGATCACACAGATGGCAAATAACAGTCAGGATTCAAAGCCAGGTCTATTAGACTTCAAAATTCAGTCTTGTAGTTACTATTTCAAAGAAGCCCCAGGCCATAAGTGCAGGACTAAAGCCTCTTCCGGGGTTGGGGAAGAAAATATGTGAAGGAGCATCAGTGATACATAAGGATCAGTAACCAACAATCCTAAAGTCAGGAAAGTGATGCCTGTTTGGGTGGAGCACCAAGCAGGGGGAATAAATGCCTTTCTTGTATATTACCTGCACCAAGCAAAACAGATTTACAAGCATCTCATTAAACCTAAGGGAAGGTGTTCCTGAAATGTTTTCAGGAATGGTAAATGGGTAAATTTAAATTAATTTTATGGTTACTCATTTAAGTTTAATATGATTTTTTTTATTTTTGCTCTAGGGAATTAAGTGACTTCTATAGATTCACTGGGAACATATATCCACTGTGTTATTTTCCTCATGAGATTTGAACCTCCTTGATCACAGATTGATCTCCATGAAGGTTTTCGTAAATCTAACTCCTATTGGAAAGAGATGACTGCATTTGTGCTGGATGGTCTTCATGTTACAATGAACATGTCTTTAGTTTCTTATGATTTGTATATGCCACTTGTTTACAAGATAGCCTAGGGTTTTCCATCTATTTTTTTATCCAGAGGACCGCAGCTTACATCTCTCTATTAACATCTATGCCTAATGAGAGAAGGTTGCTTCCCTGTGACTCATACAAAATCAGTGACCGGCTGTGCCATTAATGGAAGAGGGGCCAGAATGCATCTCGGTAATACATCAGTGTTCTTTTTATTGTAACTTAGTTTTTAAATTTCTTGCCCATGTATACCTTTTGAGGATCTCCAAAAGGCCACGTATACACTCCTTCCAAGTTTTTCTCACTGGCTATAGACCGTTAACAGCATCAAGAATGGAAAATGAAGGTAGCCATAGGCCAAAAAATACCTACTCCCTGAGTGCTCTGCGTTCAGGTCCAGGGATGGCAATGATCTCAATCAAAAGCAAATTCCTCACCACTTCTCTAGGATCTCCTCTCCCTTCCTGTGTAATATAAGACTATTCAGCTCTTAACTTGATAGAGAAGAAAAAATGAGGGCTTTAGTGATAAGTTGAATTCTCACTGCAATTTGTTAACTGTGTGAACCTTGATCATATTACTACCTCTGCATTTGTTTCTGTATCTGTAAAACATGGATGATAACCCATGTAGAGCCATTGCAAGGATTAAAAACATAATAAGTAGGTCAAGTGCAGTGGCTCATGCCTGTAATCCCAGCATTTGGGGAGGCTGAGGCAGGAGGATTACTTGAAGCCAGGAGTTCAAGACCAGCCTGGACAACATAGCGAGACTCCATCTCTACAAAAAAAGTTTTAGAAAATCAGCTGGATGTGGTGGTGTGTGCCTGTAGTCCTAGCTACTCGGGAGGCTGAGGCAGTAGGGTTGTTTGAGCTCAGGAGTTCAAGGTTTTAGTAAGCTGTGATGGCACCACTGCACTCCAGCCTTGGTGGCAGAACAAGACCCTGTCTAAAAAAAACAAAAACAAAAACAAAAAACAGTATAAGTAAAATGCTAGGCACTGTGCCTGGCTCATTGTAAGCACTTTGTAAATGATAGTTTTTATTAACACACATTCATCAATAAAAAGAGACTGTATAGGATTTCCAGAATGGTTTCTTTCCATTTTTATTCAGTGATTCGGGCGAAACCTGGGCTGTTGAGTCAGTTTGTATTCAAATCTCTGCTCTGTCATTTACTCGCTGTGTAACATTGGGCAAATGAACCTTTCTGTGCCTCAGTTACAACATCTGCAAAATAAGGAATATAACCTGTCTTATAATGTTGTTTTCAATTTTACAAGAATTATTTTTAGTGCCTACTCTCTGCCAAGCATTAAGGTGCTGAACAGTGTCTGCGTCTGAGGATTAAATGTAAAAATATATGAAGTACTCCTAACAGTGTCTGGGTTTATGTTAAAAATTTAATAGATGGCCGGGCGCGGTGGCTCACGCCTGTAATCCCAGCACTTCGGGAGGCCGAGGCTGGCGGATCACAAGGTCAGAAGATGGAGACCATCCTGGCTAACACAGTGATACCCCGTCTCTACTAAAAATACAAAAAATTAGCCGGGCGAGGTGGCAGGCGCCTGTAGTCCCAGCTACTCAGGAGGCTGAGGCAGGAGAATGGCGTGAACCCGGAAGGTGGAGCTTGCAGTGATCCGAGATCGCACGACTGCACTCCAACCTGGGTGACAGAGCAAGACTCCATCTCAAAAAAAAAAAAAAGCAATAGATGGCTCAGACTTGATGTCTTTGTTAGAATGAGAGAATTAGTTACATATGTAAAATGTTTAAATGTTTGTAATTTAGTGTCTTGTTGCTTCTCTAATATTCCCAAGAGGCTCAAAGAGATGAACTATACAGGTATTTTCTGCAGGTATTTAGGCCCACTCTGATCCTCTGCTATTCTTTTTCCAGTGTCACTGCAAAGATAAAAGCCATTGAAGCAAAACTGAAAATGATGGCGGAAAATCCTGATGCAGAGTATCCAGCAGCGCCTGTTTATTCCTACTTTAAACCACCAGATAAAAAAAGGACTACTCCGTATTCTAGAACAGCGTGGAAATCTCGAAGATGATGGTTGTGAATTACTGTAGCAGCAAAAGCAAATTGGTCTCCACACCTAAAATCGTCTGCCTTTGTACTTTGTAGATGTGAATGGTACTATTCAACGGAGCACAATCACATGTTAGCATTTGGTAACATAATGTTTTTGGATGTTCTTATGGATGTTTCTTCCCTGCACTATGTATGGAATTGAGCATCATCCAGAATAAATAGGATTGTATCCCAAATTGTGATTGGAACCCTGGGATGCTCTAATTGGCTGGTTTGTTTGGATTTGTAACTCCAGAAACATTCTATAGTGTGCCAGAGCAAAAGGCAAATACACAAAATGTTATTACTTAAATCAGGAAACTAAATATATTAGCATCTATTAAAAATTTGAGCATTTTTCTACGCTTATGTGTCTTTACAACACAAAGAAAAAGTAAAAGACAGGGAGGGAAGTGAGAGACAGATTTTAAATCATGTTCAGAACTGTTGTTCCGGAATTTACTATGGCAATCCCTCCAACTGGACTGAAAAAGAGAAAGTTCTTGGCAAAAAGGAGCTGATTCTTTGAGCAAATATTGTGGTAATCTGTTTAAGAATTATGCTTATTGTTTCAAAATCCCAGCTAGGAAAACATGGTGTATATCTTAAAGTTGTTCATGTTAAAACTAGAATCAAATTGAATATTTTATACCACAACACAAGTTCTATTTGGAAATTGAACTTTTATTCTATAGCAATCATTTTTTTCAAATCTAGATAACCATGCCTTCTATAATAACAAATGTTGCTATTTTCATGGGACTTTTAAAATTACATTTATTGCATGGGATTGTTTTTATAGCATGAGAATGTTCTGTTTGGAATTATATCATGGTCAGTCTAAATAGAAAAAGCAAAATTTCTTTGAAAACCTAAACATTGCTGGATTGGTCACTATCAAACATACAATTTTCTAATAATTGTGTAGCGATCTAAGTGGAAGAGATTGGATTAACTTATGCAGGATGAGGAGAGGACATGCAGTGGGTACAGAAAGTCAATGGAACAGACGCCACTCTGGCACCAAGACTGTGATGACTTTGTGTGGTAGGTAGTTTTAAAGGACTGCATGCCTTGGACATGATTCTTCACTTGGAGAACATACTTGCCTCTAGATATTTCACTCTAAGCATCCTAAATATAACAATAGAGAAAGATAAGTCAACCAACAGATTTGGGGATGTGTTTCTTCAGCACATTTTGGTCATTTTGGTGCCAAGTTTGACGTACTGTTTAATTGGGCAGCACCTTTGCTCCTTTACCAGGTATGTATCACTTTGTTACTCCAGATGCCATCCTTGGTGATTACAGACTGTTTATCACTATCATTGTTAGCAAGAGGAAGCTTTCGTTATAGGAACTTAACATCTTCCCATGAGTATAAATGAATTTAAGACATTTGAATCAAAGCTTCAGTAGAGGGAGGTTTCAGAATTCATAAAACTGGTTCAATGAAATTATTTTTACTTTTCCCAAGGTTAATCTTTTTAAATATCTCTAGACATCAAATACTTTCTGTATGTGTTAGCTGTGTCTGTCTATGATGCAAGTAACTCTCCTCCTATTTGGGGGATAGTTCAGAGAGGTAGGAGCATTATCTCCCATTTTTCTGGTGACTTCTTGGAGTACAGAATTCACCATTTTATCCATAAGTCTTCAAAGGGTAATGGTGGAGTAGAACTTACATAATGCAAAATAGTCTTCTATTTTTAATAGGAACTTAGAAAAAACTTAATATATAGAGTTGTTTCCTTTAGAAACCAGAGCTATTTATTTGTATTTAAAGCATTGTTTATTATTTGTACTGATTCTTATCCCTCTGTGAATAAATGTAAGATGGTGTCTGTGTGGTTATATCTTCTCTCATTCACTTAATGGCATATACTGCAGTTCTCTGACAGGCTTGTTTCCACTCAGGACTCTGGCCAGCATGTCCAGGTCGGGTGCTGCTTGTAAGTGCCTTCTCTGCAGAGGGTTCTGGCTAGAGTCAAACTCAGAGGCAACTCTCTTTACCCTTTATGCCTGCCTACCTCTGTTGTTAGAGATGAGAAGAGAGACCAGCTGTTTCCATTGCAAATGTCAATATTTGAAAAGAAGTTGTTAATGGAAATTTCTGCAAGTATTATACTATGTTTAGTCTCTCATAGTAGAGATTTCAAAAGAATAAATGTATGTATCATAAATATGCTGAAAGCAGTCTGATGAAAGGTTTTTAAATTTCAGGTGTTAACTTGGTCAACTCTGTTAGGAGGTTATCTGTACTTAAGGTAAAATTTTTCTTTGGTTTACTGGTTAGTTATTTTGGTTTGCTAAAATTATGTCACTTATAATTTGGGTTTATATACAAGAGTGAAGAATTGAAGGAAATATTGAGGAGAGAGGTATGAACTATTTTCTTCTCAATTCTTATTTTATCAAATGCAAAATGTAATCCTAACCAGTTGATTTTCTATAATTTATATCTCAGTACTGGGGAGGAGTATCACATGAGGAAAGATTTTTCAAAGCATGTCAGCTGAGGCACAAGAATCACTTGAACCCAGGAGGCAGAGGTTCCAGTGAGCCGAGATTGTGCCATTGCACTCCAACCTGGGCGACAGAGTGAAACACCATCTCAAACAAAAACAAAGCATGTCAAAAATCATTAGCACAAGTGGTATGAAACCAAGTATTCTGTAGCTCTGTCTCTTATTTATTAAGATATGCACAGTTTCCTGAATCAACAAATATATCTGTGATTCTTTTATACTACTATATAAAAGAATAGGAGTAATTCTTGCCTTATAAATGAAATGTTAAAGATTTCCTGTATGTAATCATTTGTTCCTAAAATATGATTTAGTCCCAGCATGTTTATCCTTGTTTTCTCTTTTTCTCTCCAGCTCTTATCTAGTCTGTCAACAAATCCTGTCAACTCTACCTTCCAAATGCGTCTTGAATCCAGCCATCTCACCACCTCCAACACCACCACCATTTTTGTTAAAGCCACTATCACATTTTTGTTAAAGCCACCATCATCTCTTCCCTGCATTACTACAATACCTTCCTAATTATCTGCCTGCCTTTGCTATTGATTCTTTAGGGTCCATTTTCCATACAGTAGCCAAAGCGATTTTTAAACAGTTATTTTAAGAATGTGATTCTCTTCTTGGTGGCTTTCCATCACCAAAATTCAAAGACCTGTAAGGCCCTAATGACATGTCCCTCACTACGTGTCTGACCGGATAGCCTGCTGTTCTCCCCTTGCTCACTGTGCTCCAGCCACACTGGCCTTCTTGCTATTCTTTGAATACAAGGGAGCTTCTACTTGAAGGCATTTACATTGGCTGTTGCCTTAGCTTAGAATGCTCTTTCTCCAGATAGCCGCAGAGCCCACTCCCTCACCTGACTCGTCTCTGCTCAAATGTTAATGATCAAGAGGCAGTCCCTGGCCTCGCTTTTAAAATTACAACCCTGTCGCTCTTCAATCCTTTCCTCACCATTTTCTCAAAAGCACTTACCCCTAACCAACATTATATCTAAATTTTTTTGTCTCTTTTTATTGGAATGTAAGTTTCATGTAAACAGGAACGCTATATCACTGCTATACCCTCAGCATTTAAAACAATGGCTGTACATCATACATGCTCAATAAATATTTGTTGAATGAACTACAAGAATTCTGGTATTTGAGAGCCGAAGGGCCTTAAAGAGACTATCTCATATAGCCCCCTCATTGTCCAGATGAGAAAAACGAGAACCCAGAGAGACAAAGCGATTTGGCCAGGGTCACATGGTTAATGGGGGAGCTTTAGGTAGAACCCAGGCCTGCAAACATCTAGTCCAGTGTTCAGCAAACGCCTCTGCCACCTCATTTTGTATGCCTACAATTTAAGAATGTTGTTTTGTTTTGTTTTGTTTTCATTTTCAAGTGGTTGAGAAAAAAAGTTACATGTCTATATACACACTATATTGTGACATGAAAATGACATGAAATTCATATCTCAGTGTATGTAAAGTAACTATTAGAACACAGCCATGCCCAAGCATTTACATGTGACTGTTTTCCCTATATAATAGAAGAGTTGAATACTTATACAATGAAGACTGTGGCCTACAAAACCTAAAATAGATACTATCAGTCCCTTTACAGGAAAAATTTGCCGAGCCCTACTCTGAACCATATTCCATGACTGGAAATGTGTTTTCTAAACCACTGTAGAGTCAAAATTCTGGTATTAATGCAGAGAATAAAAGCAACAGATGTCAGAATGATGTGCACTGAATATTGTTTCTTAGTGTCTCTGACCCCTTTTGGGATAGAGAACTGGCTATGCCAGCCCTAGTGGCATCGCCGTACTGCTTAAGGCTATCAATGTGGGCTAAATCCTCTCATTGTCTCCGTGAGGAAACTAAGGCCGTAAGAACTTGGGCATCAGACTTGTAGCCCCAGCTATGTAAGCAGATTTGTCAGGATTCCCAGCTCAAGTAACAAAAACCCTACTCCAACTCCCTTACAATAGAACGTGTATTGGTTCATGTAACTGAAAAGTCCAGGTGTTCAATGATATGATTAGGAATCTGTCTATCTCTTGATTGTGTTTTCCTCTGGCTTAGTTTCATTCTCAAGCAGGCTCTTCTTTGTGGTCTCTGGAGAGGTCTTTTGAATCACCGGTTAAAAAGAAAAAAACAAAAACCCCAAAAAAACCGATCTGTCGAAATTTATCCCAGTACGCAGGTCTGTATCATCTTTCCTCTGCATGCAGTCTTACTTGGCTAGGATTACTGATTATGCTGAATGACATTTAATTTTTACATACCCTGTGACTTATCTAAACTGGAAGTATAATTTTAAAATTTCGCCTTAAAAAAAAAAAACAAATTATGTGTTCCTTTTCTGAAAACAGGTCTATCCCATTTGAGAAGCTTTCTGGTGAGCGACCTCATCAGAAGGAAGGTCACTCATTCCTGAAACAGACGGCATTTGCCATGGGTGAAGCATGGAGGGTATAAAGATGATGAGGCAGGAGCCCTGTGCACTGTGATGTGCCATGATAAAGGGAAGACTCAGCAGCTTCAAGACGCCAGAGGATGGGAACCAGGCTGGGAATGGGACACGGTGACATAGGTGATTTCCCCTGAGCTGAGTGGCCAGTGTTTAATAAGCTGCGTAAGGGGTTTAAGGGGAACGCTGAACAAAGAACAAAGCCCCGAAGTGAGAGAAATTGAGATATAATCTAAGTAAGGAGTTAAGATACTTCCAAATACCTAGACCAATAGGATAAGCCAGGTTTATGACGCCTTCTACAGATCAGTCCCACTAGGCATTCTCCTAACCAGACTAAACTGTGCACCCCAAACATGATGGACTCTCCTGGATTCCCCTGTCCTTGTACAAGATGTGCCTTCTGCCTGGGAAGTCCCTTCTGCCCACCCCCATCACTTGTCTAACAGATATTTTCCCACCCATGCTCATTCCTCTAAAGCAGTTAGTTGTCTTTCTGCGTCTTAACTACCTGGGTCTGTTTTCGCACTTATCACTACATATGATGCGCTTTATAATTTAAAAAACTATTCTTACTGAAAGTAAGATGAGTTTCAGGGGCAAATTACCTCCCAGAAAGCAAACAAGTCAACTCTCTTCTCATAGATGGGGTAAATTCCAGCTGCTGTAAAATCTCCACTTCCAAGGATTCAGCTGCTATCCCTATGCTGATATCTCTGAAATTCCTTTTCCTAGATCCAGGCTCTCTTCTGAGCTGCAGACCCATATGTCCTGTTCACTCCTGGGCCCCTCCACTTGAATATTCCCCGGGTACATTGACTCAAAACTGAGCTCATTGATCCTTCTTGCCCTTCCTCAATTCCTCCCGTGTTCCGTGTCATTGGGAAAAAGTAAATAAAAAATTAGAAACCTGAGAGTTATCTCGGACATTTTCCACTCCCCTACTCCCTATATCGAGTCTCCTCAATGTTATATAGCTGATGATATTATATATTATACATTTGTATGTATTTATACCATATATACTACATATATATGATTCTATATAACATCATGTATAACCTTAATATGTAAAGTTGACCAGACATGGTGGCTCATGCCTGTAATCCCAGCACTCTGGCCGAGGCAGGCGGGTCACTTGAGGCCAGGAGTTTGAGACCAGCCTGGCAAAATAGTAAAACCACATCTCTACTAAAAATACAAAAAAATTGACTGGCGGCGGTGGCTCACACCTGTAATTCCAGCACTTTGGGAGGCCTAGACAGGCGGATCACCTGAGGTCAGGAGTTCAAGACCAACCTGACCAACATGGAGAAACCCCATCTCTACTAAAAATACAAAATTAGCCGGGTGTGGTGGTGCATGCCTGTAATCCCAGCTACTTGAGAGGCTGAGGCAGGAGAATCGCTTGAACTCAGGAAGCGGAGGTTGCGGTGAGCCAAGATCACGCCATTGCACTCCAACCTGGGCAACAAGAGCAAAACTCCATCTCAAAAAAAACAAAAACAAAAAATTAGCTGGACATGGAGGCACACACCAGTAATCCAGCTACTTGGGAGACTGAGGCACAAGAATCACTTGAACCCAGGCGGTAGAGGTCGCAGTGAGCCAAGATGGAGCACTCCAACCTGGGCAACAGAATGAGACTCTGTCTCAAGAAAAAAAAAAAAAAAAGGTAAAGTTGATTAGGAAACTGGATGTGTTGTAGATATATGCATATGATCATATATAACATAATAAAGTAAAATAATAAACTTTTAATTATATTATTTCTGTTCATCCTCCTTGTTCCTGCAGCTTCCTCATCCCTTGTCCCTTAGATTATTAGTTAATAAACCTTCAGTATTGCTGCAATCAATTAAGTACTTGCCCCTTCAAATCTATCTTGAAACCAACTAAAGTAATCTTTCCAAATCTCCAACTTCGCCATGTCATCTTCATGCTTACAAGCCTTTGGTGGCCCCTCATAGTTCCTATTTTGAAGTTGAAATTCCTTAGCATTCTATAGAAGACTATTTGTGAGGCTACTTGTAAGCTGTATCTACCCTCTGCTGTAAAAAGATTAATAGGGGAGATTTATTTTGAATAGTGTGGTCAGGGTAGAATTCTCTGAGGAGGGAATATCTAGCACCTTGAGGATCCCCACTTAGCTAGTGCCTTCTGTGTGCCCATTCCCTCAACTTCTTAGTGATAACAGTGATAACAATGATAACAATGGCTCTTGGTGGTGAAGAACTTAACTCGTTGATGCATCGTGGTCTCCCGGTATCGTCACAGCACTTGTCAATGGGTTATCTAATAATGCCCATTTTATGGTTGAGGAAACTAAGGCTCATAGAGTTTGTGACTTGCCTTCGGCCCCCCAACCAGTGTGTAATAGGGTCAGGTCATCAACGTAGGCCACCTGGCTCCAAGGCTGAAATCCTTAACCACTGCGCTGTGCAACTCCTGCAGGATGCTGCTTCCTGTGTCACTGTAGGCTTATAGACTCCAGCTTCCAAGATGAATCTAAACTCCTCAACACTCAGCCCCCCACAATCTGGCTCCTGTCTACCTCCCCAGCCTCATCTCCCTTTGTTGCCCCAGCAACAAAGTGACTAACTGGGCAGTCACTCTTCATCCTGGTCCAGCTCCCTTCTGTGCTTGCTTGTCCACACTTACTCATCCTTCAAGATTTATCTGAAACGTCACCTCCTTAGGAAGCCTTCCTGATCCACCACCCGTAAGCCAGGTTAAGTGCCCCTCCTCCTTGCTTCTATAACACCCTCTGTAGCACCTGTCACATTGCACTGAGTTGCTGGCTTTCTTCTCTCTTAATAGACAGTGGGCTCCTCAAGGGCAGGGACAAGGACAGCTTCCTGTATTTCCTGGGCCTAGTGTGGAACCTGGTATGGAGTAAATGCTTCACAAATGTCTGCTTACCTGAACTTACTTAGTGAACGTCAGAGCTTCCTGGAAGGGGACTTCCAGTAATTATAATTGTTCACATTTGCAATATGTTTTCAGATATGCAATATTGCTTTGCAATATACTTTGAGGCTTTGATTTGTCCCCTGCCTTCATAAAGATTTTGATGTGGTACCTACTAGAATAACAACCAGAAAATTCAGACAGTCCGTGCCATAATGATGGCTAATGTTTATTGATCGACTACTGTGTGCCAGGCATATATCTGAGTCCTGTTACATGGATCATTTGCGTAGTTTTCACAACCATAGGAGTGGAACTCGGTTACCCCCACTTTACAGATGAAGAAACTGAGGCTGATGAGTGACTGAAGAACTTGTCCAGGGTTACCCAAGTAATAAAGGGAAGTGCCAAGGTTGACATCAAGGCCATCTGGCCCCAGAGTTTGGTGCTTCTCAAAGCCCTTTCACAGTGATTATCTTATTGACTCCTCTGAGATTGATATTGTCCCCAGATATTGATATTGAGAAAAATGAGTTTCAGATAAGTGACTTTTCCAAGTTCACCCGACAGGAGGTGGCTGGGCTGTGATTGGTGGTCTGTCTTATGCTCAGGCTCTCTCTGTCACTTCCACATCACTGATTCACATGTGCATTTTGCAAACAAGGACACTGAGGCCAGGAGAGGTAAATTGCCGGCCTAGGGTCGTATAGTTTTTACCCCATTCTGTGCTCTTTCCTCAAACAGGAAATACCTAGGAAGCTGATGGGGTGAGGGTAGGGTCCTAGGCTTGGAAGGGGACTGCTGCCCGTGTCTCTTCCCATTGTCCCCTTCCCATTTGTCACAATCTGAATGTTTAAATTTCGTATTTAGTATTTACTCTGAAATGGCTTTCATCTGATTTCCCCCTTGCTCACCAATTTAGCTGTCAAAGTAAATAAATGTGAAGCTGGGTCTCCAGCCTCCCCCAGCTCACATTACCTTCCTAGAATTACTCCCCGGCAGGGTTGAACCATTGCTGGGGGCCTCCCACAGAATTATCCAGTTACTAATGAAGCCTCTTTCAAACTGAACCCTTGGGCCTAGACTCAAATGGGGGAAGATGCAAAATTCACCTCAGAGGACCAGATGACCACATCCTGTTTAGTGACTGGGAGAAGAACTGTGAAGTGAGAAGATGCCATTATTCATGTAGGGTGCTTAATGCAACTTCAGGGATGTATAAATGAATAAAGCCACAACACTTTTAAAAATATTAGATTTTGTTGTTGTTGTTGTTTGAGATTGAGTCTCACTCCATCACCAGGCTGGAGTGCAGTGGTGCAATCTCGGCTCACTGCAGCCTCTGCCTCCCGGATTCAAGCAATTCTCTTGCCTCAGCCCTCAGCCCTCAGCCTCCCGAGTAGCTGGGACTATAGGCGCCTGCCACCATGCTCGGCTAATTTTTGTATTTTTAGGAGAGATTGAGTTTCACTGTGTTGGCCAGGATGGGCTTGATCTCCCACCTCGGCCTCCCAAAGTGCTGGGATTACAGGCATGAGCCACCGCACCTAGCCAAAATATTAGTTTTTAATGTATAATTAGTCGTCACTTCAATTCTGAGAGATTAGTATCGTTATCCCCATTTTGCAGGTAAGAAACTGAGGCTCAGAGAAGCAAAGTGACTCAAAGTGACCCACAGTTTCTCATAGGAAGAAATCAAGTATCCTAATGGAATGTACTATATTTGCTCATCCTAATTTTGCCAAGGTCACTCCTATCCGGACTCTTTTTCCTAATGGAGTCACGAGTCATTGGAAGAGAGATTCCTTTTCCAAAGTAATTTCACTTCTGTCCTCTTTGAAGTTAGGCAAGTTCTGGGCTCGAATAATGGTTCTGCATCTTCCTTAGGTAAGTTATTCAGGAGAAGATTTGATTTTTTTGGTTGATTCATCCCTGGCCTTCATAAATAATTTGATGTAGTACCTAGTAGAATAACAATCACAAGATTCAGCCAGTCCATGCCATAATGGTGGCTGTTTATTATTTGCTTACTATGTGCCCGGCATATTTCTGAGTCCTCTTACATGGATCATTTGTGTAATTTTCACAACCATAGGAGTTGAACTCTGTTATCCCCACTTTACAGATGAGGAAACTGAGGCTGATGAGTGACTAAAGAACTTGTCCAGCGTTACCCAAGTAATAAAGTAATAAAGGGAATAAAAAACAGATGCCAAGATTGGCATCAAGGCCATCTGTCCCCAGAGTCTTTGTGTTTCACTAATGACTTTATTGCCTTTTACTCCAGTTTTTATTATCTGAGCACTTAATCAGAATTCAGGATAGGTAAGAGTTTGGGTTCTAAAATCTGAGTGTCAGAGCTTCAAATGGGGCTCCTGTAAGCTTGTTTCCTCAACTATAAAAGAAAGATAATAATATGACCTCTTTGTAGGGTTGTTGCAAGGATTAAAGAGGATAATGCATGTAAAACAAAGGACTTAGCACATAAATGCTCAATAAATGTTAGTTATTATCATTCTAGGAACACATGCTTCACATTCCCCCTCATTAGAGTACAGCAGCTTGTTTGTCCAGCCTCTGAACCTTTGTGGTCCTCTCTCTACCTGAAATACTTTCTTCTCCATGAACCCATCCAAATTTCACCTGCCCTTTAGTTTTAGCTTAAGCCTCCTCCACTGCTCATGTCTAAGAAGTTTTGCAAAGCCAGTACAATCTACATGGCCTTCTTTCCTGGAGTCCTCACAAATCTAGCATATGTGCAGCATTCTGTAAGGTTTATTAACCTCTCAATTCCCCGAGTCACCCAGAGGGGAGGAAGAGAAGGAGATAAAGCAGGTCCTATTGTTATTTCCATTTTGCAGATGAGAAAACAGGCTGAGCCTATAAGTGGTGAGGCCAGGAGTCATATCCAGATCTTTTAACAGATAATGTGGAGTGTATGTGTGTGTGTGCAGAAAGTAAACATGGTCATGTCTGTAGCCTAGAAATCAAGAGTATGAGCTCTAATGTGAGATGGATCTGGTTTTAAGTCCTTAGTTCTGGCAATTAGCCACATGCACCGTTTTGGATATATCACCTGAACTCTCTGAACCTCAGTCTCTTTATCAGTAAAACAAGCACCCTGAGAGATACTACCTCACGGGATTATTGTGAAAGGAAAATGAGATCATGATTGTAAAATGCCTAGTATCATGCCTGGCAGACATTAATAGCTGTAATAACTGGGAATAATCCCAGTAGTAGCTGAAATTATTATGTGCAAAGGAGATATTTGAGGGGGAGGGGTTGTTCTTCTGTGTTTATGTTTCAGAATGCATGTGTATGTGTGTACACATGTGCATCTATGCATACACCTCACCTGCTTTCACAATGCAACTTGTTCTCTTCGTACAAAAGATTAGGGTTCCAGTGAGCCGAGATTGTGCCACTGCATCCAGCCTGGGCGACAGAGAGAGACTCCATCTTAAAAAAATAAATAAAATTAAATTAAATAAAAGATTAGGGTTCAAAGGGAAACTCTTTTCACTCTGAATTTCTGTGTCTGTGAATTTCTGTGTCTGAGAGCAATGAATGCAGGGGGTGGGAAATGCCATTAGCTGAGGCTGGGGCTGTTTTTGTGTACCTTGGCACCAGTAAAGAAACAGATATTTGTATCTCTGGGGAATATGGGTGTGGGTCTTTAGTATCGTGATGGTGTGCAGGCACCCTCTACCACCTGCATCTGTCAGAACCTGCCTGTGTATGTGCAAACTGAGACTGTAACTATTGGGAACCTATGGCTGCAGAAGTGTGTGTGCTGTGTCTGCCTATAAATGCCTATCAATGGTTGCCTCACCATCTGTAAGGATGTAAATACATATTTGAGGGTGCCTGAATAGAGGACATAAGGTTATACATGGGTTTGGAGCTCTGTGAAAGTCTGTGCCCTCTTGAGTATGGCTGTGTGTACAAATGTAAGAACAATTGTGTGTGTGGGGTATTTACATCTGTCAGTGAGGGCAATTATGGAGGTGATGACATGTGTGATGTAGTGAGGATGGGCTGTCACGGTGTCTGTAAGGCTAGATCTATGTCTGAGTGTGCTTATTTGATTTTAGAAGATGATGTATGTTTACATGTGTCTCTTTAGGCTCAGTTTGTATGTGGAGAAGGGGGCTGAGGCGCTAAGTGTCCGCTTGTGTATGCTGCAGGGTGTTAGTGTGTGTGAGGCTCCATCTTTGGGTTTGAAGATTCTGTGTCTGTGTGTCTGGGGGCAGTGTCTTCTGTCTAAATGCCTGGGCCTTCCTGCCTTCCCTACCATTCTCATTGTCAGTAGAACCCTAGAGAAGATGAGATGGGCATTAAACTGTGTGGTTAAGCAAATCCTGAAGGGAAGGGGGATGCGCCAGGCAATCCCTTCCAAGAGAATTCAGGAAAACTACCCTCCTGTCTCACCCAACCTGATCTCACTCAGTCCTTGGGAGCTGGTACACTGTCTGGTTCTTATGTAGCAGAGGTATCTGTGCAGGTATGTGAGGGTAAGTGTGGTGCCTCGTGCCTGTGTAAATGATGTGAACAGGTAATCGCTTGCATTAGTGTTTACACAAATGTACCAGGCATGGGATTGCATCAACACAGTATAACAACGTGTGACCTCCTACGGACTCTGTCTCCGCAGATGGTATGGCCATGGGTCCCTCCTGTACCTGTGAGTGGGGCAGTGTCTGAGAAAGATGGGTGCCCCTTGAGGGAGGGGCGGTAGTGAGAGCTGGGTGGATGTGTGCCCGCCGGTGCCTTTGTGTACCGGCGTGTCTCCGAGTCTCTCTGTCGGCAGCTCTGAGTTTCTGTGTATCTCTGTGTCTGTGTGTGCGTCTCTCTCTCTGGGTCTCTGCCTCGTCGTGTGTGTCTTGCTCTCCCTTAGCGGGGAGGGGATTGGTCACGCATGACTCATCTTGAACCGAGCGGGGCTCCAGCGGCAGGGCGGCCGCTGTTGCAGCTGGAGGGGGAGGAGGACGAGGAGGAGGGAGAGGAGGAGGAGGACTACCAGGAGAGGGAGGAGGAGAAGAAGGAGGGGGCGGGGGCCTCTCCAAGTTTGTCGGGACCTTCTTGCGAGGCAGCGGCGGCAGCAGCCAGGGAGGCCGGGGCTGCGCGCGGGCCGGAGGCGGGGGCTGGGGCCGGGGCCGGGCCCGGGGCGGCTGGGCCGGCGCCTCCGCTCTCCTCCTGTTCCTGCAGCAGCCTCTGCTCCCACTGCGGCTGTGGCCCCCCTTGGCGCAGCTCTCCGCGCTGCGCGCCCGCTGAGCCCGAGGTTCTCCGGCCCATGTACTGGAAGCATGAGAACGCCGCCCCGGCGCTGCCCGAGGGCTGCCGGCTGCCGGCCGAGGGCGGCCCCGCCACCGACCAGGTGAGCCGGCGAACGACTGGGTGAGCGGCCCGGGTCGGGGTCGGGTAGGGTAAGGGACCCAGCCGGGCCGAGCCGGGTGGCGGGCGGCTGCAGGAAGGAGGGGTACGAGGCTGAGCCTGTGAGTGTGTGCTTGTGAGTGTGCGAGCGCGCGCGAGCGAGGAGGGGGGGTCGCGGAAAGCGGGAACACATTATGCAAATGTTGGAGGAATTTCTCAAAAAGCGATTTAGTAAAGACACAGGCGAATCAAGAGGAGGCGAGGCCGGTATTGTCCGTCTGAATAGGCGCTGATAGAGCCGATGCGCCGGGGGTTGTGCGGGCACAGCGCTGAGAATCCCGACGCGGGGCCGGTCCTGGGCGCGCGGAGGGGCTGTAGGGTGCTTTTCCCTCCCCTTGAGCGCCTCTCTTTTCTCTTTTTGGTCCCGTTTCGCCCCCGATCTCGCTCCCCTTTTGCTCCGGGTTTCCCTCCGACTGGCCCTCGAAAGGCGCCTGAATCCTTGTCAATACCGCCGCTTCAATTTCGCGGCGCGTGTCAGGCGGGCGGGCGGGCGGGTGCTCACCGCGCTCGGGGTTTTATTTTCTCCAGCCACCCTCCGCCCCTCACCCATCTCTTTTTTATTTTCTTTCTTTCTCTCTTTTCTCCTTTTTGCATTTTGTGCCGAGGGGAGAAGGGAGCGAGGAAGGGGGAGGGGTGGGTGGAGAGAGAAAAAATTCGATTTTTAATTACTACCATTAAAAAATCAAATTTGCAATTCTTTGGGCGGCCTGATGGATCTCACTGATTGACAGTTGGAATTGACACTCTGGCTACCTCTTATCTTGGGCATTCACGACAATTTCTAATTGCAGGTAGTTTGTGTGTGTGTGCGCGTGTTTTTTTCCCCCCCTCAGAGGCTTGGATTGCAAGGGAACTAAGCGATTACTTCAAGAGCCACGGGTTAAGTGCAGGGAGAGGGGGAGAGAGAGGGAAAAAATCCAATCCAAATTCAAATTGCTTCATTAGAGAGACACCGCTTTTGTGGGGAAGGGCTTTAAATGCCCACTACAAAGTTAGGACTCATTGTTCGGCGCCGGTTTATATAACAGGCGCGGGGAGGCGCTGGGCTCAGGCTGCGCTGAGCCAGTTCAGCAGCCGCCGCCGCCTGCGTTCCCTCCCCCCTCCCCCAGGTGATGGCCCAGCCAGGGTCCGGCTGCAAAGCGACCACCCGCTGTCTTGAAGGGACCGCGCCGCCCGCCATGGTGAGTCCGTTTGGCCCTGCCTGCGGTGCCCAGTCCTCCAGCGGCCCGGCCCTGGGGACCTGGCCAGGCTTTCCGGCCACGAACCGCTGCTCACGCTCTGGGGGACTCCCGGCGGGCGTCGCTCCTCTCTGAGCCTCGGTTTTCCGGCCGGGAATGTTGGCTTTAACTGTTGCTAGCACCCAGAATGCGCGTGTTAAAAGTTGGCGCCGTCCCTTCCTCTCCAATAGGCCCTTCCATCCCTGTCCTTCAGTCTACGGCGCATCGTCCCGGGGAGATTTCGTTGTCAATTGGTGTTCGGGGGCCCCAGATTTGTCTTCGAGGCAGCCCCAACTCTGGGTGCCCGGGTCAGCGCTCCTCTCTCCTCTCCCCCGCCGCAGGCGCAGTCTGACGCCGAGGCCCTGGCAGGAGCTCTGGACAAGGACGAGGGTCGGGCCTCCCCATGTACGCCCAGCACGCCATCTGTCTGTTCACCGCCCTCTGCCGCCTCCTCCGTGCCGTCTGCCGGCAAGAACATCTGCTCCAGCTGCGGCCTCGAGATCCTGGACCGGTATCTGCTCAAGGTGAGACAGGGGTAGGTGTTGAGTGCGTATTGTCGGGGCGTGGGACGCAGCACGGGAGACTGCAGGAAAGCACCGCAGGCGCCAGGTCCTCTTACTTACAAATCCTGGCTCCACGCCTGCCCAACTGTGAGGCTCTGGGCAAGACTTAGGGTCTTTTTTTTTTTTTTTTTTTTTTTTTTTTTTTTTGAGACGGAGTCTCGCTCTGTCGCCCAGGCTGGAGTGCAGTGGCCGGATCTCAGCTCACTGCAAGCTCCGCCTTTTGGGTTCACGCCATTCTCCTGCCTCAGCCTCCCGAGTAGCTGGGACTACAGGCGCCTGCCACCTCGCCCGGCTAGTTTTTTGTATTTTTTAGTAGAGACGGGGTTTCACCAGGTTAGACAGGATGGTCTCGATCTCCTGACCTTGTGATCCGCCCATCTCGGCCTCCCGAAGTGCTAGGATTACAGGCTTGAGCCACCGCGCCCGGCCGACTTAGGGTCTTGTCTGCACCCCCGGGTTCCGTCTGAAAAATAGGAAGAGCTTATTTCCATTTCCCTGAGTCTCAGTATTACGCAAGAAAAACAGGGGAATCGCATGCACCTTCTGAGCTTCAGCATCTCTGACTGCAAATGGGACCTGGGAGGCTGGGGCCCAGCGTGAACGAGGCCCGCGCTGAGCCGACCCCCGTCCCCGCCCCCTCCCCAGGTCAACAACCTCATCTGGCACGTGCGGTGCCTCGAGTGCTCCGTGTGTCGCACGTCGCTGAGGCAGCAGAACAGCTGCTACATCAAGAACAAGGAGATCTTCTGCAAGATGGACTACTTCAGGTAGGCTGCGGCCGCCGGGCCAGCAGTGTCGCAGAGGGCTGGCCCCGGGCACATTCGGAGGCCACTTTTGCGGCATGTGGTCTCTCGCTCCAGAGCCCCGGCGTCCGGAGTGCACTTCCGTCGCGCAGCGCTGGCCCAGCCTGCCGGCGCGAACCCAGAGCTCCAGGCAGCGCGCTGGTGCCTGCACAGGTTCGCGCCCCCGATCTGCCTTCGGTCCTCGCGGTCCATTGGGTTTCGGTATCGTCTCTGGCTCTGTCTCGGGTCCTGCCTAAGTCTCAGGCTCCAGTTCCGACCTCGAGCGCCTCGGTGGAGCTCTGACGTCCCCAGCTCTGGTCGGGACCCACTCGGATCCTAGCCGTCATCCGGCTGCATTTCCAGTGCGCTCGGTCTTCGAGTTCCAACCCTACTTGGACATCAGTCATGCTGGGGTCTCTCCCAGGCTGGACGCTGAGCTGGGCTCCGGACTCTTGCCCTGGCTCTGACCCTGGCTCCGCTCTGGGTTCGGGTCTGGTCCAGCCCCAAGCACCAGCCCCGCAACAGTCTCAGATCCGATCCCATACCCAAGCGCCTCGTCCTGAATCCCAACCTCTGTCTCCAGTTCCATCTCAACTCATTCCCTGGCGTCACTGGAGTGTCACTGGAGAGTCTGGGGTCATGTGCGGGCCCCCGGCGCCTGTTCTAGTCCCAGCTTCGCTGTTGTTTTGGCCCAACTTTGGCCTCTCCAGGGTCTAGGCCTTGCCTTTGCGCCGCAGGGATGGGAAGTGGGAGAACCGGGCACCCAGAGCCCTGAGCGGGATTATCCCGGGCTGTGCTCCGCGTACTGCAGACCGCGTCCCAGCAGCAGACAGCAGCCTGGCGCATCCTTCTGTTCTGCTGTGTCTGGATCACTTGCCTGGGCCTCACTTCTAGCCATGAAGCCAAGACCTGACCTGATTATGGGGTCGAGGTCACTGCAGGGTCATGGTCTTGTCTGCTGATCCCAGTGGGAGGCATCAACCGGCCAGAGGCTTGTACCACCAGGCCTATGGGATCGGAGGAGAATGGTGGGGAACTGGTTCCTGAGAGGGATGCTTGTTTCCAAGTGCTTTCTCAAAAAGTGAAGAAAGCTGCTTCCCTATAACTACCCTTCAAACCACAGACATCCTTCCTATCCTTGCATAGGAAGACGTCATGGCTTCAGTCTTCCTGGCCAGACCCCTGCCCTAGAAAGAGCCTCTGGGAATCAGGGAATATGGTGGAAGATGATCTCCTCCTGTGCACTGGCACTGAGCCTCCAGGGATCTGGAAAGAGAAGATCTTGAGTCTAGGGGGAGGTTGGCAGCATTTGGGGCAAGGGTACTCTGAAGAAACCATAGGAAGCATGGTTAAAGAGACAGACTCTTCCTTTATGGGATGGATGTGAAAGAGTGTGCAGCTGGGGTGGGGTGGGGATGGCTCAACCAGGTGGCCTAGGACTCGGTGTGCAAGGAGTGCCTGTGTGTCTGTATTGTCTGGGATCTGTGCAGTAGTGCTGGGGAAAGCATCACTGGGCAGGGTTGGGGGTGTGTGGATAGCATGTGTGTTCGTTTATGGACAAACATTCATCTCTTAGCTCCTGTGTGGGTGTCAAGAGTAGGTGTCTGTATGTGAATGTTGAGACTGTGTGTGTGCGTGTATGTGTGCGTGTGCATGCACGCAAAGTAGTGAGGACAGGATTACATCTGGACTAGGATCTGGAGGTGAGAGGGTGAGGTGAGGGGATTCTGAAATCCCATCATTCCACTCCACCGTCTCCTCTGAGGGGGTATTCCTGCGTAAGGGCCTCCACCCAGACACTGAGGGATGAAGAGGGTGTTATGAATGTATTTGTGAATCTGGATGGCTGTGTGTGTGTGTCTCTGTGTGTGTTTGTGTGTGTGTAGTCAGAAGGGGGTTAATGGTGTGTAACCAGAGTGTGATGTCTCCTCTCACTGTCCCATCTGACTACTGGTTTGGTCAGGACAGGAAATGGAGGTTACAGTCACTGTCTAGCCACCTCCCTGCTCTAGGCCTGACTCCAGTTAGTATAAAACATCCAGATGGGCTGGACACTGTGGCTCACGCCTGTAATCCCAGCACTTTGGGAGGCCAAGGCGGGTAGATCACAAGGTCAGGAGATCGAGATCTTCCTGGCCAACATGGTGAAACCTATCTGTACTAATAATACAAAATTAGCCGGGTGTGGTGGTATGTGCCTGTAATCCCAGCTACTCAGGAGGTTGAGGCAGGAGAATTGCTTGAACCCAGGAGGCGGCCATTGTGGTGAACCAAGATCACATCACTGCACTCCAACCTGGGTGACAGAGCGAGACTCTGTCTCAAAAAACAAACAAACATACATACAAAAACATGCTAGATGATGCTTGGGGGCTTCCTGGATTCCTCAGCTACTAAATTCAGGGTGCCAGCTTGGGAACCCCAGCAGAATGGTGTCTGGGCCTCTCCCATAGACTAAGGCACCACCAGGACACCTCTCCTGGCTCTCCTAACAATAGATTTGGCAGTCTTATTTGCTACTTGCCCAAATTTCTTTTCTGCTTCTTCAGCCTTAGCTCATGCCCATGCTGGACTGAGCCTCCTTGGATACTGTGCTTTACTAGACCTTGAAACTAGTCAAAACACGGATCCTGACTCCACTGTTGAGAGCCTCCCCTTATTCTGGAGTCCTCTTCCTACTGCAGTGGGGTAGAGTAGGGTGTGCAGCCACTGTGGGAAGAGGCAGGAGACTGGGCCCAGTCTGGCCAGTTGTGACCTTGGCAAGTTGCTAAATCTCTCCTCCCTTAGTTTGCCCTTTCCAAGGCTGTCTCCCAGAGCTGCCAAAGAGGCCATTCTTGGGGGAAGTCTCCATAAAGACTCCCTAAATGGCGGTTGGTATGAATGCCTCGATTATCACCATTGTCATCTTTGGCAGGGTGGATGCTGGGCACAAGCCCACGATGGCATTTCCCCACGCAGCTTGAGGAGCAGAGCCTGCCTGGAGGGATGGGACTGGGCCATTTCTGGGCTGCAGGTTCTGAGCACTAATCTTTTTCCAATGACAAGAGCCCTGAAAGCAAAACTAAACCAGATTTCTGGTTAAGAAAATGGAGGCAGTAAAAGCTCACATTCCCTGGATTGAGAGTAGAATTGTGGCTCTTCTGATCATTTCTCTCCCTGCAGGCATAACCCATCCCTGGCAGCCCCACCTGTAACAAAAATAATAAAACCCACAAAAAGGGAAAGAAAAAGCCGGTCGAGTGCCAGGCAAGGACTATTATCTGCACTGCAATGCCGTCCAAGCTCTGGGTGGCTGCTATGAGGAAGCTCTTCCTGGAGAGAGTGTGAATGGTGGTGTGGGAGGCAGAATTTTCCTCTAGGGAGCTGGGGCCCAGGGAGGGGTCACATGCTGAGATTCTCTAGGCTTCTGTTTCCTGAAGCCCAGGATCAAGAGTCTGGTAGGAGGTGGACTGGAGCACTCTGCCCAAAGTACGGAGAGCCCATGGTCCTCTAACCTCTGGTATTTTCCCCAGGGAAGAGGGTCACCTAGGTTCTATCCCCCACCTTGTCCCTCCTTGACATTATCTTATAGACCCTCCTTCAGTCTCCATTGGCAGAGCTAGCACTGGTGGTTCAGGGAATTAAAGGTTAGGAAGGAACTCCAAGTTCATCAGGGAGAGGGTCTGCAAAGCATAGAGGAGACAAGGAGGTCCAGAGCTGCTCCTGGCTCATTTGCATTGTTGGGAGAGGTTGGTTCTCATTGGCTCCGTGTCCTTGGCCAGGCCACTGGACTCTGTCTCAGTTTCTCCAATTCACACTCTAAACAGGATCCTTACCAGCCCTTGTGGGTTCAACCAGATCCCTACTTCCCCTTACTCCCTGAGATTCCCAGCAGGAAAAAAAATTACCACCAGAAAAATGTGATAGGACTCTTAATTTCTTCACCTTTTTGTTAAGACAAATTTTCTTTCTGTTTTCTTCCAAAAATGGAAGAAAATTCTGGAAGAAAAATAGTGCTCCTTTCTGGGACATTCACATTTCCCCTGCTACCAAAAACCACAGCCCCAGCTTCCCATACCTGCAGCTGCTGCCTTACAATAGAGCATGGCCCGATCTACAGTGCCCTCCTGGCTCCCTCAGCCTGCTGAAACATCATGCCCATTGTATAAGGGAGACTAATGTCCTGAGAAAGTGCCACTGCTTGCAGTCACACAGGACACCAGTCATCAGAATGTATGGAGTTCTTGTCTAAGCCAGGAACTGGGCTAACCCTTTACCTGCTTTATCTCATTTAATTCTCAGGTCCACCTTGTATGTATGATACTCTCATAATCCCACATTATGGTGGCATTGGGGTGGGATTGAGGAACTGAGACCCTGAGAGATGAGGTCACACGGCTAAGTGGTAGAGACTACATAAGCCCTACAGCGGCCTGGCTCCAACCATCCCTGCCCCTAAACACCCCCATACTCTTCTATAGGTGAGATATATCAGCCACCCATCTATGCATCATGGGGCCCCTCTCTGCTGATCCTAAGATTCCCCGCCCAGTTTGGTTGGCACACCCACTGTGTTTTCTGATGTGTGGCTCCCTGGGTGATCTTGCAACACTGGGGCAGGAGCGACTTCAGAGGCCTGTGAGTGGAGCACCTTTGTCAATATCAGGTCACTGTGGTCCCTGGCCCTCCTGCCTTCTGACAATGGGAGTGGGGAGTAAAGGGTTAACTGCATCCCCTCGTGTTTATGGGGGTGGAGGTTCACTGAGTGCCCTGGAGGCTAAAGTTCCTCTTCCTAGCTAGGCCCAAACGACTTCAGGCAAGCCCCCAGCCTTCTCTGGCCCTCCGCCTTGAGCCCAAGCTCTGTCGCGGGCTCCAGCGGGAGAACCCCACCCCCTCCCGCAGAGCGAGGGTCCCAGGGGAAGCTCGGAGCGGGAAGCGGCCCCCCACCGCGGCAGAGAGCGGCCCATCGGCGGCCAGCTGTTGGGGGACAGATGTTGGGGGAACTGAGAGGGGAGCTGGGGGAGGAGCCTCAGGGCCGGGACCTCCGAGAAGCGGTCGTTTTAACCTCTTAATTGCTGGTTCTGTTTTTTTTTTTTTTTTTCTTTCCCCCCTGGCGTCTTCCCCTACGGGTTTACCTGGAAGGGAAGGAGCAGAGAGAATACCTAGGGCTTCACCTCCAACCCACCTTGTTGGCTTCACAGGATCTAAGGCCTTCAAGAACGTCTTGAACCTAAAATAAGTGAACCCCCGTTTGAGTTTCGGCCTCTTGGCTCAATAGCTTGGTAACTAACATTGGCGTTTCCACTCTGAGGTTTGGTTTTCTTGTGCAGAAAAGGGGTAGCTTAACAGTGGAATAAGGGGTCGAGGTGAAACTCAGATGGGCTCTTTCGTTGAGGCTCATTCATCCAACAAATAATTACCAAGCGCTTACTAGATATCCAGCATAGTAGGCTGGGAAAGTGAGTCTGACTTGGTTAAGGGCGCAGAGCTCCCTTCATACAACCACGAGTACCCAGATATCTCTGCTCTCCTTTCAGGGGGTAGAGGGCACTGCGGTGCGCGACGCCCACCTTACTCCTTTTAACAGTTGCCAGGATGAGCAGTATCTGTCGAACACCTCTCCATCCCCAAAGCGCCGTGGGTCCTTTGCATCTAGGCCCTTCATATGCCGGGATCCAGGGACGCGCAAGGCCCGGACCTCACAGCAAAGCTGGGGTGGCAGTAGACACACCCCCTAATCCCTTTGGCGCTCTGGTGGCAGTTCCTGCACATCTCTTTCTTGAAGTTTCGTTGTCTCCGCCGCCGATTTCGCTGTTTCTGGAATCCGGTGGCTCCGGCCTCGCAGCCCGCCTGGGAAGGAATGTCGTTTTGTCAGAGCCTGGATCGATAAGCTTTCTCGCGCCCTTCATGCTGGTGACTCCTGTCCTGGGTCGCGGACAAGCTGCAGGGCAGTCTGCAATGCAACCAAACCTACATAATCCGCCCTAACCCCACCTCAAGGTTCCAGCGCGAGGACAATTTCTTAAACTGGGCTGAGCCACGAGGAGCACAGGAGGATCCTAGAGCTGGGACAGCTTCCAGCATTTCGGGTGACACGCGGAGCATAAGAAAGTTGCTGAGAGGTCACTAGCGGCGCCTATCTCGGACCAAGGGTATGAGGACGCTGTGACCTACCTGTGTAGGCGCAGAACGGACTCGGGCGTCGGGGACTCGCGGGGCAGGAAGATCGCGGTGCGCAGAGAGTCTTTGACTCGTCCCTGGCCAAGGAGAAAGAATCCCACGAGCCAAGCGCACAGAAGGCTCAGCCGCTGTTGCCCAGCTTCTGATGGCCATGACCTTCCCTGCTCCGGCTCTTTCCGCTCCCTGAGGACGCACTCACCGCCTTCTCCAGGCGAGTGGGCCCTTGGCCCCGCGCGCTGGAGATTCCAGAATCAGCGGCCCGGAGTGAGGACGCGGCACTGCTAGACCAGCCCCGCTTCCTGTTCATGCATGCGGGATTCCGGCTTTCCTCGTCGCCATGCCAGTTGCTCCGCAGGTTCTAGGTACTTCTTGCACTTTGGAGGAGGCTTCAACCCCAGCTCCATACTCTGTGGAGTTTCCGCAAACCACTCGCCAGCTCTGAACCTTCGATTCCTCGTATGAAAACCTGATGCCAGAGTCCCCACTTCACCGGGTTGCAACGAAACCGAGAGGGTGCAATGAAGGCGTTGCTCCCCAGGACCCCGGCCCGTAGTAAGGGCTCTGAGCGCGGCTGGCCTCCCCCTCCTCCTGCAGCACACATAATCAGAAGCCAGCCTCCCCTCAGAGGCCAGAAAGTGCTCCCAATCCGGATACCACCAGCCCGGTGGCGGAACCCGGGGTCGGCCCTTCGGGGGGAGTAGGCTGGGTTGGGCAAAGCGGTTTCCTCTCCCCTTTACGGCGGGACGGGGAACAGAGACCGTGGGCTGGGCTGGGCACTCCGCTGGGGAAGCCGCGCTTCCGAGGTCCGGAACCGCCTCCGCTTAGGGGAGCGGTGGACTAGACTAAGGTGCTCAGCGCCTCCTGAGGGGACCGCGCCGCCCTCGGAAGGGTCCTCTCGCGCTCCTTGTCGGAGACAGTAGGTAGGGTTGAGGTTGAGTCTGCGAGCGGAGACTGGCAGAAGCCTCTGGGCTCCTGCACTCAGTCCAAGCCAACGCTGTTTTTTTCAACCGACAGTTGCTTGAATTTGTCAAGGCAGGCAGGCTGTAACCAGAGCGTTTTTGCCGGACTGTTTCCTCCGTGCACACACAGACGATTCCGAATGCTCCCCCGGGTGGAGGGGTACTGGCCCTGGGGACGCAGAGGCAAATCTTCTTGGTTCCCCACCCGCAACCCCAGGCCCCCAAATCTAGGAAGGTAGAAGGGGTGGAAGGGAAGAGCCAGAAACGAAACATTTACAAACCAGTGTGGTCAGCGCTGAGAGAGCGGTGCAGGAGGCCGTGGGACTCTGGGGGAGGGTAGGTCAGTGCAAAGGCCTGGGGGTTGGAAAGTGCTTCAGAGGAGGCCATAAAGACCTGGGAGTGACCTTCCATTGTGGCTGACTGGGACACATGCCTGGATGGTGGGGCGGCATATCTTGAAGGTTAGGGAGGAGATGGGCCTGAAGAGGATGTGGTCGCTGGGGTTTTGCAAACCCCAAGGGTTTTGGACCAGATCCTGAGGATAGAGTGGAGCCACCATAGGATTGTAAGCAAGGCAGAGACAGGATTTCATGTGCATGCTGGAAACTTTGCTGTGACTGCTCTGTGGAGGATGGCAGGGGCGAGATGGGGAAACAGGGAGACCCGGAGGAGGTTGACAGTGAGGACTGCATGATGGGAGCCTGGCCTAGGAGGGCAACAGTGGAGATGGTGAGAAGGAGATGGATCCCAGAGATACTTGGGAAACAGAACCAACAGCATTGATGATTGGCTGGAGGAGGGGTTGAGGAGAGAGAGGAGTGCATGATTATGATTTTCAAGCTTCAGGGGCTGGGCGAGTGGTGGCACCATTCTCTGAAACAGAGGGTGTACCGGAGGAAACAGGATGCCAGGGTTGGGACAGAGTCATAGGTGGGTCATCCACTTTAAAGAACACACTTTCCTTGGTGCCCGGGGTCAGGCCCTGGGCTGACTTCTGGGATGGAGTAAACCAGACTCTGCTGCCTCCTGGAGGGGCTTCCAGTCTGGTGTTGGAGGCAGCTGCACCCAGATCGCCAGACCACAAAACCAGAAGGGAGAAGGAGAAGAGGTAGAATCAAGGAAGGCTTAAGGGGCAAGAAGACATTCGATCCAGACTTTTTTATTTTTGTCTTTTTAACATTTAGTATTATTAATAGAATGTCACAGGCTCCAGAGGGACTTGCTGGGTACTTAGCCAACTACAAAGCACTAAACAAACAGTAGAGTCATTGCTGTTGTCATCTAGTTCAGTGCAGGACAAGGAAAACGATAACTCAGAGTTAAACAGTTTGCCCAGGGTCACAAAGCCAGTAAGTGCTTATCTGTCTGTTCGTCTAAGAAACTGCACTTCTGTGCTGCTGGGGCTATAGCTTATATTCATCTCTGGAGTCAGGATGGCTAGGGTTCCTATCATTGCAAGCGGTGTGACCTCCTGCAAGTTACTTTACCTCTCTGGTCCCCATTTTCCTCACCTGCAAAATGAGGATTAATTGGGATAATCAACGTAAAACAATTAGAATCTTGCTGGGCAAGTGGTAAGTGCTCAATAACTTGCCTATTATTACTATTATTGTGTTTTTTCTAACTTGTGATGTATTTTTAACAAACAAATTAATATGCAAATATAAGTGACCATCATAGAAAATTTGGAAGATTCAGAAAAACACCAAGAAGAAAATAAAAATCACCCATCAGTTCACCTCCTAGGTGGGACTAGGTGTAGAGGGTTGGTGCGTCCAAGCTAAGGCTAATGCCTGAGCTGAAGACTTACAGGCGAGGAGCCTAGGGGCTGGCGGGCCATTGGGTGGTGGAAGGCAGGAGGAAGGTTGGC
Source organism: Macaca nemestrina (assembly GCF_043159975.1). Classification (NCBI taxonomy): domain Eukaryota; kingdom Metazoa; phylum Chordata; class Mammalia; order Primates; family Cercopithecidae; genus Macaca; species Macaca nemestrina. The sequence goes on along the minus strand of NC_092138.1, from coordinate 93,044,788 downwards.
CTGTCTGAGTCTCGACACCCCGTGCCTGTCCTCTCGACCTGCAGCCGATTTGGGACCAAGTGCGCCCGGTGTGGCCGACAGATCTACGCCAGCGACTGGGTGAGGAGAGCTCGCGGCAACGCCTACCACCTGGCCTGCTTCGCCTGCTTCTCGTGCAAGCGCCAGCTGTCCACTGGTGAGGAGTTCGGCCTGGTGGAGGAGAAGGTGCTCTGCCGCATCCACTACGACACCATGATTGAGAATCTCAAGAGGGCCGCCGAGAACGGTACCCAACCTGCTCCGCCTGGCACCTCTGCCCCCAGCCCTTTCCCTCCCCACCCCACCCCAGCACCCCAGGAACCACCCACACTCCTCTATAGATTGGGCCTTCCCGGTATAGCCCCGCAGGCAGCGTAGGGGTGGGGCGGCGCACAGATCTTGCACTTCCGGCTCGATCTTTTGCTTGAAAGTTAGAAGTCACTGCCCTCCTTTGCAACTATGTTTCCTTATCAGTAAAATGGCGTTAACGACAGAACACCTTCCCAAAGATAGACGAGCTGATGTGTTGTAAGGCCAGGAGGCACTCAGTGAACTCTAGAGATGGTTCTCATAACCGGGCAGCCTACTCCACGTTTGGACAGCTCTCATTGGCCCGGGGGCTGATCGCCTCCAGTTGCCCAGGACCAGGCTTGGGCCAGTCCTGGAGAGATGACTTGGCTCCCATTCTCCCAATTCCTATACTAGCAGCTCCAAGCCAGAGGTTTGAGGAGGGGTTTTCATCCCCCACCAGGGTCTCTAACTACAAGGGGAAAGGACCAGGTTTCTGAGTCTGGAGACCAGGCTCTCACATACTGTGTTGACATACGAAGTTTCCTTTTCTCTCTGGGCCTCAGTCCCCACATCTGTGCAAGACACATACTGGACTAGAATAATCCCTAAATCTCTTCTGGCTCTGCCACTGTGATTCCCCAGATTGCCCAGGAACAAGATTCAGGTCTTTCAGGGATCCTGGGGACCAAGACACAGACGGGATGGAGCTGGGGAAAGGCAGTAATTGGCTGTGGGCAGAGGCAGGGACTCTTTCTCTAATTCCCCTGTTAGGGTCTGTGAAAGTTGCTAACTTCTCTGTAACAGGGATTATTTTATTTAATCCTTACAACAGCCCTAGGAAGTAGGTGGCACGTCCCCATTTTACAGAAGAAGAAACAGGATTTGCCAAAAGTTATATACTAGTAGATTTGCCTAGTTCCAAAGCCCAGCCTCTTAACTACCATACCATACCATATCATACCATACCATACCATACCATACCATACCATACCATACCATACCATACCACCTTGGCCCTAAGCTTTAGGGTACCTTAATCCCATCTCATAAAGCCAAGGAGGCTTCAGGGATGTTGCTGCCTCTGTTTTAGTTTCCCATCTAAAAAAACCAACACACCAATCCTTGCCCTGCCTGCTTTCCTGGGGGACATTAATACCACAGAGTGTCTGCCCAATCCCCAGTTCCTCTGGGGAGGAGTATGAACCACACTGCCTCAACTTCTAGGTCCCAGCCTGGGGACTAGTCAGGGACTGCCAGAGTGTTCCTGGCCATGGCCATAACAGGGCCATCATTTTCTCCTGCCAGGATCAGGACTAAGTGGGTCTAAGGGGCCATCTAGTGAACTTGGGTTTCACTTGCTGCCTGCTTATCTGCAGTGGTGGGCAATGAAATTATCTGCAGTGGTCAGCAAGTCAGCAGCAGAGCTGGGATGGAAACCCAGGAGTCAGAGCTTTCCCACACTGTGGTCCAACAGTGACCACAGGCTCCTTCCACACATGGTCCAACCAGGACCACCTGTAGTCACAGCCTTGCCAATTACATCCTAGCTCTCACAGCCACACCTGTCCACAGACTTAACATGCTGAGGAACTTGAAGGTTGGGGCTTCTGATGTCTCTTACTGATCACCCCTCAGTATTGGCTACTGTTTCACTTTTTAAACATAACACACACACACACACAGACATTCATTGTAGAAAAATTAGAAAAGATGGTAAGCAAAAAGAAGAAAATAATGATTGCTCCAAATGCTGCCTCCTTCATATTTTAATGTGTATCTTTTCAGATTTTTTCCATGTATGTTACAGTGTTTGCTTTTTTCCTTCAACATAATTTTTTCCTAATTAAAAAATTACAATAAATTGTGAACAATGGTTATTTCTGAGTGCTGAAATTACTGGTGATTTTTATTTTCTTCTTTGTGCTTATGGAAATTTTCTAAGACTTTGAGGATATTCAGAACAATGAAGTATTAAAAATAAAATGGGAATATAGTTAGTGTTTTAGTATGATTGTAAAAGTAATATGAGTGGAAAGATAATATCTAACATATACTCCGGTTAACAAAATTCACCCTTAGAGAAGTAAGGCAACATATGCTTTTTTAAAAAAAAAAACCTCAAAAGTTACAGGAATACTGAAAGTAAAAAGTTTCCATAATCACATTCCTGGAAAGTAAACCACTGTCAACACCTTGTTGTATATTCTTACAACCTTTTTTCCTTCCGCTCATTTGTACAAAATTAGGAGCATAGTTCCATTACTTGCTTGCATCCTATCTCCTCTAGCCTTTGGTTTCCCCCAGTTTCGCCAGGATGGAGCCCAGTTTGGGGCATTAGGGTCAGCTAGCTTTCAGCTTCTAGTCGAAAGAGCCAGAGCAGGGGCTTTCCTTCTCTCCGAGCCTCAGTTTCCTCCCATGTATAAAGAGGTAACGCCACCTCTTCTCAGGGCTGTAAGATGTGGTCCAGTCGTGTAAGAAGTGTCCAGTACTGAGCGGACGCTTAGAAACCCCTTCCCCAAAGACTGAGCTCAGGGACTAGGACCCTGGGATCCCCACTCCCAGCCAACTCCCGCTCCTCACCCTTCCAGGGACAAGCTCCCCCCACCCCCGTCCTTTCCAGGCTGCCACTAGAAGAGATGGGAACGCGTGGTCAGCCGCTTCTATCGCCCCCAGGGAACGGCCTCACGTTGGAGGGGGCAGTGCCCTCGGAACAGGACAGTCAACCCAAGCCGGCCAAGCGCGCGCGGACGTCCTTCACCGCGGAACAGCTGCAGGTACCGTGGCAAGCCGCGGGCGGCGGGGGCGTGGGCGGGGCCGAAAGTGGGCGGGGCCGAAAAGGCCTCCTGGCTCCACCCCTCTGCCCGGACCCGGGTGGCGGGGAGGGGCCGCAGCTGCCTGGGGCGTGGCCTGCGGGCTGGCGCCGCTGATTGGGCCGGGGTCTCGGAGTCTCCGCGTGCGGGCGCCTCACCGCCCTCCCCGCCCCGCAGGTTATGCAGGCGCAGTTCGCGCAGGACAACAACCCCGACGCTCAGACGCTGCAGAAGCTGGCGGACATGACTGGCCTCAGCAGGAGAGTCATCCAGGTGGGACGGGGTGGGCGGGGCCTGGGGACCGCGGGCACGCCCCGGAGCTCGTAGCTGGGCTCGGCGCGGAGGGTCGTGCGTGCACGTGGCCATCCTTCTCCAGGAGGCGACGAGGCGGTCCCGCCTGGGGTACCCTGGCGGCGCGTCCGACTCTTTTCAGCGAGGCTGAGGCTGCCGAGGCTGTCGTTCCAGGTGTGGTTTCAAAACTGCCGGGCGCGTCATAAAAAGCACACGCCGCAACACCCAGTGCCGCCCTCGGGGGCGCCCCCTTCCCGCCTTCCCTCCGCCCTGTCCGACGACATCCACTACACCCCGTTCAGCAGCCCCGAGCGGGCGCGCATGGTCACTCTGCACGGCTACATTGAGAGTAAGTAACTGCAGCGCCCGGAGCCGCTGGGCCTGCGGGGAGAGGGGGCAGAGGAGCGCGCGTGGGCGGCTGAGGCCGAGGTGTGGGGTGGGGGGCCTTGGGGAGCCTCGTGGGTGAAGAAGCGGGACCCGAAGTCATTTGGATCTAGGAGTTGGGGGAAGAGGGGTAAAATCTTCGTCTGTGCCTTGGTGGAACGGAGTCCTTCGTAGAGGCAAGCGATTTAGCCATTCAAAAAATACTTTCAAAGCACCCAGTCTGTGCAGCCTGCGTTCTGGTGGGCATGGAAAAATAACTAGGCGTGTCGTTTTAAGTGGGATGATTTCTGTAGGAAAGGTGCTGGATGCAAGTGACTGGAGATGCTGCGGGGTGGAAGGGAAGGGGCTGGGCTGCCCCTCAGCAAGCAGAGACTGAAAGGATGGATAGGATTTAGTGAGGTACCTGAAGTGGGGGGAACGGAATGCACGCAGGCCCTGGCCCAGAAAGCATCGTGGCATGGGTGTGTTTTGGGGTGCAGAAGGCCACTGTGGTGGGAGTGTCCAGGGTGTGAGGCCTTTGGCAAGTCACCTAACCTCCTTGAGCCCTGGTTTCCTCATGTGTAACCTGGGATGTCAATGATGCCTGCCTCACAGGGTTGTGAGACACCATACATGCATTCAGTAGCTATATCTTTAGTGCCTTCTGTGTTCTTTGCACTGGCATACGACAGTGAATACAGTAGACCAAAGCTGCTGTGCTCCTGGGGCTTACTCCAGCGTGGGAGATGGTGGAGATGATAAAATCATAGGGAGGGAGCAGGCATGTCCGTGGCAGGGAGCACTGTGGTGGAGATGCAGGGGCAAGCGGGTCATGGTGAAGTGACTTGTGAGTGGGAACCTGGAGGAGTGAGGGAGGAGCCCCGGGGATTTCTGGAGAATGAGTGTTCAGTGCATCTGCTGCTGAGCAGGTGCCTATCACAGATTTGTCTTTCCCTTTGAAGTTATTCCCATCAATTGTTTCCTCCATGCTGAGCATGACCAAAAAATAGAAATGACTACGATGCCCCCACACACAAATCCTCCCTTCTCTGGCTCCATGTAACAGGGAAAAAGAAGGGAAATCAGAGAGAGAACTGCTGCTTACTGACCATATGCCATATACTCTACTGACTGCGTCTCTAAACATCAGAGGCCACCATCTCCTTGAATAGATGAGGAAACCAAGGGCCCACTGTAAGTTAGTGGGAGCCTGTATGCCTTAATGATCAAGTGTGGGCTTTGGTGTCAGATTGCCAGGCTTCACATCCCAGCCCTGCCATTTACTAGCTGTGTGACAGTGGGTGAGTTTCTTAGCTTTCTTGAATACTCATTCCCTCATCTGTAAAAATGAGGATAATAAGAGTATCTCAAAGCAGTGTTCTGAGCATCAAATGAGGTAACCAATTGAAAGTGTTCAACATTCAGCAAGTGCTGCATAAGTATTGGCTGCTCTTGTGATGGTAGGAGTGGTTTTGGTTGGCAGAACTAGGAGTGCAGAGCCCTGTCTCCGCACTAGGCTGCCAGTTGGAAACCATGTCTCTATATAGTTCCATTTCTGAACTATCTGCTCAGTAGGAGTGACATTTTCCCCCTTTCTTTTCTAAACAATGACTATATTCAGGCTGCACAGAGCCTGTTAAAGGTGCCAAGGATCAGGAGCTCTATAAGTGCCAGGGTTCTGAGCTACCTGGTAATACTTGGTGTAAAGTCAATAAGAAATCTAGATGATCCCTTTGGACTTGGGGCCATGATTTCCAGAGTCCCCGCCAAGACTCTATCCGTACACTCTGTTGACCAAACTTAGATCTGTCTTTGATGCTTAGAGAAGAGGCTGAGGTGCCCTCTCCTCTTACCCTTGTGGTGGAACTCAGCTTGGGGAAGAAGAGGTTGGGGGTGTGTGCACCTGCACCTCTTGCTGCATGACTGACTGAGAGTCACCACAGCAGTTTGCTCTATGGTAAACTATAGTTATGGAGTTGTGAATTTTCTGAAGCCTTGAGCTGGGAAGCTAATGAAAGTGTTAGAACCAGACCCCAGAAAAATGAGTTTTTCTGTAGAGTTTGCTCTGCAGTTAACTAAAGTCACAGAATACTGAGTTTCCTGGAGGCTTCGAGCTTGGAATCTGATAAAAGCTTTGGAACCAGACGCAGAAAAATGCAGATGTACATACATTTTCCAAGTAATCTGAAGTTGTATATGGACTCCTTGAACACCCCAGGTGAAGAACTCCCAATTTCATGTAACTTCTTTATTCTACAAATGGGAGAACTGTGGCTCAGAAGGGAACAGTGACTTGTCCTGGTTTATATATCAGTTGTAAGTGTCTCTACAATGCCCTTTCCCTGTGACCAAAGAGAATGAAGCCTAAAGAAGAGACCAGCAATGGACTTCTCTGCTGTATTGATAAACAGGCTGAAGCATGAGAAATTTGGATCCGACCCAAAGGTGGACTTTCCCCAACAGTTTTAGATGTTGGAATATGGTATGGAAATTCATTCAGCAAATACTTAAGAGTACTTACTAAATGCCATGCCTCACTCTAGGTGCTGGAAATCCACAAAGATCTAGAATCTAGAAAACAGACAAAAAATCCTGCCCTCATGGAGCTTGCATTCTAGTTGGCAAAGACAGATAATATAAAATAAATAATAAAAATATGCAGTAAGCCAGGCTGGGCGTGGTGGCTCATGCCTGTAATCCCAGCACTTTGGGAGGCCGAGGCGGGCAGATCACTTGAGGTCAGAAGTTCGAGACCAGCCTGGCCAATATGGTGAAACCCCCTCTATACCAAAAAAACAAAAATTAGCTGAGTGTGATGGCGCATGCCTGTAGTCCCAGCTACTTGGGAGGCTAAGGTGGGAGAATCACTTGAACCCAGGAGGCAGAGGTTGTAGTGAGCAGTGATGATGCCGCTGCCCTCCAGCCTGGGTGACAGAGTGAGACTCTCTCAAAAAAAAAAAAATGCAGTTAAGTCAGATGATAAGTGCTAAGGAAATAAAGCGGGGAGGAAGACAGGGAGGGTAGGGGGTAGATGTTGGTGTTGGTTGCAGTTATAAAGAGAGCGGTGACATATGAGTACAGAGTCCTCTAAGAGGCATGGGTAAAGTCATGGTGATACCTAAGAGATACAAACTTACTGAGGGAGGGTGTGAATAGATGGGGCACAGCCTTGCTTGCAGGGCCTGAATAGGCAGGGTACAGCCTTGCTTGTGTGTGCATGAATATGAAAGCACATATTTATTTAGGAGTGTTTATCAGTGAGCTAGATGCTTATACCTCACTATCACATAGCTTTTCATAAACTATAAAGAGCATCACAACTGGCCGGGCGCGGTGGCTCACTCCTGTAATTTCAGCACTTTGGGAGGCCAAGGCGGGCGGATCATGAGAACAGGAGATCGAGACCATCCTGGCTAACATAGTGAAACCCCGTCTCTACTAAAAGTACAAAAAATTAGCCGGGCGTGGTGGTGGGCGCCTGTAGTCCCAGCTACTCCGGAGGCTGAGGCAGGAGAATGGTGTGAACCCGGGAGGCAGAGCTTGCAGTGAGCCAAGATCGTGCCACTGCACTCCAGCCTGAGTGACAAGGTGAGACTCTGTCTCAAAAAAAAAAAAAAAAAAAAAAAAGGCATCACAACCAATCCTACTGAAATCTTGCCCAGGGTTACCCAGGAGGTAAGTGGCAGAGATGAAACTGGTTTCAGGGCTCCAGTTTGCAGAGCTCGGGGCAGGTGGGATCCTGTGTGTAGCCTGGGGGATGAGCTCCAAGGCATCCTCTCGTCCACAGGTCAGGTACAGTGCGGGCAGGTGCACTGCCGGCTGCCTTACACCGCACCCCCCGTCCACCTCAAAGCCGATATGGATGGGCCGCTCTCCAACCGGGGTGAGAAGGTAAATGGAGCCAGGTTGGGTCTGGTGGGTCAGAGCCACCCTGTCAGGGATGGGCTTCTGGCGGCATCCCCTGTTAACAATTTGGTACCATGCTGCCCTTCTCTGTCTCAGATTTGTGAATTTCCTTTACTCAAGCTTTGAGATTCCAGGGAGGGCTTATATCACTCATCACCCTACTTCCCATCATCTCACTGGTTCCTCCTTTTCGTTCTTGTCTGTTGGGAGTGAATATCCTGAGCTGATGGGGCTCAGGGATAGCTGGCCAGCCAGTGACCTTGGTCAACTGGCAAGGCCTCCTCTGTGGAGCCAGGATTTCTGGTTGTCTCAGGCTTTAGGAAAAAGGGTGCTTAGCTGTCCCCATTCCAGGGCTTCAAGGTATTGTTTCTGAAGCACTGCAACCCTTTGTTTAAACTTGCCCATAGTACAGATGAAGGTGAATGGAGCTGCTCTGTGAAACCATGGAGAGAGGAGGAGCCTCACTTCCCTCCCAGCTCCAAGACACCTCACAGTTAGCCTTGAAAGCCAGTGCTCTCAGACAACCCTTTCATTTTGGAAATGGGAATATTGAGGCCCAGATAGCTCAAAGTCAGAGACTGGCTGAGAACCTTGCTTTTTTTTTGGTTTTTTTGACAGAGTTTCACTCTTATCACCTAGGCTGGAGTGCAATGGCACAATCTTGACTCACTGCAACCTGCGCCTCCTGGGTTCAAGCGATTCTCCTGCCTCAGCCTCCCGAAGTAGCTGGGATTACAGGCATCTGCCACCACGCCCAGCTATTTTTTTTTTTTTTTTTTTTTTTTTTGTATTTTTAGTAGAGATGGGGTTTCGCCATGTAGGCCAGGCTGGTCTTGAACTCCTGACCTCAGGTGATCCACCCACCTCAGCCTCCCAAAGTGCTGGGATTACAGGCATGAGCCACCGAGCCTGGCCGAACCTTGCATTTTTTAATTCACTTGTTTATTTGGAGACATTTCCTATGTCCTGTCTGTGCCCAGCATCCCTGATTCTGTTGCCAGGAGTGGAAATGAGTAAAGTGTGGTCCCTGCCCTTGAGGAGGCCAGAGTCTGGAGGGGGAGGCAGATCCCAACAGTTACAATACAGTGTGACAGGGGAAGCCATGGGAGCTGGGGAGGGGGAGGGGGGCAAAGGAGAGAGGCAGGGAAGACTTCCCAGAGGAGGCAACCTCTAAGGCCAGGCCTGAAAGCTGAGGCATCAGGGAAGGCATGAGACACCAGAGCTCTCAGGGAACCCTGAGCCATTCAGCATTGTTGGCAGGCACATCTGGGAGGATGACAGGAGGAAAGCAAGAGCCTTGAGGCTGCCAGGTGGAAGAGTCTATATTTTATCCTGCGGCAGTGTGGGGTCCTGGAGGGCCTGTTGCAGAAACATCACTGTAGCAGTCTTCGGAGACTGCTGGGTTGGAGGACACCCAGTAGGAGGCAGGGAACCCTGTAGGTCAGTGGGTGTGGCAGTCCTGAGGGAGAGGGTCAGAGCATTAGGGCTGGAGTCAGGAGCCCTCCAGTTCAGCAGATCCCAGTCTTGGTGTGCTCAGAATCACCTGGGCAGAGATTCCTAAGCCTCGCTCTCAGAGAGTCTGATGGGGTGGTATATAGGGATTTGCGTGTGTAATACTCAGCCTGTGTGATTCTAATGGGCAGCCGGGGTGGGGACCGCTCCTTTAGGATGGTACTTCTGGCTCGGCCTCCTGATTGAGCTCAGTACACCTAGTATGTACTGAGCTCTCTGTGCCGGGCACCACAGGAGAATGTGTATGGTGTGGAGGTACAGACAGCCCTGGACAGATACATTTGTAAGTAAATGGTAGTGCCTAACGCAAAATCCCGCAGAATCTGTAATGAGTGAGCATGCTCCAGGAACATCATTGCCGCTGAGACTGTCACATTCACAGGAAGAGCTGCTGTTTGCTGAGCTCCTTCTGTTCAAGGCAGCTACTTGTCACATGGCATCTGGTTCACACCTCACAGCCACTTTGTGGACATAGAGATGGCCTTCTCATTGTAAAGAGATAAACAGATTCAGAGAGGTGACATGACTTGTGCAGGGATGCAGTGAGTTTGTCGGACTCTGAAGTCTGCGTGGTTCAGTAATTGCTTCCTTTTGTGCAGCGCTTTACTGTGTACACAGCCCTCTCTCCGAACTCATCCTTCATAGTCTCCCTGGGAGGATGATTGTGATGACCTCCATTTCATACTTGTAGAACCTGAGGCTCAGACAGAGCAGTGCTCATCCAGAATCACAATGTGAGCATGGGCCGAACTGGCCTGGATCCTACAGCCACCTGCCCCAGAGCTGTCCCTTCCTGTGGGAGGGGATTCATCCTATTAGACCTGGCTCTGGGACTGCAGAAGTGAGCTGACATGATCCCTGACCTCAGGGAGCTTGTGGCTTAGCACGGGATGTGGGCAGCTACATTGCAGGGGAATGGGCAGCTGGAGTAGGCGAGAAACATGACCTTAGAGGACCCAGAAGAGGGGGAGGTGAGCTCTAGGGGAAAGACAGGGGACAAGAAGAAGGGCATTCCACATCAAGAGAACAGCATGTGCAAAGGCCCAGAGCATGGAGGAGTTTGGGTCGGAGGGGACCCCGGGGGGTGTTCAGTATGGCTGAAGTCCAGGGAAGTGGGGAGAGCCGATGGGGGCCACAGAACAAAGGATCATCGAGAGAGGGTCTTGGACATTATATGGAGGGCAGGGAGTGGGCCCTGGAGGTGCAGAGGGCTGGGCTCAGTGCTTGGAGAGGAGCCTTTGCCTCCTGGTTGCTCAGCTAAGCTTGTGGTTCTGTTTCGTTTAGCCTAGGGGATAAGCCACGCTGGGGGCTGTCAGTTTTGGCTATAGACAGTTTCTGGCCCCTGGTTTTGGCTGCTGAGCCAGAGTTTTCCCTTGCTGGGCTGTGTCCCCAACTTTGCATCCAGAAAGTCTGCATGAAAGTGTCTCTCCCTCCTTTGTGACCTTCTGTCCTCTCACTGTCAGGCCTTTCTGCCAGCTCCTAGGGACTTTTCTTATCCACAACTCTTCAGATTCCTGGGGCTTGGTGGGTGGCAGAGTGTGGGATGTGTGTGGCCAGCACAGAATTGCCTGGGCTTTCTTCCAAGTCCCTCCAGGCCTGAGCCTGCCTAGCTGTGAGGAGACTCAGTGTCTCCCTGGGGCTGGCCCCTGAACCCACTCATCTAGACCACCACTGGCCTGGCCTGGAGAACAGTGCTCTGAGCACTCAGGGGAGCATCCCCTGCCTCCACTGCATCATCATTTGGTGCCTGTGAGGTTCCAGATCCATATTTCTTCCTAGTTATGTCCCCTGATCCCACAAATTCAACACTTGGAAAGTTCTCAGAAATCAGGGCCAAGCTGTCATTGATCAGTGGAGGAGACAGGCCCATGGAGGGGAAGGGTCCTACCAGGGTCACCACTCTTGAGAGCTTCTCTTAATAAGGGCTAACAGCCAGGCATCCTGGAGTCCAAAATGGAGCAGTGGCCAGGATGGGGAAGGAATGCCCACCCTGGCCACTCTGGATTTAGGCCAACTCAGAATCCCAGCTCTGCCACCTCCTTCCTGTGAGATCTGGGAATGCAATTAGTTTCTCTGAGCTGCAGTTTCTACATCTGCAAACTGGGGATAATAATAGTTCCTACTCCCTAGGGTTGCTGCAGAGAGTAAATGCATAATGTGTGTAAAGAGCCCAGCACGGAGCCTGGTACACAGAAAATGCTCCCTAGGTGTTGGTTATGATCATGATCACTATTATGGAGATCATCATCATTGCTTTCCTCCATCACCTCCTTGTGATAACCAATTCTGGGCAAGTAACATTCCTGATCAGAAAGGGAACAGCCATGTGGTCATGCCCACCAGATGCCCCTCACACTTTACTGTGAAATGACACATCGCCATTAACCAGCCAGCCAGTGATCCTTGACCTGAACTTCAGGGAACTGGCTGTGTCAGCAGCAGTGAGATGTCAACCGAGTGCTAGAGGCGGGAGTGGAAGGGGGAGACGGACAGACAGTCCTGATCTCCCACGGTATATTGGGTGCCCAGCATGTCTGAGCCACGCAGTTCTAGGCTTCGTGCATGTGAAGATTAAGCGCATGTGAAGTGCTTAGCCCATGGCCCGGTGGGTAATAAGCAGTCAGCCACTACGGTCACGGTGACTTTGGAGAGGTAGAGGCAATGTGCTTTGGTAGGGAGAGCTTGCTGTGGGCCAGGCCTGGCCTCCAGTGCCAGGTCCTCTTCCTCGCCGTGTGCCCATGGGCTCACTTGTTTCCACCTCTTTGAGCCTGAGTGCCCTCCCTGTAAAATAGAATGTTGGAACTCCCTCACAGGGCTGTGGTGCAGCTTCCATGAAATCAGGCACGGAAGGTGCAGGGTGAAATGCCCAGAAGGCTTTTGCTGCTGCTGTTGTATCTCATTGAATCTCTCTGATTCTCAGAGAGAGATTTTGTCATCCTTGTTTTAAAGGTGAGGAAACAAGCTCAGAGAGGTGAAGTGAGTTGCCCAAGGTCCCACAGCAAGTCAGCTGACAGAGCCAGGATTTAAACTCAGATCTGGGCCCTGAGTCCACCCTTCTTCTCTGTGCCTTTGAGGTTCTCTGGGGGGCGGCAGGGTGGGGCAGGCCCCCAGCTCAGCCACCTCCCATGCCCTCCTCTTGCAGGTCATCCTTTTTCAGTACTAACGCTGCCGGCACTTCCGCATCTGCCCGTGGGCGCCCCACAGCTGCCCCTCAGCCGCTGAGATCCAGTGTCCAAGCTGCGGCCAGGAATCCACCCACCTCCGCATCCACCCCCGTCCACCATCCTGCCCACCACCAGGTCGGTTCCTGAGGCCTGGCCTTTCCCTCTCCTGCTGAGAACCAGAACCCACCAGGAGCACCACAGAGTCCTCCTTTTGGAAGGCAGAACTCCCTGAAATCTGGAATCAGGGTGGAAACAGCCTGCTTTTCCCATTTAAACAGGAGTCCTCTTCAACTTCAGCTGATTACAATAGCAAAAGGCGGAATTGAATTGTGCAACGCCAACGGCCTTCTAATTTACAGGTTTCCCCCCACCCCACATTGGCCTTTATTTACTACTTCCTTGGAACCATCTCTGAATTCTGAATAGCTGACAACCCCCAATGTTATCCACTCTGTTGCTTTTGTCTGGAAAACTCTACAGTGTTTGTGGGATGTCCCCAAAGGAAAGCTATGTTCTAATTTTATCATTTCCATCTGTCTGGTTATGTCAAGTTAATTCAGAAAGAGAAGAGACAGTGACCAACCCTGAGAGGCCCAATAGGGCAGAGATGGAGGCCTGCCCAGACTAGGAGGCAGGGGGGATAGACAGGGAATGGGGAGAAGAAACACCCCCACTGGTTTGGAAATCAAGGAGAGGGCGGTGACATATTGGACCAGAAGAGGCACTAGCCATTTTAAGGAGAGGAAAGAGAAAACTCTGGGGTCAGGGAGAGACCCTAC